>NC_069499.1:320056167-320741167 GCF_027579735.1 Bombina bombina | reverse complement strand
TCAAAAAATATGTCCACCCGCTTGTTTAATTTGCATTTATGTGTACACACACTAAACTATTTGTCTCTACAGGAGTACACCCCGGTTCAAAGCGGATTTGGATTGTGGGTCATTCCTTCATCCACTGGGCTTCAATTCATTGCTCCTCCCTCCCCTTAAGTCAAAATCTAGGGTTTCCCCCAAGCAAAGCATCAATTAGATGGTTAGGGAATAAGAGAATGTGCTGGCCCCAACTTGCAGAGATAATTTTGGGTGCCCTCTTAAGATGGGGAAACCACACCTCCTTGTCCTTCACTTGGGACGGAATGATGTGGGGTCTGTCCCAGTGCTAGAATTAATTAAGATCATGCAGTCGGACATTGGCTGGCTTCATACTCGGATCCCTGGGGTAGTAGTAGGTTGGTCTAATATAGTCCCCCACCTTCATTGGAGGCATATGTCGACCCATAGAGCGGCATATAGGATAAGGAAAAAATCAACGCGTCACTTTCAAAAACCGTCACAGGGTCAGGTGGCTTCGTGGTACGGCACAAAGCCATCTCAGCCGACAGAACCGAACTCTATAGAAGAGATAAAGTCCATTTGTCAGCTATAGGGCTAGATATATTCATAAAAGACATCCAAAGAGCGATTTCACCCTTCCTGTAAGTCGGGTTGTGGTGGTGGCGGCAAGAGCATTGCTGATGCTTCTTGTGGTGGGAGGTCTCTGTCCTGTTGTGCAGGAAAAGGTTGCTAGGGGTGAGTGATGGCCAGAAAGGGGAGGGTGGTAGGCCTCATGTGCACGTGAGGTAACCCCCCTCTCTCCCCATTGGGGGATGGTCACGTGATCTCTGCAACCCCTCAGCGTCATTTCCTTTGAGCAGAGACCCCTCTGCTGCTTGTTTCCGTTGGGCCGTTGACCTCCTTGCTGTTCTGGGCCTTATTTAGCTCTATTCCACCATTTTTGGCTACTGTTGGCTAAAAAAGTTAATAAAGTTTAAGTTTAATTAAAAATTTGACCTGTGACGGTCAAAATTTTCCCATTAAGAAGTGGTCTGTGTTTTTATTTATTATTTCTTATATTGTTAGTATAAGTTAGTAAGTTAAGTTAAAAGTGTACCCCTTCACTCCTGGAAATACCCCGGTAAGCATTTAATCCCTTAAATTTGTGTAGGGCCCAGCATGGGCCTGTAGCAGGCTAAGGGTTAAGGCTGCAGGAAAGTGGGATAGGAGATAGAGGGTTGGGTTCTAGGTGCAACAATGTTGCAGGTTGGGGCAGGCCCCTCCTTACCTTGTAAAAGCTGAGATTCCCCTTCCAACTTCTTCTTCTCCATCCGATCCAGGCTGTGAAGTGTTTTCCCCTCCCTCCCAAACCCCCTTGTGTTATCAATGGCGGCTCTCGTGCCAATGGCAGGGCTATGGCTAATCAACCTAGGCCTCTGATAAGTCCATAGCAGTAAGGTAGCAATCTCCCATCTCTGACTATGCGGCTTGAGCGGCTTGGTAGCTGAGAATCCTTATTTCAGTTGGAGATTAAGAAATTACACCCTGGTGGCGGGAGGTCTCGGTCCTGTTGTGTAGGAAAAGGTCGCTAGGGGTGAGTGATGGCCAGAAAGGGGAGGGGTGGTAGGCCTCATGTGCACGTGAGGTAACCCCCCTCTCTCCCCATTGGGGGATGGTCACGTGATCAACCCCTCAGCGTCATTTCCTTTGAGCAGAGACCCCTTTGCTGCTTGTTTTCATTGGGCCATTGATCTCCTTGCTGTTCTGGGCCTTATTTAGCTCTATGCCTCCATTTTTGGTTACTGTTAAATAAAGTTTAAGTTTAATAAAAATTTGACCTGTGACGGTCAAAATTTTCCCATTAAGAAGTGGTTTATGTTTTTATTTATTATTTCTTATATTGTTAGTATAAGTTAGTAAGTTAAGTTAAGCATTTAATCCCTTATGTGATCTAAACTAAACTTTGTTGATATGTGTGTGTGTCTTGTGTGTGTGTGTGTGTGCATAGACTAGTGTTCCCTCTAAAGCTAGATTTTATGAGTGGCCCAGCAGTGAAACAGTTACTTAGTAAACCACACCATGCAGTTAGCAGGCAGCAAAGCATGCTTACTGTATTAACTGTTTTACTGCTGGACCGCTAACAAAATTTAGCCTTAGAGGGAACACTGGTGGTGTGTGTGTGTGTATATATATATTAAAGAAAGACTAAGGGGCATATTTATCAAGCTCCGAATGGAGCTTGATGCCCCGTGTTTCTGGCAAGCCTGCAGTCTCGCCAGAAACAGCAGATATGAAGCAGCAGTCACAAAGACAGCTGCTCCATAACCTGTCCACCTGCTCTGAGCAGGCGGACAGACATCACCGGAAATTAACCCGATCGGGTTGATTGACACCCTCCTGCTGGCGGCCTATTGGCCGCGAGTCTGCAGGGGGTGGCGTTGCACCAGCAGCTCTTGTGAGCTGCTGGTGCAATGCTAAATACGGCGAGCGTATTGCTCGCCGTATTCAGCGAGGTCTGTCGGACCTGATCCGCACTGTCGGATCAGGTCCGACAGACCTTGATAAATAGAGGCCTATCCATCTTCTTGGTTTAAAGCACCCCACCCATTACTTAGGTGCTCTCATAATAGTACATTGGAGGTCCGTATAAAGCCAGAGAAGCTCATTCTAAAATGCAATGACTTAAAGCAGGTATGATTCAGATTATAAAGGCAATACATTGCAGTGTTAGGACCAGTCAAAATTGCGACACCTTGTAAGTTGGTGATATATATACAGAATAAACATATTCACTCTTGGAAGGATTAAGCTTTATATTTGGATAAATATCTAACCAATTATGTATGCTGTAAAATAAATATATTCCTAATTCTCATTTCCGCATTCAAGCTTTGTAAAAAGAAAAGTACTTATGTCTAAAGTTGACATATTTCAGAAATAAATAATTGTTATTATATCTGCCATTCGTCAGTTATTACAAAACATATTTAATTTACCTTTCTCTACAGGCTACATTTATTTGATATAAATAATGTATTTTCCCCATCAAGAATTTAGTATTTATATAGTTTGCATATTTTGGAATAATGATTAGAACAATGTAAAACGGTTTATATTTCCAGCTTATTAAATTTATCTTTGCAAAGTTGCCTGGGTAATGTTGTTCTTTGGTATTATTTTTGTAAAAGGGAAAAACTAAAATAATGTTTATTGTTCAAAAATCATTTATTCCAAATGCAAGAGGCAATCTTCTAAAGATGTACAGGAACAAAAATATGTACAAATGTGCTCTATGGTAATATTTTCAGACATTATTACAAAGTTAAATGAGTACATTTCCTTATTCTCATCTTGTAGACTTCTAATTTCTCAGATCTGATAAGGAGGTGATGTAAATACAATTCACATGGAGATTCATGATTAAAATGCTTGCAGTGATGTCACACGTGAACTAGTTGACCTTGGTATAAAAAAAAAAAAAACGATACATAGTTTCTTCAGCTGCATATAAACATACAGCGTATGGCTCAGTTGGAGACTGTAAGGCAACAAGAGAATTTAAAGTACAGATTTTTATGCCAAGACACAGAAAAACTTCATTTTATGCTGCTTTGTGAAGGATTTCACGCATGCCGGATTGATTGTTGCCTTTATTTAAGTAAATCAGCATGCGTTACATTATCTTACTTTGTGGTAGAAACAGTTTTCACATGTAGTGAAGTGATTTAACATAAAGTTATGATCAAGGCACACATTTGTACCTAAATAAATTATATTTAAACAGCTTTTCATTATGTCCCTTTAATGTTGCAGTAGGGAAAATATTTATCATTTCAGGTAAATGCTACTTCCTATCGATCTATCTTCTATTGATCTATCTATCTATCTATCTATCTATCTATCTATCTATCTATCTATCTATCTATCTATCTATCTATCTATCTATCATCTATCATCTATCTATCTATCTATTTATCTATCTCTCTATTCGTCTATCTCTCATTTGTCTATATTTTTGTTGTTTCCAAAGTTGTTCCTAAGCCAATTTCTATCAATAGATGCTGCTGTATTAGTTAGTGGGCTAAATATTATTATTTTTTTATCACTGATAAAAGTAAATGTTGTGCAAGATAATTAATTAAAGGGTTTGGTAATATGCTGGCATACAACTGGCGCAACTTAAAAAGCTACATGGCCAATAAAGGGTTACAGATAGGACTTATCAAAAATATTGGGCTAATGACAAATATTTGATATTACAGAAAAAATAAGATCTGTATTGGTGTTTTCTAAATGTTGATATATTGTCAGGGAACCAGGAATCAGACAGAGACATGAATTGCTAAATTTATCACACCTTTTTTAAAAAAAAGAACACTTGTAGTCAGATGAACTGGGTCAGGAGCCAAAGCGAGTAGTTGGAGAAGCCGGGGTAAGGAACAACAAGATCAGTGCAGTCAGGAACAAGCCAGGGATCAGGAACCAAAAGGGGCATCAAACAAGTCAGGTCATACACAGAATCAAGAACCCAGGAACTCACAGAGAAGTCAGAGACAATGCAAAGGCAAAGGCAGACTGAATTGTGGCACATTAAATAGTAATTGATGACATCATAATTCTGGGACTGCAACCTGTCGGTCACTGATGATGTTCTCCAGTTTGGCCATAAGAGGGAGTAGTAAGCAGCATAACACACTCTGCAGGCGAACAGAGAGACAGGTGAGTCAAAATGTCAGCTAAGATAAAAAGCAGCAAATAAGCAAACATAATCAGGTCAGATCGAGTTTAGAAAAGACTGTAGCTCCCTTGAGGTAGTCAAAGAGTTCTGTGACAAGAGAAATAGGCTAAGCATTTTTTATAGTAAGGCGATTAAGACCCCGATAATCAATACATGGTCAACTCACCACCCTTCTTCTTCACGAAGAAGAAGCCAGCCCCTGATGGAGAGCAGGATTTAAGGATTATTTGCCACGATAAGGCATCAGCAACATACTCCTCCATAGCACTATTCTCAGCAACAGACAGAGGGTAAACTTGGCCCCAAGGAGGAATGGCTCTGGGTTGCATCATACAATCATAAGACCGGTGAGGGGGCAATATACAGTCCCACACTTTGTCAAAAATATCTTGAAACTCTCTGTACTCCTCTGGCAATCGAGATACTGAAGAAGTGCACAGGACTTTGACTGGTTTCTGTGAAAGTACATTGCAGGGACCATGACAAAATTTTGGACCTACACCAGTCAAGACTGGGATTTTATTTTTGGAGCCAGGGATAACCCAGAACAACTGGAAAAGGTGTGGTTATCACCTGGAACTGGAGAGTTTCAAAATGGTTGAGCCCCAACAGCCATATATAATGGATCAGTTTCAGGAGTAATGTGTGATGGCTGAAGGGGCCTGCCATCAATTGCCTCAATAGCAAGTGGAGTGGACCAAGGCAGTACAGGAATGGAGTGCTGTGATACAAAAGCATTGTCAACGAAATAGCCCACAGCACCAGAGTCTACAAGAGCCTGAATTACTATGGAGGAGTCCATCCAGGAAAGGAAAACTATAACCAGAGGTTTCTCATTTTGGAGGCTCCAGGGATGAGGATAAACCACCCAAGGTCTGTTCCCAACAGGACATTAGGTGACATGTAGAAACAGACTTTAAAAGGTGGCCTTGTAGCCCACAATAGAGGCAGAGCCCCTCCCTCCTCCTAAAGGCCCTCTCCACCATGGAGAGGTACATGAATTTAAGCTGCATAGGCTTAGCAGTACCCCTGATGTCACTGGACCAGGAGGCATGGGTGGGAATAAAAATGTTGCAGACAGCTGGACAGGAAGCTTCTGCAAGCGTTCCTTGAAATCGAATTTCTCCCTAAGTCTGAAATCAATTAGATTTAGAAAAGATACCAAGGCCTCGAGATCCTCTGGTAAATCTCTGGCAGCAACTTCTTATTTAATCGCTTCGGAAAGCCTATGAGAGATAGCGGCAACAAGGGCTTCATTGTTCCAACCTACCTCTGCTGCAAATGTACAAAACTCAATGGCACACTAGGCTACAGATCTTGTACCTTGCTGAATGGATATGATACGTTTGTCGGCAGAGGAGGAGCGAGCCAGGACATCAAAAACCCTTTGAAAGGAGGCCACAAATTCAGGATAATTAGATATCACCGGTTTATTAGTGTCCCACAAGGGATTAGCCCAAGCAAGAGCCATGTCAGAGAGTAATGAGATAAGAAATCCCACCTTAGCTCTTTCAGAGGGAAACGCCTGAAGTAACATCTCAAAGTAAATGCCCACCTGGTTCAAAAAACCTCTTCACTGATTAGGATCCCCTCTATATCACTGAGGAAAAAGTGCAGAACCATACGTGCTCCTGGAAAGACTAGGTGCTGCAGTGGTAACAGAAGCAGGAGCGGCCATAGCTTGTGGGGCACTCTAATCCAAATTTGCAGTTAGAGTCAAAAGAGCTTGCAGGGCTAATGCAATTTGATACATTCGGTTATGCAGTTTATCCATCCTGTAAATGATAGTGGGTAAAGGTGGATTATTGGCATAGTCAGGATTCATAGCCCATGCTTAATGTCAGGGAACCAGGAATCAGACAGAATTCTGGGATTTGCTAAAGTAATCACACCTTTATTAAAATAAAAATAAAAAAAAATACAGAGTCCAAAAGCCAAAAGACAAGCGAGGAGTCAAAGCCAGTGCTGGTAGTCAGACGAGCCGGGTCAGGAGCCAAAGCGAGTAGTCAGACAAGACGGGATCAGGAACACAAAGATCAGCAGAGTCAGGAACAAGCCAGGGATCAGGAACCAGAAGGGAAGTCAAACAAGCCAGGTCATACACAGAATCAGGAACACAAAAACTCACTGAGAAGTCAGAGAAAACGCAAGGACAAAGGCAGACTGAACTGAGGCACATTAAATAGTAAATGATGATCATCATTCTGGGACTGCAACCTGTCTTTTACTGATGATATTCTAAAGTTTGGCTGTAAGAGGGAGCTGGGTGTAGTGAGCAGCATAACACACTCTGTAGCAGGCGAAGGGAGAGACAGGTGAGTCAAAATGGAATATACATATTTAGACGTATAAATATATATGTATCTCTAAGTTAAAGGGACACTAAACCCATTTTTTTTCTTTCATGATTCAGAAAGAGCATGCAATTTTAAGAAACAGTCTATTATTAATTTTTCTTCTTTCTCTTGCTATCTTTATTTAAAAAGAAGGAATGTGATGCATAGGAGCCGGACCATTTTTGGTTGAGAACCTGGGTTATGCTTGCTTATTGGTGGGTAAATGTAAGCCTCCAATAAGCAAGCAATATCAATGGTGCTGAACCTAAAATGGGCTGGCTGCTAAGATTTACATTCCTGCTTTTAAAATAAAGATAGCAAGAGAACAAAGATAAATTGATAATAGGAGTAAATTAGAAAGTTGGTTAATAATTTTGCTCAATCTGAGTCATGAAAGTTAAAAATTGGGTTCAGTGTCCCTTTAACTTTAACACCTGAGTCCTTACAATTTTTTTATTGCAATATTTTTTTTTTAAATAATATTTATCAGACAGTGTTATTATGAGTGTAACTATACTGTTAATTGTATTTTTGATGTTTTTTGGGACAATTTTACTCAAGCATAACAGCTAACTAGAGCTCAGAGGGCGTGCTCTCCTGACCAGCATTTAATTAAATTGCACTCGAACAAACGCATTAACTTTCAACTTTTAATACGTGTGAAACACCCGCGATAAACCCTATATCACTCACACTCAACAGTTAGCACGCCACTCGTAATCTGGCCCTTAGGGAGTTTCTTTCATTTAAAAAAACACCCTTTTTCATTTAATACATATCTAGTCATTTAGATTGCTCTGTTTTCTAGTTAAAAAGTATCCAGCTAATGAGAGAGCCAGAGGACAGACTGTAGGGAAACTGGGAGGACCTAGCCTGCTCCTACAGCACCAGATAGCTGCTCTCTGTTGCCTAGATTTAGAGTTCTGCGTTAGCCGTCAAAACCATCGTTAGCGGGTCCTAACACTGATTTTGGCTGCCCGCTGGTATTTAGAGTCAGTCAGGAAAGGATTCTAACGCTCACTTTCCAGCCGCGACTTTTCCATACCGCAGATCCCCCTACGCCAATTGCGTAGCCTATCTTTTCAATGGGATCTTTCTAACGCCGGTATTTAGAGTCTTGGCTGAAGTGAGCGTTAGAAATCTAACGACAAAACTCCAGCTGCAGAGAAAAGCAAGGATTTAAGAGCTTTCTGGGGTAACGCTGGTTCATAAAGTTCTTAACTACTGTGCTCTAAAGTACACTAACACCCATAAACTACCTATGTACCCCTAAACCGAGGCCCCCCCCCCACATCGCAGCCACTCTAATAAAAAATTTTAACCCCTAATCTGCCGACCGCACACCGCCGCAACCTACATTATCCCTATGTACCCCTAATCTGCTGCCCCTAACACCGCCGACCCCTACATAATATTTATTAACCCCTAATCTGCACCCCCCAATGCCGCCGCTACCTTACCTACAATTATTAACCCCTAATCTGCCGACCGGACCTCACTGCTACTCTAATAAATATATTAACCCCTAAAGCTAAGTCTAACCCTAACCCTAACACCCCCCTAAATTAAATATAATTTTAATCTAACAAAATAAAATAAATCTTATTAAATAAATTATTCCTATTTAAAGCTAAATACTTACCTTTAAAATAAACCCTAATATAGCTACAATATAAATAATAATTACATTGTAGCTATTTTAGGATTTATATTTATTTTACAGGCAACTTTGTATTTATTTTAACCAGGTACAATAGCTATTAAATAGTTAAGAACTATTTAATAGCTACCTAGTTAAAATAATTACAAAATTACCTGTAAAATAAATCCTAACCTAAGTTACAATTAAACCTAACACTACACTAGCAATAAATTAATTACATACAAATACCTACAAATAAATACAATTAAATAAACTAACTAAAGTACAAAAAATAAAAAAAGAACTAAGTTACAAAAAAAAAAATGTACAAACATTATAAAAATATTACAACAATTTTAAGCCCCCCAAAATAAAAAAATGCCCTACCCTAATCTAAAATAAAAATTGAAAAGCTCTTTTACCTTACCAGCCCTTAAAAGGGCTTTTTGTGGGGCATGCCCCAAAGAATTCTGCTCTTTTGCCTGTAAAAAAAACATACAATACCCCCCCAACATTACAACCCACAACCCACATACCCCTAATCCAACCCAAACCCCCCTTAAATAAACCTAACACTAAGCCCCTGAAGATCTTCCTACCTTATCTTCCCCACGCCGGATATCACCGATCCGTCCAGAAGAGGGTCCGAAGTCTTCCTCTTATCCGGGCGATGTCTTCATCCAAGCGGGGGCTGAAGAGGTCCATCATCTGGCTGAAGTCTTCATCCAAGCAGGGGCTGAAGAGGTCCATCATCTGGCTGAAGTCTTCTACCTGCGGTGCTTAAGGACACGGCCAACTTCAAAAACGTGCTCGTGCCAATCAGATTGAGCTCACATTCTATTGGCTGCTCCGATCAGCCAATAGAATACAAGCTCAATCTGATTGGCTGATTGGATCAGCCAATCGGATTGAACTTGAATCTGATTGGCTGATTCCATCAGCCAATCAGAATTTTCCTACCTTAATTCCTATTGGCTGATAGAATCCTATCAGCCAATCGGAATTCGAGGGACGCCATCTTGGATGACGTCCCTTAAAGGAACCGTCATTCGTCGGGAAGTCGTCGGCCAGGATGGATGTTCCGCGTTGGCGGGATGAAGATGGAGCCAGAAGAAAGAAGATTGAAGATGCCGCTTGATAGAAGACTTCAGCCGGATGATGGACCTCTTCAGCCCCCGCTTGGATGAAGACTTCAGCTGGATGATGGACCTCTTCAGCCCTTGCTTGGATGAAGACATCGCCCGGATAGGAGGAAGACTTCGGACCCTCTTCTGGACGGATCAGTGATACCCGGCGTGGTAAAGATAAGGTAGGAAGATCTCCAGGGGCTTAGTGTTAGGTTTATTTAAGGGGGTTTGGGTTAGATTAGGGGCATGTGGGTGGTGGGTTGTAATGTTGGGGGGGTATTGTATGTTTTTTTTACAGGCAAAAGAGCAGAATTCTTTCGGGCATTCCCTGCAAAAAGCCCTTTTAACGGCTGGTAAGGTAAAAGAGCTTTTCAATTTTTATTTTAGAATAGGGTAGGGCATTTTTTTATTTTGGGGGCTTTGTTATTTTATTAGGGGGCTTAGAGTAGGTGTAATTAGCTTAAAATTGTTGTAATATTTTTATAATGTTTGTAAAAAAAATTATTTTTTGTAACTTAGTTTTTTTTAATTTTTTGTACTTTAGTTAGCTTATTTAATTGTATTTATTTGTAGGTATTTGTATGTAATTAATGTATTGCTAGTGTAGTGTTAGGTTTAATTGTAACTTAGGTAAGGTTTTTTTTTACAGGTAATTTTTTAATTATTTTATCTAGGTAGCTATTAAATAGTTATTAACTATTTAATAGCTATTGTACCTGGTTAAAATAAATACAAAGTTGCATGTAAAATAAATATTAATCCTAAAATAGCTACAATATAATTATTCGTTATATTGTAGCTATATTAGGGTTTATTTTACAGCTAAGTATTTAGGTTTAAATAGGATTAATTTATTTAATAAGAGTTAATTTATTTCATTAGATTAAAATTATATTTAACTTAGGGGGGTGTTAGGGTTAGGCTTAGCTTTAGGGGTTAATACATTTATTAGAGTAGCGGCGAGGTCCGGTCGGCAGATTAGGGGTTAATACTTGAAGTTAGGTGTCGGCGATGTTAGGAAGGGCAGATTAGGGGTTAATACTATTTATTATAGGGTTTTTGAGGCGGGAGTGAGGCGGTTTAGGGGTTAATAACTTTATTATAGTAGCGGTGAGGTCCGGTCGGCAGATTAGGGGTTAATAATTGTAGGTAGGTGGCAGCGACGTTGGGGGCAGCAGATTAGGGGTTAATAAATATAATATAGGGGTCGGCGGTGTTAGGGGCAGCAGATTAGGGGTACATAGGGATAACGTAGGTTGCAGGCGGTGTACGGAGTGGCAGATTAGGGGTTAATAATGAAATGCAGGGGTCAGCGATAGCGGGGGTGGCAGATTAGGGGTTAATAAGTGTAAGGCTAGGGGTGTTTAGACTCGGGGTTACATGTTAGGGTGTTAGGATCAGACTTAGGAAGTGTTTCCCCATAGGAAACAATGGGGCGTTAGGAGCTGAACGCTGCTTTTTTGCAGGTGTTAGGTTTTTTTTTTTCAGCTCAAACGGCCCCATTGTTTCCTATGGGGGAATCGTGCACGAGCACGTTTTTGAAGCTGGCTGCGTCCGTAAGCATCGCTGGTATTTAGAGTTGCAGTGGCTGTAAATATGCCTGTGAACTCTAAATACCAGTGGTATTTAAAAGGTGCGGGGGAAAAAAACACGCGTAGCTAACGCACCCCTTTGGCCGTAGAACTCTAAATCTAGCCGTGTGTGTGTAAATAAAGTTTGAAGTTACCTATTGATGTGCACCTTTTATTTTAGTGATTTACTCAGTAATAAGTCAGAAAGTGTTGTCCAGGGTGTCATGTGCTTTTAGCTGTTGAATTAGATAAGGAAAAAAAGGCCCTGTAAATCAGTGTTTTTCAACCAGTGTGCCGTGGCACACTAGTGTGCCGTGAGAGATCCTCAGGTGTGCCGCGGCAGACTGAGAACAGTGTGACATTTTTTAAATGTTGCTTGTTTTGATGTGACAGGCTCATCAGGCAGGCATCATTTACAACCATGACATATTGACATTCATTCACAGACAATCATCATGTATAATATATACTGTATTAGGCTACAATGTGTGATTTTGTAAAATTTTGGGATGGTGGTGTGCCGCAGGATTTTTTAATGTAAAAAAGTGTGCCACGGCAAAAAAAATGTTGAAAATCACTGCTGTAAATTATAGTAAGGTATTGAGAATTCAGATTGTGATCAGGGAAACAAGACTGGCACATGTTAAGTAAAGATGATAATGGAAAAAAGTGCTGCACATAAACAATGAAAATAGGTGATTGTAATCACGTCAACATAAAAAAAGAATCATATGCAGTTGCTAGAATGCTGATCAATTGTGAGGAACCCTTAAATGCTACATGTGTAGAGGACACAACAACAAGGTTTACTTAGTGTGTTCTCACATTTCTGCCTTTTTTTGATTTTTCACATTTATGCCATTTTAGTTAAGACAGAGATTTGATGAAAAGTGTTAGATAAATAGTTTATACCATCATATTTTTGTTCCAGTCACCGGCCTAAAAAAAATAAAAATCAATTTGTTATGAGAATTACATTTTACAAATTATCCGGAAACCAAATACAATTACAAGTGAAACTTGAGTTCTTCTAAACCATAGTGTTTTCTTTTTAATTTACACCATTCCAGAATGATGAAAATTGTTCTTAACACATTCTCAGCCTGAAAGCTTCCTTTTTCCCTAGGGTAACAAAGGGATCAGATATTTACTTTTGCCACTGTTTGAAAATCTATTTATTATGATCTTTAGAAGAAGATAATCTACCTATCAGGAAATGGATGTTACACATTGTTTAACGGCACTGAGAATTCTTTATTCATTTCTTAAAGCCTCTCCAGTGTTTAGAGCTGGAGAATCTTTATGCACAGTTTGAATCTATTATTACTGTGTGTTTCTCTATTCAGCTATTGAGAAACTGCAGGACTGAAGTTATAATAAGGCTGAGAGATGACATCTATGATGAAGCTTGAATTTAAAAATAAGCCCAATAAAGTAAATCTTTTTTAAAAAAGCAGCCTCTCTTAGAGGATTGTCCAACTGCTGACAATTTGAATAATAATTTGGCACAATGACATTATATTGTTTAAGTTAGATGACTTGCTTGATTTAAGTCTATAAAACGGCCTCTCTCCCATTCTAAACAATCAGTATTTTCTCTTTGGGCTCCATTTATCAAACAGCAGGTGGACAAAGTTAACCTGCATTTGGGTCTAGCAAGGCAGTACTGGCACTTATAGGAAGAAGATCTTTCAAATTCAGGGCTTTAAGAAAAAGTATCTAATAAAATTTTAGTTCTACATTTTTAAATATGGCACAGTAAAAGATTTCAACTGTTTGATTTTTGTTCTTGGGTTAAAGGGCCATTATAAACTAAAAATGAACAAGCTCTAACTCGTTAAAGTATATAAATTTGAAACAAGCTATTCTGTAATGCTATTGGCTCCATTTAAGAAGCTACAAATGCAGCTTTGGAGACGCTTTGGCTGCAGGTTCGCATGAGCATGTCTGCAACTGATACTTAATAGGCAGTGGTCATTTGGCTGCAGCTTCTTAACCTACTATGCCAAATCTAAAGTTTGATAATCCCCTGGAATTCTCCAACCTGGGTGATTGACAGTCCCTGCTTGATGCTGGGCGTCCAAGGGTGTAGAGGAGTTTAACACAGTTCTGCTGTAGCAAAGTAATGATCAGTAGCCATATAGTATGAGATATTTTTACTTTAATAGTTTTTTTAAAAAAAAAATGTTACCTTTTTCATTATAAAAATATATTTTGTTCATAAATTGTAAAAAAAAAAATTGCTTTCATTCTTCTTCAATAACCTTATGTAGGTTTGGGTCATCATAATTATTTTCTATAAATCTCTCCGTCAAAATATTAGCATTTTCTGTAATACATTTTCCATTCAGTTTCTATTTATCCTGGAAGAACAGATATTTGGATTGGTCTTCAACCAAATTTCCAAGTGACATCTGTCTGTAGTCACATAGCTGTTAATTTTCTAGCTTTATAAAGTTTCAAACATTTCTCAGATCCCACCTTTAAACTATGAAATGTATGCATAACCTAAATATGGTATAGATTATAATTATCATAATGATGATGAATATATATATATATATAAAATAACAATAATGATGATTATTATTATTATTATTATTATTATTATTATCATTTTTATCAGTAGTAGTAGTAGAAATAGTATTAGTATTTGTAATGCTCCATCTAATTCCACAGCGCTTTACAGGGATATGAAAACAAGGTTTTATGATTGCATTTACCTATTTTGATGTTATAAGAAAAATATAATTAGAAAATTACCTTGAAATATACAACATTGCTAATTGCACATATCATAAATAGGTATGACTGGTTAAAGGAATATGTTACCCAAAGGCTAAATCACATGCAAGTGATGCAGCATATCTGTAAAAAGCTGAAAATATCACATGAGCATCTTTATGTTAAAAAGGAAAATATTTTACTTCAAAATTTCCTTATCAGAATAAGTGCCTCCTTCAACTACTCTTTTTGTTTTTTAACTGTAATCTGCATGGTTCACATTTTGCTTTATTGTCGCCTAGATTTAGAGTTCTGTGTTAGCCGTCAAAAGCAGCGTTAAGGGGTCCTAACGCTGCTTTTTACCGCCCGCTGGTATTTAGTCAGTCAGGAAAGGGTTTAACGCTCACTTTCCAGCCGCAACTTTTCCATACCGCAGATCCCCTTACGCCAATTGTGTATCCTATCTTTTCAATGGGATCTTCCTAACGCCGGTATTTAGAGTCTTGGCTGAAGTGAGCGACAAAACTCCAGCCGCAGAAAAAAGTCAGGAGTTAAGAGCTTTATGGGCTAACGCCGGTTTATAAAGCTCTTAACTACTGTGCTCTAAAGTACACTAACACCCATAAACTACCTATGTAACCCTAAACCGAGGCCCCCCACATCGCCGCCACTCTAATACATTTTTTTAACCAGTAATCTGCCTACCGCACACCGCCACATACATTATCCCTATGTACCCCTAATCTGCTGCCCCTAACATCGCCGACACCTAAATAATATTTATTAACCCCTAATCTGACGCCCCAATGTCACCGCTACCTTACCTACACTTATTAACCCCTAATCTGCGGACCGGACTTCATCGCCACTATAATAAATGTATTAACCCCTAAACCGCCTCACTCCCGCCTCAAAAACCCTATAATAAATAGTATTAACCCCTAATCTGCCCTCCCTAACATCGCCGACACCTAACTTCAAGTATTAACCCCTAATCTGCCGACCGGACCTCGCCACTACTCTAATAAATGTATTAACCCTTAAAGATAAGTCTAACCCAAACACCCCCCTAAGTTAAATATAATTTTTATCTAACGAAATAAATTAAATCTTTTTAAATAAATTATTCCTATTTAAAGCTAAATACTTACCTGTAAAATAAATCCTAATATAGCTTCAATATAACGAATAATTATATTGTAGTTATTTTAGGATTTATATTTATTTTACAGGAAACTTTGTATTTATTTTAACTAGGTACAATAGCTATTAAATAGTTATTTACTATTTAATAGCTACCTAGTTAAAATAATTACAAAATTACCTGTAAAATAAATCCTAACCTAAGTTACAATTAAACCTAACACTACACTAGCAATAAATTAATTAACTAAACTACCTACAATTACCTACAATTAAATCAACTAAACTAAATTACAAAAAAAACAAACACTAAATTACAAAAAATAAAAAAAGATTACAAGAATTTTAAACTAATTACACCTACTCTAAGCCCCCTAAAAAAATAACAAAGCCCCCAAAATAAAAAAATGCCCTACCCTATTCTAAAATAAAAAGTTAACAGCTCTTTTACCTTACCAGCCCTTAAAGGTCCTTTTGCGGGGCATGCCCCAAAGAAATCAGCTCTTTTGCCTGAAAAAAACATACAATACCCCCCAACATTACAACCCACCACCCACATACCTGTAATCTAACCCACCCAAACCCCCCTTAAAAAACCTAACACTAAGCCCCTGAATCTCCTTACCTTTTATTCACCCAGCCGGGTATCACCGATCCGTCCAGAAGAGGTCCTCCAGAGGCTCGGAAGTCTTCATCCAGGCGGCATCTTCTATCTTCTTCCATCCGGAGCGGGTCCATCTTGAAGCAGCCGGCACGGATCCATCCTCTTCTAACGACGTCCTAAGTCCAAGA
Organism: Bombina bombina; assembly: GCF_027579735.1. Taxonomy (NCBI): domain Eukaryota; kingdom Metazoa; phylum Chordata; class Amphibia; order Anura; family Bombinatoridae; genus Bombina; species Bombina bombina. The sequence goes on along the minus strand of NC_069499.1, from coordinate 320,725,112 downwards.
TGAGCCAATCGGAATTAAGGTAGGAAAAATCTGATTGGCTGATTGAGCTTGCATTCTACTGGCTGATCGGAACAGCCAATAGAATGCGAGCTCAATCTGATTGGCTGATTGGATCATTCGCACTTAGGACGTTGTTAGAAGAGGATGGATCCGCGCCGGCTGCTTCAAGATGGACAGGCTCCGCTCCGGATGGAAGAAGATAGAAGATGCCGCCTGGATGAAGACTTCCGAGCCTCTGGAGGACCTCTTCTGGATGGATCAGTGATACCCGGCTGGGTGAATACAAGGTAGGGAGATCTTCAGGGGCTTAGTGTTAGGTTTTTTAAGGGGGGTTTGGGTGGGTTAGATTAGGGGTATGTGGGTTGTGGGTTGTAATGTTGGGGGGGGTATTGTATGTTTTTTTTTCAGGCAAAAGAGCTGATTTCTTTGGGGCATGCCCCGCAAAAGGCCCTTTTAAGGGCTGGTAAGGTAATAGAGCTGTTAACTTTTTATTTTAGAATAGGGTAGGGCATTTTTTTATTTTGGGGGGCTTTGTTTAGTTAATTTATTTATTAATAGTGTAGTGTTAGGTTTAATTGTAACTTAGGTTAGGATTTATTTTACAGGTAATTTTGTAATTATTTTAACTAGGTAGCTATTAAATAGTTAATAACTATTTAATAGCTATTGTACCGAGTTAAAATAAATACAAAGTTGCCTGTAAAATAAATATAAATCCTAAAATAGCTACAATATAATTATTATTTATATTGTAGCTATATTAGGGTTTTTTTTACAGGTAAGTATTTAGCTTTAAATAGGATTAATTTATTTAATAAGAAATAATTTATTTTGTCAGGTCCGGTCGGCAGATTAGGGGTTAATACTTGAAGTTAGGTGTCGGCGATGTTAGGGAGGGCAGATTAGGGGTTAATACTATTTATTATATGGTTTGCGAGGCGGGAGTGAGGTAGTTTAGGGGTTAATACATTTATTATAGTGGCGGCGAGGTCCGGTCGGCAGATTAGGGGTTAATAAGTGTAGGTAAGGTAGTGGCGATGTTGGGGGGCAGATTAGGGGTTAATGAATATAATATAGGGGTTGGCGGTGTTAAGAGCAGCAGATTAGGGGTACATAGGAATAATGTAGGTGGCGGCGGTGTACGGAGCGGCAGATTAATAGTTAATAATAATATGCAGGGGTCAGCGATAGCGGGGGCGGCAGATTAGGGGTTAATAAGTTTAAGGTTAGGGGTGTTTAGAATCGGGGTACATGTTAGGGTGTTAGGTGCAGACTTAGGAAGTGTTTCCCCATAGGAAACAATGGGGCTGCGTTAGGAGCTGAACGCTGCTTTTTTGCAGGTATTAGGTTTTTTTGCAGCTCAAACTGCCCCATTGTTTCCTATGGGGATATCGTGCACGAGCACGTTTTTCAAGCTGGCCGCTCCTGTAAGCAACACTGGTATTTAGACTTTAAGTGGCGGTAAATTTTCTTTTTGGAGAACTCTAAATACCAGAGTTATTTAAAAGGTGCGGGGGGAAAAAAACGCGTAGCTAACGCACCCCTTTGTCCGCAAAACTCTAAATCTAGCCGTGTGATAATAGTGGGGTTTTACCTTAATCTTGTGAGATTTCATAGAAAACAGAAGAAGGAAATAAAGTGACAGTGTCTAAACATGACAGATGCACACTTCCTTACAAGTTCAATGCCAAATATCCTGAGTGGCTGCTTAAAGTCCCTGTACAAACAGATGCAACCACAGAGGAAATGTAAATGTAAAATATCTTCCTTTGTTTACATAGAGAAATTTATTTTCTAGCTATCTTTTTACTAGTGATTTAGCATTTTGGTAGCGTTCATTTCAGTAGAAAAACAAACATACATTTAAACACATTACACTGTCATTATCAACATTTAAACAACTTATCTCCATGCTTTATTTTCTCTGGTTCTATATCTTTTGCCTCTGAGAATTTCTGTAAAATTCACATGGAATGGCTGTGATACAACTATTATGTATTTTCTTTGTTTCAAATTTAAAAAAATGATCAACCTTACCTGTTATTCTGTATGCTGCCCCTAGTATGTGGTACACTTCCTCTTTCTCTAGTATTCCCCCAAAATTCTTTATACAGTAAAACGTTTTCTAAAAACGTACTTATTAATCTAATTTAGTCAACAAATGTTAAGTACATTACAAAGCTTACTAAAATCTCCTCAGTTTCTCCCTATTATTAGATCACCGTAAACTAAGTAATTCCATCACCATAGTTCAGGAATCAATACTGCTTTTAATATTCTTACAACATTTGAAAGGCTGGATAATTTTTTTTAAAAAAAGAACAAAAAACAAAACAAAACTTTTTTCCTATATAAAGATTTGTTTCAGATAATGCTACAGATACAACTGCTGTGAAATTTGTTAGGAAATTTGAGAGAGAAAAAGATCTCATGGGAAGAATTTTGGAGCTATTTTTTATTCAAGATGAAAACATATTAATATTCTCTTCTTTAAAAAGTGGAGGGCAATCAATAGCACAGGGGCATTTGTGCAACCTAACCTAACAAATAACACACAATCTAGTATTACATATTTTTATTTTAACCAAATTATCTTAAGATGATTTTTAGTGTCCTCTATTCTTGTAATGGATTTATTTTACAGGTGGTAAGTTTAGTATTTGAGTTTGAATAAAATCCCAAATAGTAATCCATTATTATTAATTATATAGCACCACCTACTTAGAGCCTTGTCGACTTAGTGCTCAAGTGATATCCTGCACCCACGGAAGCTTATTATGTCTTTTAGCACTGAGCTATCTGATATCAGGGTCGGCTCCAGAACGAATGAAATGGGGGGGCATTTTTTTTTCACGAGGGGGCACGCATTTAAAAAGCATGTATGAGAGTCAAAATAAGAGCAGACCTACTGTGGCAGTCCAGGGGTTACATTTATCAGATCTCTGGCTGTGCAGGAGTTAGATTTGTTTATATTTCTGGAAGTGCAGCGGTTACATGTGTAATATCTCAAGGAGTATAGGGGTTACATGTATAAGATGTCTGGCAGTGCCGCAGCAGTTAAATTTACCCGATTTATGGCAGTGCAGGGGTTACATTTGTCATATCTCAGGAATGTCTCCCACATATGACATAGCCAATGACCCTACTAATGATCAAATAAGCTTTTATGTGACAATAAGTTTGAGTGCCAAGCAGTACATTACTTGTACAGATATTATTAATGATATTTACCAGCACACACACAGTATATACAGTATGTATATACACACAAATTATATATATATATATATATATATATATTGTACACACACATACATACACACACACACACACACACACACATATATATATATATATATATATATATATATACACACACACAGTATATATATATATATATATATATATATATATATATATATATATATATATATACACACACAGTATACAGAGAGTGCAGAATTATTAGGCAAGTTGTATTTTTGAGGATTAATTTTATTATTGAACAACAACCATGTTCTCAATGAACCCAAAAAACTCATTAATATCAAAGCTGAATAGTTTTGGAAGTAGTTTTTAGTTTGTTTTTAGTTATAGCTATTTTAGGGGGATATCTGTGTGTGCAGGTGACTATTACTGTGCATAATTATTAGGCAACTTAACAAAAAACAAATATATACCCATTTCAATTATTTATTTTTACCAGTGAAACCAATATAACATCTCAACATTCACAAATATACATTTCTGACATTCAAAAACAAAACAAAAACAAATCAGTGACCAATATAGCCACCTTTCTTTGCAAGGACACTCAAAAGCCTGCCATCCAGTGATTCTGTCAGTGTTTTGATCTGTTCACCATCAACATTGCGTGCAGCAGCAACCACAGCCTCCCAGACACTGTTCAGAGAGGTGTACTGTTTTCCCTCCTTGTAAATCTCACATTTGATGATGGACCACAGGTTCTCAATGGGGTTCAGATCAGGTGAACAAGGAGGCCATGTCATTAGATTTTCTTCTTTTATACCCTTTCTTGCCAGCCATGCTGTGGAGTACTTGGACGCGTGTGATGGAGCATTGTCCTGCATGAAAATCATGTTTTTCTTGAAGGATGCAGACTTCTTCCTGTACCACTGCTTGAAGAAGGTGTCTTCCAGAAACTGGCAGTAGGACTGGGATTTGAGCTTGACTCCATCCTCAACCCGAAAAGGCCCCACAAGCTCATCTTTGATGATACCAGCCCAAACCAGTACTCCACCTCCACCTTGCTGGCGTCTGAGTCGGACTGGAGCTCTCTGCCCTTTACCAATCCAGCCACGGGCCCATCCATCTGGCCCATCAAGACTAACTCTCATTTCATCAGTCCATAAAACCTTAGAAAAATCAGTCTTGAGATATTTCTTGGCCCAGTCTTGACGTTTCAGCTTGTGTGTCTTGTTCAGTGGTGGTCGTCTTTCAGCCTTTCTTACCTTGGCCATGTCTCTGAGTATTGCACACCTTGTGCTTTTGGACACTCCAGTGATGTTGCAGCTTTGAAATATGGCCAAACTGGTGGCAAGTGGCATCTTGGCAGCTGCACACTTGACTTTTCTCAGTTCATGGGCAGTTATTTTGTGCCTTGGTTTTTCCACACGCTTCTTGCGACCCTGTTGACTATTTTGAATGAAACGCTTGATTGTTCGATGATCACGCTTCAGAAGCTTTGCAATTTTAAGAGTGCTACATCCCTCTGCAAGATATCTCACTATTTTTTACTTTTCTGAGCCTGTCAAGTCCTTCTTTTGACCCATTTTGCCAAAGGAAAGGAAGTTGCCTAATAATTATGCACACCTGATTTAGGGTGTTGATGTCATTAGACCACACCCCTTCTCATTACAGAGATGCACATCACCTAATATGCTTAATTGGTAGTAGGCTTTCGAGCCTATACAGCTTGGAGTAAGACAACATGCATAAAGAGGATGATGTGGTCAAAATACTCATTTGCCTAATAATTCTGCACTCCCTGTATATACATAAATATATATTACATTCCAGCTTCATGCCCCTTTATGCAAGGACTTTACAGATGCAAGGAGGCATTCATTTTACCTAAGATGTTTACATCTGCATAACATGTTATACTCTCAGACTAAGATTGCTCAGTGTTTGAAATGAGACAGGTTAACTTAAAACTATTCAGTTTACACTACAGCTGACTTAATTTTGAAATACATACCAACAAGCCAAAATCCTGCATTTACCTAGATCTAATGGTATAAGTACCACAGCTTATGGTTCCACCAAGACCATATAAAGTACAGCATTTTCAAAATTCATAAGTACAGCTGACAGATGGGAACATTTGTACACTATATTTGAAGTGGTGCTCTTGTTTGGGGAAAAATAAAACATATGTCAACCTTTTAAAAGTACTTTTCTTCATCTAGCCATCTACCCAAATCATTATTGTACAATTTTTTGAATTCACAGAATTATTTTTGTTTGGACATTTACAAATTTGATTCTTTAAAAAGTGATCTCTTAATTTCTGCAATTTTTTTTATCATGCATGTCACACACTGTTGATTTAGGGGATGCAAGGTGCATAAATGTTTCCTCCTGTGAGTGTTTCTGTGGGCGTCTGTGTTTATGTCTTTGTGCTTTGGTTTGTGTCTCTATGAGTGTGTATGTATTTTTTTTTTCTGTGGGTCTCTCTGTGAGGGTGGGTGTGTATGTCTTTGAGCTTTTGCTATGGGTGTCTCTGTGAGGGTGTGTGTATGTTTGTCTTTGTGTATTTTCGCTGGATGCCTCTGTGAGGGTAAGTGTGTATGTCTTTGTTTTCTATGGATGTCTCTATGAGGGTGTGTGTGTGTATGTATGTATGTATGTATGTATGTCTGTGTTTTCTGTGGATGTCTCTGTGAGGGTGTGTGTTTTCTGTTGGTGTCTCTGTGAGGGTGTGTGTATGTCTTTTCTGTGTTTTCTGTGGATGTCTCAGTGAGGGTGTGTGTATGTATGTCTTTCTGTGTTTTATGTGGTTGTGGGTGTGTGTGTGTGTATGTCTTTGTGTGTTTTCTGAGGCTGTCTCTGTTGGTGTTTCCTTGGGTGAATGTGCAAGTTTGAGTTTGTTTGTGTGTGTGTGTTTCCATTGTTTGTTCCTTTTTAGGACATTTTGACCTTACTACTGATTATTCACTTCTTTCTACAGACTTTGAGACTAATGAGACCTTTCCAGAAGTCCCCAATCTACCATTTAACCTTTAAATTATTGTTTAGGCAGTTCAGGGCCCTTCCTTTCAGCCACTGCATGATGTTGTCATCATTTAGTTAGCATCTTCCTTTACAAAAAGATAATCAGAACTCCATATTTTGTTTTCTAAATATCCTTTTTTTTTTTTTTACAAAACAGTAGTTTATCTCATTACTTGTCAGGTCAAGGTAAACAAGTGCTGAGTGTCTGTTTGGGTGTCGGTGTCTGAGTGTGTTTCTTTGCATGTCTGCTAGTGTGTCTATATATGAATCCTTATGTGTGAGTATGTGTGTGTGTTTCAGTGTATGAGTGTGTTTGTATGTTACTACCTTTACAGCATTTCCAAGTTTAAATAGACACTTAAGAATATATGTTTTATTCACTTGGTCAAAAAATGCACATGTCAAAGGAGGGGGGCCCTGATCAATGGTTAAGTCAGGGGCCCCAAAATTTCTAGTGGCGGCCCTGGGTAAAGCACTTCCACACTCCACAATCAGACCTCCTTGACTCTTATGCTCCGGTAACGAGATCGGAGATTTTGATTTTTGATATGTTGAATAATTGTACCGGTACGCTAAGTGTGAGTACTCCCAAACTACAGTTTCCCCACACTTACACAGAATCGGCCATCCAGTCACCGCACGGTGTGGTGTCAGTGCCATTACAAGAACTGTTTGAGAACAACAGTTTGCAAGCTCTACTGCCCACTTTACCACCTAAACCTACCGACCATGCCTAAGAGATCTTATTAATAAATGTAATGATTCCAGATACCTTAGATATAATTTGGACAGATATACCATTTACAGAGGGATACCCCTCATACAACCAGCAACCGGTCTTCTTTGTCACATATACACCACTGGATTGGCCCTCTGACCCACCGTGCAATCTTCATGACATACACCTATACATAACATAGGGACTGAAAAACCCTTAAATACCTGGCTAATATTGTTGGCGCAACCCTATCAACGTTCTATCACCCAGAACTTAGGACTTCAGCTTGCAAAATCCATTACTGGGAACATAATATATAAGACTCATGAGACTTTTGGTGTCTTCTCATACAATACTCCCCCAGAAGCATTTTAAATGTACTTTGAACGAGTGGGTTCTTCCACGATTAAAAAAAAGAGAATAATTTACTATATGATCTAATGTTGGTTAATTTCATTACCTTCCAATACGAGTTCTACTTATATAAAGTTTATTAAGTTTAAGTTTATTTATTTGTTCACATGTTGATGTTTCTTATATTCTTAAACATGAGACTGGGAGTCACCATTGCAGAAAATGGGTAATTTCTCAAATCACAATGTTCAATATATTTATTAAACCTGATTATAATGGCTCACATGTATAATATTCAATATGTCTCCCTTCCTCTTCCTGCGGCCACCGGCTGAGGCTTCAGAGGGGACAGAATGTGACATAACATAATTAATCTGCCACTATTTGTTACAATATTAAGGAAAATACCTATCTAATAATAAATCACCCTCACAGACAAGTGTAAACTCCCCTATCTACTCATGAAGCAACTATATATTTGGCAGAATAAAATTTTACCTAATCTTTAATATAGTTAATGACACCTGTTTCATTCACATTTAATTTTAAATTGGGCCATTCTACATTGAATAGCTTTATCTTATAGGGATCTATATCCACTAAGGCATTATAATCCTACCTTACCTGTTAAATTTTGTTGGTATCTCAGATTAGCAAATCGGAACGGTCTTGGCTTTTATTAGAATAATCTTTATATAATTTTGATTATATAGTTCCACACAGTGTTGTATATTTTTATCTCTAAAGAACCTTATTTCTAAAATAAACCCTGCATGATCCATTATATATTTGTAAATGACCTATGAGTGGTCTTATTTGTTATTCAAGAGGGATTAAATGAGGACAGAATTTTTGTTTGTATTTAAGCTTGGTATGCAATTTTGATGTCATTATACATTTATATTGTTTGAATGTTTTTTTTCCAATTCTTATTTCTTTATTGTATGTCCTTAAAAAAGAAAAATAATAATAATAAAAAAAAAAAAACTTTAGCTGCAATGGCTAAGGTTTTCACTAACTACTAGAATGCTGACTTTAAGGGTTAGACTTATGAAGCTTTCAGTGTGCAGATCTAGAAAGTCCACCGTTTTCAAAGTTTAATTACAGGAAAGGAGAAAAAAATTATGAAATAATACAGCAAAGTCTACTCATCATTATTAATTTGACATTACAGTGGCAAATTGTTAAATGTTTCAGAGATTCTGAATTCTACAAATAACTGATAAATAATATTATATTGGCTTAAATATATTTCATAACCATATTTTGTAGTAAAAGATTAAGGATGTTTTTTTACTGATCATGAATTTAAAAATGTACATAAACTCAAAGTAAAAAAAAACAACGGATATTTATCTAACAGTTTAAATTTCTCACAAAGAAAGAAAAAAGCATGGCAATTCACAGTTTTATCTTTATTTGAATGAACATTCAAAATATAATATTTGGGATCCTCCTATATGCCACAATCACATCTAGAGAAGTAGTGGCACCAACTCACCCAGGAATTAAATTAATTTTTTAGCATATTTTTATTTTAACCAAATTATCTTAAGATGATTTTTAGTGTCCTCTATTCTTGTAATGGATTTATTTTACAGGTGGTAAGTTTAGTATTTGAGTTTGAATAAAATCCCAAATAGTAATCCATTATTATTAATTATATAGCACCACCTACTTAGAGCCTTGTCGACTTAGTGCTCAAGTGATATCCTGCACCCACGGAAGCTTATTATGTCTTTTAGCACTGAGCTATCTGATATCAGGGTCGGCTCCAGAACGAATGAAATGGGGGGGCATTTTTTTTTCACGAGGGGGCACGCATTTAAAAAGCATGTATGAGAGTCAAAATAAGAGCAGACCTACTGTGGCAGTCCAGGGGTTACATTTATCAGATCTCTGGCTGTGCAGGAGTTAGATTTGTTTATATTTCTGGAAGTGCAGCGGTTACATGTGTAATATCTCAAGGAGTATAGGGGTTACATGTATAAGATGTCTGGCAGTGCCGCAGCAGTTACATTTACCCGATTTATGGCAGTGCAGGGGTTACATTTGTCATATCTCAGGAATGTCTCCCACATATGACATAGCCAATGACCCTACTAATGATCAAATAAGCTTTTATGTGACAATAAGTTTGAGTGCCAAGCAGTACATTACTTGTACAGATATTATTAATGATATTTACCAGCACACACACAGTATATACAGTATGTATATACACACAAATTATATATATATATATATATATATATATATATATATATATATATATATATATATATATATATAGTACACACACATACATACACACACACACACATATATATATATATATATATATATATATACACACACACACAGTATATATATATATATATATATATATATATATATATATATATATATATATATATATATATATATATATACACACACACACAGTATACACACACAGTATACAGGGAGTGCAGAATTATTAGGCAAGTTGTATTTTTGAGGATTAATTTTATTATTGAACAACAACCATGTTCTCAATGAACCAAAAAACTAATTAATATCAAAGCTGAATAGTTTTGGAAGTAGTTTTTAGTTTGTTTTTAGTTATAGCTATTTTAGGGGGATATCTGTGTGTGCAGGTGACTATTACTGTGCATAATTATTAGGCAACTTAACAAAAAACAAATATATGGGGGGCGGAGCCAACCGCTGAACAGAATGGTCGCAAACAACATGAGCTCCGTTTAAAATAGCATCAAAAAGGCATTTTAACTGAGGGTTTTTAGTAGAGCTAACACTCAGAACTGACCCTGGTAATCAGCAAACTCGTGAACTCTAAATATCACGGTCATTGTTGCTCAGACTGAGCTGGGAGCGGTGGAATGCAGCACAGATACGACCTGAACACTGAGGCCCAACTCAGCGCGCCATGACACACCACATAGTATTGCAGCCGGCGAGCGATCAAAGTTGTTCGGCCTTACCGCTGCCCTGATCTCAGACAAGCTCCATCCAATACCTAGCAGATAGTAATACATCCACAGCCCACTAACCTCCTCTTGGCAGGACCTTAATTATAATAAAAATTTGCAACAGACCATCCTCCCACTAAGATGGCGGATACCACTCAGCTCCTCCTAGGCGACATGGAGGACATTCTGCACCATCACTTTCATCAGCTATGCACGCTGATTCAAACAGAATGGGGGAACCTGAAAAGTGCTATCAACCCAAAGCGGGCTATTAAAAATCCACAACCGAACCAGCAGGAATTGGCATCTAATGTGCCATGGGTTGCCGCCGACTCTGTAGCTTCTACTGGGTGCTTCTTCGGAGGAGGACAGACAACTCTGCAGAGACCTAATGAGGGGTCACATCTGAGAGCGGAGATGCTCTTAGCACCAATCAAAATGGCATCGGAGCGGCAGGCTCCAACTTACCTGAAGAGCCGGTTACCGGAAACCCACAGTGATTTCATTGCGATACCTACTCAGTCTGGTGACACATTTTGTGCATCGGAGCAGGCATCAGATAGCCATGCCCTCAAGATAACGCGGCTGGATGTCGGGATCCTACTCCCTGGTGCACGGGGGCCTAACCAGCAATGGATACATGACACCGCGCTAAGTAGCACATCACTTATCGATCACTACGCAAATTCAGGCCTGCAGTCTGGTCCGGTGAGATTATACCCCTTTGCTGATACAGGATTTTGCTCATGCCCTTCTCATAGTTTTCTACCAAGTGAGGTATGCTCCTCACTCATGCCTGGGTTCAAATCACAGCTCGCAATACGAATCAGGACCGGAGTGGGTTAAGCTTTATTTTTACAGAGAAAGGGAACTGCCCTGAGGTCTAGATTTTGTCACATTAATACTGTGTTGGAAAAGGACAAATCGACCTCCTACTCAATACTTCCAGGTATTCTATTGGAACTTCCCACATATACCCCAGAGTATACTGAACTTTGCACTATAAGGGCATTCCTATGCTGAATGGAACGTTTCCATCACCGGTTTATCCTCCTAGTGCCCTTAGATATAAAGACATTGTGTGAAATATTGCGGACACCCCTGGGTTATCCAAATTATATTACTGCTTGTTGCTAGTTTGGTAGTCTAGCCCTTATTTAGTTAACCTAATAATCTACTAGAACTGTCAAGTGAGGGCAGGAACATAATGTGTATAAAGAGGTCCTAGCTCATCACCCCCTAGCTATACTCTTACCCTATTTAGTTTCGCAATAAGAACCAGGACAGGAGTGGGTTAAGCTTTATTAGTACAGAGGTAGGGGGTTGCCCTGAGGCCTAGATGTTGTTACCTCAACAATGTTTTTGAAACGGACAAATCAACCTCCTTCTCAATGATGCACCCTACAAGGTATTCTATTGGAACTTTCCACACATTCCCCAGAGCAAACTGAACTTTGCACTGCTAGGGCATTCCTATGCTGAGTGGAACGCTTCCATCACCCACCTATCCTTCTAGGGACCTTAGATATAAAGACATACTGTGAAAGGCTGTGGACATCCCTTGGTCATCCAAGTTATATGATTGCTTACTGTTTGTTTGTCAGATTAGCCCTTATTTACTTAAACCAATAATCTACCTTCTGAAACATAAAGTGTTTAGAGAGGTCTAGGCTCATCACCCTCTAGCTACACTCTCACCCTATATTCGTTGGGGCATATTCCTGTCTGTGCATATACTAGCAGCATAATAGCCATACCGAAAATTAACATAGGGCCCATTGAAGACATTTAGAGGGGTTTAAGACAGAGTGTAATGTAGAGTACCCATATACCGCTAATACACTTGCTGCTATTATTTTTTGTTAACCTTTGTATAGTATATTCCATACCTACAATGAGTGTTCTTATGTATTACTCTACAATGTATATAAGCCAATGTGTACATTTTTATATGTTATGGTATGCCAATATCAAGCACCCAAAATCAGGCATACCACATTTCTAATTTTATAGTCTAGGTCATGCCACTACCTTAATGTCTGTAGTTCCAATGAGTCTGCTATAAGAGATGTTTAAAGATAATCTTATTAACAATGTTGGGGGTCCTTAATACTATTTTAGCTTGCTATTTGCTCTTATCATGTGGTCGGCGGACGGCTTTTATATTAGCAGCTGCGGACATTTAGTCTTTATACCTCTCCTGCGGGTTGGTGGGGAGCCCCGGGTGGGATGCTTATATAAGTGTAAGTGCGACAAATGCCACAGCAGCTACACAACAACCGTGTTGTACGTGTGTTACTGACACAATACCTTAATGATACTGATAAACCCTGTATATGTGTTTGTCCAGTCTGGGGGTTTGAGGGGGGCCCTCGATAGGGACAAGTATATATCGCCAATGTATTGTTATGTATCATTATCCTTTCATTTATAATATGTGTTCCTCCTTCTGGACCAGTGGCCAGGGTCTGGTGGGAGACCACATAAAGGAAGTTTAGTCCACAAACACGCCAACCTAGGATCAACTAATATAAACCCTTATATACAGCAAGGAGAAGGGCTACGTAGGAGAGTTGGTCTCACTAACATGAGAAGTCTATATTGTAGATGAGGGCTGTAATACCCAAGAGATAATCCATTCCCATAAGATAGATGCAAGCTCAGACCATTTAATCTAATGTTGTTAAACGGTACGACCCCATAGCATGGTAGATGGGTCCTAGACTCCGTAAGATGTCCAGCACTATGTCAATTATAATTCGCTAGGTCATGTTATACATGAAGGTAAGCTAAGGAAAGAACATTATATTTAGAACAAGTGACACTTATTTTTAACTCTTATACTATGCTATACCTACTCACCTTTATGTTCAGTTACATTGCTTATTCTGTACTAGTTCACCTACCCCCCCCCCCCACCCCCCCAGTTATAGAGCCCACACCAGGGTTCAAACTAGGCGGACTATTTTTGCCACAAACCCTCTTACGAGAGGGTATTTTTGATTTTGTATATGGGTATACCTATTTGTGTTGAATCTATGTTCAATATTCTTTGACATGTGTACTTTAATCTCATGTTTGTGTCTTTCAGATCAGGGGTCCTGCGTGTCCCCAATTGTTACTTATAACCTTTAAACCGAATAAAAAATTATTACAAAAAAATAATAAAAAAAAAAAAAAAATATATACCCATTTCAATTATTTATTTTTACCAGTGAAACCAATATAACATCTCAACATTCACAAATATACATTTCTGACATTCAAAAACAAAACAAAAACAAATCAGTGACCAATATAGCCACCTTTCTTTGCAAGGACACTCAAAAGCCTGCCATCCAGTGATTCTGTCAGTGTTTTGATCTGTTCACCATCAACATTGCGTGCAGCAGCAACTACAGCCTCCCAGACACTGTTCAGAGAGGTGTACTGTTTTCCCTCCTTGTAAATCTCACATTTGATGATGGACCACAGGTTCTCAATGGGGTTCAGATCAGGTGAACAAGGAGGCCATGTCATTAGATTTTCTTCTTTTATACCCTTTCTTGCCAGCCACGCTGTGGAGTACTTGGACGCGTGTGATGGAGCATTGTCCTGCATGAAAATCATGTTTTTCTTGAAGGATGCAGACTTCTTCCTCTACCACTGCTTGAAGAAGGTGTCTTCCAGAAACTGGCAGTAGGACTGGGATTTGAGCTTGACTCCATCCTCAACCCGAAAAGGCCCCACAAGCTCATCTTTGATGATACCAGCCCAAACCAGTACTCCACCTCCACCTTGCTGGCATCTGAGTCGGACTGGAGCTCTCTGTCCTTTACCAATCCAGCCACGGGCCCATCCATCTGGCCCATCAAGACTCACTCTCATTTCATCAGTCCATAAAACCTTAGAAAAATCAGTCTTGAGATATTTCTTGGCCCAGTCTTGACGTTTCAGCTTGTGTGTCTTGTTAAGTGGTGGTCGTCTTTCAGCCTTTCTTACCTTGGCCATGTCTCTGAGTATTGCACACCTTGTGCTTTTGGGCACTCCAATGATGTTGCAGCTCTGAAATATGGCCAAACTGGTGGCAAGTGGCATCTTGGCAGCTGCACACTTGACTTTTCTCAGTTCATGGGCAGTTATTTTGTGCCTTGGTTTTTCCACACGCTTCTTGCGACCCTGTTGACTATTTTGAATGAAACGCTTGATTGTTCGATGATCACGCTTCAGAAGCTTTGCAATTTTAAGAGTGCTGCATCCTCTGCAAGATATCTCACTAATTTTTACTTTTCTGAGCCTGTCAAGTCCTTCTTTTGACCCATTTTGCCAAAGGAAAGGAAGTTGCCTAATAATTATGCACACCTGATTTAGGGTGTTGATGTCATTAGACCACACCCCTTCTCATTACAGAGATGCACATCCCCTAATATGCTTAATTGGTAGTAGGCTTTCGAGCCTATACAGCTTGTAGTAAGACAACATTCATAAAGAGGATGATGTGGTCAAAATACTCATTCACCTAATAATTCTGCACTCCCTGTATATATATATATATATATATATATATATATATATATATATATTACATTCCAGCTTCATGCCCCTTTATGCAAGGACTTTACAGATGCAAGGAGGCATTCATTTTACCTAAGATGTTTACATCTGCATAACATGTTATACTCTCAGACTAAGATTGCTCAGTGTTTGAAATGAGACAGGTTAACTTAAAACTATTCAGTTTACACTACAGCTGACTTAATTTTGAAATACATACCAACAAGCCAAAATCCTGCATTTACCTAGATCTAATGGTATAAGTACCACAGCTTATGGTTCCACCAAGACCATATAAAGTACAGCATTTTCAAAATTCATAAGTACAGCTGACAGATGGGAACATTTGTACACTATATTTGAAGTGGTGCTCTTGTTTGGGGAAAAATAAAACATATGTCAACCTTTTAAAAGTACTTTTCTTCATCTAGCCATCTACCCAAATCATTATTGTACAATTTTTTGAATTCACAGAATTATTTTTGTTTGGACATTTACAAATTTGATTCTTTAAAAAGTGATCTCTTAATTTCTGCAATTTTTTTTATCATGCATGTCACACACTGTTGATTTAGGGGATGCAAGGTGCATAAATGTTTCCTCCTGTGAGTGTTTCTGTGGGCGTCTGTGTTTATGTCTTTGTGCTTTGGTTTGTGTCTCTATGAGTGTGTATGTATTTTTTTTTCTGTGAGTCTCTCTGTGAGGGTGGGTGTGTATGTATTTGAGCTTTTTCTATGGGTGTCGCTGTGAGGGTGTGTGTATGTTTGTCTTTGTGTATTTTCGCTAGATGCCTCTGTGAGGGTAAGTGTGTATGTCTTTGTTTTCTATGGATGTCTCTATGAGGGTGTGTGTGTGTATGTATGTATGTATGTATGTCTGTGTTTTCTGTGGATGTCTCTGTGAGGGTGTGTGTTTTCTGTGGGTGTCTCTGTGAGGGTGTGTGTATGTCTTTTCTGTGTTTTCTGTGGATGTCTCAGTGAGGGTGTGTGTATGTATGTATGTCTTTCTGTGTTTTATGTGGTTGTGGGTGTGTGTTTGTGTATGTCTTTGTGTGTTTTCTGAGGCTGTCTCTGTTGGTGTTTCCTTGGGTGAATGTGCAAGTTTGAGTTTGTTTGTGCGTGTGTGTTTCCATTGTTTGTTCCTTTTTAGGACATTTTGACCTTACTACTGATTATTCACTTCTTTCTACAGACTTTGAGACTAATGAGACCTTTCCAGAAGTCCCCAATCTACCATTTAACCTTTAAATTATTGTTTAGGCAGTTCAGGGCCCTTCCTTTCAGCCACTGCATGCTGTTGTCGTCATTTAGTTAGCATCTTCCTTTACAAAAAGATAATCAGAACTCCATATTTTGTTTTCTAAATATCCTTTTTTTTTCTTTTACAAAACAGTAGTTTATCTCATTACTTGTCAGGTCAAGGTAAACAAGTGCTGAGTGTCTGTTTGGGTTTCGGTGTCTGAGTGTGTTTCTTTGCATGTCTGCTAGTGTGTCTATATATGAATCCTTATGTGTGAGTATGTGTGTGTGTTTCAGTGTATGAGTGTGTTTGTATGTTACTACCTTTACAGCATTTCCAAGTTTAAATAGACACTTAAGAATATATGTTTTATTCACTTGGTCAAAAAATGCACATGTCAAAGGAGGGGGGGCCCTGATCAATGGTTAAGTCAGGGGCCCCAAAATTTCTAGTGGCGGCCCTGGGTAAAGCACTTCCACACTCCACAATCAGACCTCCTTGACTCTTATGCTCCGGTAACGAGATCGGAGATTTTGATTTTTGATATGTTGAATAATTGCACCGGTACGCTAAGTGTGAGTACTCCCAAACTACAGTTTCCCCACACTTACACAGAATCGGCCATCCAGTCACCGCACGGTGTGGTGTCAGTGCCATTACAAGAACTGTTTGAGAACAACAGTTTGCAAGCTCTACTGCCCACTTTACCACCTAAACCTACCGACCATGCCTAAGAGATCTTATTAATAAATGTAATGATTCCAGATACCTTAGATATAATTTGGACAGATATACCATTTACAGAGGGATACCCCTCATACAACCAGCAACCGGTCTTCTTTGTCACATATACACCACTGGATTGGCCCTCTGACCCACCGTGCAATCTTCATGACATACACCTATACATAACATAGGGACTGAAAAACCCTTAAATACCTGGCTAATATTGTTGGCGCAACCCTATCAACGTTCTATCACCCAGAACTTAGGACTTCAGCTTGCAAAATCCATTACTGGGAACATAATATATAAGACTCATAAGACTTTTGGTGTCTTCTCATACAATACTCCCCCAGAAGCATTTTAAATGTACTTTGAACGAGTGGGTTCTTCCACGATTAAGAAAAAGAGAATAATTTACTATATGATCTAATGTTGGTTAATTTCATTACCTTCCAATACGAGTTCTACTTATATAAAGTTTATTAAGTTTAAGTTTATTTATTTGTTCACATGTTGATGTTTCTTATATTCTTAAACATGAGACTGGGAGTCACCATTGCAGAAAAATGGGTAATTTCTCAAATCACAATGTTCAATATATTTATTAAACCTGATTATAATGGCTCACATGTATAATATTCAATATGTCTCCCTTCCTCTTCCTGCGGCCAGCGGCTGAGGCTTCAGAGGGGACAGAATGTGACATAACATATGTAATCTGCCACTATTTGTTACAATATAAAGGAAAATACCTATCTAATAATAAATCACCCTCACAGACAAGTGTAAACTCCCCTATCTACTCATGAAGCAACTATATATTTGGCAGAATAAAATTTTACCTAATCTTTAATATAGTTAATGACACCTGTTTCATTCACATTTAATTTTAAATTGGGCCATTCTACATTGAATAGCTTTATCTTATAGGGATCTATATCCACTAAGGCATTATAATCCTACTTTACCTGTTAAATTTTGTTGGTATCTCAGATTAGCAAATCGGAACGGTCTTGGCTTTTATTAGAATAATCTTTATATAATTTTGATTATATAGTTCCACACAGTGTTGTATATTTTTATCTCTAAAGAACCTTATTTCTAAAATAAACCCTGCATGATCCATTATATATTTGTAAATGACCTATGAGTGGTCTTATTTGTTATTCAAGAGGGATTAAATGAGGACAGAATTTTTGTTTGTATTTAAGCTTGGTATGCAATTTTGATGTCATTATACATTTATATTGTTTGAATGTTTTTTTCCCAATTCTTATTTCTTTATTGTATGTCCTTAAAAAAGAAAAATAATAAAAAAAATAAAAAAAAACTTTTGCTGCAATGGCTAAGGTTTTCACTAACTACTAGAATGCTGACTTCAAGGGTTAGACTTATGAAGCTTTCAGTGTGCAGATCTAGAAAGTCCACCGTTTTCAAAGTTTAATTACAGGAAAGGAGAAAAAAATTATGAAATAATACAGCAAAGTCTACTCATCATTATTAATTTGACATTACAGTGGCAAATTGTTAAATGTTTCAGAGATTCTGAATTCTACAAATAACTGATAAATATTATTATATTGGCTTAAATATATTTCATAACCATATTTTGTAGTAAAAGATTAAGGATGTTTTTTTATTGATCACAAATTAAAAAATGTACATAAACTCAAAGTAAAAAAAACAACGGATATTTATCTAACAGTTTAAATTTCTCACAAAGAAAGAAAAAAGCATGGCAATTCACAGTTTTATCTTTATTTGAATGAACATTCAAAATATAATATTTGGGATCCTCCTAGATGCCACAATCACATCTAGAGAAGTAGCGGCACCAACTCACCCAGGAATTAAATTAATTTTTTAGCATTTATATTTTGAATCACCTTTATAGGAGAGCTCATTTCCCTGCTTTTTTGTGTATCAACTGTATAATTTTTCCTATACATATTTATTGTAAAAATGAATAGTTTTGCAGAACATCTTGGTATTATTTAAAGTATCGTAATACTTTCTTATTTTGTAACGATAACATTTTCATATCAAAATTTTAATAGTAAAGCTATTCAGAAAAGATAATGGCTTTATTCCAAAATCACAATCATTTTAAATAAAGTAGTTTTTTCGGTTGTCATTTTTTTTTTTTTTTAACATTGCAGCTGTTATGTGGAAATAAAAAATGGCAAAATATTAATATAAATTGCTGAAAATTATTTTCTTGGAAGGATGAGTGCTTATAAAATACCGCTATCAGCATAAACAATCTAGCGCAGCTAGTTTTGTTTACCGATTTAAATGGTTTATATATTCTCTGTGCAATTTTTGACATGTCTCCTACACATTTATTTTAAACTCTACCGGTAAATTCATTTTCTTGTGAGTGAATGACTTCTTGCTCTTTTAGTTCAATGATGAAAAATAAGTGCAGGTTATGCAAGCAATAACCCTTATACGAGCACTAGCTATCTTTTTAAATGCTTTATTGTGCCACTGTCTGGTACCCCATTAAATATAGATTACAGACTATTGAATAAATGAATATCAACTAAGCAGGCTCATCATTCTGTACACAGCAGTTCAAATAATGACTTGTGGCATGCATCAAGAATGGGTCAAGAAGTAATTGCACATTTGTCTTGTTTTTAGCTTCTCATATGCCAAAAAATGCAACGTAAAATAAAGGGGGGATTTATGATTTAGGACTAAGATGATCATTTCTTTAAATTAGCATTCAAGTTTAAGGAGAAAGACACATTGTTTTTATTTATTCTTAAAGAAATCTTAACTCAATAATCATATTTTGCAAATAGGAAACCTTAAATATATAAATAAAAAAAGGTATCATTAAGTTTAAAATCTTTTTAAGTACTGTTTTTAAAGCACTCTCTTTGTATTAGTTGCTCATCTGAATGTTAAAAAGCATAGCATAAACTTGTACGGCGAGATTACGAGTTTGGCGTTAGCCTTAAAAAGCAGCGTTGAGAGGTCCCAACGCTGCTTTTTATGTAAGGCTGGTATTACGAGTCTGACAGGTAGAGGCTCACCACTCACTTTTCTTCCGTGACTCGAGGCTACCGCAAATCCCCTTACGTCAATTGCGTATCCTATCTTTTTAATGGGATTTGCCTAACGCTGGTATTACAAGTCTTGGAAGAAGTGAGCGGTAGACCCTCTCCTGTCAAGACTTCTACTGCATTTAAAAGTCAGTAGTTAAGAGTTTTATGGGCTAACGCCGTAACATAATAATATGACATCGCTGCCACCTACATTATACTTATGAACCCCTAATCTGCTGCCCCTAACATCGCCGACATCTAGATTATATTTATTAACCCCTAATCTGCCGCCCCCAATGTCGCCGCCACCTACCTACAATTATTAATCCCTAATCTGCCGACCGGACATCGCCGCCACTTTAATAAATGTATTAACCCCTAAACCGCCGCACTCCCAACTCGCAAACACTAGTTAACTTTTATTAACCCCTAATCTGCCACCCCCAACATTGCCGACACCTACTTACATTTATTAGCCCCTAATCTGCCACCCCCAACGTCGCCGCTACTATAATAAATTTATTAACCCTTAAACCTAAGTCTAACCCTAAGTCTAACCCTCCCCCCTAACTTAAATATAATTTAAATTAAACGAAATTCATTTAACATAATTAAATATTTAAAACTAAATACTTACCTATAAAATAAACCCTAAGCTAGCTACAATATAACTAATAGTTACATTGTAGCTATTTTAGGATTTATATTTATTTTACAGGCAACTTTGTATTTATTTTAACTAGGTACAATAGTTATTAAATAGTTATTAACTATTTAATAACTACCTAGCTAAAATAAGTACAAAACTACCTGTAAAATAAATTCCAACCTAAGTTACAATTACACCTAACACTACACTATCATTAAATAAATTACCTAAACTACCTACAATTAATTACAATTAAATTCAATAAACTAAAGTACAAACAAAAATCCCCACTAAATTACAGAAAATAAAAAAAGAATTACAATAATTTTAAACTAATTACACCTAATCTAATCCCCCTAATAAAATAAAAAAGCCCCCCAAAATAATAAAATTTCCCTGCCCTATACTAAATTACAAATAGCCCTTGAAAGGGCTTTTTGTGGGGCATTGCCCCAAAGTAATCACCTCTTTTACCTGTAAAAAAAAAATACAATACCCTCCAACATTAAAACCCACCACCCACACACCCCTACCCTAAAACCCACCCAATCCCCCCCTTAAAAAACCTAACTCTAACCCCCTGAAGATCTCCCTACCTTGAGCCGTCTTCACCCAGCCGGGCACAAGTGGTCCTCCATACGGCAGAAGTCTTCATCCGATCGGGGCAGAAGAGGTCCTCCAGACGGCAGAAGGTTTCATCCAGGCTGCATCTTCTATCTTATAGTAGGTAAGTATTTAGTTTTAAATATAATTAATTTATTTAATTATGTTAAAGTAATTGTGTTTAATTTAAATTATATTTAGGTTAGGGGGGAGGGTTAGACTTAGGGTTAGATTTAGGTTTAGGGGTTAATACATTTTTTATAGTAGCGGCGACGTTGAGGGTGACAGATTAGGGGTTAATAAATGTATGTAGGTGTCGGCAATGTTAGGGACGGCAGATTAGGGGTTAATAAATTTTAACTAGTGTTTGCTAGGTGGGAGTGCGCCGGTTTAGGGGTTAATAAATTTATTAAAGTGGCGGCGATGTCCGATCGGCAGATTAGGGGTTAATAATTGCAGGTAGGTGGCGGCGACGTTGGGGGCGGCAGATTAGGGGTTTATAAGTATAATATAGGTGGCGGCTGCTTTTTTGCATGTGTAGGGTTTTTTCCAGCCAGCTCAGCCCCATTGTTTCCTATGGGAAAATCGTGCACAAGCACGTTTAGCCAGCTTACGGCTGACTTAAGCAACGCGCTGGTATTGAGGTGAGATGTGGAGCTAAATTCTGCTCTACGCTCACCTTTTTGTGGTTAACGCCAGGTTTAAAAAAACCTGTAATACCAGCGTTGGCTTAAGGTAGCGCACCCCTGTTAACTCAAAACTAGTAATCTCGGTGGTAGTTTGCAATGGAGCCCAAAGGCTCTTTAAATAGAAACATATTTGCAATATGCATGTACTTGCAAAAATGCTTCTAGTAAACATTACCACTGTTTTAGTGTTAGCATTTTTTCTCTGCACGTGCATGTGGAGCATAGCTGGATATTTTTAGTGCACCTGCATTTGAAATACTGCAGCTGCTCAGAGAGAACAAACTGTACACAGATGGCAGCCAGAGCCAAACAGGTACCTGTAAGAGGCGCCACGTAGTAAGTGAAAAAAAAAAAATATATATATATATATATATATATCAGGGTCCCAATAACAGATAGGTGTCCCTTGATAAGATATGCAGTTGTTATAAAAGCAAATATGTATATTCAACTCAAATATTCCACAATCAAATTACAATGTATATCCTAGAGTAGAAGCACATATATATCAGGTGTACATATGAATCACATACATATATATGATGTGTGGCCAGGATCATATATTAATAAACAAACGTGTACAATTTTAAACGCACATATGAAGATAATAATACATGTCAAGAAATATGCTATAAATAGTATAGTCCAGGTAATATGAACTTGTACAGTGTCAAGACAGAGTCCAGGGCTAGAGGCAGCTCCTCTGGGGTGTCACGCCACGACACAGGGATAGATGATCTATAATGGAAAAAGTAGAGGGCGCCACATAGTGCAAATCAGACTGTAACACAGAGAATATAAGAGAACGGTATATATCCAACACACGTGATGTAAAGCACTAGTGTGCAGTAAAGGCAGTCCTGAACTACACAGTCGTCCGTTAGACCCAACGTTGATGCTAGAACAAAACCAAAAGGTATCCTCGTCCCACCAGGGGGAGTCCAGAGATCCTGGGAACCGTACCCTTGGCAGCAGAGCCCACGATATGTCTGAAGAATAGTTCATGTAGGAGCCTAAAACCAGCTCAAGCTGGGAGATCATCAGCTTTAAAAAGCAAAGTAGTAACCTCCAGAATGGAGGAATAAGTCCAATAGTTGGTGCGGCACCAAAATGAGAGTGAGAATAGTGGTAATAATAATTAAAATTTATTAAAAACATAAAACTATCAGCAACATGTTTCTCAGTGTCACAGCACTGTTTCATCAGGCTATCCATAGCCTGAGGAAACAGGACTGCCTTTACTGCACACTAGTGCTTTACATCACGTGAGTTGGATATATACCGTTCTCTTATATTCTCTGTGTTACAGTCTGATTTGCACTATGTGGCTCCCTCTACTGTTTCCATTATAACTGCTCAGAGAGCCTGTGGGGCTTTTATCATGTCAGGAATTAAAAATTGAGTCATTATCAGATGGTACAAACACTTTTGGCTGTGTGAGCAGGCGCTGTGTTTAAAATGCTAGTGCAGGGTGCATACTTAAATACACTTTTGAAACAACTACAACTTTTACCATAAACACTTTTGCTAAAACATATATGTTACAAAAATGCTTCTATTCAAAACTGAAAGTCATCCATGTGGATTCCAATTTTGGCTGGAATGTTCCTTTAAATATTGAAAATGTTGGCTAAATTAGCTATACTTTTTTGCACAGCCACATTATAGCCCTGACTGCTTTGGAGATCAGCACTGTGTCTGGAAATAAATGATTTTAAATATACAAAGGTTGAGCTCCGAACATATTTTTTTATCTTGAAACATTTATCTTTCTGTAATTAAAATGTATTTTAAATTCCTAAATTCCTATTATCTATGCTTACGAAAAAGTGTTTGTAAATAAAAAAAATTATGTTGTGTATGAAAAAGGATAAGGGACATAAAATACCTTAATGTTGCAATCAAAAACGTTTAAATATGCATAGTAAAAATGTGTGGGTTTTCCAGTTCTGAGATACATAAATACACAATGCAGACTTCACTAGCTAAAAGTGATGGTAAATATTTTTTGAAATGTTTAAGTGCCATATGGTTTGCACAGCTATTGGAGGTGGAAATGTCACCTCATGAAAAAAAAGTAGTTTTACGGTGGGTGGATAGAGAGGGGATATTTTAGTAGAAAGATCAACAAAATAAAGGTACATTTTTTCCCCATATTCACTTTAAAATCATGAATGAAGGTCCATTTAATTTATTCTGTAGACACAGTCAAACATTTAAAAAATGATGACATTTACCATCACATATCTCTCCATAGTGGGCTTCAATACTAGTGAGGAAATAAGGAACTGCAATATAATGCAAACCTTTGCAAACATAATGACAGTGACTAACCTTGTCTACTTGAGGAATAAGTGCAGACTGGCTCCTCTAAATAAGGCAAGTAAGTGGGATGAGTTTGGCCATGGAAAACAAGAACAGATGGTTCTGAAAACTTTTACACTCAGCTGTCATTAATCGATTACAAGAGCTGTTAAATAAAACTCCAAAAGCCTTGTTCATGGACAGTGACGTACCACAAACATAACGTTTTTTTAAGCACATTTTTAAAGTGGGATCACTATAAAATCAGCATTTAATGTTGCTAATTAAAGAAAATGCCTTATAGGGCTATATTTATGAAGCTCTGATATGAGCTGTGAAGCCCTTTCAGCTGCATGAGCGAGACTGCAGCCAAGAGTTAAAGGGACATTCTGGTCAAAATTTAAATGCACATAGATAAATTACATATTTGAATCTAAACATATTTGCAATATACATGTATTGGCAAAAATGCTTCTAGTTAAAGCTATCACTGTTTTAGTCTTAACATTTTTTTCTGCACGTGCATGTGAAGCAAAGCTATATGTTTTCAGTACACCAGCATTTTAAATACTGCAGCCAGTGGAGATTGCATCATGTCAGCAATTATAAAATTAAGTAATTACCAGATGGTACAAGAACCTTACGGCTAGATTTAGAGTTTTGTCGGTAACGACCCTTGTAGCTAACGCTGGCTTTTTTCCCCCCCGCACCTTTTAAATACCGCTGGTATTTAGAGTTCACAGAAGGGCTGCGTTAGGCTCCAAAAAGGGAGCATATAGCACATTTACTGCCACTGCAACTCTCAATACCAGTGGTGCTTACGGACGCGGCCACCTTCAAAATCGTGCTTGTGCACGATTCCCCCATAGGAAACAATGGGGCAGTTTGAGTTGGAAAAAAACCTAACACCTGCAAAAAAGCAGCGTTCAGCTCCTAACGCAGCCCCATTGTTTCCTATGCGGAAACACTTCCTAAGTCTGCACCTAACACCCTAACATGTACCCCGAGTCTAAACACCCCTCACCTTACACTTATTAATCCCTAATCTGCCGTCCCCGCTATCGCTGACCCGTGCATATTTATTTTAACCCCTAATCTGTCGCTCCATACACCGCCTCAACATAAATTATCCCTATGTACTCCTAATCTGCTGCCCCTAACACTGCCGACCCCTATATTATATTTATTAACCCCTAATCTGCCCCCCACAACGTCGCCACCAGCTACCTACAATAATTAACCCCTAATCTGCTGACCGGACCTCACCGCTACTATAATAAATGTATTAACCCCTAATCCGCCTCACTAACCCTATAATATTGTATGTTTTTTTTCCAGGCAAAAGAGCTGAATTATTTGGGGCATGCCCCTCAAAAGGCCCTTTTAAGGGCTGGTAAGGTAAACAAGCTTTTCTATTTTAATTTTAGAATAGGTTAGGGCATTTTTTTATTTTGGGGGGCTTTGTTATTTTATTAGGGGGCTTAGAGTAGGTGTAATTAGCTTAAAATTGTTGTAATATTTTTATTATGTTTGTAATTAATTTTTTTATTTTTTGTAACTTAGCTTTTTTATTTTTTGTACTTTAGTTAGTTTATTTAATTGTATTTATTTGTAGGTATTTTATTTAATTAATTTATTGATAGTGTAGTGTTAGATTTAATTGTAGATAATTGTAGGTATTTTATTTAATTAATTTATTGATAGTGTAGTGTTAGGTTTAATTGAAAATTAGGTTAGGATTTATTTTACAGGTAATTTTGTAATTATTTTAACTAGGTAGCTATTAAATAGTTATTAACTATTTAATAGCTATTGTACCTGGTTAAAATAGATAAAAAGTTGCCTGTAAAATAAATATTAATCCTAAAATAGCTACAATATAATTATAATTTATATTGTAGCTATATTAGGGTTTATTTTACAGGTAAGTATTTAGCTTTAAATAGGAATCATTTATTTAATAAGAGTTAATTTATTTCGTTAGATTTAAATTATATTTAACTTAGGGGGGTGTTAGTGTTAGGGTTAGACTTAGCTTTAAGGGTTAATACATTTATTATAGTAGCGGTGAGGTCCGGTCGGCAGATTAGGGGTTAATACTTGAAGTTAAGTGTCGGCGATGTTAGGGAGGGCAGATTAGGGGTTAATAATATTTATTATAGGGTTATTGATGCGGGAGTGAGGTGGTTTAAGGGTTAATACATTTATTAGAGTAGTGGCAAGGTCCGGTCGGCAGATTAGGAGTTAATAAGTGTAGGTAGGTAGCAGTGACGTTGTTGGCGGCAGATTAGGGGTTAATAAATATAATATAGAGGTCGGCGGTGTTAGGGGCAGCAGATTAGGGGTACCCAGGGATAACGTAGGTTGCAGCGGTGTGCGGTCGGCAGATTAGGGGTTAAAAAAATGTATTAGAGTGGCGGCGATGTGGGAGGCCTCGGTTTAGGGGTACATAGATAGTTTATGGGTGTTAGTGTACTTTAGAGCACAGTAGTTAAGAGCTTTATGAACCGGCGTTAGCCCAGAAAGCTCTTAACTCCTGACTTTTTTCTGCGGCTGGAGTTTTGTCGGTAGAGGCTCTACCGCTCACTTCAGCCAAGACTCTAAATACTGGCGTTAGAAAGATCCCATTGAAAAGATAGGATACGCAATTGGCGTAGGGGGATCTGCGGTATGGAAAAGTTGCGGCTGCAAAGTGAACGTTAGACCCTTTCCTGACTGACTCTAAATACCAGCGGTAGCCCAAAACCAGCGTTAGGAGCCTCTAACGCTGGTTTTGACAGCTAATGCCAAACTCTAAATCTAGCCGTTAGGTTCTCTAAGCAAGTGCTATGTTTAAAATGCTGGTGCATGGTGCTTACTTTATATAATTATGAAACATCTATAACTTTTATTAGAGCGATAATTAAATAAATTTATATAAAAAAAAAAGAGGAACCAGAATTAACCCGACTCGACCAATGAATCGACCCAATTCTGGAATAGGGGGTTATGGAATCCAACCTCTGGATCCAGAGGTTGGATTCCATGACCCCCTATGGTTTAAATAGGGAAATCACTTGGGGTATGTTTATATAGTGGCTGGGTCTCATCCACATATTCTATTCCAGAATTGGGTCGATTTGTTGGTCGAGTCGGGTTAATTCTAGTTCCTCTTTGTTTATATAAATCGATTTAATTATCATGAGTATATTATTTGAAAAATGACCCTTATATCATTTTTATGCTTTACTCAGTATTTGTTGATGGTAGCTGGTAGCTGTATTGCTACTTTTGGGGCACACTTTTTTAGTTTTTCTTAAAGTAAAAATAAATAGGTAACCTTTGCAATTAATTTTTGCCATACATATAAATGCCTTATATAATTATTTCAATGGTGTCACTATACTTTATACTTTTTATTTTTTATGTTTTTGTTTTAAAGAAATCCTTACCAAAAATGCGTTTATCCACATATTATTAATTTCAGTCATTGGACTAGCGAAATTGTCAATATATATATATGTGTTGCACCTTTTGTACTAAGTATCCGTTTTTTAATATGTTACATTCATCAGTGCTATTCTAAGGCTGTGACGTTGAGTAGGCGTCATTCTACTAGCCTTAAAAGAAGGAGGCCTTCTTGGAGTGACAGGCCAAGTTGAAGGGCAGAGCCTGAAATGCGCGTTGCCTGTTGTGATGTCAGACGCAAGACTGAAGTGTGCTTGTTTGAAACTACTTGAGGGATTGCTTTATTCCAGTGCCTTATCTTCTCATCACTGTGGTGTCAGACTTCCAGATAATTGTGTATTATATAAGCGGAACTGCTGCCAAGTAACCCTCTATTCCAGACGGATTTGGTGAGACCACTCACTGAGCGTAATTGAAGTGCATTCCCTGTGTTCTACTGGCAGACTTCAGTCCTGGAGTGCCGGTGCTGTCAAAACCCTTTAATACACACATTTCACCATTTAGAGGATAGTTTAACCTCTACACTACCAGTATACTTTGGTTAAAGGCAAATGCATGACAGGAACTGTTAACTCACAAGCTTACACTTATCTGCATATCACGCTGTTATGAGCAAAAATTACATTGCATGAATTGCTTCATTACCTATAAGTCTCTACAATTTGGGACACAGCATGTTGATACATATGCATGAACTGCCTTATATTACCGCTTGCATCTAACTCCGTTACAGCTTCTGCTTTGATTATATGCTTATACATTTCACCACAGTCTGAACTGGGGACGCCCAGTATAGTTTGTTTTTAATGTTTGTTTTGTATGCATCTATGCCTGATTATGTATCGGATTTAGGGATTTTTCTTATTTTCTTTATGTTATTTTTTTATTCATTAAATTGCTTATATTTTGATGCCATATATATATAATTTTTAAATGAACACTCTTTAAAACACAGATACAATATATTTTGGTGCAATGAAATACATTTTTATGAATACTGCCACTTCCTTAGAGAAATTGACGATATAGAGATGCTCTCATTTGTTTTGTTATGATCCACATTTGTAGTAGTAAAGAAACCTAGGGCAATCCTACAGCTGAACAATATCTTAGAGAGAGTTCTAATGAAGGCAAATATATACCAAGACTCCATCCAGGACAAGAAATCAGATCTATATAACATTATAATTAATTACAAAAAAACAGCAACATTGGAGAGGTAGTGGATCCTAAATTAATTTTCCCAGAGGAAGATAGAGCCTAAATCTTAGCTTTATGGTCGTCCTACAGAGTGGCAGAGAATCCGAGCATTTGCCACTGGAGGTATGGATGTAAATAATAGAAGGTCTATATCTTGGATACTAATAAACTCACAGCTTTCAAAGAAAATCAAGAATAAAACAGAAACAGCCCCTTTGCTTTGGCATAAAGCAGATTTTTAGCTACCTTTCATGGATGTATACAACCTACACTATCTTTTCCTTATACCAGTTCCTCTCCTCCATTGCTATCCCCTTGAACTCCCTTAGCGTGTAAGCCTAAGACCCCAATTGTTTGCAAATCACCTTCATAAGAACTGACTACAACAATGCGACTCTCGGCAGGGCCCTCTACCCATTTGATCCCTATAAATGTTACCTTGTATACCGCCTATGTTTATAGCGCTGCGGAATCTGTTGGCACTCTCCAAATAACCAATAATAATAACCTTTGAGAGTGCTATTCTTGTGGAGTGTTTAGGTCAGAAAAATAATTGGTTAGGATCAAGAGGAGAATTTGAATTAAAGTATTATGAGGTATTGTAGGTTGTTGCTATTGTTCAAATATTTTCGGAGGTTAAAAGCAACAAAAAGACTGGGCAACAACAAGATGGTTAGGTGATTTGCAGAGAGGGCTTCTTCACGATGGGTGTGACAAATGCATCTTAAAAACATAAAAATAAATATTCCAGTGAAGGATAAATTGATAAGATTATTTAGCGCTGTGATCAAAGTGACAGAGAAAGATTGGACAGTTGAAGCAATAAATATTAAGTTACAGAATAAGGTGATGTTTCTATTTTGATGGTGTTGATTTTATAACAGAATTGTTATTAAAATTTAGATCAATGAGGCTGTTAGTGAGTGGATATACAGAAAAGTGGATATAAGAAAAGAAGTGGAAAAAAGGTTATTTATAGAAAGTGTATACAAATGATAAGGTTTATATTATTGATGTTAATGATTTGAGCATATTAGCATAGGATGAACTTACTGAGCAAACTAAGTAAAATAAAAAAATCTCCCTATATAAAATAGTCCAACTTAATTTATGCTTAATAGAAAAAAATTAAAAAGAAATAAAAGTAAAATAAAAACAAGATAACCTTGTCATCTTTTAAATAGTCATGACAAGATATTTCACAATGACAATTGAGTCTTTCTGAATTACGCATGTTCAGCCTAAGTGTAGACAAACAATCCCAACAACATAACTTTAATACCCTGGGATGCACAGCCCAGCCTCTCATTCTATTGACTGAAAATACTTTCTTATAACAAAACAGAGATATGAATATTTTACAGAAAGAAACATTTACATAAACCATTTTACACATCATAAACATTTTTTTTCACATTACTATTGATTTGCATTTGATGTGCAAGATATCCTGTATTAGGCACTTCACATAATGATAGATGTTAATGGTAGGAATGGAAAATATATTTAAAGCAAGGGTTAATGATTTTAGAACAGTATCTCCTATGCAACGAAGCTCCTAAGAAATCTCACAATTATCTATAAATCTAGACCATTCATTATGGATACTGAGAAGGCCAGGAGATGTCCCTCATTTAGCGGGTCTGTTTTATGCATTGTGTGATTAACTGTTGTCCATTTTGTTACGTATTAACAATGGGTTAGAGATGAAGTTCACTAAGAAAGGCCAAATAACATGTTTATGTATGTGATCTGGATTATTGAAATATCTAAGGATTACTGTAGGTATAAAGTATGCAAAACATAAGGTAAAAGGACTAGGTTATAATTAATATAGCATTAGTATGTAGAAAGATAGAGGAAAAGAGGAGGACATCATAAACTTTAAAGTGTGATGGAGGTGTAAACAAAGACAAGAGAAAACAGGAAAATGCCTGCACCACAGCTCTACATACCAGAGAGAAAGTAAACAAGGAACAAATATGATGGTCATGCACTCAATCCTAATTTAGATTCAGTGCCCGGGTGCTTCCTCCAACTGATTATAGATAGACAAAGGATGAGTTGAGGGCACTCACATGTCCTTAAAATTCATTTTATTCATTCTTCTTTAAAACATATTCACAACAAAGTCGACATAATGGGGCCCATTTATCAAGCTCCATAAGGAGCTTGTGGGCCCGTGTTTCTGGCGAGTCTGAAGACTCGCCAGAAACATAAGTTATGGAGCAGCGAACCCTGTCCGCCTGCTCTGATGAGGCGGACAGGAATCGCCGGAAATCAACCCGATCGAGTACGATCGGGTTGATTGACACCCCCTGCTGGCAGCCGATTGGCCATGAGTCTGCAGGGGGCGGCGGCGTTGCATCAGCAGCTCACAAGAGCTGCTGGTGCAATGCTGAATACGGAGAGCGTATTGCTCTCCGCATTCAGCGATGTCTGTCGGACCTGATCCGCACTGTCAGATCAGGTCCGACAAACATATGATAAATAGGCCCCTTTGGCTTTAGTCAAAGTCTTTCTAAAGACATCAGAAAATATGTATTATAAGTAGTCTGGTTATGGCGTACCAAAATTAAGCAGAAGAATGTTTGATGTTTAAACGAAAAACATATTATTTATTTTTCCTTCTTGACCAAAAATAACCTGTATTCATTCCTATTAACTGAAAAGAGATTAAAGAGTTAATACTTTTCACTTCATAATATGGGCTTTTTTATGGTTGTGGTTATTGACTAGAGCTAATAAGTACCATTAATTGTGCTTTAAAGTTGATTAGAGACAGACAAGGGCCATTAATTGTGCAATAGATTTGATTTAGCATGATAAGTGCAATTAATTGTAGATTAAATCTGACTGGAGTTAGACTCTAAATTTTCACTTTTACACAGCACCTTTTGTATGATATAAAAATATATTTCAAGTTATTTCACCAAACTCATATATAAGGCTTCTGATTTTCAACATAACCTATTACAAAACTGTTAAGAGATATATTTAAGAACACATCATACTCTTTGCTGAGACTAATAATAACAATCTTTATTAAAGTAACCTATGCTATTACATACAATTTGTATTTAGAGATACATTAGCTAATGACATAATAATACACTTAAGAGAGCTTAAATCTAAACTTAATACAATTGTTGCAAAAAAGTCTAATAATGTATTATATGAAAACTCAAGGGTGTGTATATAATGTCAGTCTAATTAATCTGGGAGATATTTATTAAGAACATTAAAACATAAGAATATTGTTGCTTCAACCAAGGAAAACATTAAAGGGACAATGAACACAATTTTTTTATTTTGTGATTCAGATAGAGCATGCAATTTTAAGCAACTTTCTAATTTACTCCTATTAGCAAATGTTCTTCATTCTCTTGGTATCTTTATTTGAAAAGCAAGAATGTAAGTTTAAATGCCGGCCCACTTTGGTGAACAACCTAGGTTGTTCTTGCTGATTGGTTGATAAATTCCTCCACCAATAAACAAGTGTTGTCCAAGATTCTGGAATTTCTTTTTCAAATAAAGATAGCAAGAGAATGAAGAAAAATTGATAATAGGAGTAAATTAGAAAGTTGCTTAAAATTGCATGCTCTATCTGAATCACAAAATAAAAACATTTGGGTGCAGTGTCCCTTTAACATGTATCTACTATAAGTGAAATTCTAAACATCTATAACCCTGGTGGTTTTATAAACATGCTTTTAAAACATGTCAAAATATTTTCTACAATTGTGTTGAGTCAACCAATATATATCTCTGAATTTCCACCTGAAGCACAAAAGTGAGTATTGATATATTAAAATGGTAAATGTACCACCTTATGTTCAAGTTATCAGCCTACTGGAGTTCAGTACTTAAATTATAGAATTATTATAGCTATACATGCTGCTATACAACGCAGCCATTCTGTGAACTCTCAATACCAGCGGTATTTAAAAGGTGCGGCCAGAAAAAAGCCAGCGTTAGCTACGCACCCCTTTGGCCGCAGAACTCTAAATTTAGGCGTAAGTTCCCTAATGAAGAGATCACTTTACTAATTTAGAAAGCATGGATAATATAACTTTAATAGTTATAGCCCCTTAGCATTTCCCAGAATAAGAGACAATGGCCTCTATTTAAGTAGTAAGTAGCGTAAGTAGCGCAGCGATGGGCAGTATTTTTAAATATATATGAATATATACATACTGTATATATTTATCTGTTAATATGTGTATGTACACATATTAACACATAAATACATATGTATATAAGCATATTGATATATATATTTACAGAAAACACGCAGTTGTCATAGACCGCAATGTAAAGTGTGGGTTTTTTTCTAACACCCCACCACCGCCAACTTTAAAGCCCCAAAACTGCCTAGTGCAGTTATTTTTTATTTTTAGAAAAATGGTACATATTTAAAATTAAACCCTTTATTCTGAGGGCATTTGGGGCTGTTTTAGAAAATTAACCAGAGATCTAATCTCTTGTTAATTTTTGGAGTGCTAATTGCTACCACAAGCTCGCAGTAGCAATAACCAGCCACTTGTAATGCCTGTATGCAGGCACGTGATAATTTAGCACTCCACTTGTAGTCGAGCCCATATTTCATAATGAATGTCACCTTTTGTGTACATGTTTTTTTGTGTACTTGAGAAGAGAAAATTATCAGAATAAAAATAAACCCTAAAATCCTATAGTCCAGATGGTACAGATATGCAACGCAAATTCCATAATTTGCACATATCAGCTTGATAGCAAATAAAAGGTCATTTACTTGAACCACACATTTATAAACATATAAAAATACTCAATACCAAGTAGGATTTTATATGATCAAATTATTCTTGAACTTGATAAATTGGAATAGAATAAAAAAAGCAAATATGAAGATGTATTTTTCTTATTTGTAACATATGATGGATAGCTAACATTCTCAAATTTTATTTTAAATATGAGATTAAAAATGTTAGAAACATCCAAACATTTAAAATGGTTTTAATATTAGATCCAATATAATAATCTGCAATATATATTTTCAATAAAGAATATGAATGAAATTATATAATTAAAATATACATTGGGGCCTATCTATCAAGCTCCGAATGGAGCTTGATGCCCCGTGTTTCTGGCGAGCTTGCAGGCTCGCCAGAAACAGCAGTTATGAAGCAGTGGTAACAAAGACTGCTGCTCCATAACCCTGTCCGCCTGCTCTGAGCAGGCGGACAGACATTGCCGGAATTCAACCCGATCGAGTACGATCGGGTTGATTGACACCTCCCTGCTGGCGGCCGCGAGTCAGCAGGGGGCGACGTTGCACCAGCAGCTCTTGTGAGCTGCTGGTGCAATGCTGAATACGGAGAGCGTATTGCTCTCCGTATTCAGCGAGATCTTGCGGACCTGATGCTCACTGTCGGATCAGGTCTGCAAGAACTTTGTTAAATAGAGGCCATTGTCTCTTATTCTGGGAAATGCTAAGGGGCTATAACTATTAAAGTTATATTATCCATGCTTTCTAAATTAGTAAAGTGATCTCTTCATTAGGGAACTTACGCCTAAATTTAGAGTTCTGCGGCCAAAGGGGTGCGTAGCTAACGCTGGCTTTTTTCTGGCCGCACCTTTTAAATACCGCTGGTATTGAGAGTTCACAGAATGGCTGCGTTAGGCTCCAAAAAAGGAGCGTAGAGCATATTTAACGCAACTTCAACTCTCGATACCAGCGGTGCTTACGGACGCGGCCAGCTTCAAAAACGTGCTCGTGCACGATTCCCCCATAGGAAACAATGAGGCTGTTTGAGCTGAAAAAAAGCCTAACACCTGCAAAAGAGCCGCGCTCAGCTCCTAACGCAGCCCCATTGTTTGCTATGGGGAAACACTTCCTACGTCTGCACCTAACACTCTAACATGTACCCCGAGTCTAAACACCCCTAACCTTATACTTATTAACCCCTATTCTGCCGCCCCGCTATCGATGACCCCTGCATATTTTTATTAACTCCTAATCTGCCGCTCCGTAAACCGCCGCTACTTACATTATCCCTATGTACCCCTAATCTGCTGCCCCTAACACCGCCGACCCCTATATTATATTTATTAACCCCTAATCTGCCCCCACAATGTCGCCTACTCTTATTAACCCCTAATCTGCCGAGTGGACCGCACCGCTATTATAATAAAGTTATTAACCCCTAATCCGCCTCACTAACCTTATAATAAATAGTATTAACCCCTAATCTGCCCTCCCTAACATTGCTGACACCTAACTTCAAACATTAACCCCTAATCTGCCGACTGGAGCTCACCGCTATTCTAATAAATGTATTAACCCCTAAAGCTAAGTCTAACCCTAACACTAACACCCCCCTAAGTTAAATATAATTTAAATCTAACAAAATTAATTAACTGTTATTAAATAAATTATTCCTATTTAAAGCTAATATATTATAGCTATTTTAGGATTTATATTTATTTTACAGGCAACTTTGTATTTATTTTAACCAGGTACAATAGCTATTAAATAGTTAAGAACTATTTAATAGCTAAAATAGTTAAAATAATTACAAAATTACCTGTAAAATAAATCCTAACCTAAGTTACAATTAAACCTAACACTACACTATCAATAAATTAATTAAATACAATATCTACAAATAAATACAATGAAATAAACTAACTAAAGTACAAAAAATAAAAAAGAACTAAGTTACAAAAAATAAAAAAATATTTACAAACATCAGAAAAATATTACAACAATTTTAAACTAATTACACCTACTCTAAGCCCCCTAATAAAATAACAAAGCCCCCCAAAATAAAAAATGCCCTACCCTATTCTAAATTAAAAAAGTTCAAAGCTTTTTTACCTTACCAGCCCTGAACAGGGCCCTTTGCGGGGCATGCCCCTAAGAATTCAGCTCTTTTGCCTGTAAACAAAACACATACAATACCCCCCCCCAACATTACAACCCACCACGCACATACCCCTAATCTAACCCAAACCCCCCTTAAATAAACCTAACACTAAGCCCCTGAAGATCTCTGTACCTCACCGGGTCCCGATCTGTCCAGAAGAGCCTCCGATGTCTTGATCCAAGCCCAAGCGGGGGGCTGAAGAGTGACGTCCATCCTCGGGCTGAAGTCTGGATCCAAGCGGCGGCTGAAGAAATCCATCATCGGCTGAAGTCGGAAGTCCATCATCGGGATGAAGTCTTCTATCAAGCCGCATCTTCAATCTTCTTTCTTCTGGAGCGGAGCGGATCCATCTTCTTTCCAACCAACGCGGAACATCCTCTTCAACCGACGCCTACTCGCCGAATGACGGTTCCTTTAAATGACGTCATCCAAGATGGCGTCCCTCGAATTCCGATTGGCTGATAGGATTCTATCAGCCAATCGGAATTAAGGTAGGAATATTCTGATTGGCTGGTGGAATCAGCCAATCAGAATCAAGTTCAATCCGATTGGCTGATCCAATCAGCCAATCAGATTGAGCTGGCATTCTATTGGCTGATCAGAACAGCCAATAGAATGTGAGCTCAATCTGATTGGCTGATCGGATCAGCCAATCGGATTGAACTTGATTCTGATTGGCTGATTCCATCAGCCAATCAGAATTTTCCTATCTTAATTCCGATTGGCTGATAGAATCCTATCAGCCAATCGGAATTCGAGGGACGCCATCTTGGATGACATCCCTTAAAGGAACCGTAATTCGTTGGGAAGTTGTCGGAAGAAGAAGATGGGTCCACAGTGGAGGTCTTCAAGATGGAGCGGGTCCTCATCGGATGAAGATAGAAGATGCCGCTTGGATCAAGATGGTTGCCGGTCCGGATCGCCTCTTCTTCCCGGATAGGATGAAGACTTTGGAGCCTCTTCTGGACCTCTTCAGCCGCTGGATGATGGATGTCTAGCCCCCGCTTGGGCTTGGATGAAGATTTTGGAGCCAGGACGGATCGGTGTGATACCCGGCGAGTTGAAGACAAGGTAGGAAGATCTTCAGGGGCTTAGTGTTAGGTTTATTTAAGGGGGGTTTGGGTTAGATTAGGGGATGTGGGTGGTGGGTTGTAATGTTGGGGGGGTATTGTATGTTTTTTTTTACAGGCAAAAGAGCTGAATTCTTTGGGGCATGCCCCGCAGAGGGCCCTGTTCAGGGCTGGTAAGGTAAAAGAGCTTTAATCTTTTGTAATTTACAATAGGGTAGGGCATTTTTTTATTTTGGGGGGCTTTGTTATTTTATTAGGGGGCTTAGAGTAGGTGTAATTAGTTTAAAATTGTTGTAATTTTTTTCTAATGTTTGTAAATATTTTTTTATTTTTTGTAACTTAGTTCTTTTTTATTTTTTGTACTTTAGTTAGTTTATTTCATTGTATTTATTTGTAGGAATTGTATTTAATTTATTTATTGCTAGTGTAGTGTTAGGTTTAATTGTAGATAATTGTAGGTAGTTTATTTAATTAATTTATTGATAGTGTAGTGTTAGGTTTAATTGTAACTTAGGTTAGGATTTATTTTACAGGTAATTTTGTAATTATTTTAACTATTTTAGCTATTAAATAGTTCTTAACTTTTTAATAGCTATTGTACCTGGTTAAAATAAATACAAAGTTACCTGTAAAATAAATATAAATCCTAAAATAGCTATAATATAATTATAATTTATGTTGTAGCTATATTAGGGTTTATTTTACAGGTAAGTATTTAGATTTAAATAGGAATAATTTATTTAATAAGAGTTAATTTATTTCGTTAGAATAAAATGATATTTAATTTAGGGGGGTGTTAGGGTTAAAATTAGCTTTAGGGGTTAAAAAATGTTTTAGAGTAGCGGTGAGCTCCGATCGGCAGATTAGGGGTTAATACTTGAAGTTAGATGTCGGTGATGTTAGGAGGGCAGATTAAGGGTTAATACTATTTATTATAGTGTTAGTGAGGCGGATTAGGGATTAATAACTTTATTATAGTAGCGGTGCGGTCTGCTCGGCAGATTATGAGTTAATAAGTGTATGCAGGTGGAGGCGACGTTGAGGGGGGCTGATTAGGGATTAATAAATATAATATAGGGGTCGGCGGTGTTAGGGGCAGCAGATTAGGGGTACATAGCTATAATGTAGCTGGCGGCGGCGTGCGGACGGCAGATTAGGGGTTAATAATAATATGCAGGGGTCAGCGATAGTGGGATCGGCAGATTATGGGTTAATAAATATAATGGTCGGTGGTGTTAGGGGCAGCAGATTAGGGGTACATAGGGATAACGTAGTTGGCGGCAGTGTACGGAGCGGAAGATTAGGGGTTAAAAAATTTTTATAGAGTGGCGGCGATGTGGGGAGGCCTTGGTTTAGGGGTACATAGGTAGTTTATGGGTGTTAGTGTACTTTAGAGCACAGTAGTTAAGAACTTTATAAACCGGCGTTAGCCCAGAAAGCTCTTAACTACTGACTTTTTTCTGCAGCTGGAGTTTTGTCGTTAGATTTCTAACGCTCACTTCAGACACGACTCTAAATACCGGAGTTAGAAAGATCCCATTGAAAAGATAGGATATGCAATTGACGTAAGGGGATCTGCGGTATGGAAAAGTCGAGGCTGGAAAGTGAGCGTTAGACCCTTTCCTGACTGACCCCAAATACTGGCGGTAGCTTAAAACCAGCGTTAGGAGCCTCTAACGCTGGTTTTGCCGGCTACCGCCAAACTCTAAATCTAGGCCTTATTTTTTTAAATGTATGAGCAAACTTGATGGCCTTAAACTATTAAAAACAAGCCTTGAAAACATGGAAATGGACCATGTTTTCCATATTGCTGCCTTGATCAGAATCATTATTATTATTTTCTGTTGGAAATTTTTAGTTTGTTAACATTTGAGAAAAATTGAAGAGTAGACCAAATTACAAAAGATAAAGTTAAGAAATAAAATGAAGAATATTTTTTGTTCTATAGACAATAAGAAAATGTTTTCTTTTTTCTGTCTAATTTCAGTCTATTACTAAAATATTTGTTTAATAATGAATGCTTTTCTTCCGTATTAGGTATATTTTGTTAATTATACAATTAGTTAATTATACAGTTAGTTAATTAAGGCCTAGATTTGGAATTTGGCGGTAGCCGTGAAAACCAGCGTTAGAGGCTCCTAACGCTGATTTTAGGCTACCGACGGTATTTGGAGTCATTCAAAAAAGGGTCTAACGCTCACTTTTCAGCCGCGACTTTTCCATACCGCAGATCCCCTTACGTCAATTGCGTATCCTATCTTTTCAATGGGATCTTTCTAACTCCGGTATTTAGAGTCGTGGCTGAAGTGAGCGTTAGAAATCTAACGACAAAACTCCAGCCGCAGAGAAAAGCCAGGAGTTAAGAGCTTTCTGGGCTAACGCCGGTTCATAAAGCTCTTAACTACTGTGCTCTAAAGTACACTAACACCCATAAACTACCTATGTACCCCTAAACCGAGGCCCCCCCACATCGCCGCCACTAATCTTTTTTAACCCCTAATCTGCCGACCGCCACCTACGTTATACTTATCTAACCCTAATCTGCTGCCCCTAACATCGCCGACCCCTATATTATATTTATTAACCCCTAACCTGCCCCCCACAACGTCGCCGCCAGCTACCTACAATAATTAACCCCTAATCTGCCGACCGCAAAGCACCGCTACTTACGTTATCCTTATGTACCCCTAATCTGCTGCCCCTAACACCGCCGACCCCTATATTATATTTATTAACCCCTAATCTGCCCCCCTCAACGTCCCCTCCACCTGCCTACACTTATTAACCCCTAATCTGCCGAGCGGACCGCACCGCTATTATAATAAAGTTATTAACCCCTAATCCGCCTCACTAACCCTATAATAAATAGTATTAACCCCTAATCTGCCCTCCCTAACATCGCCTCCACCTGACTTCAATTATTAACCCCTAATCTGCGGACTGGAGCTCACCCGCTATTCTAATAAATGTATTAACCCCTAAAGCTAAGTCTAACCCTAACACTAACACCCCCCTAAATTAACCCCTTAACGACCGAGGACGTGCAGGGTACGTCCTCTTAAAAAAGTCACTTAACGACCAAGAACATACCCTGCACGTCCTCAATAAGGCAGTGGGGGGGGGAGTAGAGAGCTGTTTTGGGGGGGATCAGAGAGGTTGGGGGCTAAGGGGGGATCCTACACAGCAGCATATGTAAATATGCTTTAAAAAAAAAGTAAAAAAATAAATAAAATTATTTTAGTACTGGCAGACTTTCTGCCAGTACTTAAGATGGCGGGGACAATTGTGGGGTGGGGGAGGGAAGAGAGCTCTATGGGAGGGATCAGGGGGTCTGATGTGTCAGGTGGGAAGCTGATCTCTACACTAAAGCTAAAATTAACCCTGCAAGCTCCCTACAAGCTACCTAATTAACCCCTTCACTGCTGGGCATAATTCACATTTTGTGCGCAGTGGCATTTAGCGGCCTTTTAATTACCAAAAAGCAACACCAAAGCCATATATGTCTGCTATTTCTGAACAAAGGGGATCCCAGAGAATCATTTACAACCATTTGTACCATAATTGCACAAGTTGTTTCTAAATAATTTCAGTGAGAAACCTAAAGTTTGTGAAAAAGATGACTATTTTTTTTAATTTAATCGTATTTGGCGGTGAAATGGTGGCCTGAAATATACCAAAATGGGCCTAGATCAATACTTGGGGTTGTCTACTACACTACACTAAAGCTAAAATTAACCCTACAAGCTCCCTACAAGTTCCCTAATTAACCCCTGCACTGCTGAGCATAATACACTTGTGGTGTGCAGCAGCATTTAGCGGACTTCTAATTACTTAAAAACAACGCCAAAGCGATATATGTCTGCTATTTCTGAACAAAGGGGATCCCAGAGAAGCATTTACAACCATTTGTGCCATAATTGCACAAAATGTTTGTTAATGATTTCAGTGAGAAACCTAAAATTTGGAAAAATTTTACTTTTTTTTTTTATTTGATCGCATTTGGCGGTGAAATGGTGGCATGAAATATACCAAAATGGGCCTAGATCAATACTTTGGGATGTCTTCTAAAAAATATATATATACATGTCAAGGGATATTCAGGGATTCCTGAAAGATATCAGTGTTCCAATGTAACTAGCGCTAATTTTGAAAAAAAGTGGTTTGGAAATAGCAAAGTGCTACTTATATTTATGGCCCTATAACTTGCAAAAAAAGCAAAGAACATGTAAACATTGGGTATTTATAAACTCTGGACAAAATTTAGAAACTATTTAGCATGGGTGTTTTTTGGTGGTTGTAGATGTGTAACAGATTTTGGGGGTCAAAGTTAGAAAAAGTGTGTTTTTTTTCCATTTTTTCCTCATATTTTATAATTTTTTTATAGTAAATTATAAGATATGATGAAAATAATGGTATCTTTAGAAAGTCCATTTAATGGCAAAAAAAAAACGGTATATAATATGTGTGGGTACAGTAAATGAGTAAGAGGGAAATTACAGGAAAACACAAAGACCGCAAAAATGTAAAAATAGCCTTGGTCCCAAACGGACAGAAAATGGAAAAGTGCTGTGGTCATTAAGGGGTTAAATGTAATTTTAATCTAACGAAATAAATTAACTCTTATTAAATAAATTATTCCTATTTAAAGCTAAATACTTACCTGTAAAATAAATCCTAATATAGCTACAATATAAATTATATTTATATTATAGCTATTTTAGGATTAATATTTATTTTACAGGTAACTTTGTATTTATTTTAACCAGGTACAATAGCTATTAAATAGTTAAGAACTATTTAATAGCTACCTAGTTAAAATAATTACAAATTTACCTGTAAAATAAATCCTAACCTAAGTTACAATTAAACCTAACACTACACTATCAATAAATTAATTAAATAAAATACCTATAATTATCTACAATTAAACCTAACACTACACTATCAATAAATAAATTAAATACAATTCCTACAAATAAATACAATGAAATAAACTAGCTAAAGTACAAAAAATAAAAAAGAACTAAGTTACAAAAAAATAAAAAAATATTTACAAACATTAGAAAAATATTACAACAATTTTAAACTAATTACACCTACTCTAAGCCCCCTAATAAAATAACAAAGCCCCCCAAAATAAAAAAATGCCCTACCCTATTCTAAATTA
Organism: Bombina bombina; assembly: GCF_027579735.1. Classification (NCBI taxonomy): domain Eukaryota; kingdom Metazoa; phylum Chordata; class Amphibia; order Anura; family Bombinatoridae; genus Bombina; species Bombina bombina. The sequence goes on along the minus strand of NC_069499.1, from coordinate 320,683,240 downwards.
CTAAAGTTCAAAGCTCTTTTACCTTACCAGCCCTGAACAGGGCCCTTTGCGGGGCATGCCCCAAGAAGTTCAGCTCTTTTTCCTGTAAAAAAAAACATACAATACCCCCCCCAACATTACAACCCACCACCCACATACCCCTAATCTAACCCAAACCCCCCTTAAATAAACCTAACACTAAGCCCCTGAAGATCTCCCTACCTTGAGTCGTCTTCACCCTAACTTAGGTTAGGATTTATTTTACAGGTAAATTTGTAATTATTTTAACTATTTTAGCTATTAAATAGTTCTTAACTATTTAATAGCTATTGTGCCTGGTTAAAATAAATACAAAGTTGCCTGTAAAATAAATATTAATCCTAAAATAGCTATAATATCATTATAATTTATATTGTAGCTATATTAGGGTTTATTTTACAGGTAAGTATTTAGTTTTAAATAGGAATAATTTATTTAATAAGAGTTAATTAATTTCGTTAGATGTAAATTATATTTAATTTAAGGGGTTGTTAGTGTTATGGTTAGATTTAGCTTTAGGGGTTAATACATTTATTAGAATAGCGGTGAGCTCTAGTCGGCAGATTAGGGGTTAATGTTTGAAGTTAGGTGTCGGCGATTTTAGGGAGGGCAGATTAGGTGTTAATACTATTTATTATAGGGTTAGTGAGGCAGATTAGGGGTTAATAACTTTATTATAATAGCGGTGCGGTCCGGTTGGCAGATTAGGGGTCAATAAGTGTAGGCAGGTGGAGGCGACGTTGTGGGGGGCAGATTAGGGGTTAATAAATATAATATAGGGGTCGGCGGTGTTAGGGGCAGCAGATTAGGGGTACATAGGGATAATGTAAGTAGCGGCGGTTTACGGAGCGGCAGATTAGGGGTTAATAATAATATGCAGGGGTCAGCGATAGCGGGGGCGGCAGATTAGGGGTTAATAAGTGTAAGGTTAGGGGTGTTTAGACTCGGGGTATATGTTAGAGTGTTAGGTGCAGACGTAGGAAGTGTTTCCCCATAGGAAACAATGGGGCAGCGTTAGGAGCTGAACGCGGCTTTTTTGCAGGTGTTAGGGTTTTTTTCAGCTCAAACAGCCCCATTGTTTTCTATGGGGGAATCGTGCATGAGCACGTTTTTGAAGCTGGCCGCGTCCGTAAGCAACTTTGGTATCGAGAGTTGCAGTGGCGGTAAATATGCTCTACGCTCCTTTTTTGGAGCCTAACGCAGCCATTCTGTGGATTCTCAATACCAGAGTTATTTTAAAGGTGCGGCCAGAAAAAAGCACGCGTAGCTAACGCACCCCTTTGGTCGCAGAACTCTAAATCTAGGCGTAAGTAAATTAAATAAAAAAAGTGTATTGACTAATGGTAAGTTGTTTTGTTTCAAAGTTAACCATGCTTTCAGGTGCATATTATACGTTTCAGCCTCTCATAATGAATATAATAATATAATCTACAGCTTCTATTTTTAGTATTTACATGTTAAATTTCACCTAATCTTGAAAAAGCAAGGTTGTACAAAGCGTATAATTGAAGTTTGATTATGCTAACAATGTCCCTCAGCTTCTTATTATATAACCTATTATGAAGTGAACATTGATGTTAATACAAAATTATGCACATATCCTTGATACATTCAAATCCACCCCCTGAATTTGATCAATTCTGTTTTAACCCTGGGATTTAAAACAAAAAATAAAACAAAACAAAAACTGCCCATGTAGGGCGAGATTACATATACGGAGTAGGCTTCAGCGCAACTGCTGAAACCCATCCCGCCCGTAAATTCACCTTGCACATCGGGTGAATAACATACTGATGTAAATTGGATAATCCGGTGATTTTCAGAAATGGGCGTAAATAGACATTTCTGGAGTTGCCAGTGATTTACAGCAGTTTATGAACTGCCGGCACCTAAGAAAAAAACAAAAAAATGTTTAAACATTGTAAAAGTCTAACCAGCCTCACAAAAATGAACCTGACACATCAAAACCCCTATATCAGCCACCCCCCTACATTGGAACTAATAATAAAATGTATTAACCCCTAATCCGCCATCCCTTCACATTGCAATTTATAATAAAATAAACCTCTAAACTGCCATCACCCCATAACGCAATCTACCTATTTAAACTATTAACCCCTAATCCACCAACCCCCACATTGCAAAGTATCTAATATATGCATTAATCCCTAATCCACCATCCCCTCACTTCACAATCTACCTAAACAAATGTATTAATCCCTAATTTGCCATACCCCTACAATGCAAAGTACCTATCAACACTATTAACCCCTAAACCATCAACCCCCCCACAACGCATAGTATTAATCTAATCATTAAGCCCCCTAACCTAACACTCCCTAAATTAACTTCCCAAGATTCAAGCCGCTGCAGACGCGGAAGTGACTGCCAGGTCCGGGGGAGAATAGAGCAAACCAAAATGTTCAGGCTGCAGGGGTGCAAGCTGCCAAATAAGCGTCCGGTGTAGCCGCAAATAACCACAGTAAAAGAGAATAGGCAGCTGCTCAAAAAAACAGTGAATTCAAGGGCTGGCAAAAACAAGGTAAAAACTTGAAACCTTTATTGAATCATTAAAAATATATATAGGCAGTACAGGGCACACAAACTCCCTGACTAGTTTCGTGCTCTCTTGAGCACTTAATCATAGGGTGAGTTTGCTCAGTGTTCATAGCCTATTTAAAGGCACAGAACACCTGAAAGTAATTATACATTAAAAACAACAACAGTAATAAAACAAAAGCAGAATATACCTAATTACAAACACTATGTGTGGCGAAATGGAAGAAAGAAAAAACTAACAGTTAAGCAAACCACTGTACACAAGGACCAAATTAGTTCACAATGTCCTAATTATGTTTACAGTGCAGACATTATTCTCATAGCTCTTATGGATTCAAAACATCTTTTAGAATTACTTTAAGCTGTATTAAAAATATACCTCATACTGAATCCGATTTGTAATGCCCATATTTGGACAAAAAGCTAGATAACAGAAAATGTAAATTAGACTCATAGGCCTAGATTTGGAGTTCGGCGGTAGCCGTCAAAACCAGCGTTAGAGGCTCCTAACGCTGGTTTTGGGCGCCCGCTGGTATTTGGAGTCAGTGATTAAAGGGTCTAACGCTCACTTTTCATCCTCGACTTTTCCATACCGCAGATCCCCCTACGCCATTTGCGTAGCCTATCTTTTCAATGGGATCTTTCTAACGCTGGTATTTAGAGTCGTTTCTGAAGTGAGCGTTAGAGCTCTAATGACAAGATTCCAGCCGCCTGAAAATAGCAGGAGTTAAGAGCTTTCTGGCTAACGCCGGTTCATAAAGCTCTTAACTACTGTACCCTAAAGTACACTAACACCCATAAACTACCTATGTACCCCTAAACCGAGCTCCCCCCACATCGCCGCCACTCGATTAAAATTTTTAACCCCTAATCTGCCGACCGCCACCTACGTTATCCCTATGTACCCCTAATCTGCTACCCCTAACACCGCCGACCCCTATATTATATTTATTAACCCCTAATCTGCCCCCCACAACGTCGCTGACACCTGCCTACACTTATTAACTCCTAATCTGCCGAGCGGACCTGAGCGCTACTATAATAAAGTTATTAACCCCTAATCCGCCTCACTAACCCTATCATAAATAGTATTAACCCCTAATCTGCCCTCCCTAACATCGCCGACACCTACCTTCAATTATTAACCCCTAATCTTCCGATCGGAGCTCACCGCTATTCTAATAAATGGATTAACCCCTAAAGCTAAGTCTAACCCTAACACTAACACCCCCCTAAGTTAAATATAATTTACATCTAACGAAATAAATTAACTCTTATTAAATAACTTATTCCTATTTAAAGCTAAATACTTACCTGTAAAATAAACCCTAATATAGCTACAATATAAATTATAATTATATTATAGCTATTTTAGGATTAATATTTATTTTACAGGCAACTTTGTAATTATTTTAACCAGGTACAATAGCTATTAAATAGTTAAGAACTATTTAATAGTTAGCTAGTTAAAATAATAACAAATTTACCTGTAAAATAAATCCTAACCTAAGATATAATTAAACCTAACACTACCCTATCAATAAAATAATTAAATAAACTACCTACAATTACCTACAATTAACCTAACACTACACTATCAATAAATTAATTAAACACAATTCCTACAAATAAATACAATTAAATAAACTAGCTAAAGTACAAAAAATAAAAAAGAACTAAGTTACAAAAAATAAAAAAATATTTACAAACATAAGAAAAATATTACAACAATTTTAAACTAATTACACCTACTCTAAGCCCCCTAATAAAATAACAAAGCCCCCCAAAATAAAAAATTCCCTACCCTATTCTAAATTAAAAAAGTTACAAGCTCTTTTACCTTACCAGCCCTGAACAGGGCCCTTTGCGGGGCATGCCCCAAGAATTTCAGCTCTTTTGCCTGTAAAAAAAAACATACAATACCCCCCCCCCAACATTACAACCCACCACCCACATACCCCTAATCTAACCCAAACCCCCCTTAAATAAACCTAACACTAATCCCCTGAAGATCTTCCTACCTTGTCTTCACCATCCAGGTATCACCGATCCGTCCTGGCTCCAAGATCTTCATCCAACCCAAGCGGGGGTTGGCGATCCATAATCCGGTGCTGAAGAGGTCCAGAAGAGGCTCCAAAGTCTTCCTCCTATCCGGCAAGAAGAGGACATCCGGACCGGCAAACATCTTCTCCAAGCGGCATCTTCAATCTTCTTCCATCCGGAGCGAAGTGGCAGGATCCTGAAGACCTCCAGCGCGGAACATCCATCCGGACCGACGACTGAATGACGAATGACTGTTCCTTTAAGGGACGTCATCCAAGATGGCGTCCCTCGAATTCCGATTGGCTGATAGGATTCTATCAGCCAATCGGAATTAAGGTAGGAATTTTCTGATTGGCTGATGGAATCAGCCAATCAGAATCTAGTTCAATCCGATTGGCCGATCCAATCAGCCAATCAGATTGAGCTCGCATTCTATTGGCTGATCGGAACAGCCAATAGAATGCGAGCTCAATCTGATTGGCTGATTGGATCAGCCAATAGGATTGAACTTGATTCTGATTGGCTGATTCCATCAGCCAATCAGAAAATTCCTACCTTAATTCCGATTGGCTGATAGAATCCTATCAGCCAATCGGAATTCGAGGGACGCCATCTTGGATGACGTCCCTTAAAGAAACAGTCATTCGTCGTTCAGTCGTCGGTCCGGATGGATGTTCCGCGCTGGAGGTCTTCAGGATCCTGCCACTTCGCTCCGGATGGAAGAAGATCGAAGATGCCGCTTGGAGAAGATGTTTGCCGGTCTGGATGTCCTCTTCTTGCCAGATAGGAGGAAGACTTTGGAGCCTCTTCTGGACCTCTTCAGCACCGGATTATGGATCGCCAACCCCCGCTTGGGTTGGATGAAGATCTTGGAGCCAGGACGGATCGGTGATACCTGGATGGTGAAGACAAGGTAGGAAGATCTTCAGGGGATTAGTGTTAGGTTTATTTAAGGGGGGTTTGGGTTAGATTAGGGGTATGTGGGTGGTGGGTTGTAATGTTGGGGGGGGGTATTGTATGTTTTTTTTTACAGGCAAAAGAGCTGAAATTCTTGGGGCATGCCCCGCAAAGGGCCCTGTTCAGGGCTGGTAAGGTAAAAGAGCTTGTAACTTTTTTAATTTAGAATAGGGTAGGGAATTTTTTATTTTGGGGGGCTTTGTTATTTTATTAGGGGGCTTAGAGTAGGTGTAATTAGTTTAAAATTGTTGTAATATTTTTCTTATGTTTGTAAATATTTTTTTATTTTCTGTAACTTAGTTCTTTTTTATTTTTTGTACTTTAGCAAGTTTATTTAATTGTAGTTATTTGTAGGAATTGTGTTTAATTAATTTATTGATAGTGTAGTGTTAGGTTAATTGTAGGTAATTGTAGGTAGTTTATTTAATTATTTTATTGATAGGGTAGTGTTAGGTTTAATTATATCTTAGGTTAGGATTTATTTTACAGGTAAATTTGTTATTATTTTAACTAGGTAACTATTAAATAGTTCTTAACTATTTAATAGCTATTGTACCTGGTTAAAATAATTACAAAGTTGCCTGTAAAATAAATATTAATCCTAAAATAGCTATAATATAATTATAATTTATATTGTAGCTATATTAGGATTTATTTTACAGGTAAGTATTTAGCTTTAAATAGGAATCATTTATTTAATAAGAGTTAATTTATTTCGTTAGATAAAAATTATATTTAACTTAGGGGGGTGTTAGTGTTAGGGTTAGACTTAGCTTTAGGGGTTAATCCATTTATTAGAATAGCGGTGAGCTCCGATCGGAAGATTAGGGGTTAATAATTGAAGGTAGGTGTCGGCGATGTTAGGGAGGGCAGATTAGGGGTTAATACTATTTATGATAGGGTTAGTGAGGCGGATTAGGGGTTAATAACTTTATTATAGTAGCGCTCAGGTCCGCTCGGCAGATTAGGGGTTAATAAGTGTAGGCAGGTGTCGGCGACGTTGAGGGGGGCAGATTAGGGGTTAATAAATATAATATAGGGGTCGGCGGTGTTAGGGGCAGCAGATTAGGGGTACATAGGGATAATGTAGGTAGCGGCGGTTTACGCAGCGGCAGATTAGGGGTTAAAAAATATGCAGGGGTCAGCGATAGCGGGGGCGGCAGATTAGGGGTTAATAAGTGTAAGGTTAGGGGTGTTTAGACTCGGGGTACATGTTAGGGTGTTAGGTGCAGACGTAGGAAGTGTTTCCCCATAGGAAACAATGGGGCTGCGTTAGGAGCTGAACGCTGCTTTTTTGCAGGTGTTAGGTTTTTTTTCAGCTCAAACAGCCCCATTGTTTCCTATGGGAGAATCGTGCACGAGCACGTTTTTGAGGCCGGCCGCGTCCGTAAGCAACTCTGGTATCGAGAGTTGCATTTGCGGTAAAAATGCTCTACGCTCCTTTTTTGGAGCCTAACGCAGCATTTGTTTGAACTCTCGATACCAGAGTTAAATTTATGGTGCGGCCAGAAAAAAGCCCGCGGAGCGTTCACAGCCCTTTTACCGCCGAACTCCAAATCTAGGCCATAGTGCTAAATCTGTCATTCAAAATGAACAAATAAGAGATGTTGTTTATGTGTATATATGAATATCAAATAAAGGACATCCAATACAAAATATCCAATAAATGATACCCATACAACACAAACAAAAACAAAACCAAAACTAAAAATGCCCATAAAGGGGATAGATACACAAAACCCATATAGGGGATAGATAGAATAACCTTTCAGATAGACAAACATAATTGCCCATATAGGGGATAGACAGACATAATGGCCCATATAGGGGATAGATCAAATACTCAGTATAATAGCATGGAAATAGAGAAATCAATTAAACCAACCAAATTCATTTTTCATTTTTCAACATAATAACTCATATCCCATTCTCTGTTTAAACCTAGGGGGGTTATAGTTCTCAATTTGTATATCCAATACAATTCTTGCTTCAGCAACAAACTACCCCTATCACTCCCCCTAGGTGGAAACATGACACGGTCTATTACCTGAACCCTCATATCAAAAATGTTAGTCATATGTACCAGATTAAAATGTCTAGCTATCGCTGATTCTTTTACATATTCTCTGGTGTCCCTAACATGTTCTCTGACTATTGACCTGAGTTCCCTACTTGTTTGACCTGTGTATTGAAGGTTACAGTATTTACATTCTAGGAGATAGACCACAAAAGTGGTTCTACAGTTAGCGTAGAATTTATGTCTAAACTCTTCTCCTGGCTGGCTACTCCAGAAACCATCACCCACCTGTACAAAACCACAGGTTATGCACGAACCATGACCACATTTATAAGTTCCTCTCCTCCTAATCCAATCACTCCTGTCTGGGTTATTGGAACGGATTAAACTGGGGGACAACTTGGATGCCAGTGTAGGTGCCCTTCTCGGTACAAATTTACATGAACCAATTATAGGTCTTAAAACATCATCATTCTCTAACAAATGAAGATTCTTCCTTAGTATAGAACATACCTGATAGTATTCTTTAGAATATTCAGTTGAGAATACTACAGTGACATGTTTTATGATGTTTTGTTTCCTGGTCCCTCTCATTAATTCTTGCTGTGATTTTAGTCTCACCTCACTGAGAACCTCATTCAAGAGGTTTTCAGCATAACCCCTTGCTTTGAGGCGCTCAATGAGGGTCTTGGCTTGTGCATCAAAAAGACTATCTGAATTTGTGTTTCTTCGAAGTCTCATGAATTGACCCCTGGGAATGGACCGTACCAAATGCGGTGGATGACATGATTCAGCATGTAGAATAGTATTCCCAGCTGTCAGCTTACGATAAGTGTCACTAATCACTATACCCGTTTCAAAGTCTCCATTTAGAGTAAGATCCAAGAAATTCACCACCTTTTCGTACAAATATCCCACAAATTTTAGATTAAACTCGTTTTGACACAAGTAACCTAGAAAATCTTCATACACAAAAGGTTCCTTGACTATGAAAATTAAATCGTCAATGAAACGCATATAGAAAACTATGTTTTCTTTGAATGGATTACTTTCTGTGTATAAATAAAGATCCTCCCACCATCCCACATACAGGTTCGCGAATGAGGGGGCAAATTTAGCCCCCATAGCAGTTCCGCAAACCTGTATGTGGAACTCTCCATTGAACATAAAAAAATTATGTTTCAATAGAAACTCAATTACTTCACATAGTACAAGTTTTACTTCCTCAGTGAATCTGGTGTGTTTGTCAAAAAAGTACCTAATTGCTCGTATCCCCATATGATGGGGTATACTTGAGTAAAGTGCAGTGGCGTCCACCACTATCCACTTATACTCCTTTTCCCACTTGAGATTCTTAAGCATCTGTAAGAGATGTGTTGAATCTCTCAAGTAACTCTTGAGACCCCTCACCAGGGGCTTCAAAATAGAATCAATCCACTCTGAGGAGGGTTCAAGCAATGACCCAATCCCGAGACAATAGGTCGCCCCGGGGGTTGGGTCAGACTTTTATGCGTTTTAGGTAAATAATGGAAAATCGGAATCCGTGGATTCTCAGGAATCAAAAATTCCAGCTGTTCCCTGGTGAGTCCAACAGAAACCGTCTGTTCCAGTAATCTAACCAACTTGGCCTTAAATACAAATGTGGGATAAGAATTCAACTTTCTATAAGTAGAGGGATCATTCAATTGCCTACTACTTTCTTGCAAATAGTCCTTCTTGTTAAGAATGACTACGTTGCCAACTTTATCCAAATTCCGGATAACCAAATTTGTATTATTTTCAAGTGATGCCAAGGCAGCTTTTTCTTTCCTAGTTAAATTAGTTCTTACCATCTTTTTTTGTTGTTTCACAGTATCCTCTAAGGCCAAAATTTCCCTCTCTACCCTCTTCTGGTAAAGATTCAAAGCTGGACCCCTAAACTGAACTGGATAAAAACTTGAGGATTGTTTTACAGGGATAGGAATATCACAATTTTCAGGGCCATATTCACCTTCCATGTCCCTAAGTCCCTCTAACATGATGTTATCTACAAAATTCAATGCCTGATTAGCCTCTATGTCAAAACAATGTGCATTGTCACCCATATCAACACGTGAGGTAACCTCACTGGACTCTGAACTAGAACCTTGAACAACCACAGATTGAGTGTTGGTATCTCTAACCGAAAAAAACCTTCTCAGAGTCAACTTTCTTATAAATTTGTTGACATCCAACAATGTTTTAAACGCTGAGGAGGTGTTAGTCGGTGTGAAACCCAATCCCCTAGACAACACAGAAATTTGTTCAGTTGTTAATTCAATGTCCGAAAGATTAAGAACAGTTAGTCCTTCTTGTTCTGTTTGGCTTTCCTTCCCGATTTTCTTTGCTCTCTTCCCTGCTCTCCTTGTCTTTTTCCACCTAAAGGGATATCCATGTTATCACTTCCTTTTGGATGTATCTCCATTTCTTCATCTTCAGAACTCCCCACGGCACCACCACCCGGTACCTGCAATTAAAAAGATGAACCAGAAGAGACAGAGGAGGAAGAGAGCAAAGAAGAGGAAGAAGAGGAAGAAGAAAGAGAAACAGAAATAGGTGCTGATGTTCCACTGTCATCAGACATGTTGGACTCCATTTCTGAGTTTTCTGTAGAAGAAAACACCACACGACGCTTGTTCTCTTTTTTCATCTTCAATATGGGCTTTGGCACCCAATTGGTCTTTTCATCTGTTTCAGTATCTTGCTTGGCCTTATTTTGGTTGTTGCCAGCTTGATTTTTCTGGCCCTTGCCAAAGCCCCTCTTAGAATGTTTGCCTTTGGGTCTTCGCTGGAACTGGGACCAGTTGTATACCCTATTGTTGGTATAATCTTCCAAGTCCCGACTGAACTTAGTGCCTTTCCTCTCAGCTAGCTCCTCGTCTGATTTTTTTATTTTAGATTTCAACACTGATTTGAATTCTTTATACTTCTCATCAGACCTCAGGGCCTTTAGATCTTTTTTGACCGTCGTGATCTGCTCATTGAGCTTGCTCCTTTTATGGTTCTTGCTCCTATTAGCAATGTCCATTAATTTTAGGGAACATGTGGTGAGAGCTTCATTCCATTCCTCTGACAACTCTGGGACCTCCAAATCAAATGAGGGATATTTCTTGATACGCAATCCACAAGGGATTCTCTTGGCCTCAATATAATGCTCAAAAGATACCACATCTCACATGAGCCTCAAGTAATTTAATAGCAATTTTTCCAGTTTGAAAAATAGGCCCTTGAGAGAGCTGACAGTCCCTCCTGTGGCTTCATTCTTCATAAATATTCTTTCAAAGAAACGTCTTCTATGTTCCATGTTAAAAATGGATTTATTAAAACTTGTTCCTTCCTCCTCCATAGTGTTTGTAAAAAAAGTGTAACTTTGCCCAAAATGTACTGCCAAAAAAGAAGATATTCTCACAGCCCTTTAAAATCTATAACCTCACTTTATAATGGTATAGAATGCAATTGCTAATCATACAAACAATTATTTATCACTCTTTAACCCTGTAAAGCCTGTACAAAAAATAGTTCTAGCTCTATGTAAATGATTGGATCTGAATAAACTTGGCTAAAACCACAGTGATGTTTTGTCAAATGTAAGTATATTTGCTCCACTCACGATAGCAGTAAAGACGTTGGTTAAGTCACACACTTGCTAATTGGTAACAGGAATACTCAATACCCCCATACAGCAACAGCATAACAGGAATATTTCATGCCCCCATACCGCAATAGCAAAGCACTGGCGTGTTAAACGGACTCAGCCGACTGCTCAAATTAGTCCATTTCCATTTCTTCAGCTGCTGGCATTACCGCAATGGCATACAATTGTACAATAACTTGACAAATCCACTCTTTTTTTGAGCAGCTGCCTATTCTCTTTTACCCCCTAAATTAACCGCAATTAACTACAATTACAACAAATAAAAAATAATAACTTTAATTAAAATTAATAAAAATTAGCAAAGAAAAATCTAATCTTTACATAAAAAAACTTTGTTTACATATAAAGCAAAAAACCTAAGATTAAATTAAAATAAAAAATCTAATCTTACAAAAAATAAAAAAATCAAAGATTACTGAAAAAACAAAATGATCCAAAAAAATTTAAAACTAATCTAATACCCCTATAAAAACCAAAAAGGCACCCCAAAATAAATACACCCCCTAATCTAACATTAAACTGCCAATAGACCTTAAAAGGACCTTTTTGTAGGGCATTGCCCTGAATAAATCAGCTCTTTTCCATTAAAAAATACAAATTAGGGGCGGAGCTTGTCTGCGCTGGACGATGGCCACATGATCTGCTAGCTCCTAGGCCCCACTACCTTAACCCCATAAAATTAGCTGCATGGCCCAAATGACCTAATTGCAATAGGTGCCACAGATACCCCACAACACCCAGGGGATGAAGTGAATTAAAAACGAGGTCCGAGTACATCACACAGGACCAGAAGTGCGCGACACGCAGCAAGGTCCCGGGAGACTGCTCCAAGCAGCAGGCAGACTTGGTTGACCCACATACTACGGTTCATACTGCAACAGGAGACACCAACTCACATAATTCCGGCAACTGGACTGATAGACAAACAGGGAAGCTCTGGACCAAAAGCAGTATATGGAGCCCCACGTGCCTGGGCCACACTGCTGAGTAGCAGGATCGCAAAGGAAACACAGACTCTAGATCAGAAGAGGATCTCATTTAAGGCATTATAGGTAGGCACTATGGAGTATGCAGACAAAGTAATTGCACATTCCAGATACAGCAAGACACTAAACATATAAAATACCGGAATAAAACTTGACCTCAACATAAACCCGTAAGAGCAAACATACAAAAGATTAATGAAAAGCGGTTCTTAAACAACATAGCCTGATCCAGAAAAAGGAGCCTGTCATCAGTACTAGGGGTTGATTAAACCAGGAATACCGCTGTACACCCTGCACCCCTCATACACAAGGGCTCCCCCACTCACTCCTGAATATAGCTCTGTCCTTGACTAGTAAAATAGCACAGACTTCAACCATCCAACATATGTCCACTTCACATGCTTTGACATGACAGGCCGCAACAACAAGCTTATGCAGCAATTTCTTAAACCTCTAGACTCAGCAATAACACCTGCTAAAATGGACTCCATGGATGCCACAGTCACAACCGCAATCCAAGATACACAGGCTCCCAGCAATAACTGTACACAAATAACTAAATAAGATCTACAATCTCTTTGCACTAAGGAAGATATCAAGGAAATAATGGGGGAAAAGTGAAAAACTGGTATGGCAAACATAAAAGAGACTTGTCTAAGGTCACAACTAGAGTTTTAACACTTGAAGAAAACCACAACACTGCTTATAATGATATACATATATCAAAATTGGCCTATAATCAGGAAGAGACTATATCCACAAGGATAGAGAAGAGATCCTTCGCCATGCTAGGCAGAAGCAAAAGTTAACACATGCCAGCAATAACATACAAATATTTGCAGATCTTAGTCCAGCAACGCTGCAAAAAAGAAGAGAATTGCAGTTTATTACCACAGCATTATGGGAACAGAAGATTGTGTATAGATGGGGGTTTCCTGTCAGCATCATTGCCTCCAGAGGAAACTCTACCGCCACGTTCAAGCACATGGAGGACCTCTCAAGCTTCTGGGAGACCCTGAAAATCCACATCCTGCATCCAGAGGACAGACAGCACTACTCCTTAAGGCAAAGGACTTGAAGGCCAACTTCACTGTTCAGAGCTCAAGCCCTGGACAATGTTGCACCCTGATACAAGAAATTGATTACACATCTGACTGGGCTATGTGTAAGCTCCTGCAGCTACAGGTCGTATTTCAAAGTTTACTATTTTTACATAATGAGGGGTTCAGGGGTGGGGATACTACCCTTATTGTTGTAACCACTGTTTACAGATATTAATTTTTATTTCAAGTTATTTCTCAAAGTTTTGAGTTACTTTAAATTTCTATACTGTGTTACCTCACAAGTAAAACCCTAAAAAACCTTAAAGAAGCATTGACTGTTCTAAAACAGAGATATTTGGTTATTAACTTACACTACTGAAGCAGCCTTATATTTTTCCATACACCTAAACTAACGTTTCTAACGTTGCCAACAAAACATTCTACAACACGCAATCCCCGCTCGCTAGCTATACTCCCACATCAATAGTACAAAATGCCACAGAACGCACACATGCTCTCACTAACCACTATGAATGTGAAGGGTTTAAATAGTCCTGAAAAGAGGTCTATGGTGTTTAGAGACCTTCACAAAACCTCCAGTGACATCTTGTTTATTCAGGAGAAACATTTCAAAAGGGTGAGGGAGTCAAAAATATTGAGTCACAAATATAGAACCACTTACCTAGCATCAGGAAACACCTAAACAAGAGGTGTGGGAATCCTCTTTAAAAATTCTACTAAATTTCAGGCGACACATATAGAAAAGGACGAAAATGGCAGATACATAATTGTAGTGGGCCTCCTTTATAACAGACCCATTACCTTGGCAAATGTATACCTAACAAATAAAGAGCAGCATCATATTTTCAAAATAACACACCAACTTTTATAATAACATACTAAAGGAAACTTGTTGCTTAGTGGGGACTTAAACTTATCACTAGATCCGAGTTTAGACACATCAACAGGAACATCCAGCACCCCAAAACGAGTAAAAACCAACTAACCCAACTAACCTTGCATGATATATGGAGAACCATCAACCCACACACTAAGGATTATACTTTTTACTCTCACCCACATAATACATATACGAGAATCGACTACATATTCACAGACCAGACAGGCCTAGCGATGATTACAGACTTAAACATATTACCAATCACCTGGTCTGACCATGCCCCAGTACAATGTAACGTAGACTGGCCTGATATCTGACAGCAACCTTACACTTGGCGACTGGACAAATACATGCTAAACAACGCTTTAACTAAACAAGCCATAGACACATCCTTAGGCCTAGATTTGGAGTTCGGCGTTAGCCGTGAAAACCAGCGTTAGAGGCTCCTAACGCGGGTTTCTTATGGACTCCGGTATTTAGAGTTCAGTTACCGACACTCAAAAAACACCTAACGCTCACATTTCTACCGACACCTCAGAACCAGTAGTAAACATATACCGACAAAAAAAACATCCACGAATCAAAAAACAAATATTACACAAACTACACTTACAGTCATACAAACACTACACTATGTTTATTTTTCATATTTAATAATTTTTCATCAAAATACAAAGGATTAAAGTTGCGAGATCTCGGGTGTTAGAAAAAAAACAACACAAATCCATTTTCCCATTAACTTACATTGACACACGGGAAAAGACCCTCATATACCTAGATCTAACTAATAACATTATCACAAACATACACTCATCGATGCATACAAACAATATACACCACATGACATACACAAAATATTTATTCATCACAAAAAGAACACGATTTAGTTACTTTTTCACAAAAGCTCATGACGTCATTCACTTTACGAGGAAAACCAGTCTTAGAAAAAAAAATGAACAAATTTTAGAGCCTCCATTGACTTCTATTGGGAAGACGTGCTCGTGCGCGCGAAACCCTCATTTCCCTAACGCACGCAAATAGCGTAGACAGAAAAACTCCAAATACCAGCGCTAGAAAATACATGATTTCATGCGTTAGACACAGCTATGATAAATAGATCAAGAAATGACTATTTCCCTATGGTGGATTTATGGATTTTACTGTTTGAATATTCACAACACCATTAAATTCTTTCAGACTTTTATATTACATCAACTACAAATCAACATCACTAGTAACAACATTTTTGTTTTAAAAATATTACATTTAAACGGACACAAAAATAATGTCAACTTTTCAGGATTCACAAACACTACACAATGGGAAACAATTCTCATTTACCTTTATTATTGCATTTCAGTTATTCAACTCATATGCTTGCAGCAACAGCATATCTACATAGGCTTAACACATGATCAGTCATGGATGCACATACATTACTTTTAACATTCACTCATACATGTGCATTCAAATGATGGGGGAAAAACATATTACATTCTCTATAGGAATCACAAAACAGAACATATGGATTTTACTGTACTTTTACCATCATGATTCCATCACCAGAAACCATTAGGAATTACGTACAACAAGAACATCATTACACCAGATTACAGATGTTACTTTATGGGAAGGAACAACAATGCCAGACCGCTATATAGAAGTCAGCATATGTGGGACACAATCACAATATATACGTACATGTACAAAACACGCATCACCCATCACGCAACCACAAAGTACACATTTAGATTTTATTCAGCACACAATAACAATGTAGCACAATACAACAACACAATGAGGATTTCAGAACTACATAGGCAGGTTAATAATATCATGACGTCATTAGAAGATTCAACCATACACATCACAGATTCACGACTGTACCGCCCCTTTCGGAACTTTAACACTCAATACTACAATACAACATATGCGTAAATAACAGTTTGGAACAGCATTATTAAGACGATTTCAATGGGACAATTAATAAATATTAAAACACAAAAGCGTCTCCCTTTGCAGCTCCAGGCTTTTTGATGTTGAGGATAAGATAGAAGAATATGTAAAGTGACTCACCCGGCAGCGTTCAGGTTGTGCCGTGATTGTGGCCCCACTGTGCGGTTGCGGAGTAATCATCCGGTTTTTCCCAGCTGTACTGAGGATCCCATCTCCGCCGGCCTCCTGTGCACTAACCTCTTCAATGCAAATGCCGGGTGAGTATCAGCGTTAGCGTGTTTCTCGCTACCGACCGTAGCACACGTTGTCTTCCTGATGCAGTCTTCCCTGCTTTGCTTAAAGACGTCACGTCACCAACATCCAATCCAACCACTGCTGCTCCGGTATACGCCAAGGCTCAAACTGGAAAAGGTAGATAGACGTAATTGTGGAAAAACCAGTGAGACCTCCAGGCATTAAATCAAATTGACTTTATTGGAGAAAACAATAAAACAGCATAAAAGCTTATTGCCCTTGCATAAGGGGTATACTGAACGGGTCCTACGTGTTTTGGCAGCCCTCTGCCTTATTCATGGACTGATAAGTTCACATAGAAATGCTACTTAAATACACCTGAGTCCCCAGGTATAGGAAACCCCATATATGCTTATTTAAAGGGACAGGACATTGCCTAACAGTCATGTTATTAAGTGATTTGGAATTGTAACAAATGACTTTGTTTAATTAATAACTAATGAATCACATTTCTATCCAATGTATTTTAACTATAATATAAAACATTAACATAGTCACATATCATCAGGAGGCGGGGCGTAGCCGTGCAGGGACATGGCCGCTGTATAGAAAAGCTCCGTGCAAGCCATAGGTCTCTAGACGAATAAGCATAATCAAAACTGGGAATTTACACTTCAAATGCCTATGCTTTGCCAGATGAACCTTGCTCACAGATTCCGGTGAGCCGAAAACGAAGAAAAAGAGCTCCGTAATTGTAAAACAGACAAACCGCTATACCGAGTGGGGCAGACTACAATATGGCACGAGGCAAATGACTTTCCTACAAAATAGTGTAAAGTATTGAGATCTCCGCTCAACAACCTAACTATACTACCACCTGGATCTGCAAGTTCCTTACAGCGGGATCTATTTGGAGGAGATTGATCGCAAGCGGTGCACCGCCATTACGCAAGACCACGCGGTAAGACAATTTGGGAACAAGAGGGAGGAAAATACAGCACGATCAGAGAGGGGAAAAATAACTCACTATAGATCTTGGTCTAAGAAGTTTTAAAGGGTCGGCACCTAACACACATATCCTGGCCACGGTCAAATAAACTGATACCTTTGGAACAGGCCAGTGCAGTGTAAATACAGCAAACAGTGAATGAGAAGGGGCCACGGTGGAGTGTGAGAGGTGTACTTGGATTGACTATCAAAACCATATAACTTTAATTCTATCGATATCCACTCTCTTGCAGACACCCACTTTCTGAGACACACAATAGTAAGAACCTTGCTAAATCTCCTTCCCCAAACCATATATTGAAACAGCCTGAAACCCATAATATACAGGCCGCATAACTCGACAATGACAGCAAAGAAAAACACTAAAGCGGACAAAAAACTAACAGGCGTCACATCAGTGAATTCTTTCTTCACTAGACAAGAAACAGAGACACATGAACAGGTGCAATCACCCCTAGGAGACGAACCTTCACAACAAGAACCGCGCTTTGTTACACATCCTACAAACTCAGACCAACTGTCTCAGATACAATCTACTATCTCACTATTACCCTCTAAGTCTGATCTCGCTGAGCTAAAAACATTTATTAAAACTGAAATGTCATCTCTGAGGAAAGACATAAATGAAATGGGGTCAAAACTTGAATACTTAGAAGAAGAACAGGATTCACTGAATAATATTGTGTCTGATGTCAATCACCAGCTGACAAGACACGAATCCATAGTTCAATCTCTCCAATTGAAAGTAGAAGATTTGGATAACCGTAACCGACGCAGCAACTTAAGAATAAGAGGTGTCCCAGAAGAAGCTACTAAGGAATCGCTGCCTTCCTACCTCTTGCAAATGTTTGAATATATTGCCCCAAATGTCAAGCTATCTGAAACATCAATGGAAAGGGCACATAGGGCCCTCAAACCACTCCCTATCCCACCAAAACCTCCCAGAGATATCATTATCAAATTTACAAACTATTTAGACAAGGAGGCTATCTGGAAACAAGTGCGACTCCAAAGAGAAATCAGATTTCAAACATACAGTATTCAAATATTCCAAGACATCAGCCCAGCCACCATAGAAAGAAGAAAAGAAATTCGCTTCATCACCCAAAGACTACAAGAAAGGAAGGTGAAATACAGATGGGGATTCCCCTTCAGCCTAATTGTACAGAAGGAAGGTAGAACATACATATACAAAGACCCAACAGACATAGACTCATTTTCTAAAGGCTTGAACATTGATTTTCCACAATTTGACCCCCCGAATTCAAATACACACCAGAATTGCCCCCCTCTCCCTCAGAGACCACATTGGTCAACTGTTCAACGAAAGAAGAAAAAGACAGAAGATATTGCTTCAGACATATAAAGATGTTCGACAAGATCTGATAAGTATATAGAAAGTTATGTATTACTGTTGTTTGTTGTTGATTTAAACTTAGAATTAGGCATTGAGAACTCATTAGTCACCTCTTGAATTCATGAACATTAGATGAACAGACTTGATCACGATATGACATACATACCAAAGAACAGACTACATATGTGATCAAAATATTATCCTTAACTTGAGAGGTTATACCTGTTATTTTGTTGAAAAGTTTACGTTACCATTATACCAAAAGTCATATAAACAGAAATGTTTTGTGTTAATGTTCTAAGTCTTGAATAAGAGATTGGGTTATTATTAACGAAACAGTTAAGATATGAGAAACTAAAAAGCCCTTGATTGGTTGCTATGAAGGTAATAGCAACAACAGACTTAGGTAGTAAGATACCCAGAAGATCATAAACATTGAGATAATGAGAAACAGTTGTTTATTTAAAACCAGTTGAACATATTGTCATACCCAAACACACAGATTATAATGTTTAGATACTATAGTGTATAACTAAGTAATTCCCTACATGTTATATTTACCTATGAGCTAGAGACCTACAAAATGGCTTGCTACCTCATGATTGTTATTGTGATGACTCTAATTTTTACTTTCGTTTTTATTTGTTTTTCCTTTTTCTCAAATCTCTTCTTTCCATACCTAGTCGGCGGTCCTGTCCTATCCTGCAACCATAAAGCACTTTATAGAAAAAATACTTGTGTAAGTAACCTATATCCTATCTATATTAACCTCACATTTCATTCGGATTATGGCTAAACAAATAAAACATATCACGCACACTAACGAATTGCAACTATACTCCATCAATGCAAAAGGTCTTAATATACCACAAAAGAGATCCTTGGTACTGAGAGATGGTCGTAGCCAGAAAGCAGATGTGTTGTTTCTTCAAGAAACACACTTTAGAAAAGGAAGAGAACCCAATACCTTTGCTAGCCAGTTCGGAATCTGCTTTTGGGCTTCACATCACAAACATAAGAAACAAGGTGTTGGTATCATAATCAAAAGAGGTATCCCCTTCACAGAACTAAACACCATCAGAGATAGAGAAGGTAGATATATTATAATTGTCGGTATACTCTATAACCGACCAGTGACACTGGCTTCAATATATGCGCCTAACACAGGCCAACACAAATTCATTAAAAAAATCACTAATAAAATTTTAGATTACCAGAAAGGTCCACTTTTAATGTGTGGGGATTTTAACATAGTTTTAAACCCGGAAATAGACAGCTCATCACAGCGATCATCACTACCTACCTCACAGTTAAATAAAATAAAAACATATCTCAAACAAATTGTCGCCCAAGATGTCTGGAGAACCCTCCATCCGTCCAGTAGGGACTATACATTTTACTCATACCCTCATGTGACTTACACTAGAATAGATTACATGTTTACAGACGTAAGTGGCCTGGCACTATTTAAATCAGCTAAAATTAACCCAATCACTTGGTCAGACCACTCAGCGGTGGTGAGCTCCCTCATATGGCCATCTAAACCCATAAAAGATTTTGTTTGGCGATTAGATGATTATTTACTTACCGACCCTATCAATACACTAAAAATTGATAAAGCTCTAACGGAATACTTCCAATTAAATACCTCACCATTAACATCTCCTCAAACATTGTGGGAAGCACACAAAAGCGTCATACGAGGTGAAATGATGGCCATAAAAGCTTACCATAATAAACTTAAAAGGGAAGCAATTAAGACATTCTTAGATAAAATCCAACAATTGGAAGACAGACATAAACATGCTCCTTCTAGTAAGGAGATACTAAGGGAACTGACCATCGAAAAGCAAAAACTAGCATCACACCTATCTAAAGAAATTAAGAGAAAAGCATTTTATAACCGGCAAAGACAATATGAGGGCCGCAATAAATTCGGGAGGCTTTTAGCAAGGTACCTTAAACACAAAAACCACAAAAAATATATTTTACACATTACTGACGAACAAGGGCAATCTCAACACTCTACACCTAAAATAGCACGAGTATTTCAGAAATTTTTCCAAAACTTATACAATATTAGAAATAACCCACACCATCAATCAGAAAATCCTCAATTACGACCAATCGCAATAGATAATTACCTTAAACAATTAAAACTTCCAACTATCACTCCGGAACAAAAAGATACTTTAGATGAACCCCTGACGGTAGAAGAAATAAACCTAGTAATTAAAGATTTACCCACAGGGAAATCTCCGGGCCCAGATGGCTTTACTCATAAGTACTACACTACATTTAGAGAGACACTATCCCCACAGATGCTAAAATACTTCCAATCTATAGAATCCTCCAGCGGGTTTTCGGATAGGGCCTTAGAGGCCCATATAACACTCATACCAAAACCAAATAAATCCACTTCTCTACCCGCAAACTATCGTCCCATTTCATTATTGAACACGGACATTAAGATATTTGCTAAAATTCTATCACATAGACTGAACAAAATTCTCCCCCACATAATACATTTTGATCAGGTTGGTTTTGTTCCGGGCCGCGAAGCCAAAGACAATACAGTGAGAGCAGTACACCTTATCCATTATGTCACCAAAGAAAAAATACCATCTCTATTCTTGTCTACTGATGCCGAAAAGGCTTTCGATCGTATAGCATGGGACTTCTTAAAAGCTACGTTATTACAGTTAGGCCTAGGCCACCAAATTATAACCCGTATTTTCTCACTTTACTCTCAACCGAGCGCCCGCATACTGATAAATGGATCCTTATCCGACCCCTTTACTATAACTAATGGAACACGTCAGGGATGCCCCCTTTCACCTCTTTTGTTTACCTTTGTAATAGAGACATTAGCAACTAGTATTAGGAACAACCCACAAATACACGGTATTAACATTGGCTCACAACAATATAAAGTCTCTCTCTTCGCAGATGATATGCTTCTCTCCATCACAGATCCCAAAGAATCACTCCCACCAATAAACCAAGAACTAGAGATTTTCCACACATTGTCAAATTTTACCATTAATAAGGCCAAATCTGAAATGCTAAGTATAAATATTGATAAACATGACATATACAATATAAAACAGCTCACATCATTCTCATGGTGTAATGCTTCACTTAAATATCTAGGAGTCAAACTAGCGCCAACCTACGATGATATGTTCAATATGAACTACGTACCTCTTAAAAAGACAATTATAAACGACCTCTCTTCGTGGAGATCTAAGCAGATATCTTGGTTGGGACGTATAGAGGTTATTAAAATGAACATATTCCCGAGAATACTTTACTACTTACAAACACTACCCATCCCATTACCCACCACCTATTTACCCTCCATACAAAAAGCTTTTAATGATTATATTTGGAACAAGAAGCCACCTAGAATAAACAAAAACATAATGTATTCACCCAGATCTCAGGGGGGAATGGGAGTCCCGAATCTCGAGTTGTATAGACAAGCAATTGTTTTGCAGAGAGTTCTGGACTGGAATATTCACTATCAACACAAACGCTGGATTCCTTTAGAACATCTAATTCACCAAAAGCCCCATCTAGGTAGATTGTGTTGGGACATCTCCAACAAACCCCAGCTCAAAACTGATATTAACCCGATAACGAATGAAACATTTAAGACATGGAACAAAATCATTAACACATCCTTATTTATATCCTCCAAACCATCCCCACTGACATCCCTTCTGGAGAACGGGGAGTTTATATTGTACCCGCCTGCTACTACAATAGATCCAATAAACCAAACCACAGATATAGCAGTACGGACCATGATTACAAACGAATCAATTCGCACACAGTCAGATTTGATTGCAGACGGGCATGAATGTTTCTCCAATTGGTTCACATACCGACGAGCTAGAAACTATATACTTAAACACAAAGATTATAATAATATGTCTAGACCGTTGACAAACTTTGAATCTTTATGCATACAAACACCACCACTCAGACATACACTATCCTTCATTTACAAACTATTATCTCAGAAACCCCCGGGGTATATCCCACTATTTTTGGAAAAATGGGAAACAGACCTAGGTACCATAATAACACCCCAAACGAGCCACGCCATCCTACAAGCCACTAGAAAATCATCTATCTCATCCTCTATTCTAGAAATTAATTTCAAACTCTTACATAGATGGTACTTTACTCCAAAGAAATTACACAGATTATTTCGCTCCCATCCAAACACATGCTGGAGATGCGGCCATGTAGATAGTAATGATGCACATATGTGGTGGTGGTGTAATGACATTCAAAACTTCTGGCGACAAGTAATTAAAGAAATAGAATCCATCCTGGAGATTGTTCTCCCTCTAGACCCTTTGATATGGCTCCTGAATAAACCCCCAAACATTAAACATAAACCTTATTTACGGTTGTTCACGATAATGACAAATGGAGCGAAAATACTAATAGCCAAAAATTGGAAAAGTAATAAAGGCCCCTCATTAGGTATGTGGGTTGGTAAAGTTACAGACCTTTTAGATCTCGAAGAATATTATTACCTCAAGAATGCCAAAATGGATACATATGCAGAGATATCCCAAACCTGGGAAACCTACAAACACTCAAAGTAAAACCTATAAACATATCTCAGACTGGTTGCGGGTGGGACAGGACCCGCCCACCACTTTCTTTTCCTTTTACCTTTTCACTGGAAACCCTTAACCTTTTTTTTTTTTTCTCTTTTTTCCCCCTTTCCTCTCTAAACTAATATGATAAATTCATATGTCCAGAATTCCTAAATTGTACATGTAAATGTAAGAAAATACAAGACAACTATTGAACATGTTTAATGGAGGAGCTGCGTCTCCCATTCATTGTATGTTACTTTATTACTTTCAATAAAGTTGTTTGGAAAAAAAAAAAAAAAAAACATAGTCACATATCATTTAATCCTAAACTAGTGTTTACATGGAATTGCAGTCATTAGTACAAACAAAGTCAAGCAACATATTTTAATCATAATTCCTAAAATAAAGGAAAGAAAAAGATAAAGAAAAAGAAAGAGAAAAAGAAAAAGAAAGAAAATAGGACAAAAATACTGCAAACTATTGCTAAGGGAATGAATTCAAAAATGGGGGACAACATAAACATAATGATCACGTTAAGATCTAAATAATTTTTAAAGTGTGTATGCCTAACCATGGATATAAATAGATTTGCTTTATGTTGTTAAGATCCATTCTAAAGGGGTACCATCTACTATCCTGGATTTAATTACAACCAACATACTAACCATTAAGTATATCTAGTGCCTTATTATTAATTTATCCATTCTACTGTCATAGTCAGACTCAATTGCTTGTAATATATTTATAGATCATACTGGTGAGTATTGTTATAATGATAATAATATTTCGAAGATTGTATCTTATATGTAAAATTATAAAGTATTTGGATGGGCAAATTATAAACTACCAGCTAATTATAGCCAGTTTTAGTACTGCCGATTCCAAAAATTAATGACATCACCTTCAATATTGAAGCCTTTTGGTCTTCTAGTCTGTAACTTGAAGATCCAAAAGGCTTCTTTGAACAGTAACTTCGTCATTCTATCCCCTCCACGTAGTGGAGCTTTAATCTGGTCAATCACTTGCCATTTTAGGGATGAGACTACTTTATCATGGACATAGATAAAGTGTCTAGCTAGATCTGAACACTCAACACCGTTCTCTATGTTGTTCAGGTGTTCCCTGATCCTATTTCTGCCTTCTCTGGAGGTGCACCCCACATACTGCTTCTTACATTGGGTGCACTCAACCAGATATATTACGAAAATAGAGCGGCAGTTTGTATAGGATCCAA
Organism: Bombina bombina; assembly: GCF_027579735.1. NCBI lineage: Eukaryota > Metazoa > Chordata > Amphibia > Anura > Bombinatoridae > Bombina > Bombina bombina. The sequence goes on along the minus strand of NC_069499.1, from coordinate 320,658,632 downwards.
GATCAAACACCTTCTGTGTTACATATGATTGGAAATTTTTCGTAATACGTGTGAAACCACATGCTATGCAGCTGCTAAAGTGGCATTTGTAATGTCCTTTAACCTCTAGCCAGCTGCTAACCCTAGTGGGGGACTTACGTAACAAACTGGGAGACAACATGTTTCCTAGAGAACATCCTCTCTTAGGTACAAAATTACAACCTTTAGATACATAATCTTTAAGGCTGTCTTCAGCTGTAAGTATCGGGAGATGTTTACCAACAATGCTACATATATCTTCAAACTGAGCACTGTACGCAGTAGTAAAAGTGGGTTTCAAAGAGCTAAACCCAGTATCTCTTTTACTATTCCCATGGTCCCCCAGTAGCTGTCTCCTGTCTATGCGACGTACTTCCAAAGGGGCTCTCTCAAGCACCTTTCTCTTATAGCCTCTCTCAAGAAAATTATTCATTAGGATTAGGCTTTCATTTTCAAAATCTGATTCATCCGTGCAGTTGCGTTTTACATGGATGAATTGACCTTTTGCAACCCCAAACCCTGTGTATTTTGGGTGATTGCTCCGGCCATGCAACACTGCGTTGGTAGCCGTGGGCTTCCGATACAAGGTTGTCTTCACTCTGTGGTCTTCAACATCTCCAATAAGGAGAATATCTAAAGATGGTATTGTATATTGATCACACTCATACGTAAATTGAAGATTAACCTCATTCTGATTCAAATATAGTATGAAGGCCTCAATATTTTGACGACCTCCTGTCCAAACGAACAGGAGGTCATCGATGTATCTTTTATACATCTTAATGTTCATAAGGAATGGGTTGCCATCTCCAAAGATGTGGCACAATTCCCACCAACCCATGAAAAGGTTGGCGTAAGCAGGGGCAAATTTAGCCCCCATGGCTGTGCCACGTCTTTGGAGATAGAAGGTTCCATTAAACAAAAAAAAATTGTGAGAAAGCAAAAAATCTAGGGTTTTAAGCAAAAAAGTTTTAAGATCTTCACCATAATTACTAAATCTGTCTAGCATAAATGAAATGGCAGCTAAGCCGTGTGAATGTGGAATAGCAGAATATAGGCTGACTACATCAACTGTCAGCCAAATATTCTGTTCATCCCATTGTATCTGTTCAATGCTATTTAGGAGATGTTTAGTGTCCCTCAAATATGAGGGTAAACTATACACCAAGGGTTGTAATAATGATTCAACCCAATTTGACATATTCTCGAAAAGAGATCCAATTCCTGCCACAATGGGTCTCCCTTTAACCTCCCCAAGAGACTTGTGTACCTTGGGGAGGTGATGGAAAATAGGAATGATTGGCTCGGATATATAGAGATAATCAGCAGTATCCTGATCAAATATCCCCATCTCGAGTCCATCATCAATGAGGCTTGCCAGGCGTCTGCCAAACTCCTTAGTAGGATTACATGTGAGGACCTGATAAACCTCAGAGTCACTCAACTGCCTCATAGCTTCATGTATGTACATAGATCTGTCCAGCACAACAACACTGCCCCCCTTGTCAGCTTGCTTGATTATAATGTCATCTCTTTGTTTAAGATTCATCAAAGCTGATGATTGAGCTGCACTGAGGTTGGGGCGAGGCTGTCGGCTCTTAGTTGACAGTTTAATCAGATCTTCCTCAATTCTATGGTGGAACGCCTCCAAAAACGGTCCCCTATCCTTAGTGGGATAGAAAACAGATTTGGGACGATAACCACCATGTGTGATTTTCATAAAGTCCTCATCTGGAGTAGTATTATTAGCCAAATCATAAGCAGTTAAATAATCCTTAGCCTCATTAAAATCAACCAAATCATAAATCTTGGGAGAACCCTCAGTAATGGGATCGGTTTCTATTGCCAACTCATCTTTACCATTTATCCAAAAGAACTTTCTGAGTGTCAAGTTGCGAATAAATTTATTTAAATCAACAATTGTATTGAACAGGTTAAATTTAGTGGTTGGTACAAATCCCAAACCTAAACCCAAAACCTCTAGTTCATCTTTGGTAAGTATGGCATTAGAGAGATTAATGACATTTAAATTGCATATTTGTTGCGACCCCCTCGTCTTTTGTTTCTTCCTGCCACTCTGCCTCTTTGTCCTTTTCCTACGTTGCCTCCCCCCTCTCCTATGTTGTTGTCCCTGTGAAAAACCTGTTGTTCTCTAGTAACTGGACTTGGTCCTACCTCTTGTAAATTAGGTCTTAATTCATTAGCTTTGACAGTCAAAAATTCCTGTCTCCTATGTTCTGTTGATAATAAACTTGCCTGTTCCCCATTCGGCTTTTTGTTAAATTGCCTGGTCACAATTGGCTCTATACGGATTCCACTACTAGGTTTAGGTCTTACTGCCTGATCAGGTTCAGTATTAACTAATGGGAGGGGTGTAGGGGAAACTAGAGAGACATTCTGCTCTGTATAGTTAATGGGTAATGTTTGTGGTGTTGCAAATGACACATGTTTCTCTGTCTGTGTTGTGACCCTGCCTCTAGAACGAGATCTAGACCTAGATCTAGATTTGTTCTGTGAAGTTTAATTGTATGTATGCCAGGTATACACCCTGTTGTGTGCATGGTCTTCGCTGTCTCTCATGAATTTTTTTAGCTTAAAGTTATCTAATTCAACACGAAATTTGTTGACAGAATCTTTCAACATTACATCCATATCACAATATTTTACATGCGTCGTATAATCATTTAACCTTAACTGTAACTCAGTTATTTCTTCACGTATTTTAGACAGTTCTGTTTCTTTAAATGATATTATCATTTCCATTAGCCTCCTAGAGCATTCTGTCAGGATAGTATTCCATTTTTCAATGAACACTGGATCATCAACCTGAAAACTAGGATACTTATTCAACCTCAGGCCTCTTGGAATCAGTCCCATCATTAAATACTTTTCCAAAGAGCGTTTGTCCCACCATGCTCTATATTCTCGGATGAGAGTACGCTCTAACTGTAAAAAGACTTCACTAATAGAAAGTGTCTCTCTTTGATTCACAAATGTATCTTCAATTGTTAGTCTTCCTAAATCCATAATGTCACAAGACTGTAGTGAAAATAAATCACGGTTCTCCATGTTATTTTTATAATGATAAGTCACTCCCTGGTAAACAATTACAGATATGTATAAACTCTGTCACAAGAAACCATGAGAGCACCGGAACAGAATTTAAGCAGTCAGTAAGCCAAGCCGTAAGAGAGAAATAAGCAGTTCATATACAAAAACACAAAAGCGTCTCCCTTTGCAGCTCCAGGCTTTTTGATGTTGAGGATAAGATAGAAGAATATGTAAAGTGACTCGGCAGCGTTCAGGTTGTGCCGTGATTGTGGCCCCACTGTGTGGTTGTGGAGTAATCATCCGGTTTTTCCCAGCTGTACTGAGGATCCCATCTCCGCCGGCCTCCTGTGCACTAACCTCTTCAATGCAAATGCCGGGTGAGTATCAGCGTTAGCGTGTTTCTCGCTACCGACCGTAGCACATGTTGTCTTCCTGATGCAGTCTTCCCTGCTTTGCGTAAAGACGTCACGTCACCAACATCCAATCCAACCACTGCTGCTCCGGTATACGCCAAGGCTCAAACTGGAAAAGGTAGATAGACGTAATTGTGGAAAAACCAGTGAGACCTCCAGGCGTTAAATCAAATTGACTTTATTGGAGAAAACAATAAAACAGCATAAAAGCTTATTGCCCTTGCATAAGGGGTATACTGAACGGGTCCTACGCATTTCGGCAGCCCTCTGCCTTATTCATGGACTGATAAGTTCACATAGAAATGCTACTTAAATACACCTGAGTCCCCAGGTATAGGAAACCCCGTATATGCTTATTTAAAGGGACAGGACATTGCCTAACAGTCATGTTATTAAGTGATTTGGAATTGTAACAAATGACTTTGTTTAATTAATAACTAATGAATCACATTTCTATCCAATGTATTTTAACTATAATATAAAACATTAACATAGTCACATATCATTTAATCCTAAACTAGTGTTTACATGGAATTGCAGTCATTAGTACAAACAAAGTCAAGCAACATATTTTAATCATAATTCCTAAAATAAAGGAAAGAAAAAGATAAAGAAAAAGAAAGAGAAAAAGAAAAAGAAATAAAATAGGACACAAATACTGCAAACTATTGCTAAGGGAATGAATTCAAAAATGGGGGACAGCATAAACATAATGATCACGTTAAGATCTAAATAATTTTTAAAGTGTGTATGCCTAACCATGGATATAAATAGATTTGCTTTATGTTGTTAAGATCCATTCTAAAGGGGTACCATCTACTATCCTGGATTTAATTACAACCAACATACTAACCATTAAGTATATCTAGTGCCTTATTATTAATTTATCCATTCTACTGTCATAGTCAAATTAATAAATATTGTCAGATCGCAAATCACTTATATATATAATACTACAGATGACAGCCGGAAGTTCTTCAGTATTAGTGCCATTTGAATGGGACGCATACAATATTGACATCTCGGCAATCACTTATATATACAATACTACAGATGACAGCCGGAAGTTATTCAGTATTAGTGCGATTTGAAAGGGACGCATACAATATTGACAGCTCGGCAATCACTTATATATACACAATACTACAGATGACTGCCAGAAGTTATTCAGTATTAGTGCGATTTTAAAGGGACGCATACAATATTGACAGCTCGGCAATCACTTATATATACAATACTACAGATGACAGCCGGAAGTTATTCAGCATTAGTGCGATTTTAAAGGGACGCATACAATATTGACATCTCGGCAATCACTTATACAATACTACAGACGGCAGACGGGAAGTTCGGAATTATTATTGCGATTTGAAAGGGACGCATACAATATTGACAGCTCGGCAATCACTTATATATACAATACTACAGATGGCAGACGGGAAGTTCGGAATTATTATTGCGATTTTAAAGGGACGCATACAATATTGACTGCTCGGCAATCACTTATATATACAATACTACAGATGACAGACGGGAAGTTCGGAATTATTATTGCGATTTTAAAGGGACGCATACAATATTGACAGCTCGGCAATCACTTATATAAACAATACTACAGATGGCAGATGGGAAGTTCGGAATTATTATTGCGATTTTAAAGGGACGCGTACAATATTGACAGCTCGGCAATCACTTATATATACAATACTACAGATGGCAGCTGTTACTTTATCGTTTACAAACAATATTGCAGCAACATTGATCGATCACATTCGATGCACATTATACACAACTATGCACTTTCATTCATGTTAGCCTGGACGTGTGCTTGTTACTATAAGATCGCGTTTAAGAAATATTGATTACGCATATGAACAAACATTACAAACATGCACTGTATGTGTGATATTTGACACTTTCACATTGAGATTCATTGTTTGAAAATAACATTTCAGCAAACAACAAATAAACGCCCACTGTGAAAGCATTCGCGCCGCTCACATACAAACAGGTGAATACAATCAGCAATCATTACAAACTCACTACCATTGGACTAATTGTACTATAAATCCCCCAAACAACATGGCCAATGCATCACTTGTGATCCACATCAGATCAAGTGCTTACCTTGTTACGCTGTTTTGAAAGATGGATGACGATGACATGGTAGACGCTGCTGGTGCTGCTATTGGTGAACTAGCTGTTGGTCGAATCAGGCAGCCTCGGCGGCTCAGACTGAGACGAAGGGGTCGTCTGGTTCGAGGTCCTCGTGTCTACAGGGTGAGACCCACCTTGGAAAACATGAGCGACTTTGAGGTTTTTGATAAGTATCGGCTCGATCGCGAACAGCTCATTGGCCTTTACGATCTTCTTAAACCTCATTTGGAGCCACGTATAAGAATAAGGACTGCTGTTCCTGCCATGAGTAAGATGCTAAGCTGTCTATACGTCCTGGCCTCCGGGAGTTTTCAATCCGGAGAACTGTACATGCATGGCCTGGCTCAAGGTACATTCTCTGGGGTGTTTGATAACTTTCTGGACGCCATGGTACGTATCAGTAAGCAATACATAGGATTCCCACAGAATGATGGTGATTGGAGGCGCCTGAAGCGGGAATTCTTTGATATTGCTCAAATGCCCAATGTCTTGGGAGCCATAGATTGTACCCACATTGCGCTGCGTACTCCAATTGATGACTCGCCCTTCAGAAATCGCAAACATTTTCATAGCCTCAACGTGCAGTATGTTTGTGACGCACAGATGAGGATTATGCATGTGTGTGCGAATTTTGGAGGGGCTTGTCATGATGCCCGCATCCTCTCTCTGTCGTCCCTGTGGAGACAGTTTGAGGAAAGACAAATGCCCCCTGGTTATCTCGTTGGTGAGTATTTGTGCACAACATGGTTAATTAGTTTGACAATTGCCACTGTAGTTTTAAAATGTTAGCGTAATGTTCAGCTATAGGATGCAATTTAACCATATATTTTCCCCCCGCTAATGTCTACTTTTAGTTCAATGCAGATATGTAGCATGTCTTACCTTAAATGCTCAGATAGAGAATGTAATGTAACCATGTAGTTAACATTTTACACAAGGCTTGATTTAGGAGAAATACGCATATGTAGCATGTCTTAGCTGAAATGGGAAGATATTAGCTAATGCAATTTAACCATGTCATTGTCTCTTTCAGCAAATGTCTTTTAGTTCAATGCAGAGATGTAGCATGTCTTACCTTAAATGCTCAGATAGAGAATGTAATGTAACCATGTAGTTAGCATTTTACACAAGGCTTGATTTAGGAGAAATACGCATATGTAGCATGTCTTAGCTGAAATGGGAAGATATTAGCTCATGCAATTTAACCATGTCATTGTCTCTTTCAGCAAATGTCTTTTAGTTCAATGCAGATATGTAGCATGTCTTACCTTAAATGCTCAGATAGAGAATGTAATGTAACCATGTAGTTAGCATTTTACACAAGGCTTGATTTAGGAGAAATACGCATATGTAGCATGTCTTAGCTGAAATGGGAAGATATTAGCTAATGATATTTAACCATGTCATTGTCTCTTACAGCAAATGTCTTTTAGTTCAATGCAGATATGTAGCATGTCTTACCTTAAATGCTCAGATAGAGAATGTAATGTAACCATGTAGTTAGCATTTTACACAAGGCTTGATTTAGGAGAAATACGCATATGTAGCATGTCTTAGCTGAAATGGGAAGATATTAGCTAATGCAATTTAACCATGTCATTGTCTCTTTCAGCAAATGTCTTTTAGTTCAATGCAGATATGTAGCATGTCTTACCTTAAATGCCCAGATAGAGAATGTAATGTAACCATGTAGTTAGCATTTTACACAAGGCTTGATTTAGGAGAAATACGCATATGTAGCATGTCTTAGCTGAAATGGGAAGATATTAGCTAATGCAATTTAACCATGTCATTGTCTCTTTCCGCAAATGTCTTTTAGTTCAATGCAGATATGTAGCATGTCTTACCTTAAATGCTCAGATAGAGAATGTAATGTAACCATGTAGTTAGCATTTTACACAAGGCTTGATTTAGGAGAAATACGCATATGTAGCATGTCTTAGCTGAAATGGGAAGATAGAGAATAATATTGAACTAGATATTTTAAAGTTAAAATAAACATTTGTTAATGGATTATAGTGTACAAAACTTTTTATTGTACTACAAATACTATTTTGAGGATTCTGTTGGAATTATGTTCTGTTCATAATTTATAGGTGATTCTGGGTACATGAGCCGGCCTTGGCTCATTACCCCCTTGCGTAGCCCGACTGATGTGTCTGAGGAGCGCTACAATAGGGCTCATAAGAGAACCAGGGCGGTGGTTGAACGGATGTACGGGCTCCTGAAGATGAGGTTCAGGTGCCTGGACAGGTCGGGAGGAGCCCTCCAGTACAACCCAAAGAAGGTGGCTAAGATCGTTGTAGCCTGTAGCGTCCTGCATAATATTGCACAGCGGGCTGGGATGCTGTAGGCCGTCTGGCCGGACAGAAACCTCCTGAGAGATGAGGAGGATGATCCTGTTCTAGAGGGGCCATTCCGGGATGAGGGGCTCAATGTCAGAGCAGACATCATCAACCGCAACTTTAGACGGTAAAGAATAGAAGTTAGACTGGAGTATTATCAATAGATGTGAACTGTAGGGAAATGACAAGTAGAGAATTGTGCAAACATGTTAGGATTGTTCATCAAATGCTAAAAATTCATTTATTAATATAGGTGATGCTCTGGCCATTGGGTCCTGTAGCGAGTCTTTGCCACCTGGTTTTTAAAGAGGACATCAGCTGGTAAGTATAAATGTCTGGACTGTTGCTGGCATGAATTGTACACAAATACATCATATGGCATACATTTTATAAACTAGTAGTTAGTTTACACATTACTTAAAATGAAAATACTCAGAAAGGGATCCTCTAGCATGACTATGGTTCAATGTCACACATTAGAGGTTTGTTCTGCTCAATATGACTCATCTTCACACTTGATAGAACATAACACAAGATGCTACACAGTAAGCTAGTGACAGAAATTTCTTAAGAAATGGGGGGTGGGAGAGGGCTAGAGAAATGATTCACACACTTGTAGTAATTTTGAATAAACCTTTTATGCCATTAGGGAGCTGACTTAATCTAAAGACTGAAAGGGAAGCATTAGAAGCCTGACAGTGAAGATTGCCAAGATTGAAATTGAAGTATACCAATGGGATCATGTCTGGCATTATCTTTCAAATCTGCTGACCTTGAAAACCATACAAAGACATGTTCACATGGTAAGTGCCAACTATTTAATAGAATAAGGCTGTTGAGGCATCCTATTGGAGACACTTAGATGATTTTCAAATTTTTAGATGGTATTTCACAGTCCTCTATTTTTGAAATGATGAATAAGACACCTATTGAAGATCAACTTTTTACCCCTGAATTGACTTTCAAAGACCATGCATTATCCAGGTTGGTGTACCAATGCATGCTAGTTAAGAATCACAGGAAGAATGTTGAATATTAGTAGCTTACATGCATTAGTCATATTTAGTTCTTAATTAGATATTTAGGGATCACAATCAGACACTTAGATGAATTTCTAATTTTTAGATGGGATTTCAGTCCTCTATTTTTGAAATGATGAATAAGACACCTATTGAAGATCAACTGTTTACCCCTGAATTGACTTTCAAAGACCATGCATTATCCAGGTTGGTGTACCAATGCATGCTAGTTAAGAATCACAGGAAGAATGTTGATTATTGGTAGCTTACATACATTAGTCATACATATTTCATCATTAGATATTTAGGGATCACAATCATAAAAAGGAATACATATTATAGTTGATATAGAGGTATTTGAATGGACATGAAATATGACATTTATGTTCAACATATATATTATTGAAATGTGATATACATTTTTATGTATAATTAGAAAATAAGATTTTTTTTTTTTTATTTTATTACACAATATAATTTTTTTTTTTTTAAATATAATTAATAAATATCTTTAAAAATTTTGAACAAAGTTAGAGCATAGACACAAGATGATTGTAAATGTATTTTATGAATCTTTGACTACGTGTGTATTAACTTTTGTAAAAAAAATTTTTACATTTCAGATTGGCATCTGATGACTTCCAGGAATATTTTTTTCTTTTTGGTTCAGAAACTATTAAATTTTAAAATGGTAATAATAAACATTTTAGTATTAAATACACTCTTTGGAACAGATTATAATAAATATCCATATAATCTGTCAATAAAAAACAATTTGACTCCCATGACTGGTAGTTGTCTATTTGACAAGCACATGCATAAGATCAAATAATGCATTAATTGTGGAAAATCCACTGATTCCGAGAATATTACATTAAACTATCTTTTTTAACATTCATTGGGGAGTGAGATCCATCGATGCTTTTCTTTTGAAATTCTTAGATGTTAAAATAATTTCGGATATGTAGTCAATTTCTCAAAAATTATTTTTTTTCACTTTTAAGAAGGGGAAGTGGTTCAATTACATTAAAGTGACAGTGTTGTTGAATGTAAAATTAATTTTATAAGATCTTGTATCTTCCTTAGGTATCTCAAAACATTATTTGCTAAATTATTTTAATTTTTACATTTATAAATGGTAGGTCATTTAACTTTATATTTTTCACAAGCTAGTTATTGGATGGCAGGTTAATCGATTTGATTTTCTAGTGGAGTCATTTAACTATAGTTAATAATATTATGTAGTTTTTAAAATCTTACCTCTTGGGTTAGACATCACATATCTATATATAATTTTCATTCCCCTTTAGTTTATTTTGACAATGTTAAATCAACATTACAAATGTTTTGGTCCTTAAAGGGACATTCACAAAGTATATTGTGTATTGATTTTTAAATAATTCATAAAATAATTTAAACATATTTAGAAAGTACTATAGAATTACATTCAGTCTTTAAATATACTTTGTAAAAAAAACATCAATGCACATATCTTAGTCAATTACATAAGGTATCTATGTGCAACCAACAATCAGCATCAAAATAGCCTATGTAGATATGTATTTAATCCAAAAATATATATAATTACAATCTAATGATTGAATACCAAAACATATTAAGTTGTTCAAATATTATAATCTTATCCAAAATGCATACATAACATATAGCTTAATGTCCCTCTAAGCTGAAGACTCCGAAATACCTCCTTTACAATATATATTTCAGTCAGTGTGTAAAACAATCCAGAAGTTAATCTAAATTTTATATACTCATATGTTATACTAATTTATCAAAAGGAAGGTGCCTAGGTTTCTGATATTTCAAGCATTATTGTGAAATGTTTATTTAAAGGGACATGAACTAAAAATAAACTTAAAGGGAGACAGTTAAAAAAATTAATGATTTATACATTCTGAATGAGTATTCTATTTTAAGCAACTTTAAAAATTGTCTCATATTATGAATGCTCCTTGTGATGTTGCTATCATTACTTTAAAAATAAGGCATTAAATAGATAATTTATTTGCTTCAGTACTCTGGACTGAACTTGTTTTTTTGTGGTGGATTAATTTATCGAACAATCATCAAGGACAGCCCAGGTTTTTTGAAACAATTTTCCGTAATCTCAAATATCATTATTGATTTGCAAAGAAAGATAACAAGATAATTGTTAACATTTGAGAATCGGATTAAATTATAACGTTGATTAACATTTCATGCTCAATCTGAATCACCAACGCTAAATTTGTTTGGACAGTGTCCCTTTAAGAGATTTAAAGAGTTTATTTACTTCTCTTCCTATCTTGACATACTTTGCTTGAAAAGCATATCGAGATAGGCTCAGTAGATGAAGATTGGTGGATGCACATAGATGCCTTATGTGATTGTCTCAACCATGTGCATTTAAATTTCTTCTGTTGAGGATATCTAAATACTAAGATAAATTGATTTACATTTTAAAGTCTAAACAATCTTCTATCTCTACAGATCATTTGATACAATTGTTTGTTTGTAATGTCTATTTAAAAATAAAGACGCCATTGCACAATAACATATATGAGCACTTCAGAAAAATACAAGCTCGAGGTTTATTTACTAATAACAAACAAACCTGTAGTTTAACATTTATAAACAGATTATCCAAGTTACTGACCTTATAACCTGAATTTGAACATTCAGAAATATTGCGTGGGAAACGCATCTTGAAACACCAGATTAGCATCTTTAAACATTAGAGTCTAATGTCACGCAATAGCACACAATCAATGTGCATTATGAAATACATTTAATAGAGCAATATCAATACTTCACAATAAGTCAATAAATGGATTTTATGAACAATAAAGACATACAATATTAAATGTGTATTTGTATTAAAGAAACAGACCGTTATTAAACCGAGAAATGTCTACAACATTTAATAATGTGACAGTATTAGATGTTAAAGAGAATTTAATCATTAATATTTAACGGATCATGGATATTAAATCTGCGTCACACATATCTGCATGACAGGCCCATGAGTTACAAATAAGTCTACATGAAAAATGAAGTAACAGCACCACCATGAGGTATGTGTAAGGAAGTTACTAAGATATGAAACATTAAGGAACGGCCAATCAGAGTTCATCACACAAACACAACTTGAGTCAGGATGGTCTCACAGACATTCTAACAATATTTCAAACTTTTATCCAATCAGATGTACAGATAACTTGTCCCATGGTGCATCTCATGTTTACTTCACCATATAAAAGTCCATTACACGTTGCCATCTTTGTCAGTTCTCTAATGCCTGCAGGCAGTTTATATTATTATTATTATAATATATTTATTGGACAACCCAGCAGGCATGTCAGCTCCCAGGTTCACCAAGGAGGAGAGCGCTGCACTGGTCCACGCCGTCAAGGACTTTTATCCCCAGCTGTTTGGGAACAAGAGGAGGTTGACAGATGCGCCTGTTAAGAAGGCCCTCTGGGAGTCTATCACCAATGCGGTTAGATTGGTGTGTGACGTCCAGAGGACCCAGGATCAGATCATGAGGAGATTCGGAGATATGAGGTTACGGTTAACAAAAAAAAGTCAACCTCATAAGGGACTGGGTACAAGCCCGTACAAGCCCGTAAAAGAGGTGGCAAAAGAGAGGCCCTGCGGAAACTGTACCTAATCCCTTATGAGGTGACTTTATGCGAGCTCCTCAATCTCCGGGTCCTCAAAAGATTCAGATCCTCGCCATCCTCGGCCTCCTCTTCTTCCCTCCCAGCTGCGGGATCTGAAAGTCCTGACGCGGGGGCCAGGGCAGCTGCTTCTCCGTCCGGTGGCCTGGGAGGAGATGGAGAATCTGAACCAGGTAATTATCCAACTTCATATAATATCTTATTTTTTTTTTTTAATCAATAAATGTGTATATAGTCAGATACTAAACCTATACAGATCTCACAACATACACTACATATGATGTTTAGATATCTGATTTTAGATTAGTGACACATGAAATAGGAATGATGTGTCTTGTGCTCTACAGAATATGTGTCACAGAGCGAAAATGGAATTTCGCATACACGTTAACATGGGTTAGCTGTAAGTGGCATTGCTTTATACATGTTGGTCAAATGACGGATGCGTAATTCCGCTTTGAATCATTGCGCAATGATCGCGAAAATGGAATTTCGCATACACGTTAACATGGCTTTGCTGTAAGTGGCATTGCTTTATACATGTTGGTCAAATGACGGATGCGTAATTCCGCTTTGAATCATTGCGCAATGATCGCGAAAATGGAATTGCGCATACACGTTAACATGGCTTTGCTGTAAGTCGCATTGCTTTATACATGTTGGTCAAATGACGGATGCGTAATTCCGCTTTGAATCATTGCGCAATGATCGTGAAAATGGAATTGCGCATACACGTTAACATGGCTTTGATGTAAGTGGCATTGCTTTATACATGTTGGTCAAATGACGGATGCGTAATTCCGCTTTGAATCATTGCGCAATGATCGCGAAAATGGAATTGCGCATACACGTTAACATGGCTTTGCTGTAAGTGGCATTGCTTTATACATGTTGGTCAAAATGAAATGTGAATTATTATATATGTGAAGAATACAGTATTCTTACTTTCAATATTATACATAATAAAAAAAGAAGAATCCAAATAAATTATAACATATGCCCATCAATTGATGAGAATGAAATAACACCAAAAAATAATTAAAGCTACAGTAAACAACACAACTGATTGAAAATAAGAGTACAGGATATATTTATCATGAATTGAATTGAGGAAACAATTAACTCATGTGACTACCAAAGGATTAATAGTTTTAAATTGATTTGCTAATAATGTAAAGATTTTAAACATGGCATGATTTGTATTAATGATATGCAATCCTCATTTAATATATTACAGATATGGATGTTGCTGCTGGATCCTTAAGGCAGGGCTTGTCACAGTATGGTATGTCTCATTTTAATTGACATTTGTCTTAGAAACATGGACAGAACATTACATACTAAATCCACATTGTTCAATATTTATATGTAATGTCCCTTTAATAGATGAAAATTAAATAATTCTTCGGATATCCTTAAATAACATATTAGATTTGAATTGCATGCTCAATCCCATTCATTACATCAACATATGGAGTAGAGAATTCATTAACACCAACATTGTCAAATCAATATAATTTTATATTAAAGGGATACTGAGCTACAATTATTAATGTTGTCATTCAGATAGAGTATGCAATATTAATAAACATTTAAATATAATACTATCATCATATGTGAAATATTATATTGCTAAATGTATTTTAAAATCAAGAATGTACGTTTATCTGCATCTCAATTTTGGTTGAACAACCTGGGTTTTTATTGATGATTGGTGGATACCTTCAACAAACAATATTTATTGAATGCAATATTGCTTATCTGCCTTTAAGATTAAAATGTAGCAACATTCAAATTATAATAGGAGTCAATGTTAAATCATTTTGAACAGTTTGAACAGAGAAATCAATGATTTAAATTAATCATGTCAGTGTCCCTTTAATAAACAATAGATTCATTCATCTTTACATTCTTTGGATTAAACAATATTGATATATAATTCACATATTCACTGTTGGAGTTACTTTATAGATATTAGCATACTCTAACAGCACCATGATTACATATTTGTACTAATCAATTTGGTTTTGTATTGTGATAAATATGTGTTGTGTCCTAAACAAGATTACTGTACATTGCACAAATGGCTCGATGTGCCACATGTGTTTGTTTAGATTTGTCAACAGCTGTTCTTCAAAATGTGGTTTGTGTGTATTCTTTTAAGAACATTGATCAATGGGTATATTTAGATATGCAATAGCATCGTATGAGATGAGTTTGATGTCTAATATAGTCTGAAATTAAACATATGTTCAATACATCATTTTTAACAGAATCCCCTTGATTCAATCAAGCATTTTCTGGTTTAATGGCTGCTCTATTCTTCACATTTTCAAGTTGATTAATCTTAAAATTCGATACAGATGTGATTTAGTGATATCCCAAATGTGTTTACTAATATATATCTATATCATTCATAGAGAGAGTTGGTGTGGTGAGCCCACAGGAATCCAGCAGTGACACAGAGCCGCCTTTGCGGTCTCCTGGTAAGTCCATTGACTCATTTATATGTCATTGAAGGTGTATTGGTAATCAATATTATGAGCATGATTCTGATGAAGCATAACATTTGAAACAAACATATAATTTTCTCTTCTGATTATATATTAATTTTCTTTTAATATTGAAAGATTAATAATTAAAACTTTATTAGTCTACACATTTGTTATTCAGAAGATGTATAGCATATGTTTGTTTCCATGTTCATTTTTGACAACAGTCATCAAGTGATACACACATGAGAAATCTTAAATGTTCTATGTACTATGCTTTTATGATTTTTAAATTAATACAAACAATACATCGAAAATATGAATCATTGAGAATAACAAATCTAATGTAATTTGTATGCTCCATCAAAATGATGTAAATCATAACTTTGGGTGTGTATATCTTTAATGCAACATTGATGTGTGTCTTTGAACAACAGTAACATATGTTATAATATCTGTTCTTAACGTGTACACAACATGTTATGTTTTACAGAGATTGATTTAACATATGTGACAGAGGAGGAAGAGGCTGCCTTGGAGTCTAATGGTATGTGAAATATATCTATCATGTTTCCAACATGTTGCTTTTTTTTAAATAATTTCATTGAAGACATTCAAAGTCTACAGCTTTTGCACTTTAAAAAGGAATAGTATTTGTCTGTTCAAATACACTACTGCCCCCTTTCTATATCAGGCAGCATGAAAATATTATTTTTTTTTAAAAATGTATAATTCATGCCATCATTATGTCACATGCATATTCCAGGCCAAAACACAATAATAATGTTATAATTGTACAGACAGTAATTGATATTCATCTGAGTGCCTATATGCATACCATATCCTCATTTCATAATTGTTTACAAATTCAAACACACTTCTAAGTATATTGAAAACATACTCAATTTGAAATGCGTTGATTTGATTTCATGATGTATGAGATGTTAATATATATTTTTTAAATTTTCAGATGGATCCGCCACTTCTGGTCATCTGGTTTCCGCCCCTGCCCAGTCCCCTGACCAGTCACAGACCCCTGCCCATGCCCAGACCCCTGCCCATGCCCAGACCCCTGCCCATGCCCAGACCCCTGCCCATACCCAGACCACTGCCCAGGCCCAGACCCCTGCCCATGCCCAGACCACTGCCCATGCCCAGACTCCTGCCCATGCCCAGACCCCTGCCGGCCCTTCCCATTTATCATTTCCTGTCCCTCCCAAAAAAGCGCCCCTACAACCCCCTTCGCCGCTCTCCCCGTATTATGGCCCGTACAGCTGCCCAGACCCCAACTCCCCACTCCTCAGCTGTACGGCCTACCCCGGAGCAGCAGTTCATCCCTCCCCAAGCCAATCCCATCCCTCCCCAAGCCAATCCCATCCCTCCCCAACCCAATCCCATCCCTCCCCCCTGTCTCAACCTTCATTGTCCTGGGTGTCGGATTGTCCTCCCCAGGCACAGCTGTAAGTATCATTCAAAATCAACATTACAAGATACTTAAAGGTACACTGAAGGTAAATATTTTCTATTGTGATTCAAATAGAGCATGCAATGTTAATCAAATTTATAATTTACTACTCTTATGAATTATTCTTCATTCTCTTGATATCTTTATTGAAACAAAGAAATGCCTATAATTAATTTAAAAAATAAAATAATTGTGGACATCATTTCTTTATTGTTGGATGAATGTATCCATCAACCAGCAGGGACAAACAAAGTTGATAAACAAATATGGCCTGCCCTAAAAACCGACATTCTTGCATTAAAAATCTAGCTATAGAATTCAAACATTTAAAGAATATGTGTAATTTTTAAATATTTGTAATGTCATGTTCTATCTGAATCAGTCAATTAAATATTAAGATTCAGTGTCCCTTTAATTGGATATCACTACATATACCAATCACCACTACTTGGATCCAACAATTAATGTACAAATGTTTATACATTATCTCTTGTCTAACCCAGTGGGAATGTAGTTTCTTCAGGTTGCTATGTTTACACAGCTTGTCCTCAATGCCAAAATGTTTAAGGATAGGTGTGCCTACCACAGTATAATTAAAATATTTAAATTGCTAATGTAAGTACAATGTAAATCCTTTAACAAGATTTGATACACTCAAGCTGTATAAGTGGATCATCTAAAACCAATTAAAGGGGACAACATGTTTGAGTAAACTGTCCCTTTAATGATTTCGGTCTGTCTGAATAACATATTTCATGTGTAAAGAATAAATTTAAACTAATTTATGTAAAGAATGATTTGTCTTTATGATGACAATGTATCTTTGCTTATTTTTTCGTCTGTTGTGTAATTATCATTAATATTTAATTTATTCTTTATTTTAGGCTGTGACTCAGCATGGCTCATGCTAGAAGGTATAGCAAGAGTAGAGCAGGCCGTGTTGAGGAACGCAGCTGTCCTGAGAGGGATGAACGACACCATGCAGGCCCAGCTCCGGGTTCAGGACTTGACTCTGCGTGAAAATATGCGATTAAGTTCAAGGCCTGAATCTGGAGCTGGACATGTACAGGACGATGAAGAGGATGACCAGTAAGTGGAGGATCTGGAGATGCTCCAAGGTGGCAGATAAGAATCCTCCGTCCACATGTTGATGTTTTTTTTTATTGTTGCCATTTGGCCTTTTTAAAAGTTTATTGTTGTGCCTGTTGCACTCTTTTACCTTGTCATATGTCTCCAATGGGGCTATGGTGGCCCTTGGCAACTCTCTTCATGGACTGTGATGCACTCTTTTACCTTGTCATATGTCTCCAATGGGGCTATGGTGGCCCTTGGCAACTCTCTTCATGGACTGTGATGCACTCTTTTACCTTGTCATATGTCTCCAATGGGGCTATGGTGGCCCTTGGCAACTCTCTTCATGGACTGTGATGCACTCTTTTACCTTGTCATATGTCTCCAATGGGGCTATGGTTGCACTTGGCAACTCTCTTCATGGACTGTGATGCACTCTTTTACCTTGTCATATGTCTCCAATGGGGCTATGGTGGCCCTTGGCAACTCTCTTCATGGGCTGTGATGCACTCTTTTACCTTGTCATATGTCTCCAATGGGGCTATGGTGGCCCTTGGCAACTCTCTTCATGGACTGTGATGCACTGTGTTACCTTGTCATATGTCTCCAATGGGGCTATGGTGGCCCTTCGCAACTCTCTTCATGGACTGTGATGCACTCTTTTACCTTGTCATATGTCTCCAATGGGGCTATGGTGGCCCTTGGCAACTCTCTTCATGGACTGTGATACACTCTTTTACCTTATCATATGTCTCCAATGGGGCTATGGTGGCCCTTGGCAACTCTCTTCATGGACTGTGATGCACTCTTTTACCTTGTCATATGTCTCCAATGGGGCTATGGTGGCCCTTGGCAACTCTCTTCATGGACTGTGATGCACTCTTTTACCTTGTCATATGTCTCCAATGGGGCTATGGTGGCCCTTGGCAACTCTCTTCATGGACTGTGATGCACTCTTTTACCTTGTCATATGTCTCCAATGGGGCTATGGTGGCCCTTCGCAACTCTCTTCATGGACTGTGATGCACTCTTTTACCTTGTCATATGTCTCCAATGGGGCTATGGTGGCCCTTGGCAACTCTCTTCATGGACTGTGATGCACTCTTTTACCTTGTCATATGTCTCCAATGGGGCTATGGTGGCCCTTAGCAACTCTCTTCATGGACTGTGATGCACTCTTTTACCTTGTCATATGTCTCCAATGGGGCTATGGTGGCCCTTGGCAACTCTCTTCATGGACTGTGATGCACTCTGTTACCTTGTCATATGGCTCAAATATTCCTTATTTTTACAAGATTATTTCTAAACGTTGTTGATGTTTTCTTACATACTAATAAAAGACATGTAATTGCACGATTCTTTGTCCTCATTCTTCATGTTATTTTTTGAAAGCTCTAGTTTATCTTGTTGATCCTTAAAGGGACCTACCAAAAATATTTTTTTTTAAAAATCATATATGTAAGACAATTGTAAATGACTTTAAGATTAACATCTCCAATGTAATCTTATTATTTGTCTTTATATATTTTTCTCTTAGCTTTATCATTGCATGATTATTAGCATAGTAATTGTTTTATATATGTATATATAGATTGTTATTTGTGTATATATGTATATATGTATATTTCAATTTTCACATCCATGTGTGTATTTAGAAACTCTGCATGAATTGATGCACCTTTAACAAATGACCTGAGGATTGATACAATGATATAATCCCTGTAAAGTGTTCATTTTATTGAAATAGTATTGTCTATGTGTATCCTCTTTTTAAAAACAAAATAATGTCCCTTTAAGTGATGGTGAGCACAATTGTTAATGAATGTATTTCCATTTCTAAAGCGTTTTTGTCCTTTTTACATGAACAAGGACATATAATCTTATTAATAAACAATCTTATTGTAATGTTGACAGCACATGTATTTCATTTTCTATTCTATCTTATTGTAAAAGTGTAACCAAATAAATCTCTGTGTGTAATGCAAATATTTTAGATGATGAATATTTTTTAAAAAATATGTTAACAAAATAATTCTCCTCCCATATATGGCTATAGGTAGGCTGACCATATTTAAACTTGAATAAATGATACATTTAATCAATCCATGTATCATTATTGTTATTCCAAAACAATCAAAACATATCTTAAAACATCAATGGCATATGTATTTCTCATGTGTATCTTTTAAATGTTAAAGATATACACCATAGCTATAGTTCAAGGGACAGTCAAGTCCGAAAAGATGATTCATGATTTGGTGACATTCCTAGATAGCAATCTACACACATACTAGTTCCTAAAATATAAATACGTTTCTTAGTGATATGCCAAGCTGTCAACTGAGTCCTTGTATTGGCTGCGGTTTTTCAGCGATCTCGGATGCGCCATGTTGCTTAAAACGTCACCTGCCAGGCTGTCCAATGATTCCTTGTATTGACTGACGTTCTTACATGATCAAGAATGTGCCTTTTATTGGATGGCGTTTTGACGCGATCAAGGATGCGCCTTTTTTTGGGGCGTTCTTACGTGATCAAGAATGTGCCTTTTACTGGATGGCGTTCTTACGTGATCAAGGAAGCGCCATGTTAAGACGTCACATGCAAAGGTAAAAAAACGTCTGATTGGATTACGAAGTCCCGCAATATTTGTTTGTGCATGTTAAACACGTTTGTGACTGCAGCCAATTTTAAAAACCTTGCGAATATGTATTATTTGCATCATGTTACATTGTTGACCCGTAGCTGATAAAGACCACCACATTCTCTTTTGCTGGATGTCTGGTTGAATAAACGAACAAAAGCAAAATGTTTTCATGCATATGATATTTCGAGGCAAGTGCAAATCTCTATAGTCCATGTTGTTTAATATGTTTGTCAACAATATGTTCCTTTTTCAGAAAAATGACTGTTGTTTTTAATGTTAAAGATATCTAATTAATAAATATGCGCTATTGTGTTAGAATAAAGTAATCAATATGCATTTAGCTTTATCATATGCTAAATATATGATGCCGACTTCTTCTAAATGTAATTTCGTTGTATATTTTATTAAAGGTTCATTAGACACTCACATTATAAATCAAAACTTTTTATTTTGTCTCTAGTTAGATAGTCCATTGTTTAACAAATACACGTTTCATTTTGCTTCTGTTCAAAGAAAATGTAATTAATTTTCAGACTCCTCGCCAAGCCTCTGAGTTTCATGTGAGTACCATCTCCAGCTTTCTCCTGTTTGTGTAAAGGGTCTTTTCATATGTTAATGATGGGGTATTGTCTTGTTTTACGGTTGTAATGGGGGTTCATCTATATTTTCAATAGAGCTAACCCGATTTTCTTTGAAAGTGTTTGAAGTTTTGTAATATTGATATCAGTATATGTTAATCTTGTTTTTTGTAGTAGTGCCTATTACATACAGTTCTGTTAAAAATATAGTATACTGTCCCTTTAATGCAAATGTTGATTTTTGTATCATGTATGAGTTCCACATTGTTTAATCTTCAAATATATTATTGTTAGCATATTTTCACCCCCCACTCCTAAAAGGACTTTAAACCATATTCATTGTTCAAACAAATGTCTTTCTAAAAAAAAATTACCACAATAATGTCTCTTTAAGAAAATATACTTTATTTAACACGTCAATATAAATCTGATTTCAATATTTAATTTTTGAACAAGTACATGTAGATATACCAACAAGCTTCAAATATGTGTTAGCATATGTAATTTTGTTAAAGGGACAGTTTAGAAAACAAATAATGTTTTGCATTATTCTAAAAGTCAATTTTGTAATATCAATGATATCAAAGGTTTCTCACCAATTAATCATTTGTCTTTGTTTATTTAAATTTGCTAGCTAAACCTATGAGGTTCGTGTGCTCATTTCTTCGAGCTTGAAGAGTGCATGTAATCATTATACAATTTGACCACTAGAGGGCATTTGGATAGCATTTGTATATGTAAAACCTTGTGCTCATACAGCATATTATTTACCATGTATTGATCATTGATATCTAAAATGTTGTTATGTCAGAACAACAAATAAGTGGTCATTTTTCCTAGTCATAGATACAAGGTTAAGCACATAAGTCACACGTATTTCTCCATGTTTTGTTGTTTCCAACTTGATAATGTGTAATACAGTGTTTTCTTTGTAATCAATAATTTTCTGACTGTCCCTTTAAGCTGTGTTATTGGCATTCAAACAGTAATATTCCATCATGGATAATTGTAATGGTAATTTTGTTTGCGATTCAGGAAACAGTTTGGACATCACATCACAGAAACCAATCAATATCATGAACAAGGATAGGTATGTGATGATGTGGTTTTCAAACACTTATAACCCACACTCTGCAAACAATCTTCCTCCATGGACCCGGTCCCATAGAAGTAGATTATATACAGAGTGTGGTCCACAAGTGTATGAAAACCACATCATCACATACCTATCCATTACACATTAAATAAAAAAAAACATTAAAGATGAAAATAAATACTTACTTCCTCTTCCTTCCCCTCTTCCCACGGGGCTGAGGCTCTGGGAGGGGCAACTGCCAACTCCGAAGAATTCTCCTTGGAGATGTTGTGGGAAGAGTGGAAGGAAGAGTACTGGGACGACCAAGGTGAGGAGGAGAAGATGGCTGAGGAGGAGAAGATGGCTGAGGAGGAGAAGATGGCTGAGGAGGAGAAGATGGCTGAAGAGGAGGAGATGGCTGAAGAGGAGGAGATGGCTGAAGAGGAGTAGATGGCCCGGCAGGAGTAGATGGCCCAGCAGGAGTAGATGGGCCGGCAGGAGTAGATGGGCCGGCAGGAGGAGATGGCCCAGCAGCAGGAGGCCCAGCAGCAAGAAGCCCAGCAGCAGGAGGCCCAGCAGCAGGAGGCGGACCAGGAGGTAGACCAGCATGCGCCTCCCGGAAAAAATTGAACATCTCTTTGTGCAGATTAAAGATTCTGTTTTGGCCTTGTTCGATTCTATTAAGTATGTTTATTATTTGGTTTTGTCCTTCAATTATTTGATTTTGTCCATCAAGAATTCGAGTGCGGCCTTCGATATTTTGTATCCGGGAGTTACGCATCTGGTCTATGTAGTCCAGTAGAACCCGCACCTCCGCTATTTCCTCTTGTTTTGCTTGGCGGGGTACCCGTGCACGGCGGGGTGCCCGTGCACGGCGGGGTGCCCGTGCACGGCGGTGTGCGGGTCCTTGAGGGTCCTCTGGTTCCGCGGGCTCCTCCTCTGCTTCCGGGGCCTCTTCATCAGCTTCTGTGCGCTCTTCGTCACGGGGGGCCTCTTCCCTCCGAAGTGGAAATTCCTCCCCACCACTCTCATCCCGGGGAGATAGATGAGGCTGTGTTTCTTGTGCTGCCTCCTCCCCAGACTCTGTATAATTAAAATAATAAAAAAAAAAGTTATATATTAGCATATTTGCAAATCAAGCTTTAAATGACTTAGCTTACGATACAATTACAAATGCAGAATCATTAATCCACTTTGAAATCTAACAAACAATCAATATGATTTCCGCATTTTCTAAACCGTGTTTGTGATATCTCTGGTCAATCTGAATGTTTTCGCGTTTGTTTTCAGTCTGTTTAAATGCACACCTAACCTATAGCCTAGATACTGATGTAACCGCAAAGTAATTGAATGCGTGTAAACAACGTTATAGCATTAATCTGATCCTTAAAGGGACATGAAACCCAATGTTTTATCTTTCATGATTTAGAAGCATACATTTATTATCAACTTTCTAATGTACTTTTCTTATCTAATTAGCTTAATTCTCTGGATATTCTTTGCTGAAAAGCATATCTAAATATGCTTATAAGATGCTGATTGTTAGCTGAATATAGCTGCCTCCTGTGATTGTTTCACCGTGTGCATGGCTATTTCTTAATTAAAATATATCTCAAGAATGATTCAAATTAGGTAATATAAGTACATTTGAATGTTTTGTCAAATTGTATTCGCTACCTCAATCATGAAAGTAAAGGTTTGCGTATAGTGTCCCTTGAAATACATTCGTATGTGAATTTATTGTTCAATGAGCTTACCGTCAGATGAGAGTGGCAAGTTCCCGGTATCAATTCCTCCGATACTGACTATTTCCACCTCGGAGATGCTGGGCCGCAACATTTCCTCCCATCGGCAGTACTCTATTTCCAGGGCAGGACCGCCACCGGTTCCTGCGGCATGTCGGGCCTCCAGGCTTAACTTTTTCTTGAGATCCATCTTACAGTCCCGGTAGCGATGTTTTATCGAATCCAGATCTCTGTTCCGGCCACCCACTGCATTGACTGCATTTCTTATCTCATTCCAGAGCCTCCTCTTGTCAGTCGGGGTAGTCTTCTGGTACTGCAGCCTCCTATACCTGGCCATATAGGCCTCTACGAGGGCCTCCTTCTCCTCCATCGAAAACCTCGCCTCCCTAGTCGCCTTGGCCTTCCCCTGTGACGATGCCCTCTGTTTCCTGGACTGTGAAGCCCTACTCTGTCCGCCACTGGGCCCAGCCACTTGTTCATCTTGAACCAAGTGGCTGGGTCCACGCACCGCTTCCACCCCCGCTTCCTGCCCCCCTTCCTGCCCCCTTTCCTGCCCTGTTCCTCTCCCCCTCCCTCTCCTCCCCCCTCTACCTCTCCCCTGCCTGGCCTCCATCTGTTCCCTAAACTAAACCCCAAATAATCAAACAAAAAGTGAGTGTGATGAAATGAAAGGGGGTCAAAATAAAAAACTAAAAAGACAAAAAAAGTGCTGAAAGTGTGAGAGGGATGTAAAAAAACAAAGAGGGTAAGGAGTATTTAAATAAACCAAAAGAAGAAGAAGACTAAAAGAAGGATATGTAAACTAAATGTAACTAGGGGATGGGTATGGGATGGGTATGGGGTATGGGATAAGAGTAAATGGGATGAAAGGGAATGGGACTACAGGGAATGGGGTATGGAGTGTAGTATGAGGGGGTAGGGGGTATGGAGTGTATGTAGTGTTATTGATAAGTGTATGTATGTATTGAATGTGTTTGCGTGTAAATGTGTTACGTGTACAGAAAAATCACTCGCTCGCTAACTCACACTACTACTAATTCTCACTAACACACTACTACTAATTCTCACTAACAAACACTCCCACTAACTCTCACTAACTACCACTAACTGACGCTCCCACTAACAACTCTCACTAACAACTCCCACTAACTCACTCACGCTCCCACTAACAGACTCTCTCCCACTCCCACTAACTCCCACTAACTCACTCACGATAACACTAACAACTGACTCTCTCACGCTAACACTAACTCACTCACAATAATTCACCAACTCTCTAATATTAAACCTCCAATCTCCAAAGACCCAACAGCAACACAGTCAAAGAAGCCCTGCTTGTGTTGTGCTTATATACCCTGTGTAAATGTTTAATGATGTACCAATTTCCGTTGTAAATTGTGTTCAGGTGTGCTTTATTAGCAATTAATATTAGTGCAATGTGTATTAGTTGTGTGAATTTGCCCATGCTCATTTTGAGTTAGTATTTGTGGAATGTGTAGAATGCGATGATGTCATAGTGGTCGTTTTCTCTAACATTGTCCAATAGTATTCTTTTTAAATGTGAATTTGCGATGGTGTGTTATTAGTGAAGTGTTGTATATGTATGTTTGTCCTAATATATAGTGATATTGAATGCGATTATTTTTCTAGTGTATGTATATATTTTTTATTCCTTGTTATTTTGCGAATTTCCGCATCTTAAAGTATATGCGTATTCCCCGTATTAAATTTTATTAAAAATCACCCCGCTTGTGAATGTGTAATGCTTGTGTACTTTGTTGATTGATTGTTGTTGTGACATTTGCGGCGTGTTATTGTTGTGCATGATGTGGTATGCGTCATATGACCGAGCTGTGCGTATTCTCGCGAGATCGAGTGTTAGGTAAAAAAAGCTATTTTTTTGCTTTCCCATTGATCTCTATGGGAGACTGTCTAACGCGGGCAGGATTCCGCGTGTGACATGCACGCGTTAGGAGCATCGTTAGATGGTCTTTTTTGAACTCTAAATACCGGAGTCAAACAATGCCGTGCGTTAGACATAAAACACGCGTGGCGTTAGAAACCCATCTACCGCCGAACTCCAAATCTAGCCGTTAGTAAACTACTTCAGGGAAAACAATACAGAAAACATAGCACCTTCCACCATGTGGGAAGCACACAAATGTGTAGATTATTTGTTGGAAAAAAATACAATATAATAAAATCAATTTTAGGTCATGACACTGCTGTAACTTTTTTGTCAGTAAGTTAGACTATGCTATCATGGATGGAACTCGTGGTACAATATTTGCAATGTATCTGATGACAGGCAACTCAGGATAATACCAAGAGCAGAACTTTTATAGCAGTAGTATTGGATGGATAATTGGTTTACTTGTGTATTAAAGTTTACAAAGTAAAAAATATAGCGATAATTTGTAGTGTAAATACTCAACAAATATAATAATATGGTTGTTGGATAGATGATACAAAAATTAAGGATGGGCCTATGACCACATAAGCACTGATATTGCAAGAAAAATCCTGTTTGCTATTAAAAATGTAACTACATGTAATATTTGTCAATATCAGTTTATATAATAGATTCATTTTTTTATACAAAAAAGCAGTACCAATCATTATATAGTGCATTGCTGCTTCTGAGCCTACCTAGGTATGTTTTTCAACAAAGATACCAAGAGAACAAAGCAAATTGGAACAGTAAATTGGAAACTTTAGTTTA
The DNA here is from genome assembly GCF_027579735.1 of Bombina bombina. Taxonomy (NCBI): domain Eukaryota; kingdom Metazoa; phylum Chordata; class Amphibia; order Anura; family Bombinatoridae; genus Bombina; species Bombina bombina. The sequence continues at coordinate 320,632,160 of NC_069499.1, read as the reverse complement.
AATGTTTGTAAATCATTTACTTCCATTAAATATCTACCACGTGTATATTAACAGACTTATAAGTGGAAATATGTTTTCATTATTTTCTATCATAAGTAGAAGACATTAAAACATGGTGATATTTTTTTCCTGAACAAAAGTGAGATAAAATTTAAACTGAAACTAATCCTGATGTCAGTTATGTAATTATTAGCTGTTAATTACAAATGTCCGTAGTAAACTAAATAAGCATTAGTAGAAATTACCAATCAGCTATCATCCAATGAAATACAAAACTGATACAGCTTTTACCTCACATTTCTTCAAGATAAAAAATATGACTATTTTTAAATACATCCCTTATATATAATATTAATTAAAGAAAAATGTTAGTACAATGTTGCTTTAATATTTTTATTTATTAATTGTTTTGTCTCTGAGAAATGAATTTTCTGTTTATTCAAAAGCTGCAGAGTATAATTTTATTTTATCATTGTATACTGTATATCACATTAGGTATTTGCAAGAACAAAATTATAAATAAATCATGGTTTTGGAAGAACAGGTAATTATTTGTCCCTCATTAAATTGCTTGCTGGTAACAGTGAGTACCAATATATTTTATTTAATCTTGGCTCACATTCTGACAAGTAAAATGTACTACAGATAATAAAGTAAAGACTTTCATATTTCCTACCTAAACAATAAAGCTATTTTTTTTAAAAAGCTTTAATGTAAGTTAAAGTCACTTTATGCTTAAAAATTAGAAAACATTTTTGTAAATAAATATTAGATTTTTCTGTAATAATTCCATTTTTGGATTATTTCCTCTTTTCAACATTTTTTTGTTCATACAGGGAGTGCAGAATTATTAGGCGAATGAGTATTTTGACCACATCATCCTCTTTATGCATATTGTCTTACTTCAAGCTGTATAGGCTCAAAAGCCTACTACCAATTAAGCATATTAGGTGATGTGCATCTCTGTAATGAGAAGGGGTGTGGTCTAATGACATCAACACCCTATATCAGGTGTGCATAATTATTAGGCAACTTCCTTTCCTTTGGCAAAATGGGTCAAAAGAAGAACTTGACAGGCTCAGAAAAGTCAAAAATAGTGAGATATCTTGCAGAAGGATGCAGCACTCTTAAAATTGCAAAGCTTCTGAAGCGTGATCATCGAACAATCAAGCGTTTCATTCAAAATAGTCAACAGGGTCGCAAGAAGCGTGTGGAAAAACCAAGGCGCAAAATAACTGCCCATAAACTGAGAAAAGTCAAGCGTGCAGCTGCCAAGATGCCACTTGCCACCAGTTTAGCCATATTTCAGAGCTGCAACATCACTGGAGTGCCCAAAAGCACAAGGTGTGCAATACTCAGAGACATGGCCAAGGTAAGAAAGGCTGAAAGACGACCACCACTGAACAAGACACACAAGCTGAAACGTCAAGACTGGGCCAAGAAATATCTCAAGACTGATTTTTCTAAGGTTTTATGGACTGATGAAATGAGAGTTAGTCTTGATGGGCCAGATGGATGGGCCCGTGGCTGGATTGGTAAAGGACAGAGAGCTCCAGTCTGACTCAGACGCCAGCAAGGTGGAGGTGGAGTACTGGTTTGGGCTGGTATCATCAAAGATGAGCTTGTGGGGCCTTTTCGGGTTGAGGATGGAGTCAAGCTCAACTCCCAGTCCTACTGCCAGTTTCTGGAAGACACCTTCTTCAAGCAGTGGTACAGGAAGAAGTCTGCATCCTTCAAGAAAAACATGAATTTCATGCAGGACAATGCTCCATCACACGCGTCCAAGTACTCCACAGCGTGGCTGACAAGAAAGGGTATAAAAGAAGAAAATCTAATGACATGGCCTCCTTGTTCACCAGATCTGAACCCCATCGAGAACCTGTGGTCCATCATCAAATGTGAGATTTACAAGGAGGGAAAACAGTACACCTCTCTGAACAGTGTCTGGGAGGCTGTGGTTGCTGCTGCACGCAATGTTGATGGTGAACAGATCAAAACACTGACAGAATCCATGGATGGCAGGCTTTTGAGTGTCCTTGCAAAGAAAGGTGGCTATATTGGTCACTGATTTGTTTTTGTTTTGTTTTTGAATGTCAGAAATGTATATTTGTGAATGTTGAGATGTTATATTGGTTTCACTGGTAAAAATAAATAATTGAAATGGGTATATATTTGTTTTTTGTTAAGTTGCCTAATAATTATGCACAGTAATAGTCACCTGCACACACAGATATCCCCCTAAAATAGCTATAACTAAAAACAAACTAAAAACTACTTCCAAAACTATTCAGGTTTGATATTAATGAGATTTTCGGGTTCATTGAGAACATGGTTGTTGTTCAATAATAAAATTAATCCTCAAAAATACAACTTGCCTAATAATTCTGCACTCCCTGTAGATATTAGCTTTTTCTGTAATAATTCCATTTTGAATCAATTCTTCATTTCAATATTTTTTGTTACAGTCTATCACAAACATGCCCTTTTATCACATATACCGTATACTCATTATGATTGGATTTAGACAAATTTTCTTCTTTCTTTCATTTTCTCTCTTCATTTTAACAGTCTGATGGGATTCTTAATAATTTGAATATGTTAATTTTAACATGCTATTTCCCATGCACTATTTTTTTGCAAACAATTAAAAAAATGAACAACAATAAAGCATGTTTTCCCTATTCAAGACATAAACATAATACAATTATATAATAAATATTACAATATAAGCACTATGAGCTATGGGTAGGCTTACCAGAAGTCCCACTTTTACTGGGATTGTCCCTGTTTAGAGGCGCTGTCCCAGTGTCCCACCCAGTTGTTCATTCTGTCCCAGTAGGGCTGCCACCTCCAGGTTTCAAATCATGTGTCCGGGTTTCAGACCGCCTGAAACCCAGACACATTATTCAAAATGACTGGACTGTGGCTCTCCAGCATAGTTGGATGCTGATACTTTGTTACATACAGCCCTGCTTAGCTTAACGTTCGTGTCCTTCAAAGTTTACATTTAGTAATAAAGGCTGAGTGAGCATAGGGTTTTTTAATTTTGTAGTACTACTTGGTTTATTTTTCTAAGAATTTAACACCCCCCCCCCCCCGTGACATTGCCGGTAATACACCTTTAGGGGAATCATATGGGTATGACTAGGAAGTACAGACAGGCAGGATTTTTGGCCTGGCGCTTGCTTTACTTCATGCAGGATAGCATTTTGGCTATAATCTTCCTGCATTATGGTATAGAGTAGCCTCTTAAACAGCTTTAGCAGGTACATGTTTCTTTTTTACTTTCATTCAATGTTGTATTTATGCCTTATCAGTATTTGGCTCTGTTCCTTAATTAGACACATAAAACACATATTACACTGCAGATATTAAATTTTGAAATTGATAATTATGAAAGTGATAATTATGCTTGATGTTTGGCATTATTTAGAATCTGAGATTTAGATGAATGATTTATTTGCCATGACAACGTAATGGTGCCTTTTTCACTAGGGGGTGGTGTTATGGTCTATTTAATCTGTGTGATTCACTTGTTTGACTGAGGAAGGGTAGAGTATCCACGAAACATTACACACATAAAAGCTACTACTTTAAAAGGACCGGTAATTGCCACGCCCCCTTGACCACGCTCCTGACCACACCCCCACTGGCACCGCACCAGGTGGTCCCAATTTCACCTCTAAAAATTATGGTAAGCCTAGCTATGGGCACATAGAGCACTTTATTCTTATAACTGAGCTATACCACAAGCAAATCTCAGATGTTAACAGCATAAATGATCTACATAAGAACATCTCAATGGGCAATGCACTACCGATTCAAAGTGAATATCTGTGCACATGCTCTTCCCCTTGCACCCTAGCTCAAGGGCCAAGAACCATGTTGCAGAGTTATCCAACAGTTTTTGTATATACCTTATGCATGTTGTATTATACCTTTTTAATAAAACGTATATTTACATCAAATAAAATGAATTGCTGCTAGTCTAGAGAGAGAATATCAGACAACTTCTAGAGGCCAATTTATCAAGGGCCGAATGGCCCCTGATCACCCTGTTTCCGCGCGTGCCTTCAGGGTCACCGGAAGCATAAGTTAAGAAGCAGCGGTCTTAAGACCACTGCTCTTAAACTCATCTGCTGCCTCTTAGGCTGTGGACATCAATCCACCCGTTCATATACGATCGGGTTGATTGACACCCCCTGCTAGCAGCCGATTGGCAGTGAATCTGCAGGGGGCGGCATTGCATAAGCAGTTCACTAGAACTGCTTGTGCAATGTTAAATGCCCACAGCATATGCGATATCTGGCAGACATGATATGCTACAGTGTATCATGTCCGCCAGACATTGATAAATCAGCCCCTAAGGGTCCAGTTTGTCTATAGACACCAGGGGTTTGGTGTTTTCCACACATGACTAAAAATATTTTGGGGTAAACTGGAGAGATATTATTCTTTGTGCAAAAGACCTGCTTTTTGGTGCCCTGCATTTTGTTTTTCAGAAAAGTTAAAAATTACTTATATACAGGACATCTTAAATAACAATCAAGTTATGACAAGCCTGTGAATGCCACCAGCATGCCAAGGTAATCTAGAGTTGCAGGTATTTATTAGGAATAGGCATTCATTTTGTTATGAATGTCAATTCAAAATAAAAATATGGATAGGTGTAATACTTACCTGTAGCACGCTGGAGAACTGCACCAATCCTCTTCTTCATAAATTTCAGGGCCACACTATTGCTCATATTAGTGTAGATCCCAAGCGCTACAGGTACATTTAGTGGTGGTTTCCTTCTCCTTTAGGAGGGCGTGCATTAATCAGATCTTTACAGAACTCAGGGCCAGGCTAATACGAAAATTAGGCACTATACTTTGTGAAGACTGGTCGGATTAGTGCACCCTTACTGTGTTCACTAAAGGAGAAGGAATCTGACATGCTAATGTATCTATAGCGTGTTGGGGTGCCACACTAATAGGAGTATTAGCAAGCCCTGGGGTCCATGAAGAAGAAGAGGGTAAGCACGTCTCCTCGGGTGCTACAGGTAAGTATCAAGGTGACAGGTGTAGAGAACATTTACATCTGTTTTAACAAAAACAAATGTAAATGTTAATGAATATTCAATATTCAATTTGTTTACCGATTAGTGCAGCACACAAATATTCTGAAAACTTTTTTTTGTGTGAATTATGATTTTGAAAGAGTAAATCTGTATATCAGAGGCAAAGTGTAGCATAACAATTTTATCAAGTGAACGTCCAGAGTTGTGTAGAAGTATTTAGAGGGCCTAGAATAAGTAAGCAGTAATGTTTCAGAATGTGCATGGGTGACAAATTTGGTTAAGACAAATCTTTTGCAATGAATATTCAAAAAACTTTGTTTTTTTAATATTCGTTGCCTGCGCTATTTGGTATTTGATTTGTTTTAAACAAAACAAATGCTGAATATTTGTGGAACATTTACATTCATTTTTGTGAAACAAATAAAACTGTTTTTTTTGCTAAGGGTGAAAAAGTTCACCTGTAGCATTAAATATTCACCATTAGCTTGCTGGAGAGCAGCACTAATCCCAATCCTTCTCCACAGAGCCCCAGGGCACACAAATGGGATCCAAGGGTCCTACACAATGTGCAATATTTGCATTTGGGAGGTTACATCTATATCGTGCCACTGTTCTAGCCTGGTTACATTTTGTAAGCATGACTGGAGTGATATAAGTAAATTACAAAAACATATATAAAATAATATAGCACACAGCGAAAGTCCAGCACTCACTTACAAGCCCTCAACTAAGATAAAAAGTAACAATGGAAGAGTTAGCTAATGCATCTGGCCAAATGGGACAAGCCCAGGAACCACGTTTTCTGAAACTTATTTTAAACTTAACACACTATTTTAGCTTGGGATAGAAAGTAGAAAATAAGTTTAAACTTGTATATGAACAATATTTAGTACAGTCACAATCTCCATTTTAAGTATAGGGCATGATAAAGCAATGTTGACCCGGCTAAACCTTCTCTGGTAAATCTGTTTCACCATGGATTTATATCAATTTGTGTCCTAATTTTTACATAGCCCAGTGATATTGATACCACTACCTATGCTATTATTTGTGCTTCACTTGTAATTTGGTTCCATGTGTTTGTGTTTTATTTCTGGTTTCCTGAAAGAGTGAACACAATCAGTTTAATGTAAGTTAAGAAACTGATTTTAATGGGTGAGCTTAATCCTTATGTCATAGCACTAGATAACACAATGGACAATTCAAAATAAGCCTACCAGGTGTATTTTAGTGGGCGTACATGAGTCATAGTTAATATGTGTGATTTATAGTATAGATTATTTTATGAAAAAAAGTATTTTAATTTAGTCTGATGTTTTTTTTCTCCATATATTCTTCATATTTTATAAACATTTTATTATTCAATGATGACACAATAAGTGACATCACAGGACATTAGAAATAAATGTAAGCAATTGAAAGAATAAAAAAAATAATAATCAAGTCTGATGTTACATTATTATTATTTTTTTTATATCAAACTAAATACAATTTACACTGTAAATATTATTTCTAATAAATTATAAAAAATTCTATTTTAAGTGAAATCAGATACTATATAGGAAACAATAAATCAGTACTGCTGGTAAATACAGGCAATACAGCTGGCTGTTTGATTTTATTTTAATTTCAATTAACCTCAAGTAAAATTTCAATATTTTATGAAGCAGCAAAAGCTGTTTTTATAGTACAATGATCAATATATTTTAATATTTTCTTTCTTTCATTTATAGCTGCTGTTTCTTTTTTTATGTTCATCTAATCCAGCTTCTGTAACAAGCAGGTTTTACCAATTAAATTAAAAAATATAATGAAATTATTTAACAAATAGGGTGGTTATAATGCAGGTTCTCACTAAGAAGTACTATTTGTTTGCTATGACTGCAGTTCTTTTGACTTTATTACTTGTTATATATATATATATATATATATATATATATATATCCATATGGAGTAAGCACACATGATTCTTTAGAGCTGTAGTCAATTCTTATCAATATAATTACATGATATGACAATGTGCCACATGGCCCAATATAGTTTGATCACACATATATGTGAATTTTTATATACGAAAGTTTGGTCCCTTGGGATCTTATTATATCATCATTAGAACATTCAACATTGATGTATGTGCTATAGTTCATTCTGACATATATCCTGATAAGTCCAGAGTGTGAAATGATATATAGTTATTGTCTTTTACATATACACTTTCGTTATCACGTTTTTGTTAATATATTTTCTGCAACTACGACAGATCGGGTTCCGCTGACAAACTCATCATTTTAGCATCGATCACATACATAACTTAAACATACTATATATGGTAGGATTGCTTTGATACGATCACTAATTGGGTTGACGCTAGATTATATATATTTTGACAATGCCGACATTGATTTTTCCTCTGATCTATTAGCAATTTGCATTGGTTAACGCTGGTTCTCAATATTTGATTACATTATTTGTATATTGAGTTGTTAGTATTTAAAACTATTGACACCTAGGGCAAGATTTATTAAGCTCCGAAAAAATGTGCCAAAAAAGTCGCAGAAATTTTCGTAGCTATTCGCAGTTTCCGAAATCCAATTATTCGCCAATATTTATTAATATTGTTGAGACAAATTTTGTGCAAAAGTTTTTTGCGATGACAAGCGAATGACTAGTATAGTTTCTTGGAGAATGCGATGATTTTCACTTTATTTATCACTCGCAAGTAATTATCATGACTTTTACTTCCGGGAATAGTTTCATTGTTATTATTGTTATTGTCCTATTAAAATAAAAGAAATTAAACACGTGATTGTTTCTTATTGTTATTTCTTATTTATGATTAAAGTTGTTTTTATTCTGCCCCTTTATTGGCGCTTCTGCTCACTGTAAAGTTGCCCTCATTTGGTCGCTAAAACTATCTTCTTTTCATTGTTCTTTTTCATAATATATATATTTTTTTATTATTTTTTTTTTGGTTCAATATATTTACATAGATTTATATATATATCGTATTTATTAATATATCAATATTTTTCTACTCCAATTTTTTTTTTAATTTGTATATTTATAATTTTTAATCCAAAAAATAATTGATATATTTATTTATATATTAAATTATTTATTTATTTATTATGTCTGCTGCTGGCCTACAGGTAAACGCATTAACTGCCAGCAAAACAAAAGGTGGTCGAAATATACATTTTAGCCTATCTCAAAACAATGTTCTTGTAGACAAACTTTTAAATCACTATGATGTCCTGCTAAGATGTAGAAGCAGGCAGACACCTATGGCACGTAAAAGGCAGATATGGCAAGATATAAGCCAGCAGGTATCTGCACAGGGTATAAACCCCAAAAATGTAAATAATTGTAAAAAACGTTTTTCGGATATAAAAAGAATAATTAAAATGAAACTATGCAAAGAAAAACATTCAGCAAGAGGTACAGGGGGTGGTCCAGGATATACTGCTGATCTAATGGAGTATGAGAAGAAAGTTCTTAATTTGATGGGGCCTGAGGTTGTGGAGGGAATTGAAGTGCAAGGAGACACAGACGATTACGCAGGTAAACTATTATTATTATTATTATATTTATATTGCTAATGAAGTATTTAAATCCTAATTGAAATTGATAAATGTTTTCATTCTCCTCACTCATTACTGGTGATTGATTTCAAATACAATTTTTTTCCTTATATTAAAATTTATTTTTGTTTTCTTTGAAACTTTTGTTGAAAAGCACAGTCGATGTTCAATCTGTTTTTCACTTTTTGTTTGTAATGGAAGTAACTTAAATAATGCAGTAATATATTTCCAATTTTCTGCATTGCTTATTTCACTTTAATGGATATAATGGATATATTACATTAATCTTGGCTATTGATTACCCTTTTTTTTTTTTTTAGGATCCCACCTACACAATCAGATGCTCATGCATTAACAGAGATTGCCGCTTGCAGCAGCGTCCTGCAAGAAGTTGGTAGGTATTTGTGCCTATATTGTCCCTCAAGAGTGTGCTATATGTATTTTGCCTCTATATTTTTTTTATTTTTTTTTTAAAGAAGAGAATGATAATGATCAGAATATTGAAGGAGAGGAAACTTTGCTCCTTTTTGAAGGTAAAGCTAAATCAATTTAAATGTATCCTTTTTTTTGTGTGCAAATCATATTAAAACATTATAAGACATTTTTTTTGTAGATTCAGATACAGCATGAAATTATAAGCAACTTACAATTTCACTACATTTTTCAGCTTTTATTAATTATATTGCTATCTATATTTTATAAGATGGAATGTAAATCTTAGCATCCATCCCATTTTAGGATCAGCACCATGGTTAGTGCTTGTTTATTGGAACCACTGACCATGGTGCTGAAACTAAAATATGATGGATGCTATAAGAATTGCATTCCAGCTTATAACATACAGATAGTAATAGAATTAACAAAAGCTGACAATTGTAGTGAAATTGTAAGTTGCTTATATCCAGCAATTACAAAATTTGAATGTAATTGTTTTGGAATATTATACTTTAAAGATGCTGATACATGTGTATTCTGTCCTTTTAAAATCTCATCAATATTAAATTTAATTTTCATATTTTCAGTGAAAGATGATAGTAATCTATAATAGGTGGCATTGTGAAAATGAAATTATTGTTTATCTTTATTATAGATGATTCTGAAAATGTTGAATACGTTCTGAATTTACAACCAATACAGGAGACATCTCCTGTACATTCCACAAGTACAAATGTAGATGTACCAGAAGAAGAAATTGGAGATGTACACAAAGATATCCAACAAGAAGCACAAGCACCAACTGAAGAGGCAATATCATTAAATTTGGTTAACATTCTGCAATTAGCCACAAATTTTCAGAATGAAAGGGCTTTTTTTCAACAGATGAGTGACCTGCAAAGTGAACGTTTGGAAATTAACAGGCAGAGTTTACTTGCACGTCAAGAGACAAATAGGTTGCTTGCATTACTAGTGAATATTTTACAAACAAGAATTGAGAATCATTGATTTTTTTTTTTGGTGGGTTTTCTTAAAATGTTTTTTTTTTTTTTTTAAAAAAGTTAATGTATAAATGTTGGTTATGATTTATAACATATCATATGTTAAATTAAAAACTATTAATGCCGTTTGAATGTATTTATCTATTATTAATCTTTACCTTTTTTAAAAAATAACAGACACATATATTAAAATATAATAATTTTTTATAGAAAATAAACCAAAAATGCAAATATAATTGAAACATAGAAAGATACATTTTCAGGGTTATTTTTTTATTTTTTTTTATACATTTGCTCCGTTATGGCTCTTCTAAAATTTTGGATTCTTCTTGTTATTGTATGCATCATGACTTCTAACCGATCAAATTCTGCAATTATGGTCTTCTTCCACAACCTCTTTTAAAGATAAAAAAATTTTATAAAAAAATTGTTAGTAAGATTTAACATTCATTTTGTACAATTTTTATAAACTGAAGTTTATAATATATATTAATGTGACAATCAACATTACATGCTTCATATAGAACTGAGAATTGGAATACACTTTATAATTTACTCCAATTATCTAACTTTGTATATTGACAATATCAGTAAATTAGAAAGATGTTTCAAATTTTATGCTGTATCCAAATGCGTTTTGTATAAAGAACATTTCCACGAACATCCTACAATGGATAAATATTTGTTAATATATATATATATATATATATATATAAATTTTTAAGATATATATATATATACATATATATAGATAAATAAATAAATAAATATATATATATATATATATATATATATATATATATATATATATATATAAATAAAATAATAATGATGGCTAAAAACAAAAGTAAATAATTTGTACTTACGTGTACCAATGTTTCTTGTGGAAGTGGATTCTTGAGGTTCAACATCATCTATGAATAAAACAAATTAATGAAACGGATTACCATATTCAAATAAAGATGCTTATAGAAAGGCACAATCATTATATTACAAATACCAAAACCAACCTTCAAAACCCACAGAATTGGAGTCCGAAGAATGTTCTACTGTTATTTTTGGTCTTTGGATAGGTAGAACAAAATCTGGCTCTTCCGTTCTAATTTCTACTGCTGCTTCTATAACCAAAAAAATATATATTTATATAATATAGGCCTTTTCTGTTTTTCAAAAGCTGTTATGCGCAGTAGAGACCTGCAATCGTTGCTAGTGCTGATCGGGTGTGAGGGTGGTGTGAGGTTGGCGTTTCCGGGCGTGAGAGAGCTGAAAAGACATAGCGAGTAGAGAGAGGGAGAGAGACAGCAAAAGAGAGAGGGGAGAAAGGGGAGAGAGAAATCAAGAGAGAGGGAGGAGAGAGACAGCAAAAGAGAGGGGGGAGAAAGGGGAGAGAGAAATCAAGAGAGAGGGGGGAGAGAGACAGCAAAAGAGAGGGGGGAGAAAGGGGAGAGAGACATCAAAAGAGAGGGGGGAGAGAGACAGCAAAAGAGAGGGGGGAGAAAGGGGAGAGAGAAATCAAGAGAGAGGGGGGAGAGAGACAGCAAAAGAGAGGGGGGAGAAAGGGGAGAGAGAAATCAAGAGAGAGGGGGGAGAGAGACAGCAAAAGAGAGGGGGGAGAAAGGGGAGAGAGAAATCAAGAGAGAGGGGGGAGAGAGACAGCAAAAGAGAGGGGGGAGAAAGGGGAGAGAGAAATCAAGAGAGAGGGGGAAGAGAGACAGCAAAAGAGAGGGGGGAGAAAGGGGAGAGAGAGAGCAGAAGAACGGGAGAGAGAGACAGCAAAAGAGAGGGAGATAGAGAGAGAGCATTGTACATTAACTTTATAACCTATTTATCTTTGTTGTAATTTAAAAAAAATTGTGGACGTTATTTCACGGTTATTATTCAAATAAAATGTAAGTGAAACACTTTTGGTTATATATGAGTAATCAATTACTGAGTGTATAAAAAAGTGTAACAAAAATTACCATACCTTCTGTATTTTCTTCGAAAGGTTTTTCAATTACAGTAATTTGCCTATTTTCAAGTGTGACTAAGGGCATCGGTGGGGATCCTGACGTTTCATCACTAACAACCTCCATAGTCCTCAGATATTTAGGGCATCTTTTTTTTTTTTTTTTCTCTCCTGTCTGATCCAATAAAAAAAAAATATATATAAAATTAAGATTTCCTTTTGTTAAAAACAATTATATAGTGCACAATAGCGTTATTGCTAGATGACATTCTTTTTACTTGTGCCCCAAGAATGTATCCAAGCGCATAATAACATGCGTTCCACGATACCTTTTTGGGGCGCAAGCAAAAAAGAAAAAGTCATGTGGCAATCATTGCGCGCTCTATAATTATCTTTCATTTTCGAGAACACAAATTAGCAATATTTGATGAAAGTGCATTGTTTTTGGACCCTTTCTTGGGGCATAATAACAGTATACGATACCTTTTTTGGGGCACAAGTAAAACATGAAAAGTCATGTGGCAATCGTTATTGCGCACTATATAATTATAACTTTCATTTGCAAGAACCATAATGTTTATAAATTTTATTTTAAAGTTGCAACAGTTTTTTTGGATCCTTTCAAGGGGGATAATAACAGGCGTTCCACGATACCTTTTTGGGGCGCAAGCAAAAAAGATAAAGTCATGTGGCACGAACGCTATTGCGTAATTGCGCACTCTATAATTATAACGCATTTTCAAGAAGAATAATGTATATAAATATTTTTTACAAAGTTGAAACATTTTTTTGGGGATCCTTTCTTGGGGCATAATAAAAACATTTCTTGTTAGTGTAAACTAAAATAACAAATTGAATCAAATATAATAGAATGTAACATATACCTTGATTCAAATATATATTTAATTCTTAGTGGACAGAAAATAATTAATCCTTATATTATACTTACATTCTCGAAGAAATCTTATAATCGATCATTTTAATTCTTTGTCTCTTCGGTTTAGGTCAGAAAAGCGCTTAAGACAGTCGCGCTGGGTCCTTCTAAACCCAGCGACTCTGCGGACTCTACGGGTCATTTCTGACAAAATTATATTTCGCTGGTCTTTAATGACCCCATATACGCCCCCAATTCTTTTTGGGAAATATTTACTCATGAAAGCAGTTATAATAATCAGCTCTCCCAGAGTGAATTTGGGCTTCCTGGCAAAAGGCATTTTACACTATGATCCAAAAATAGGAAAACATGCGCTTTTATTGGATCATGTTTTTTTTGGTTGTTTTTATAGTCTATAATTTAGACATTTAAGGTACTTTTGAAAAATTAAGGATACTTAAATAAATATTTTTGCATCATTGTTATTAGTATTTATGATGCTTATGGCTTTTAATAATAATGTTTAACTGAGGGATTTTTTTTTTTTCAATTAATATTTTTATTTTATAATATGTTTATGTAAGACAAAGCACTAAAGAGACAAGGATGCTCTTTTCCTCCATCATAAAAGGATGCTCTTCTCCTACACTGTCTATGAATTTATTTTTTGCCATCAATTATTAGACATATTATTGTTGATTTTAAAGAGACAGACAAAACATGAATGTTTGTTGTTTAACAATGGTAGCTAATCCATATATAACACATTCAACAATTTTGAAGTTTTTGGGTTTGTACATTTGTATATAATGGACCTTTAATATAACAGTATTGGTTACACCATTATTTTAAAGGGACATCATATAAAAAAATGTTTAAACAATTGAATATGATGCAGCATAACTTTAAGATATTTTATGTTAAGATGTACTTAAAGGGACAATGTACCCAAAAAAATTCTTTTGTGATTCACATTGAGCATGAAATTTAAATCAACTTTCTAATTTACTCACATTATCAAATTTTCTTCTTTCTCTTGGTATCTTTATTTGAAATGCAAGAATGTAAGTTTAAATGCCGGCCCATTTTTGGTGAACAAACTGGGTTGTCCTTGCTGATTGGTGGATAAATTCATCCACCAATAAAAAAGTGCTGTCCTGAGTACTGAAACCAAAAAAAAGCTTAGCTGACTTCTTTTTCAAATAAAGATAGCAAGAGAACAAAGAAAAAATGATAATAGGAGTAAAATAGAAAGTTGGTAATTTACTTCCAGTAACAACATGTGCACAGTCTTTTTATATTTACACTTTTTGAGTCACCAGCTCCGAATGAGCATGTGCAATAGTTCACAGCATATATGGATATGCATTTGTGATTGGATGATGGCTGTCACATGATACCTAAAATAATTTTTTTTTTTTTTTTTGGTTTATGAAAAGCACTATCTGAATCTTGAAAGTTTATTGCTTTTATGACTGTCCCTTTAATGGGTAATGATTTCCAGGCAACAATATACTGCCTCAAATAGTATATAAAGCGAATGTTAAAAATTGGATAGTAACAGCACATTCACTTAATATAGTATTTGAAACAGTATATTGTTGTCCGCAAATCATTAACCCATTAAAGGGACAGTCATAAAAGAAATAAACCTTCAAGATTCAGATAGGGGTTTTCATAAAAAAAAAATAAAAAAAAAAATTATTAACAATTCAGCTTTGTTCTTTTGGTATTCTTTTCAAATTTCATTTTCTTCAAAAACTGATGATTGATAAAATGAAGGGTTAAAGGGACATTATTGTGAAAATTCAACTTTTAAGATCCATATAGGCAATCAAATATTATTTTAATTATTTGAAGATTTTAGCGGAAAACCAATTAATTTAACCATGATGCTTTTGTCCAAAAAATAACAAGATAACAAAAAAAAATATGTATTTAACAATTTTTTTAATGAACGATTAACAAAAAAATTAAATCGATAGGGCTTGAACTGGATTCATTCTTCTCGATTTTCTTTAAACCGCATTTGATTCCTTTAAAAAGAAAAAAAATATATATATATGTTTTAAAATGGGAAAAGCACAGACTAATTAAAAAAGGTATTGGTTAAAACTAGAATAAAATATACTAACATGAGAAATATCTAGCAACAAGGCTATTCCGAACTTCGACTCCACCAGCAGTGGAATCTCTTGAAGCATCAAGATCTTCATTGTTATCATTATTACTGAGGACAGTGACATCCACATCTCCATCTTGTAGCGCTATGTTGTGCAAAATGCAGCACACCAAAATGATATCTGATACCTTGCACGGGTCATATTGCAGCACTCCACCGGATCTATCTAGACACCTAAATCTAGTTTTTAATAAACCATAGGTGCGCTCAATGGCTGACCGATTGCTCCGATGAGCATCATTATATTTTTTCTGAGCGTCGGTTCTTGGATTTGTGAATGGCGTCATGAGCCAGTGCCGGCAAGGATATCCACTGTCTCCTAACAAAAGAAAAAGATTGTAAATAAATTAGAAAACATTTCCAATAAAATAAAAAAAAGTCAAAAATAAAATGGGAAATAGACTATCAAATAAAGGAATAATATACATAATTACCTAATAGCCATCCATCAGGCATCTCTGCAGACTCAAACATCCGATAAAGTGCCGACTGTTGAAGAATATAATAGTCATGACATGACCCAGGAAAATTTGAGCGGACACTCATTATTTTGAGCTTTGCATCAGAAACCATTTGTACATTTAAGGAATGGTTATGTTTCCGATTTCTAAACTGCTCTTCTTTGTGTTGAGGAGGTCTCAATTGGATGTGTGTACAATCAATAGCCCCTAAGACATTGGGCATACCAGCAACTTTAAAAAAAAATTCAAACTTTGCCAACCTTCAGCATTATTAGGGAAATGAATAAATAATTTTAAATGCTTCAAAATAGCTTTGAGCACATGTGTCAGATGCCTTGAAAAAGAAGGTTGACTGAGGCCCACAACTATACTACTGACAGATTGGAAAGACCCAGTAGCCAAAAAATGGATAACTGCCAATAATTTTATCATTCCTGAAAGAGCATGGGTCCTTCCTGTCTTTGGGTCAATATCAGCCTCAACTAGATGATACAAATTAATTAAGGACTGTCTATTCAGTCGGAATCTTCTTTTTATCTCTTGGTCAGAAAGGGCTTCCAAACCAATTCTTAAACGAAAAATTCTTGGAACCCTTCTTCTTGTATCTGGATCCACAGCTTGCTCTGCGACCTGTTGTGGGCGATTTCTGTTTCGAGAAACAGCAATAACCGCAAGAAAAAGGAAATTTTCCATTGCAAACAAGAACAACAAAAAACAACTACTTGCGCTTTCCCACTATCTCGCAACCTCAAAATTGGTGAATATAGAAAAAGTGAATATGACATGCGACAATTTTGATAAATACAAGATAATTGCGAATAAAAAAGGGCGTGTATGAAAAGTGTATACATGTAATAGAAGTATTAGGCATTTCCAGACCATTGATTCTAAAAATTCGAAACTTGCGAGTGAACATAAGTCACTTTATTCGCATATCAGAGAAATAGAGACTTTTCTGGCGCATCAACTTTAATAAATATGTCGATATAATGTTAACTTTCATTTTAGGAGAAAAATATGAGAATTTTCTTATTCGGCGCTTGATAAATCTTGCCCTTAGAGTAAGTTCTGCCCTCCCCTTGATGACTAACATATCAGCCTATGGGATTACACCTAGCTGTGTACGTAGCACCACACACTGTCAATTGATAGGTTAGCGCAGAGGAATTTGGATGATGAGCTCTAGATCTTGTGATCTAAGATGTAAATAAGATACACTGTAATGATGTTAATGCTACTGATCATATAGCCAATGGATGTAGAAACCTTAGTGATGACAAAATCAAAGGATACTAGAAATAACGCAAATATAAAGCAAAAATAATAACATAAGGAGCAGACAGCTAGTCCTAATAGACTTCTTTGTTAGAGATATGATAGTCACCAAATTGTTGTCACTGATCGAAATAGATTAGAAATAAAGTCACAGCTGGGTCTTTTCATATGATATCCCCTTTTTGGTATCAACAAAATGAAGAGTAAATCCTCCCTGGGTGCTGCTTGAATTGGAAACGTGCAACTGGCGTTCCTCCTGGTGGATATATATCTATGGAAGCAGAACACAAGCACAACCAAGATTCAAGGCAGTATAAAACAATTTATTATGTAACATGCGCATATAGATGCACTTACAATATTCTGGTTAAAACAAGCATGTTAATATAAATTCTGACTTGGCTTAGTCACTGCAACATTGAGCCCTCTGTTAAAATGTTCTTCAGTTAAACAAAGTAAAACAACTCCTTTGACAAAGTGTAACAACACCTCAGACACTATGCATTTTGTCTGCCGTCTAAGCAGACTTTATCAAGAGATTTTTGGGAAGAGCGTGTATCCTATAACACATCAAACATAGTTAAATGTCCTATCTGTTAAACACACCGACACGCTGATTGGATGATGTTTGTGACACGTGTGACATAATAGCGAAACATAGTCAATTTTGTTTCCTTTGTTTATCACGTGGGGTGTTTGCGCCGTCATTAGGAGATGAAATGTGGGATCGGCTAAGAGTGGTCTGTAATGTAAATTCAACAACCAGCCTAGTATCCCTACAATCCATGCCATAAGAGCTCAGCGTGACAGGTGCAATGTTATCAACATCAATGTAGCTGTACAGACACTATTATATCCAAAACATTTAACATAATACTATTGCTAAGTTATTTTTTTATAAAACATTTCACGACATGCAAAGACTTGTAGGTCAATGGAGAATTTCACTTACCATTGCGATGAAGGTGTATGTTTACAAAGTAAAGATAATTCTTATTTAAAGGAGCACACACATATAGTGACAAAGTGTATATAATGATATATGCTTTTGAACCAACACAGAACTTGCTCCTCATATATAAAAGATCCAATAGTAGAAGTCCCATATACAGTATTAAATATATCATAAATTATCAACATATAAAAAAAACAAAAAAAAAAAAACAGATGCAATAGAAAGTTCCTATACATATTAGAAAATTCATATATATAATAACTGATATTAATTTTATAGAGCATATTTCATGAATTGTTCCACTGTTCCATAATTTATCAACATATCTGAGCAATACATTTATATATATATATATATATATATATATATATATATATATATATATATATATATATATATATATATATATATATATACAGGCAGTCCCCAAGTTACAAACAAGATAGGTTCTGTAGGTTTGTTCTTAAGTTGAATTTGTATGTAAGTTGGATCAGACACTTTTTTTAGGTGAAACTCTAGCCAATCATGTTTTTAGTTTTAGATAGCATAGGGAAAAGTTTATTTTGCTATCTGTACCCCTGTTCAGAAAATTTCACATCACTTTCTGTCCTTGTGACAATTGGATTTTGAGTATTTTGGGTTATCCTGGAAAGAAGGATTGGTGATAAAGCTCTATTTTCTCAGTTTGTAAGTACAAGTTGTACTTAAGTCGGATGTCTGTAACCCGGGGACTGCCTGTACATAATAATTCAAATGAGAGAGTATGACAAATGCTGTTAATTTCATATATTAGACTAAAAACAAATTATACTACAATCCCCTTCATGGCCCTATGTAGCTACAATACTTAAAGCCATTTAATCCATAAAAGCTTAAAGATCTAGATATATGTTAAGGCCATGTGGAAAAATGCTCCATAATTTGTGAATCTATTTAATCTCACATTTACGCAGATTCAACAGTCTTTGCATATTATTTTTCATGAATGGTATAATTTCAATCACTATCACCCTCATTGTGTCTGGTTTCATGCTGTAAAATTTTCGAAAATGTTCATACACACTTTGATTTTTAAATCCTTTTTTAATGTTAGTAATATGTTCATAGATCTGTTTTTTTATTTTTATTTTAGTTCCTACCTACATAAACTAAATTACAACTGCAGGTAAGCAAGTATACTACAAAGGTGGTATTACAAGTGGTACGGTTTTTCACTTCAAAAGTCTGTGATCTGTCCCAATTGTGAAATTGGTTCCCAGATTTGATTATTGGACATAGACAACAGTTAAGCCTTCTACATTTGAATAGGCCATTACTTAAGCATAATCACCCTGATAAGGAACTATCAGGTGTGGTCCCTAAGACTCTAGATGGTTCTCTCGGTTTTAATTTTGAGGGTGCTAAAATATTTTTTAAATTTCATTTTTTTCTAAAAACTATACTATTTCTTTCTAGTAGGTTTTTGCCTAAATGGGATCCAATTTTAGGATATCCCAATTTTTATTTAAAACTGATTTAATTTTATGGGCTCCTACACTATAGGTAATGAACTTGATATCCTCATGTTTATTTCTGCCAGTATGTGTTTTTAACAGGGCCTCTCTGGGTGTATTGGCCGATTTTTCGCTAGCAGTCCTAATCAAATCATGATTAAAACCTTTTTGTTTGAACTTACAGTCTAGTACATCTGCCTCCTTTGTGAAGTCACTATCTATGGTGCAGTTTCTGCGTATAGGGAATGTTGGACTTCCAAATAGGTAAATGGCTGTTTTTAGCATTAAGGAAGCCATTACTATCAGTGGACTTCCTGTAGTTTTTGACTGCGATTTTATTGGTAATACAATTCCTAAAAAGAGTGAGATCTAAAAAATCAATATGTTCACTATATTTTTTATGGCTGAAAGTTAAATTATAAGTATTATTATTATTAATGTGGCTGCAGAACTGCTCTGCCGAAGAAGTGTCCCCTTTCCAAATAATAATGGCATCATCGATGTATCACTGGCAAAGCAATCCATGAACATTGCTCAAGTGATCTCCTCCCCTCTCAGATCAAGTTTTTGGTTGATAGTATTCATGTTATACTTGATCCCAATTATTTTAATTTTAATGATTTATTTTACAAACAAACACAAGGCCCAGCGATGGGGACCACAATGGCATATTTCGAGAATCAGTATATATGGAACAATAACCCATTCCAAGAAAATATAATAACCTATCGACAATACATCGACAATGTCATTATTACTTGGAGAGGAGACACTTCTTCAGCAGAGCAGTTCTGCAGCCACATTAATAATAATATTTATAATTTAACTTTCACCCATAACATAGAGAGTGAACATATTGATTTGTTAGATCTCACTCTTTTTAGGGATTGTATTACCAATAAAATAGCAGTCAAAAACTACAGGAAGCTCACTGATAGTAATGGCTTCTTTAATGCTAAAAATATCCATTAACTTATTTGGAAGGCCAACATTCCCTATGGGCAGTTTCAGCGAATATGCAGAAACTACACCATAGTGACTTCACAAAGGAGGCAGATGTACTAGACTAAGTTAAAAAAAAAAGGTTTTAATCATGATTTGATTAGGACTGCTAGGGAAAAATCAGCCAATACACCCAGAGAGGCCCTGTTAAAAACACATACTGGCAGAAATAAACATGAGGATATCAAGTTCATTACCACCTATAGTGTAGGAGCCCATAACATTAAATGGGTGTTAAATTAACATTGGGATATCTTAAAATTGGATCCCATTTTAGGCAAAAACCTACTAGAGAGACCTAGTATAGCATGAAACCAGACACAATGAGGGTGATGGTGATTGCAACTTTACCATTCATGAAAAATAATATGCAAAGACTGTTGAATCTGTGAGATGAAATGGATTCACAAATTAGGTAACCTTTTTCCACAAGGTCTTAACATAGATCTAGATCTTCAAGCTTTTATGGATTAAATAGTTTTAAAGTAAAAGTTAATTTAGGCAATTGAAAACACAGCATCTCATTATACACATGTATATCAACTTAATCGCTAACTTTTTTCTTTAAAAATATTAAACTTTATTTTTATTCACTAACGTTTTATGCAGCCATTTGCTTATCGACTCCTCCCATCTTCTTCTTCCTGTTTTTTCACTCTTTACGTATAGAGGGGTCCCACCCGCTTTATACGTAACATCTCTGCGCGTTCACAATGATAGACTTCATTTGCGCATGCGCGATATTAGTATGCTAACCGCAATGCGCATGCGATTAACCATACTGCTGGGCTCCAATGCGCATGCGTCTCACTCGACTCGCAACGATCATGCGCATTAAGTACTGACTAAGGTGCGCATGCGCGAATCGGCGACGAGCATTATGCTGTCGGATATGCCGATGAGAAAGCACACATGCGCAGATGGAATGTTTATGGAATGGCGTAGTGTCACGGCCGCCTAACGGCCAGGATCTCTATTGGAGGGAAGTGATACGTCATAAGGAAGTAAAAAATTAAACAAAAAAAGGGTTGATTTTGCCGCAAGCGATATGCAGATAAAAAAAAACAACAACTTCGTTTTGGAATAAAAGTAAGCGATTTCATGAATTAAAGTCATACTCAATTAACATATTAAATTGATTGCAATTTGCAAATCTTGAAACTTTACCTTCACTTTAAGTATTGTAGCTAGATAGGGCCATGAAGGGGATTGTAGTATAATTTGTTTGTAGCCTAATATATGAAATTAACAGCATTTGTCATACTCTCTCATTTGATTATTATGTATATAAAAAAAATGGTATTGCTCAGATATGTTGATAAATTATGGAACAGTGGAACAATTCATGGAATATACTCTATAAAATGAATATCAGTTATATATATGAGTTTTCCAATATGTTTAGGAACTTTTTAATTCATCTGTTTATAATTTTTAATTTTTGATATGTTGATAATTTATGATTAATATTTAATAATGTATATGGGACTTCTACTATTGGATCTTTTATATATGAGTAGCAAGTTATGTGTTGGTTCAAAAATATATACTAGTATATACACTTTGTCACTATGTATGTGTGCTCCTTTATATAAGAATTATCTTTACTTTGTAAAAATACACCTACATCACATTGGTAAGTGAAATTCTCCATTGACTCACAAGTCTTTGCATGTCCTGAAATGTTTTATAAAAAATAACTTAGCAATACCATTATATTAATTGTTTTGGATATAATAGTGTCTGTACGGCTACATTGATGTTGATAACATTGCACCTGTCATGCTGAGCTCTTAAGGCAAGCGGATTGTAGGAAAACTAGGCTGGTCATTGAATTTACATATTACGGACTGATCTTAGCTGATCCCACATTCCATCTCCTAATGACAGTGCAAACACCCCATGTGATAAACAAAGGAAACAAATTGATTAGGATTTTCTATGTCACACGCGTCACACACGTCATCCAATCTGCGTGTGGGTGTGTTTAACAGATAGGACATTTAAACTAGGTTTGATGTGTTATAGGATACATGCGCTTTACAAAAATCTCTTGATAAAGTCTGCTTAGACGGCAGATGAAACACGTAGATTCTGAGGTGTTGTTACACTTTGTCCGAAGAGTTGTTTTACTTTGTTTAACTGACGAACATTTTAACAGAGAGCTCAATTAGATCTCGAAAGTTGCAATGACTAAGCCAAGTTAGGATTTATATTGACATGCTTGTTTTAACCAGAATCTTGTAAGTGCATATATATATGCGCATGTTGCATAATAAATTGTTTTATACTGCCTTGAATCTGGGTTGCACTTGTGTTCTTCTTCTATATATATATATAATATATATATATATATATATATATATATATATATATATATATATATATATATATATATATATATATATAAAATTCAGCTAGAAGAATCCTCCCACCAGGTGCAGCTACCTGGGTGCAAATATAGCCAATAATAATTCCAATAAATATTGCACTGTCAGGATTTGCATGAAAAAGGTCAGCTTTAATAGATGACGTTTCAGGGAGTTCAAGTCCCTTTCATCAGATCAAAAACAGTGAACAAACATGTGAACAACAGCACAATATATACAGCACAGCAAACACATACCTCCCATTTTAAATAAAAAAAGTGCCAAACAGTATATTTGGAACACATCTCTGTGTTCCAATCAGACCCAGACCGGAAGTGTAACGGTTCCCCACTTCCGGTTTTGCCAGGTACTTATTTTAACAAATAAATCACCAAAAAGTGTATGATATATACCAAACAAGTGACCTAGGTATACAACATATTTCAATTGTGCCTTAAAAGGCATCTACTTCATAATAACTTACATTGCACAAAAACGTCAAACAGGAAGTTAAAGTGATGTTACTTCCGGTTTTTGTTTGCATCCAACAAATCAGTCAGAGTGTCTTTCTATCACAAATACACCAAATAGTGTGAGCTCCCTCTGTTGGGTGGATGGTGAATATATACAAAAACAGCTCATAGTATACATATTAAACCTGGATGTTGTATGCAGTGTCTGGATTCTAACTTTGCACTCTCTACTCATATAGCCATAGCTACCTCAGTGCAGCAATGTTCATTACACCCATAAACGTATATATCTCTGTCACCTGGATTGGCTAATCCAGTTTTATGGTATACCCACCAAGCTAGTGACCCTAAAATATAAAGCATATATGTGAAATTACAAGTGAAAACATAAAAGTGAACATGTAAAGATTAAAAGATAAAAATAGATAGCACTGAATCTCCTCTTATAGACTGTTCATCTTCAATCATACTTATGTTGTCCATTTATTGGTAACATATCCTGAGTTCCAATGCCATACATCTATGGATGGAAAATAAGTGGATAAGCATACTCAGATTGGTATGTATATATAAGTACACTTTTCAGGTCTACCTCCCAGACTTCAGGTGATATGGTTCTCTTTTCTGTAATTATTGGGTGAATTTATCTAGCAGGTAATAAGGGTACCCAATCCACGGATCATCTCCACTGGATCAATGTTCCCCTGTGATTCCCCAGAACATCAGAGACACATCACACCATGCTATATATCCGCACCCCAGGTTTGTATCAGATTAACCCCTTGAAGTCTGGTACTGAATTAAGTCCACCTGGAGCAATGGTACCCAATCTATAGATCCACTGGGCCTCTGTGTACAATATGGCTTTGTCCCAGTCTCCACCTCTGTCTGGTTTCAATACATGGTCTATCAGAGTATATCTGATTGATGCCGCAGAGTGTCTCTGTTCTGCACAGTGCCGTGCCACCGGTTGATCCGACAAACCCTTTGCCAGTGCCTGGCATATAGCCAGTCTGTGGTTGGCCATACGTTCTCTGAGGGTGCCTTTCGTTTTGCCCACATAGAACTTTGAGCAAGGACACATAAGCAAATAAACCACATGTGTGGTAGTACAGGTGATTGAATATCTGTTAGTATACACTTTATTAGTGTGAGGATGATGGAATTTCTTAGTTGAGATAGGCCCATTACATGTCATACAGCCCACACAGCGATAGCTTTCCTTGATATTAACATTCTGTTTGTTCTGATAGCACTGCTTTGGATCCATACGTACCAATAGATCGCGAAGATTAGTGCCCCTTTTATAACCCACCATGGTGGTAAATTCTTTTGTGAATCAAAGTTTGGGGTCCGATGTCATAATCGGCCAGTGTCTTCTTAGAATCCTACCAGTACTGATGGTACCTGGGGTATAGGTGGTCACCATAATCATCTTATTTTGATCTTGGATTTTCTTCTCTTTATTAATCAGCTCATCCTGAGTGTGTTGCTGTACCAAATCAAGGATTGGTCCAACATTTTTCTGTTTATATCCTCTCTGGAGGAACTTGCTCCTAGTGTCTTCCAGTTGGGAGACCCCCCGGGTATGATGTGTGTTGTTATGGATGGTTCTAACCATCTGTGATTTGACAATACCTTGAAATAATGTGGGTGGGTGAAAACTGTCTGCTCCGAGAATGGAGTTACGATCTGTCATTTTTTTGTACAGAGTGGTCCCTACTCTATGGCAATCCTTAAAGATCTCCAAATCCAAGAAGCTGACACTTTGACTGTCGGATGACATTTTAAATCGTACCGTAGTGTCAGTGTTGTTGAGGGTATTGAACCACGTATGCAGGGAGTCCAAACCCCCACGCCAGATCAGGAAGATGTCATCTATATACCTTCAGTAAAAGACAATAGACGACACCTCCCCGAGCCAAACAAACTAATTTTCGAATTCTGACATAAAGATATTGGCATATGCAGGGGCCATGTTTGACCCCATTGCCGTGCCAGCAGATTGTACATAGAAATCATCTGTGAATCGAAAATAATTCTGTTTCAGACAAAAGTCTATCAGGGTCAAGACAAATTCTACTGGAGGGCCCTTGTACTGAATGTCCCCCAATATATGTTTCTTGACCGCCAACAGTCCCACATCATGAGGAACGATGGTATAGAGACTGTTGACGTCAAGTGTTACCAATAAGTCTCCCCTTTCAATGTGAACATCCTTCAGTAGTCTGATCAGCTGGTTACTGTCTAACAGAAATGAACAAATCTGCCTCACAATGGGCTGTAGTAAAAAATCAACATATTGTGCCACTGGTTGTGTTATGGATTGAACTGCCGAGACAATGGGACGTCCTGGTGGTTTCTGAAGGCTTTTATGTACTTTTGGAATCATGTATATGACCAGTATTCTAGGATGTTGTGCAATGCAAAAATTACGAATCTGTTCAGGTATGAAGCCCTGTTCAAGTCCCAAATCTAACAAAGAATCCAATTTCTTTTTGAAAGTACCTGTGGGATCCCCATAAATTTTTTATAGGTTACCATATCCATTAATTGTTGCAGTATGTCCTCTCTGTAATTCAAGTAGTCCATCAGGACTATTGCCCTGCCCTTGTCCGCGGGCCTAATTACCAAAGTAGGATCAGACTGTAACGATTGAATGACTCTGCATTCAACATCAGATAATTTATTTTTCCACTTTATGTCATGTATTTCCTGTTCCAAATTCCAAAACACTCCATTGTCTCGGCAGTTCAATCCATAACACAACCAGTGGCACAATATATTGATTTTTTTACTACAGCCCATTGTGAGGCAGATTCGTTCATTTCTGTTAGACAGTAACCAGCTGATCAGACTACTGAAGGATGTTCACATTGAATGGGGAGACCTATTGGTAAAACTTGACATCAACTGTCTCTATACCATCATTCCTCATGATGTGGGGCTGTTGGCGGTCAAGAAACAGTCTATAAGAGGAGATTCAGTGCTATCTATTTTTATCTTTTTATCTTTACATGTTCACTTTTATGTTTTCACTTGTAATTTCACATATATGCTTTATATTTTAGGGTCACTAGCTTGGTGGGTATACCATAGAGAGAGAGAGAGAGAGAGAGAGAGAGAGAGAGAGAGAGAGAGCGTTTTAATTGTTTTTGCTTTTATTATACATCCTTGACAATTTATTCTTTTTAAGTATGGTCTGTCTTGAATACTTTCATCACTTTTTCATCACTTTTTTAAAAGTTAATTGTGTTTGCACATACTTGTTTCATAGCAAAAAAACCTCAATAATTGTCTGGTTTATAAAATATTTTTGAATAGAAACTTTGAATTTTGTAAATCTTGTGCACAGCTACAATATGATAAGCAGAAAGTTAATATGTAAGTCCGGTAAGGAACAAGGCTCCGCCCCTTTTGTGACGTCACTACACTCCTTGAAAAAGCCAAGTGATTGGCAAAACATACGTCGGAGCATAGTGACATCACAAAAGGGGCGGAGCCTTGTTCCTTACCAAACTTACACAGCAATCATTGGACATTGTGATATACATAGTAGTCTATAATTAGGGCAGTCTCGTTTTGTATGCCTTGTGACTTGTTTTTAAATAAATTGTTATATTTTTAACCACTTCTGATTCATTCTTTGGAGCTGGAACATCGTTCTTTGCCTTGCCTCCTATTTGGAGCTTCCTGTGCCTGTATATCTAGAGCTTGATATTGAAGCTCTAGACCATGGGCCCGATCCGATATGCAGCGTCGCCCGCAAAAGCTGTCGACGCCGAAATTTGCGCTGGTTTGGTATCCTATATACAGCGTAACCTAGAAGTTACGCTCCTATATTTTTGCCTTCGCCCGTAGTTTTTTGGGCCATAGGCAGGTATACCAAACCAGCACAGTTTGGTATCAAATATACAGCGTAAGGACTTACGTGGCGAAAATGGAGAAATCTTACTCCATTTTCACCTCGCCACAAAATGCAGCCGTAGTAAGCCTTACGATGTCTATTGGAGCCCTGTAACTCCCTAAACTAGCTGCTAAATAAACCTAACACCTAACGCATGCGCAATGTCTATCTACCTGTCAACTGCGATCCCCCGCCGCAATCCCTAATAAAGTATTTAACCCCTAAACTGCCGCACATGGACCCCGCCGCCACCTACATTAAAAGTATAACCTCCTAATGTGATCCCCCTACACCGTCGCAAGCTACATTACATACCCCCTAATGTGAGTCCCTTACACCGCCGCCATCTACCTTACCTACCCCCTAAAGTGAGCACCTACCCCGCCGCCATCTATCTTACCTACCCCCTAAAGTGAGCCCCTACCCCGCCGCCATCTACCTTACCTACCCCCTAAAGTGAGCCCCTACCCCGCCGCCATCTACCTTACCTAACCACTAAAGTGAGTCCCTTACACCGCCGCCAGCTATATTACCTACCCCTAAAGTGAGCCCCTACCCCACCGCCATCTACCTTACCTACCCCCTAAAGTGAGCCCCTACCCCGCAGCCATCTACCTTACCTACCCCCTAAAGTGAGCCCCTACCCTCCCGCCATCTACCTTACCTACCCCCTAAAGTGAGCCCCTTACACCGCCACCAGCTACATTACCTACCCCCTAAAGTGAGCCCCTACCCCGCAGCCATCTACCTTACCTACCCCCTAAAGTGAGCCCCTACCCCGCCGCCATCTACCTTAACTACCCCCTAAAGTGAGCCCCTTACACCGCCGCCATCTATTTTAAAAATATTAACCCCTAATTTAATCCCCCTACACCGCCGACAACTATATTAACTATATTAACCCTAATTATATTAGGGTTAATATAGTTAATATAGTTATTATATTATATATATTAACTATATTAACCCTAATTATATTAGGGTTAATATAGTTAATATCGTTATTATATATATTAACTATATTAACCCTAATTATATTAGGGTTAATATCGTTATTATATTATATTATATATATATATATATATATATATATATATATATATATATATATATATATATATATATATATATATATATATATATATATATATATATATATATATATTATATATATATATATATATATATATATATATATATATATATATATATATATATATATATATTAATATATTAAGTATAATAACCCTAAACTAAATTCTTATTAAAATAAATCTAATTAATATTAATATTATTAATTAAAATATTCCTATTTAAATCTAAATATTTACCTATAAAATAAACCCTAAGATAGCTACAATGTAATTAATAATTACATTGTAGCTATTTTAGGGTTTATATTTATTTTACAGGTAACTTGGTATTTATTTTAACTAGGTACAATAGCTATTAAATAGTTAATAACTATTTAATAGCTACCTAGTTAAAATAATTACCAATTTACCTGTAAAATAAATCCTAACCTAAGTTACAAATACACCTACACTATCAATAAATTAAATAAACTACAAATATCTAAACTAAAATACAATAAACTAAAATAAACTGAATTACTAAAAAACAAACAAACACTAAATTACAAAAAATTAAAAAAATATTACAAGATTTTTAAGCTAATTACACCTATTCTAAGCCCCCTAATAAAATAATAATGCCCCCCAAAATAAAAAAAATTCCCTACCCTATTCTAAATTAAAAAAGTTCAAAGCTCTTTTACCTTACCAGCCCTTAAAAGGGCCTTTTGCGGGGCATGCCCCAAAGAAAACAGCTTTTTTGCCTGTAAAAAAAACCAATACCACCCCCCAACATTACAACCCACCACCCACATACCCCTACTCTAACCCGAACCCCCCTTAAATAAAGCTAACACTACCCTCCTGAAGATCTCCTTACCTTGTCTTCACCCAGCCGGGCAGAACTCTTCATCCGATCCGAGGCGATGTCCAATCAAGCAGCAGAGAAGTCTTCTTCCATCCGGGCGATGTCTTCAATCAAGCGGCAGTGAAGTCTTCTTCCATCCGGCGATGTCTTCAATCAAGTGGCAGTGAAGTCTTCTTCCATCCGGCGATGTCTTCTTCCATCAGGCGATATCTTCAAGCAAAGCGGCATCTTCAATCTGCTTTCTTCGCTCCTCCGCCGCGGAGCATCCATCCGGCACGAAGACTAAACGAGGAATGAGGTACCTTTAAATGACGTCATCCAAGATGGCATCCGTCAAATTCCGATTGGCTGATAGGATTCTATCAGCCAATCGGAATTAAGGTAGAAATCAATCAGCCAATCGGATTGAACTTGAATCTGATTGGCTGATTCAATCAGATTTTTCTACCTTAATTCAGATTGGCTGATAGAATCCTATCAGCCAATCGAATTTAATGGACGCCATCTTGGATGACGTCATTTAAAGGTACCTCATTCCTCGTTTAGTCTTTGTGCCGGATGGATGCTCCGCGGCGGAGGAGCGAAGAAAGAAGATTGAAGATGCCGCTTTGCTTGAAGACATCGCCGGGTGGAAGAAGACATCGCCGGATGGAAGAAGACTTCACTGCCGCTTGATTGAAGACATCACTGGATGGAAGAAGACTTCACTGCCGCTTGATTGAAGACATCGCCTGGATGGAAGAAGACTTCTCTGCCGCTTGATTGGACATCGCCTCGGATTCGATGAAGAGCTCTGCCCGGCTGGGTGAAGACAAGGTAGGGAGATCTTCAGGGGGGTAGTGTTAGCTTTATTTAAGGGGGGTTCGGGTTAGAGTAGGGGTATGTGGGTGGTGGATTGTAATGTTGGGGGGTGTTTTGTGTGTTTTTTTACAGGCAAAAGAGCTGTTTTCTTTGGGGCATGCCCCGCAAAAGGTCCTTTTAAGGGCTGGTAATGTAAAAGAGCTTTGAACTTTTTTAATTTAGAATAGGGTAGGGAATTTTTTTTATTTTGGGGGGCTTTATTATTTTATTAGGGGGCTTAGAATAGGTGTAATTAGCTTAAAAATCTTGTAATTTTTTTTTATTTTTTGTAATTTTGTGTTTGTTTTTGTAATTTAGTTTAGTTTAGTTTATTGTATTTTAGTTTAGATATTTGTAGTTTATTTAATTTATTGATAGTGTAGGTGTATTTGTAACTTAGGTTAGGATTTATTTTACAGGTAAATTGGTAATTATTTTAACTAGGTAGCTATTAAATAGTTATTAACTATTTAATAGCTATTGTACCTAGTTAAAATAAATACCAAGTTACCTGTAAAATAAATATAAACCCTAAAATAGCTACAATGTAATTATTAATTACATTGTAGCTACCTTAGGGTTTATTTTATAGGTAAGTATTTAGATTTAAATAGGAATATTTTAATTAATAATATTAATATTAATTAGATTTATTTTAATAAGAATTTAGTTAGGGATGTTAGAGTTAGATATGGTTATTATACTTAATATATATATAATATAATAACGATATTAACTATATTAACCCTAATATAATTAGGGTTAATATAGTTAATATATATAATATAATAACTATATTAACTATATTAACCCTAATATAATTAGGGTTAATATAGTTAATATATATATATATATATAATAACTATATTAACTATATTAACCCTAATATAATTAGTGTAAATATAGTTAATATAGCTGGCGGCGGTGTAGGGGGATTAAATTAGGGGTTAATATTTTTAAAATAGATGGCGGCGGTGTAAGGGGCTCACTTTAGGGGGTAGGTAAGGTAGATGGCGGCGGGGTAGGGGCTCACTTTAGGGGGTAGGTAATGTAGCTTGCGGCAGTGTAAGGGGCTCACTTTAGGGGTAGGTAAGGTAGATGGCGGCGGGGTAGGGGCTCACTTTAGGGGGTAGTTAAGGTAGATGGCGGTGGGGTAGGGGCTCACTTTAGGGGGTAGGTAAGGTAGATGGCAGCGGGGTTGGGGCTCACTTTAGGGGGTAGGTAATGTAGCTGGCGATGGTGTAAGGGGCTCACTTTAGGGGGTAGGTAAGGTAGATGGCGGCGGGGTAGGGGCTCACTTTAGGGGGTAGGTAAGGTAGATGGCGGCGGGGTAGGGGCTCACATTAGGGGATTTATAGATTTAATATAGCTGGCGGCGGGGTCCGAGAGCGGCGGTTTAGGGGTTAATACATTTTTTATTGTTAGGATAGTGAGGGGGGATAGCGGATAGAGGGTTAAACGTGTCAGGCTATGTTTGGGAGGCGTGTTAGACAGTACGGGTGATTTTATAACTTTAGTCAGGTTTCTAAAGTACCGTAAGTCACTGGCGACTCCAGAAATTTGTACTTACGCAGATTTCTGGACATCGCTGTTTTGTCAGACTTACGGCACTTTAGCCTCTGACGGTGCCGTATATAGGATAGCTCTAATTGCGAGCTGAAACTGCGGGCGGCGGGGGTTCCCTCGCTTACGCCGCAAACTACGATCTTTATCGGATCGTGCCCCATGTGAGTACCGTTTCTGGTTCTGCTATTAATTCCATATAACCACAGAACTTCACTATATGTGATTCTTATTTTTTTTCCTGAGGTTCACCTGCTGAGCATTACCACTGTGATTACCTTGGACATTTATCCTTTTTAGTGCACCATCACAGTTGCTTTTGTTTTTAGAAAGTTAATATATGATTGTATTTAATGGGACTGTATACTTAGGTAAGCAACTAATTCGAGTTCGCTGTATTTGAAAGCTGGAGCAGAAACAGGATTCAAAAGCATGGGGCTCTTTCACTCCCACCACCAACTGGATGGTTGATAGTTGGATGTTTGATTTCTTCTGAAAACTTTTTTAACATAGCTTTTCTGTAGCCTTTATTACATGAATCTAATTTTTAATATAGGTGGAGGTTTCAACAGAAAAAGTAGTTATTTGAAAATGAAAGGTAAATGTGTTATTTGTAAACAATTTATTTTACTCTAGCAAGCAAACATTGATCATTGGGAACGCATTAAAGGGGAGAACGTTTTACAGTGAAATGTCCCTTTAAATGTGACATTTAAACATGATAATAATTAAATTAGGCAACCTTATGTGAAATTGTTAATTATAGTTCTCTCCAAACTATTACCCAGTCAACGTTTAATTAATTAGAAAAGTGTTTCTCAACTTCAGTCCTCAGGACCCTTAACAGGACAGATATTCATTATATCTTTACTAAAGCACAGGTGAAATAATCAACTGATCAGTAACCATGGTTATAACCTGCTTTAACCCTTCAGATTATTATTTCACCTGTGCTCTAGTTAAAATATAATGAATATCAGGCCTGTTAAGGGTCCTGAAGACTGGAGTTGAGAAACACTGAATTAGAACCTATCTCTAGCGTTGGTGTCATATATATTCCTGTGAACCTCCAACAAAAATCCTCTTTCTTTATGTTTGTTGATTATTATTTTTTTTATTCAATACAAGTGTAAGAAGGCCAGACATTATGGTTATATGATGGTTTAACTAATTTAAACAACCTGCATTCTAATTGGTTGGGAAGCAACAATCACAAAAGGTAAAATACATTTTATTTTTTATAAATGGATTGCAAAAGGGAAAGTGGGCAGTTGTATTAAAAATAAGTAACTAAATAGAAGCTCATCAGGTCACAGAACACGTGGAATCAAGTGGAATTCTATTTTCATACAAAGTGCACATAAACTAAAAGGAATACACTGGTCATTGCTGTGGATCTAAATATTACTTCAGTCATCTCTTTAACTTCATGTTTTATGGCTTAAATTATACTAAAACCATTAAGAATTAGCAATCTTATAAGCAAAGTGTAAATCCTTAAGTTCAGATCATCAATAGGACACTGTTAATGACATGTTAGATCTGATGCTGAAGATGATTCATATGAATGATTATCAGCCTTCAGAGCTGGTTGAAGAAAGGAAGGAGACTTGCTCATCGACAGAGAGGATGCCTTTATGTTTAGGCAGGAGTGAGAAAGATAGAAGAATGATTTTAAACCAGATTATATTTCCTCCTCAAAATCTTAAAGGGACAGTAAAGTCATAATTAGACATTTGTGATTCAGACAGAGCATGCCATTTAATTTTTTTTCCCAATATACTTCTAATATTAAATTGGCTTCCTTCTTTAATAATCCTTTGCTGAAAGGTTTATCTATGAAAGCTCAGGAGCAGCAAATAACCTAGGTTCTAGCTGCTGATTGGTGGCTGCATATTTATACCGATTGTCATTGGCTCACCCATGTGTTTGGTTAGAAACCATACCAAGAGAATGAAGCAAATTTTATAATATAAGTAAACTGGAAAGTTGTTTAAAATTGTATGTTCTACCTAAATCATAAAAGAAAAAAATTGGGTTTCATGTCCCTTTAAGTGTGACCACAGGAGCCTCAGCACCAGACAGGCAGATCGCTATAGTTCTGGCACATTGTAATGTTGGATATCGGGAGAAAAGCAGAAAACTGTGTGGTCAAATTAAGTGAAATTACAAGGTTGTAGGGGACTCAGGATGGTTATGAAAGCCCAGGTCATAGTGTATTTGCCAGAGTGAATTTGCTTCCACAAAGCTCTTAAAATTGATGTTGTTTAAAAAGATAGATAATGACTTTACTATCCATTCCCCAGCTTTGCACAACCAACATTGTTATATTAATATACTTTGGGCTCCATGTACTATCGCGTCAATTTTCTCGCCGACAACGTGTCTTCTCGACTCGCTTTAACTCGCAGCTAGCGAGATGTTGCCCGCCCGCCATATGTACTAAAAACTATCCCAAAAAAAGGCGCGTCTAATCCGCATCGAGCACGGGTGATTTTATAACTTTAGTCAGGTTTCTAAAGTACCGTAAGTCACTGGCGACTCCAGAAATTTGTACTTACGCAGATTTCTGGACATCGCTGTTTTGTCAGACTTACGGCACTTTAGCCTCTGACGGTGCCGTATATAGGATAGCTCTAATTGCGAGCTGAAACTGCGGGCGGCGGGGGTTCCCTCGCTTACGCCGCAAACTACGATCTTTATCGGATCGTGCCCCATGTGAGTACCGTTTCTGGTTCTGCTATTAATTCCATATAACCACAGAACTTCACTATATGTGATTCTTATTTTTTTTCCTGAGGTTCACCTGCTGAGCATTACCACTGTGATTACCTTGGACATTTATCCTTTTTAGTGCACCATCACAGTTGCTTTTGTTTTTAGAAAGTTAATATATGATTGTATTTAATGGGACTGTATACTTAGGTAAGCAACTAATTCGAGTTCGCTGTATTTGAAAGCTGGAGCAGAAACAGGATTCAAAAGCATGGGGCTCTTTCACTCCCACCACCAACTGGATGGTTGATAGTTGGATGTTTGATTTCTTCTGAAAACTTTTTTAACATAGCTTTTCTGTAGCCTTTATTACATGAATCTAATTTTTAATATAGGTGGAGGTTTCAACAGAAAAAGTAGTTATTTGAAAATGAAAGGTAAATGTGTTATTTGTAAACAATTTATTTTACTCTAGCAAGCAAACATTGATCATTGGGAACGCATTAAAGGGGAGAACGTTTTACAGTGAAATGTCCCTTTAAATGTGACATTTAAACATGATAATAATTAAATTAGGCAACCTTATGTGAAATTGTTAATTATAGTTCTCTCCAAACTATTACCCAGTCAACGTTTAATTAATTAGAAAAGTGTTTCTCAACTTCAGTCCTCAGGACCCTTAACAGGACAGATATTCATTATATCTTTACTAAAGCACAGGTGAAATAATCAACTGATCAGTAACCATGGTTATAACCTGCTTTAACCCTTCAGATTATTATTTCACCTGTGCTCTAGTTAAAATATAATGAATATCAGGCCTGTTAAGGGTCCTGAAGACTGGAGTTGAGAAACACTGAATTAGAACCTATCTCTAGCGTTGGTGTCATATATATTCCTGTGAACCTCCAACAAAAATCCTCTTTCTTTATGTTTGTTGATTATTATTTTTTTTATTCAATACAAGTGTAAGAAGGCCAGACATTATGGTTATATGATGGTTTAACTAATTTAAACAACCTGCATTCTAATTGGTTGGGAAGCAACAATCACAAAAGGTAAAATACATTTTATTTTTTATAAATGGATTG
Organism: Bombina bombina; assembly: GCF_027579735.1. NCBI lineage: Eukaryota > Metazoa > Chordata > Amphibia > Anura > Bombinatoridae > Bombina > Bombina bombina. Next base: position 320,596,992 of record NC_069499.1, on the reverse strand, counting down.
CAAAAGGGAAAGTGGGCAGTTGTATTAAAAATAAGTAACTAAATAGAAGCTCATCAGGTCACAGAACACGTGGAATCAAGTGGAATTCTATTTTCATACAAAGTGCACATAAACTAAAAGGAATACACTGGTCATTGCTGTGGATCTAAATATTACTTCAGTCATCTCTTTAACTTCATGTTTTATGGCTTAAATTATACTAAAACCATTAAGAATTAGCAATCTTATAAGCAAAGTGTAAATCCTTAAGTTCAGATCATCAATAGGACACTGTTAATGACATGTTAGATCTGATGCTGAAGATGATTCATATGAATGATTATCAGCCTTCAGAGCTGGTTGAAGAAAGGAAGGAGACTTGCTCATCGACAGAGAGGATGCCTTTATGTTTAGGCAGGAGTGAGAAAGATAGAAGAATGATTTTAAACCAGATTATATTTCCTCCTCAAAATCTTAAAGGGACAGTAAAGTCATAATTAGACATTTGTGATTCAGACAGAGCATGCCATTTAATTTTTTTTCCCAATATACTTCTAATATTAAATTGGCTTCCTTCTTTAATAATCCTTTGCTGAAAGGTTTATCTATGAAAGCTCAGGAGCAGCAAATAACCTAGGTTCTAGCTGCTGATTGGTGGCTGCATATTTATACCGATTGTCATTGGCTCACCCATGTGTTTGGTTAGAAACCATACCAAGAGAATGAAACAAATTTTATAATATAAGTAAACTGGAAAGTTGTTTAAAATTGTATGTTCTACCTAAATCATAAAAGAAAAAAAATGGGTTTCATGTCCCTTTAAGTGTGACCACAGGAGCCTCAGCACCAGACAGGCAGATCGCTATAGTTCTGGCACATTGTAATGTTGGATATCGGGAGAAAAGCAGAAAACTGTGTGGTCAAATTAAGTGAAATTACAAGGTTGTAGGGGACTCAGGATGGTTATGAAAGCCCAGGTCATAGTGTATTTGCCAGAGTGAATTTGCTTCCACAAAGCTCTTAAAATTGATGTTGTTTAAAAAGATAGATAATGACTTTACTATCCATTCCCCAGCTTTGCACAACCAACATTGTTATATTAATATACTTTGGGCTCCATGTACTATCGCGTCAATTTTCTCGCCGACAACGTGTCTTCTCGACTCGCTTTAACTCGCAGCTAGCGAGATGTTGCCCGCCCGCCATATGTACTAAAAACTATCCCAAAAAAAGGCGCGTCTAATCCGCATCGAGCACTGGCTAATGATTCATACATATGACGCCTCGCTATTTGCGAATGTACTATTAATCGCTTACAACCTGTCAGTCATGTTTGTCCCACGTGACTGTAAGGTGTCAGAAACGTCAGCTTTGTCGCGGGAACATATTGCAGCACTATATAAAGTCGATTTTATAAATTTTTTCAGACTGCATAGTTCCCAAACTTGAAGCTTTACTGACTGTTATTCTTATCGATAAATTAAGTATGGCTACTTCTCGATCTGATTCACAGTCCAAATCGAAGAATCCACACTTTTCACATCAGCAGAACCTGGTTCTTGTCGATATGGTTCTAGACTTGTATGACTATTTATTTGGTTGTCGTGCGAAGCAAACTTCGACTATCTGTAAAAAAAGTATATGGACCCGGATAAGCGATGCTGTCAGTGCTCAGGGACCTGGGAAAAAGGACGTTGACCAACTGTAAAACGGTACAACGACATAAAAAGATTTGCAAAAGCCAAATTGGCAAAAGAAAAAAATTCAACTCGTGCTACCGGAGGTGGAACAGCTTATGTCGCTGATCTTAATGATTACGAGCAGAGACTGGTACAGCGTCTAGGCCCAGAAGTAATCGTTGGGATCACAGATGATTGTGATAGCGACCTAAGAGGTAAAACATTAATCGAATTACTATTATTTAAATTGAATGATGATCATATTGTAATTATTCAGTAGAGTCGGTTTATCAAAATATCTATCATGTAAAGATATTTTGGCAAATCAATTTTTTTTGGCGACAATTTTGATTACGTAAAATCAATGCCTGCCTATTACTGCTAGATTTTTGTATAGCTTAACCAATAACGTATGTTATGTAATCATCGGGATCACAGATGATTGTGATAGCGACCTAGGAGGTAAAACATTAATCGAATTACTATTATTTAAATAGAATGATGATCATATTGTAATTATCCAGTGGAGTTGGTTTATAAAAATATTTAACATTTAAAGATATTTTGGAAAATCAATTTTTATTGGCGACAATTTTGATTATGCAAAATATAGTCCTATTAATGCTTTATTTTTGTATAGCTTTACAAATGCAGAAACACCAACGCTACAGTATACATTAGACAAGCATGTATACACACACAACATATACACTTATACATGCAGACACACACAAACTAAATATCATACACTTACACATGCAGATACACACTCACAACATTAGTGTATACTTATTTCATGCATATACACACACACACTATACATGCAGATGTTCTCAATAAATGAAGATACACAGTTATACATGCAGATACTCACAATTATTAGCTTAAAATTATACATGTAGAAACACTGACTTCATAGCATACACTTATAAATGCATATACACACCCACTTTTTCTGTGTGTCGTACATAGATAACAATATTATCAAGATATTGTTTTTACAGCGGATTAATGAGTGTTTAAATGCTACTATTAAATATATAGTATAGCATGAACATGATATTGTTGTCTAAGTGGATTATTCAGTGTTTAAATGGTATTATTTAAAAAATCTGGAGGACTTGGTTTGACATAAAACAATACAGGGAGTGCAGAATTATTAGGCAAATGAGTATTTTGACCACATCATCCTCTTTAAGCATGTTGTCTTACTCCAAGCTGTATAGGCTCGAAAGCCTACTACCAATTAAGCATATTAGGTGATGTGCATCTCTGTAATGAGAAGGGGTGTGGTCTAATGACATCAACACCCTATATCAGGTGTGCATAATTATTAGGCAACTTCCTTTCCTTTGACAAAATTGGTCAAAAGAAGGACTTGACAGGCTCAGAAAAGTCAAAAATAGTGAAATATCTTGCAGAGGGATGCAGCACTCTTAAAATTGCAAAGCTTCTGAAGCGTGATCATCGAACAATCAAGCGTTTCATTCAAAATAGTCAACAGGGTCGCAAGAAGCGTGTGGAAAAACCAAGGCGCAAAATAACTGCCCATGAACTGAGAAAAGTCAAGCGTGCAGCTGCCAAGATGCCACTTGCCACCAGTTTGGCCATATTTCAGAGCTGCAACATCACTGGAGTGCCCAAAAGCACAAGGTGTGCAATACTCAGAGACATGGCCAAGGTAAGAAAGGCTGAAAGACGACCACCACTGAACAAGACACATAAGCTGAAACATCAAGACTGGGCCAAGAAATATCTCAAGACTGATTTTTCTAAGGTTTTATGGACTGATGAAATGAGAGTGAGTCTTGATGGGCCAGATGGATGGGCCCGTGGCTGGATTGGTAAAGGGCAGAGAGCTCCAGTCCGACTCAGACGCCAGCAAGGTGGAGGTGGAGTACTGGTTTGGGCTGGTATCATCAAAGATGAGCTTGTGGGGCCTTTTCGGGTTAAGGATGGAGTCAAGCTCAACTCCCAGTCCTACTGCCAGTTTCTGGAAGACACCTTCTTCAAGCAGTGGTACAGGAAGAAGTCTGCATCCTTCAAGAAAAACATGATTTTCATGCAGGACAATGCTCCATCACACGCGTCCAAGTACTCCACAGCGTGGCTGGCAAGAAAGGGTATAAAAGAAGAAAATCTAATGACATGGCCTCCTTGTTCACCTGATCTGAACCCCATTGAGAACCTGTGGTTCATCATCAAATGTGAGATTTACAAGGAGGGAAAACAGTACACCTCTCTGAACAGTGTCTGGGAGGCTGTGGTTGCTGCTGCACGCAATGTTGATGGTAAACAGATCAAAACACTGACAGAATCCATGGATTGCAGGCTTTTGAGTGTCCTTGCAAAGAAAGGTGGCTATATTGGTCACTGATTTGTTTTTGTTTTGTTTTTGAATGTCAGAAATGTATATTTGTGAATGTTGAGATGTTATATTGGTTTCACTGGTAAAAATAAATAATTGAAATGGGTATATATTTGTTTTTTGTTAAGTTGCCTAATAATTATGCACAGTAATAGTCACCTGCACACACAGATATCCCCCTAAAATAGCTATAACTAAAAACAAACTAACAACTGCTTCCAAAACTATTCAGCTTTGATATTAATGAGTTTTTGGGTTCATTGAGAACATGGTTGTTGTTCAATAATAAAATTAATCCTCAAAAATACAACTTGCCTAATAATTCTGCACTCCCTGTAGTCCTGTGTTTATGTAATCTTTCATTCTATTCATTATTCATTCTATTCTATTCATTCTATTCTATTCATTCTATTCATTCATTATATTCATTCATTCATTCTATTATGTATCAAGAAGCTGTTATAAGTAGTCTTTGAACTTGTCATTTAATTAGCAAATGAGCAGACGACTCTTTTTCGTTTACAGTTAATTGTTAACAAGGTAATAAATTCAATGACGTGTCAACAAGCTTTTAAAAATGTTTTCAATACAAACAACCTTGAGTGTCTCAAAAAAGTTTTAATGTCCTTAAATCAAATTAGAATTAAGCTTTGTTTAATATTAAACATTGGTTAGTCTAGAGATATTTTCTTTTTTAATTTTTAAATTCAAATTATTCAACCTGGATACTATTGTGTGTGCTACACTGTCCCTTTCAATAACCACTATTAAAATTTAAAATATCATTTGTTTATTAATCTTCTATGGATATAAACATGAATAACGATTAATTTTATTTATCTGTTAACTGCTCGACCACAATCGGTGACAGCTAGGGGTGGTGATGATCCTGCTTCAGCCATTCCATCAACCTCCTCTGGGACATCGATGACAAGTGGTGCTGTCCTTACTGGACAATTGATACGCAGCACATCATCTACTAGCCATACCTTGTTATCAGCTGATACACTTCCAGATATCAGGACCAGCACCCCTGAAACAAGTGTTGGTAGAGGTACAGGTAAAAAATATCTTTTCATTATTTTCATTCTCCATTGGTCATACTGGTCAAAGCAAACCGAATAAGGTTTGTCTCCAAAAATCTAATTCCTTGAAGACCATTTTTTTATTTTATTTTATTTTTTAAAAGCGTGGTAGAGTTTGCTCATTTAGGCCATATAGATAACATTGATATAACAGTTTTTTTTTTTTTAAATAAATAATTTTTATGTTAATAAATATATATTATTTTTTTTAATCATAGCTGACCTTGGACATCTTTTTCGGACCATGACGGGAAGTTCTCCACGGTTGTTTGATGGTGAGAATCTCTACTATTAATACATAACAATTTATTATTTTTTTTTAGACATAAATATCAAGATAGCAACATATTCAAATATATTTAAATTTTTTTACATATAAAAATTTATATTTATATAAATAAAATTAAAATATATATATCGCTATCTATATATCTATATGTATATATATATATATATATATATATATATATATATATATATATATATATATATATATATATATATATATACACACATTTATATATAGAGATAGATATATTTACAATTTTAGATTAAAAAAAGGCATCAATCACTCGTCATTTGTAATTAAAATGAGCATTTAATAATACAAAAGCTTCATTTAATTTTCTAACTAAAAAAATAATGAAAGATTATTTAATTTTGTGTTATGAAAAGCTGAATTTTACTTAGAAAGGCCAGTGAGTGCTGCCTTTTTTTCCATAGTACATACTGTTTTTTAATTGCACCCTGTCAGCTGCTACTAAATATTTATTTAGTTGTTTAGTTGTTTATGAACAAAAATCATTAAATAAGAAAGTTAAAATATTGTTTATTTATATATATATATATATATATATTTTTGTGAATTTTTTTCAAAAGATATATATATATATATATATATATATATATATATATATATATATATATATATATATATATATACACATTATATTTATATATATATTAATATCTTAATATATTCATATATATTTATTTTTTCCTTTTTAATTTTCACAGATACAGAAGAGTCATCGAGGGAGGTAATCTTAAACATGGTTGCTGTACAACCAGAAATACCCGAGGAGGAGGAACTTCAATCCAGGGATCATGGAAGTGAGACCCCAGAATATTTGGATGAAATCATGGATGCACAACCAATGGAGATCCATCAACCTGTCCCTGATGAATCCAAAGTTCAAGAACCAAGAATTCAAGGAAATGTACAGCCAGCACAACCACAATCTAACGAAAGACCAGTGGTACCTGGCAACTCTGAAATTGAAGAAGTGGATGATGTCTGTCTCAATGAAATGATCTCTCTTGCTAGACAATATAGGGTGGATCATAGAGAGTTACAGAATGTTATAATCACACACCTGGACCAAAGTGCATCATTAGCAGAAAGACAATTGCAATTAGACAGAGAGAGGTTTGATTGGCAGAGGCGAATGGACGAGGAGCACAACAAACAGATAAATCGTTCATTATGCCTCGCAGAACAAACAATGAATTCTCTCCTGTCCATTATTCGAGAAAGACAGGGTCCTTCGGAACCCAATAGGCCAGGACAGTTGTGATAGACATCTTTTTTTTTATTTATACCTCTAGTTCACACTGTTTTTGATGTTGCACTTTTTAATTTATTTTATATTTTTGTTCAAAATATATTTGTATTTTCGAGTTCCACTAATATTTTTAAAAAACAACCTTTTTTTTTTTTTTTTTTTTTTTTTTTCAGTGTATAAGTACCTTTAATAATCAATATAACTGTAATATATATAAGGCTGTAACTTTTGGAGAGCAGGTACTAAATTCACAGTTAGAAGAACCTTCAATTCAATTCACAATGAAACACACAACTAAGAATAAAGGAACAGTCGGCGGCCATCTTAGGACAAATAAATCTAGCCAATAGCTAGTCAGTTCGAGAGCAGCCGCAGGTCTGGGGTTGGCACACACAGAAATCTGAAGAAGGCAGAGCACCATGCTATTTATATATGTATATAGGGGAACCATCTTTGTTTTGGGTTGATATTACCTTGGTGGGCATGTCACAGATTATATTGGGAAAACAAGGCTACTTTCTTTGAGGGGTTTTTGATTTACAAGGTGGGGAAGCGTAGGAAGAAATCTTTCAAAACACAGACATATTGAGAAAGTATTAAGGCATTGTCTAAGGCTTTAGAGGTAGCTAAGGGCAAATTGGAAAAAGAGATTTTAGTGCAAAAATAAGATTTCATTTTTAAACAAATGCATCGTCTCTCAGGCATTTATCTCCAGCAAATTAAAGGGACATGAAACCCAATTTTGTTCTTTCATGTTTCAGATAGAGAACACAATTCTAAAATAGTGTCTTATTTACTTTTATTATCAAATTTGCTTTGTTCTCACGTCACTCTTTGTTGAGGAGGTATCTAGATAGGTAGTGTGCACGACTGGGGCACTACATGACAGGAAATAGTGCTTCCATCTAGTGCTCTTGCTAATGTATAAGATTGTTGTAAAACTGCTGCCATATATTACTGCAGACTCATGCACACTCCTGAATTTACCTTCCTGCTTTTTAACAAAGGATAACAAGAAAACAAAGAATATTTGACAATAGAAGAACATTGGAAAGTTGCTTATAATTTTATGCTCTATCTGAATCATGAAAGAAAAGTTTGGGGCTTTATGTCCCTTTAAGGTTAAGGCTCACAGCATTGTATCTCCTGAGGTGGACATAACCGCTGAGCCAATCAGTATATAGTCACCGTGTCCAGTGAGCCAATCGGTATAATGTCACCGTGTCCATTGAGCCAATCGGTATATAGTCACCGTGTCCATTGAGCCAATCAGTATATAGTAACCGTGTCCAGTGAGCCAATCAGTATATAGTCACGGTGTCCAGTGAGCCAATCGGTATATAGTCACCGTGTCCAGTGAGCCAATCGGTATATAGTCACCGTGTCCAGTGTGCCAAGAGCAAATTTGAAAAGGACCTAAAGCCCCAAAAATGAATGTCAAGATTCAGCTAGAGCTTGCAATTCCAAATAACTTTCCAATATACTGATCTATTTTGATTAGTTCTCTTGGTATCCTTTGCAGAAAATGATACCTAGGTATGCTCAGTAGCAGCAATGCACTGCTGGAAGCTAACTGCTGATTGGTGACTGCACAGAATTATTTGTGATTGGTTCACCTGATGTGCTCAACCAGCTCCCAGTACTACATTGCCGCTCTTTCAACACCAGATTTTAAGAGAATGAAGCAAATTGGAAAGTGGTTTGAAACGGTATGTTCTATCTGAACTATACAAAAGGGGTTTATGTCCCTTTAAGAATGTGCCCCATTTAATAACTAGTGGGTGCACAAGGTCTTATAGCCACTGATGCTTAATTTGTGGTTGCAGGCTTCAAAAGGTACATTAACATCTTAAAGGGGCATTAAAAACTAAATACATGTTATACACATAGTATTGAGGTTTTTCCGCTCCTCTCTCCAGTCAAGGGTGACACCATGAACAAGGACAAACAAACAATGGCACTAGAAAGGCTTTTCTCCCAAAAAAGTAATATGATTGTGGGTAATATATACCTAACAAATGGTGCTTGTGCATAAATTCCAAATCAGAACAAACAGTGGAACAAAATAAATTCCACACTAATGTAGGCACTTGTAGCACTCTAGACCCAGACTAATAGGCAGAAAAATTCCAAGGTTAAAACTTAACCTTTATTCGAAAGTCTATAAAAATAGGGTTCACACATGAAATCTAGTTTTCACTACATTCCAGTGCTAACACGCTCACATGTGCACCAACTCTCCAGATACCTGTAGTGTAACCTAGGTTCCAATATGGCAGCACCCATGATTAGAAGGTGCATGAAATGTGTTTAGTGTATAATGTCCCCTTAATAAAGGGAACCTTTTGTTTTTAAAAACATAGCAGGTTTTACTTCTAAAACGAATGCCCATATCTGCTACAGAAATTAAAGCGTTTTTACTTTTTACACTAAAATGCCCCTTCCAATTTTTTGTTAGTAGGTGAAAGCTTGATGAGGACGCAGACCTTATTTTTGCCAATTTAATTTTGAAGTAATCATCCAAAAATGTTTGTGTGCTTTCATCGATTTTTTCTTCAAAAACTTCTATACCTTAAAATAAATAAAAATAGATTAAATTTACATAATAATCACATAACAAAATAGAAATAATATATTGATATCTGTATATACCTTCATTTTCTTTGGGAGGTATGATATCCATATAATTTTCTATCTGCACAATTGTTTCCTCTAATATGTAAACATCGCTTGAACCAGAGGCTAGAGTAAGATAAACAAATAAAATTTTTACGTTTTAATTTATTGTTTTTAAATATTTTCGATTTTTGCCAAAGGTAACTAAATAAAATACCTTTGTCTATCAGATTTTTTGTAGGAGGAACCATGTTTTGTCCAATCTTATTACTTTTTGGGGATACCATGCCATCCAATTCTATTTCCACTTGTACCGCTTTGTCCAAAAATTGACCTTTTTATACATTTATAAAAAATGAAATTTAATATCACATTATTTTTTCTATATTTCACTTCCCTAAAAAAACAAAAATTCTAATACCTCTTCCAAGATTAGTATCATCATCATTTGGGCATGGCTCATCGACCTCAAGATCAAAATAATAATTTTGTAGTTGTTCAAAGGATGGATTTTCTTCATAAGAACATCCAGGGATATCTAAATGTGCATTAGATTATTAAACAGAAAACAATTATTTAATTATTACTTATTTATTTACTATTTCTAGAACCTTGTTAACCCTGTTCTATCGTTATGTACCTTTTTGAGTGTTGACAGCCATTTTGTTCACTGCTCTGTTATTTTTTGGAGTCATTGGTATGTCCATAAGTGTCAAAGGAAGGGGTGGTGAAGTGATCCCACTATTTGGAGTTTCAATCCTTATTTCTCGTAAACGTGGAATTTTTTGGGATTTTGATTTTGATTTATTCATATCTGTTTGTAAAAGTTGACTTTCTTTTTATAGTTTTAATGAATAATACATGTTAATTTTCATTTCATATATGCAAGTTGAAGGTATACTAAAAACAAACATTTTCTTGATTAATAATACTAAAAATATATGATTAAATCGATTATCGAATGCTATTATCAATGTAAAATTTGATATTGTGATATCTTGACAGCTTAGTAGACAGTACATTCAGTTTAATCAACAAGTATATAGCTTACTTATAGGTGGATAAAACCTTTAGAAAAACAATAAGATACTATAAACAAGGTGCTAAAAATTAAATATACAGTCTATTAAAGCTAAAGGAACACTGAACATAATTTTTGTCTTTCACTGTTCAGATAGAAAAGTTTGAAAGTCAAATGTTGTGTCCCTTGTTCCTACTATTATTGAAATTAAATCAATGGTGAAAGGTAAAAGATGACACAATTATTAAGCTTACTATCAATAACGTTTAAAATTGAAACTTACTATCAATAACGCTAAACATTTATACTTACAGTTTCTTATTAGTCGTTTAATTGAATTGTAATAGTTAGTCTCCCTACGCCTCAAATCGCTGTACTTTCTTAGGCATTGACGTCTTGTCCTTTTTATCTTTGATACTCTATACATCCTTCTTATCATTTCGTATATAATATGATCACGACTGTCCTGCTTTACCAATCTAACTCCTCCCATACGATGAGGAAAATAGCGTTCCATAGCATATACCAGGATGACTATTTCTCCAGCAGTGAAAGGCTCCGGTAGCGACATGTTAGTATCTGACGTCACAACTATACTTGTCAATCAAATTGACGCATGACTATTTTTACAATGTAGCATTATTGTTTGTTGAATCTTTTTTTTTTAATAAAATTTAACATGAATAATATTGTTGATCCGACTAACAATTAGTAACAAGAATTATATTTAATTTTTGTTGGAACGATAAATTTTGCATGAGGAATGACCAATGACGATATAAATATATTGTCATGGATAATTGTTTTTTTAAAACATCACTATATCTAAGGTTATTGACCACAGCTAACACTACTAATATATATATTCTCAAATTTTGTGATTCATTTATATTTCATACCATTACTATGTAACAAAATCACTGGTTAAATGTAGAATAGTATGTCTAATATGTAACCTTTCAAAAGATAAATGTTGTACTTTTTTAGTTATGTAAATATATTATTTGTATTAGGATAGAAATAGTTATAATTGTTATTATTGTTGCTTTTGGAACTTAAAATAAATTGTTATATTATTTTTACGAAAAGAAACTTCTGTTTCATGTATTTTTTGGGTGTGACCAATGCAAATAAGGTTTGTTTATAAAAAGGGCTAAAAAGAAATAACAATATGATGATGTTGCACAAAAATTTTATTTGAACCAAAAATAACACATAACTGCCGAACACAATTTGCATACAAGACGAAATAATTTGTTGAGAAAGATCAATCATCAAAATATTGGTTAGAAACCATATCCCTTGTGGCCATGCCACGTCTATTTGTGTTTTCTCTGCAAATTTCTTCGGGAAAATAATTAAAAGGCATGGCAATATCGTCAACAATGGGGCATGCTCTTTTTGTGGCAATATTATGCAAAACACAGCAAACTAATATGATTCTTGCTACTTTTTCAGTAGAATACTGCATTGCACCGCCAGATCTGTCCAGACATCGGAACCTCATTTTCAACAATCCATAAGTCCTTTCAATGACACCCCTTGTGCTCTTGTGTGCTTCATTAAAACGAATATGTTTCCTGAGTTGGGGGTTATTATAGGGTGTCAGAAGCCATTCATAACAAGGGTAACCGGCATCCCCTGTAATAAAAAAAAAAAAAAAATGATGTAAGTCAATTTTCATTCAAAAAAGAAAAAATATTTTTTATTAGTTATTGAGGCTAGCGTCAAATTAGTATAAATTTATAGTAACAACTTTACAATTTACTTGTATTCTGTATTTTTAAGAATTATTTATATATCCTTTGTTGAAGAAATAGCAATGCACATGTGTGAGCCAATCACACAAGGCCTGTAGGTGCAGGAACCAATCGGCAGCTAATGAGCATATATCGAGATATGCTTTTCAGCAAGTGATATCAAAAGAATAAAGCTAATTCGATAATAGAAGTAAATTAGAAAGTTGTTTAAAATGACATGCTCTTTATAAATCCTGAAAAAAATTGTTTATAGTTCCTTTTAAGCTTACCTAATAACCATCCCTCTGGGATCTCTCCATTCTCGAATTTTTGATACAGTCCGGTCTGCCGAAGGATATAAGCATCATGGCAGGAGCCAGGGTAATTTGATCTCACGCTTATTATTCTCATTTTCGGGTCACAAACCATCTGTACATTCAAGGAATGGCATGACTTTCTGTTGCGGTAAATCTCCTCCCGTAACCGTGGCGGTCAAACTGCAATATGGGTACAGTCTATTGCCCCAAGAACATTTGGCATTCCAGCCACACTGTAGAATTGTGACTTTATCGATTGCCACTCTTCTGTGGTATATGGTAGACAAACATATTTGGGGAATATATGCATGAGTGCATCGATAACTTTGCAAAGATGACGAGAAAAGGCAGACTGACTGAAACCAATGATGACGCTGGACACTGCCTGAAATGATCCGGTGGGAAAAAAGTGCAAGGCAGCAAGAAACTTGAGGATTCCGGGAATGGCCCTTGAACGAGCCGTCACAGGCTCTTGAAAATGTGCTATTTGAGCATATAAAGTCAATATTGAATGTCTATCCAGACGGAACCTTTGAATAACCTCTCGATCGGAAAGGGCATCTAAAGGAACCCGAGGAAGGAATACCCGCTGTACTCGAAATCTCCTTCTTCGAACCGGATTTGGGGCATCAGGTTGACGAATTTGCCTTCTACCCCTCATTTGCATCAGACGAATAATATAAAGTTGAAGAAGTGTCTCCATGGCTAACAGGATCAAAAGTGAGTAATGATTCAATTGTAGACCTCTTTTAAATCAGTTGTAGGCGTTGATCTGATAGACCCTATTGTTTATTATGGTGCTTGCCACCTATTAGCTGGAGAGGGATTTTTAACGAGGTAGGTGCGGAGAAATTCACGAGCGTATAAATAGATAGTTTAGTAATTACTGTTTTGTGCGAGATTTATGTTGAGCGAGTATTTTCTAGCTACAAAAAAAGACGAGAATTCAAGAGTTGTGGACAAGTTCGCTCGACATTTGTTAATGTAAGGTTTTCAATGGATTCGTGGCATAGTACATACGGTTATTGATCCGCACGCAGAAATTTAGACGGAAATAGTCACGAAGACCTCGCAGACAGCTTAGTACATGGAGCCCTTTATAACATTTAAACCTCTAAATTTCTGCCTGTTTCTAAGTCACTACAGGCAGCTTCTTATCATATGCTTTTTTATTAGCTTTTCACAATAAGAGATTGCTAGTTCATGGGTGCCATATAGAAACCATTGTGCTCTCTCCCATGGAGTTGTGCAGGACAAAGCACTAATTGGTTAAAATGCAAGTCAATTGATAATAAATAAAGAAATATTCATGTGATAAGGGGGCTGTCAAAAGAGGCTTAGATAGATTTTATATATATATATATATATATATATATATATATATATATATATATATATATATATATATATATATATATATATATATATATATATGTATATATATATAAATAAAGTGGACACCAGCTAGCAGGGGTTAATATTTACACTGTTGTACTAGGGCCCACCTCTTTTAATATTAAGATGAGACCCCAGGTGCAAGAAGGCTTAAAAATTAGTATGATTAGAAAAAGACAAAAGTAAGCCTTTTCCAGCACTACACATTAAGTCTCAAAAATAAAATTGAAACAATGAATCTGTGAATCGCTCAAAGCTAGACTCACACACGGTTGTCAAGATGCAACTAATTTATTAAAGAAAAATATAATAAGTCATAAACAATAAAGTATGTGCAATATAACAAAAAGCTTGATACAATTCATCAGCTAATAATAAGCATGCTATGCATTCGTTACCCCTCACACAAAAACAAGAGCTCTTATTGATAAAGCTAGATGCAGTGCGTCCACTGACAAAAGCACAATAGTCAAATATTGATGAATAATTCCACTGAAGCAATATCAAAGCTGTAGAGTTAGTTGTGCTTAAGCTGTGTTAGTATGCCATGCACTGCAGTAACAATAAATCTCTTGTAAATCTGTGCTTTACCGGTCATACGGTGCAATGTAGGTGGTATAGAGCGATTCACTCAGCTTGAGAAAGCCCTTGTTTATGTAGGGTGAAACACGTGTAGCACAACAGTTCACTCGGTTTGCTGCCGAATTCCATGCTGTTTGGAATTACAGCATATGTTTGTGAATAAGAAATTACCGCTGACCGGACCTTATCTGTACTGGAGGAAGTGATCCATGGATGCTGTGGTGAGCGGTGGTTGTCTGTAATTAACACAGGGGTGAAGAACAGGATTTCAGGTAAATAAGCTGCATGATGTGGCTCAGCGCTTTATGGTTCAGCGCATACCTGTGAGGAATCAACGCTCTCTAATCCTTGCAGAGTGATACACTCGGCCCCTCTGGCAATAGTTCAGCTCGCTCTTGATTCTGAGTGAGTGGTGGGGAATTTTACACAGGGACTTTGTATATATTAATAGCCCCGGTAGTGTTATATGACGCCACTTGAATCGCTCTATACCACCTACATTGCAACGTATGACCGGTAAAGCACAGATTTACAAGAGATTTATTGTTACTGCAGTGCATGGCATACTAACACAGCTTTAGCACAACTAACTCTACAGCTTTGATATTGCTTCAGTGGAATTATTTATCAATATTTGACTATTGTGCTTTTGTCAGTGGACGCACTGCAGCTAGCTTTATCAATAAGAGCTCTTGTTTTTGTGTGAGGGGTAACGAATGCATAGCATGCTTATTATTAGCTGATGAATTGTATCAAGCTTTTTGTTATATTGCACATACTTTATTGTTTATGACTTATTATATTTTTCTTTAATAAATTAGTTGCATCTTGACAACCGTGTGTGAGTCTAGCTTTGAGCGATTCACAGATTCATTGTTTCAATTTTATTTTTGAGACTTAATGTGTAGTGCTGGAAAAGGCTAACTTTTTGTCTTTTTCTAATTATATATATATATATTAATATAACCATGTTGACTGTGCAAAACTGGGGAATGGGTAATAAAGAGATTTTATATTTTTTTTTAAAAAATAATACATTTGGAGTAGACTGTCCCTATAAGTAGATTTTTATATAATACAGCACATTAAAAACCCAAGTATCAGTCTGCTCTTTAATAGTATTTGATCATTTTTAGTTTAAAATTTTCCTCTTCTGTTCATAATTACCTATAAAATTGGTTCCTTTTTATATTGCACTGGAAACAATTAAATACATTTATACTAAGTCTCTGACTAATACTTACACCATGTAAATGCTTCATTGACAGATCATTGACAGATCCATATATACATCAATATCAAATCTAGTATTGTGTTTAAAAGAGACAATCACACACACACACATATATATATATATATATATATATATATATATATATATATATACTTAGATAGATATATAGAAATCTGTATATCCATCTATCTATCTATAATATTAATATATATATATATTGTAAAGGTTCTGTAAGAATTATGCTAAGACTACCATTATATCCATTAAAACTTCATTAAATAAATGCACATTTTCTTATACATCAGCATGAAGGAGAAGTAAACACATGGGGGTCGATCCTATAAAACTCGTCGCCCGCAAAAGTTGGCGACGCCAATATTTGCACGGGTTTGGTATCCTATATACGGCGTAAGCTAGAAGTTACGTGCGTAGATTTCTGGCGTCGCCCGAAGTTTTTTGGCCCATAGACTGACATATAAAACACCGCAATTTGCTAACCAATATACGGTGTAAGGACTTACGCGCGCAGATTTCACAAAATCTACTCCATTCTCAGCTCGCCACAAATTGAAGGCGCAGGAACCCTTGCACTGACTTAGAAACCAACGTAACTCTCTGAAGGCCTAACAAATGCATGCTTAACAATATACATAGCAGCAGCTTGATCACAAATAGTTAACCTCTTAAAAGCATTTATTATTCCTGCCCCTGCAAGTGTGTCAAACCAATCACAAACAGCACAACCTCTCACCTGCAGCCTTAAAACACCTGCAAATGCACACCCTCATTAGTTTCCCTTGCAGTATATTGCATTTAGAGTGAGACAGTGTCGTGGGGCACAAGGGGTGCTGGAACCCCTACAAGCCCCTGTTTTGGATGGTATCCCTGCTGCTGAGGTCCCTGGTCATGGTGCTGTAGCTGTCCCTGCTCAAGCTGCTGCTGCTGCCCTCCCTGCTCCTCCTGCTGTTGTCCCTGTTCCTGGTGCTCCCCATGCTGCTGTTGCTGCAGCTGGCCATAGGCCAGCAGGGCCTATAAGACGAAGGCATCAGCAGAGGGGAAGAGCACTAAGGGTACACAGGGTTAGGGTCACCCTGTTTGGGATGACAGAAGTGGAGGTCAGGGAAAAGTATCGCTTGACTTCTGCAAGCCTCATTAACCTATATGAGGTCTTGAAGGATGATATTGAACCTCAAGCGTATAGGAACCGAGCTCTGACTGGTATGCAGAAGCTGTTGTGTGTTGTACACTTCCTGGAACTGGCTCATACCAGTCAACAGAGGGGCTTGTGTCTGGCCTAGCGCAGTCTACCTTTTCCAGGATTCTAGGGGAGGTTCTGACTGCTCTAGATAACCAGACACAACGATACATTCATTTCCCCCGTACCCCCCAGGAATGGAACCGTCTTAAACAAGGCTTCTATCGACTGGGGGGTATTCCCAATGTCATGGGGGCAATTGATTGCACACATGTGCGTATCGTGTCCCCACATGAGGAGACAATCCTCTATATTAACAGGAAAGGTTTTCACTCATTGAATTGCCAGATGGTCTGCGATACCAATCTGAAATTCTTACATGTGTATGCAGGCTTCCCGGGGAGTGCACATGATTCCTACATCCTGCGCCAGACCTCCTTATTCAATATGTTTGAAAATGGAACACTCTCTGGAGGATGGCTGCTTGGTGAGTACCTTCATTCTGTCTGTATATTTCTACTAAAGGGACACTAAACACAAATTTTAATCTCATGTTTCAGATAGAGAATACAATGTTAAACAGCATTACAATTCACTTCTATTATCTCATTTTATTTATTCTTTAGATATCTTTTTTTTAAAAAATAGCAATGCACATTGATGAGCCAATCATATGAGGCTTCTATGTGCAGCCAGCAATCAGCAGCAATTGAGCATATCTAATATGCTTGTCAGCAAAAGTTATCTATAGAATGGAGAAAATGATCTAACCTAAGTAAAT
The DNA here is from genome assembly GCF_027579735.1 of Bombina bombina. Lineage (NCBI taxonomy): Eukaryota > Metazoa > Chordata > Amphibia > Anura > Bombinatoridae > Bombina > Bombina bombina. Next base: position 320,579,436 of record NC_069499.1, on the reverse strand, counting down.
TATAAAGCTGATAACAATTGCAGGTTCTTATTAAATGGTCAGTCTAGTATAAATTGCACTTTCATTATTCAGATAGGACTTTTAATTTTAATAAACTCTCCAAATTACTTCCATTAACAAAATGTGCACAGTATTTGTATCTTTTATATTTTTGAGTCACCAGCTCCTACTGAGCATGTGCAAGAATAAGTGTGTATGCATTTGTGAATGGCTGATGGATGTCACATGGTACAGGGGGAGTTTCAAAATACATAACACTTTAAATTGTCATAAAAATAACTTTGATATTAGACAAAGTGCTATTGCATTGTCTTGTTATCTTGCATTTTTTGATAATGAAAATCTACTGTGTTGACTGGTCCTTTAAAATAGATTTTTGGTCTAGACTAATACTGGCATAAAAGTAGATTGCTTATAATGCACAAATTTAATGTTTTTATTAAATCTATCTTTTATATGAAATTCATGTTGTGTCCCTTTAAAGCACATGATGTACCTGTAGTAATCCAAATACATATGTTACATGACAGGTGACGCAGGGTACGGCTGCAGACCATGGCTATTAACCCCCTTGGTGCACCCCATTACAGAGCCACAACTCAGGTACCAGGAGGCACACATAAGAACAAGGAATGTCATTGAAAGGAGCTTTGGCCTATTAAAAACCAGGTTCAGGTGTCTGGATGTTACAGGCGGAGCACTACAGTATAACCCCAACAAAGTGTGTTCCATTGTCAATGCTTGCTGTATTCTACACAACATTGCTGTGGACACACGTTTTTTGGGGGACATTGACCCAGAGCAGCAGCAGCAGCTGGTTCCTGTACCTGAGGATGTGGACAGGGGGACACTGAGGGGGAATGAAGTGAGGGATTATGTCATCCGGGAATACTTCACCTGTAAGTTACTTATTCATAAGTACAGTAAACCGTAACATTCACATGCATTATGATGTTTGACAGTACCTCACCAACCATTGCATGTGTATATATCATGTCTTGCAGAATTACAAACTTCGGATTTCCACTGCATGTAAGTGAAACTACTACATCCCAACCCCCTTCCCTTAAAGGGACACTATACCCAAACATATTCTTTCATGATTAAGGATAGAGAATATAATTTTAAAAAACCTTCCAATTTACTTCGATTACCTATTTTCATTTATTCTTTAGATATACTTTAATGAAGACATAGCAATGCACACAGTGAAACAATCACAGGAGGCATCTATATCCAGCTACTAATCAGCAGCTACCAAGCATATCTAGATATGCTTTTCAGTAAAGAATATCAATAGAATGAAGCAACATAAATAATAGAAGCAAATTATAAAGTTGTTTATAATTGTCTGCTCTTTACAAATCATGAAAGAAAACATTTTGCTTTCATGTCCCTTTAACAACCCTAATTACTGTATATTTCTCATTTGTTTCATTCATGTTTATTTCACTATCATTAAGAATGAGGATAATGGATATTTATACCTTATGTTCACACCTTATTTAAATACATTATTAGTTATATATACCAATGTGTCAATTTATATTGGATGTGAGAAACCTTGATTTACATCTTAGAAGTGAATATTACTATATGTACCGTTCATACACAACTATGTGATGTGGTTTATCGAACAGGAATATGTCAGAAACATGATAATAATACCTTTTTTGCCCATTTCAACACAGGTATTATTATATGTTTTAACAATATTACTGTACTAAAACACACCTCACATGGATGTGGATGACAATTATATGGTAAATAACAGAGGACAAGATTTAGGATGAAATAGAACAAGATTTATTTTCTTTTAGGCCTCTTAGATGAGGGGGCTGAGGGGCCTGGAGTGGGTCTCCTGCCTCTCCTGGGTTGTGTGGATCCAGTAGGAGTGCTGGTCACAGATGAGATGCTTGAGGCGATGTCCTGCTGGTGGGTGAAATGCTCCACCAACACACCCAACAGTTGGTTCTGTTCCCTCCATCTGTGGTCACTCTGGATTTGCATGTCGGAAATGACTCTCAGCATTTGTGATTGGTTTTGTACCATAGCAGTTACAGATGCTGCCATGTCCCTTTGCAGCTCAATGGAACGCTGTTGTAATCGCTGTTGGCTCCTATGGAACCTGCGTTGGTCCCTCTGCATTCTCTCGCAGGTTGACGTTAGACTCTCACAGGTCAATGTTTTCCTCCTCTGTAGGGAAATGTATTCCTCACCCATGGCGGAAGTCAGTGGATCCATGGGCTCTTCCCCAGCAGGGACTATAGGCACTGGTTCCATTTCTCGATCCTCAGCTGGGGGTGCAGGCCCCGGAATCTCAGCTGGGGGTGCAGGGCGAGGAATTTCAGCTGGGGGTGCAGGGCGATGAATTTCAGCTGGGGGTGCAGGCCCCAGAATCTCAGCTGGGGGTACAGGGCGAGGAATTTCAGTTGGTGGAGCTCTTCCAACTGCTGCCGATGGTGCAGATGTCTGGATGGACTGATAATCCCATTGGCTGCTGCTGTGCATCCACTCAGCCTGCTGGTAGAATCCCTGAGTGGCATGATATTCTTGTGGGGGGGTAAAGACATCTACCCTTCGGGGCTGGCTTGGCTCCCCCTCCAAGCCAAAGGAATATTCCTCCGGCCAGGGCTCCTGCCAGGTATCCTCCTGTAATGCAGGCGGCATAACATTGGGATTCTCAATTGAGGCAGTCCAACCCATGTCATGCCTGGCATACTCCTGCTGGACTCTCTGGACCGGTGGTCGAGGTGGAGAAATACTTTGATCCGGTGTTGGAGGGGGATGCATGGGCGTTGGCACCCTGGTGACTGGAGGTTCTGTGGAGGAGTCAAATGATGAGAGGGATTAGTACAGTCAGATATATATCCATGTGGGCATACAATGTACATGCTAGGGCCTATCCACATTCTCATGTCAAACTCTATAACATGCATGTGCACATTGAGATTTGTGATATGATGGGTTTTAATATGCAAAGTATACATGTATGTGCTTCATACAATAGTTCTGTGTACATGTCAGTTATGGAGAAAATGTGTTCTTTAAGTGACACTATGGTTGTGATGACTATAGTGTCCATTTACTAAAAAGTCTACATGTGGCGTGTGGCCTGTGTTACTCTGAGACATGTTAGTATTTCACTATTCCACCTCATATCATGAATTTCAATGTGTTAAGTAGCATTAAATGGACATGCAACCCATTTTTATTCTTTCATGATTCAGCTAGCCAAGCATGCAATTTTAAACAACTTTGTAATTTACTTCCATTGCTTCATTCTCTTGATATTCTTAGCTGAAAAGCATTTCTAGATAGGCTCATAAGCTGATGATTGGTGGCTGCACATCAATGCCTCGTGTGATTGCCTCACCCATGTGCATTGATATTTAATAAACTAAGATTATGAAAATAATGATGAAAAATAGATAATAGAAGTAAATTGGGATGTTGTTGAAAACTGTATTCTCTATCTGAATAATGAAATAAAATTATTTGGTTTTCATGTCCCTTTAATGTTAAATCTCATTGTAGATTTTGTTGTTAGTAGGCAAAATACCATGCTCCTCATTGTGTACATGAATGTGTGACAATATAGGATGTTATAACTCAAATACATATAATACTGGTGTGTGGGATGTTACTCACCAGCATGCTGTGCTGATGTTGCAGCCCCTGAGTCACGAGCCCCTGGAAGTCCTGAAGCTGTGACGCTCAGGGACCTACGAATCAGCTCCTGCCACTCGTTGTATTCCGCCTCATAGTGAGGCCCACCTCCTGTTGCCCTCTGGGACATTGCTTACTGGCCCATCTTCTCCTTGACTCTCCTCTTACAATCATTCCACCTCTTCTTTAGGCCATCCACATTCCTCCTCTGTTGGGACACACCATTGACGGCCTCCACCACATTCTGCCAAGCATCTTTACGCCTACGGGCAACTCCTTTGCCCTTCTCTTGTCCAAAGAGGGCAGTATGGTTCTCCAGGACAGCCTGGACTAGAGCGAGGTTTTCTGCAAAACTGAAGTTAGGACACCTCATACGCTCCTCGTCCTGGGCCGCCTGGCTCCCTCCCTGGGATGTCCCTGGTGTGGGTTCCTCCCTATCCTCTCCCTCCTCCCCCCTTCTATCCCTCTTCTAAGTGTGCCTGGCCTTGGGGCAACCCCACTCCCATCCTCCCTTCTGGCTCTCCCTCTCCCCACTCCGCTCACTCCCTGACGGGGACCCTGCTGCTCCTCCTGTCCATAATCCTCTCCCTGCAACTCCCCTTCCCTCCTCCCCCCAGCCCTAGCTCTCCCGGACATCCTCACACTACACACACTCACACACTCACACTCACTCCCACTTCAATCACACACAATCACAACCAGACACTCAGCCTTTCAAACTGTAAAAGATTAATAAAATGTGTAAGGTGTTATAAAAAAAAGTGTTGTGTATTTTGTATATGTGTGTATGCAAAATGTGTGCAATATGTAAAAAAGTGACAGTAAATGTACAAGCTTATCAAATCCTCCAAATCCGACCTAACTAAATATTATGCAATGCGCCTCTCTCTCTACTCTATCGACTTTCTCCTACTCACTGTAGTGTGCTGTAGCTCCAAGAACCAACCAAACACACTAAAGAAAATGGCGGCTGCGCAGGGGTTTAAGTATGAATTTTGAATCTCGTCATTACGTGGTGCATCTCTTAGAACTGGCGTTATTTTTTACGAGTCGTAGGCTAATTTGCATAAAACTACACTTTATTGAGAGTTTACGTGAACAAAATACAGGCGCAAGTACTTGCGACGACTAAAATGTGTATTTGCGCATATTTTGCCTGCTCGCCGGTTTTTCCTACTTACGCCAGTCTAGCATCTGACGGCGCTAAATTTTGGATAGCTAGAGTTACGAGCTGAAACTGCGGGCGACGCGGGTTCCCTCGCTTGCGCCGCAAACTACGATCTATATCGGATCGACCCCATATGGTTTAGTATCGTCTATATAAATAGGAAAATAACTTTATTACATTTAAAATAAGAAAAATATTGTATTTTTTATGCACCAATGCAAGTTGCACGGCACTTTGTCACTACTCATGTCATTTGCTTTAGCAAAGATTAAATAATAAAAAAAAAAATCAGCTGAGTCTCACAAGATTAAATGTTTTGTTTCAGCATTAGTCAAACCTGACTGATTACACCTGCTTAATTATTAATCTCGAGGCATAGTTTTCAGAGATGAATTTACCTATTTAGAATGTTGAACAGTAAGGGAGAATTTGATAAAAGAGTAGAACTATAGAAATGGAATTGATTAACCGTGTGTTGATGTTAGGTAAATGCAGCTAACCATCAAGATATGGAGATAAACAATTGAGGAATTTTACTAGTAAAAATATAGAGCAACATTTTTTAGCCTGTGGGCTAGATCTTAAAGTGAAGGAAAAATTTCACAACTAAAATATAAAATTATGAATCTATGGAAAAAATGTGCAAGAATGTTATTATTTAGTTATTTTATAATAGCTTCTAACATTTGCTCACAGCTACTAGCCTGATCCGACACTTCTACCCCTTCCACAATAAAATTGGCACAAAGGTAAAGGTAGTTCCTTATAGCTGTAAATTTTACCCACCCACCACAATTATCCTTAAACATGAACCAAACCAATAAATATTTGCCTTGTTTATAAACTAGAAACTATTCTAAATTAGAAACTAAAAAGTAATTAACACAAAACAGAAACACAAAAAGATACAATAGCACAGTGATTGACAATGTGCGAACATAATTCTGTGCATGTAAATCAAATGAAATACTTAATTTTATGAGTCCACACATGATTCTTTTGTTCTTAATGTGGGTAAGTGCCGCTTTACAAGATTCACATTGATATATCTTCAAAAATAACGGGAAAACACCATAGTGTGAAATGTTTAACAGCAAATGCTCTCACAGCTGAGTAGATTCACATAGTATAGAGCTCAAGGTAAAAGTGCACTGCAGTCAATTAACTGGGTCAGAGCAGCAACTCATCTTTAACCCCTTAATGACAATTGACGTACCAGGTACGTCCTGCAAAAACTTTCAGTTAGTGACAATGGACGTACCTGGTACGTCAGTTGTCTAAGAGAGTGCTGGAAGCGATCGCAATCGCTTCCAGCAGCTCTCAGGGTATTGCAGTGATGCCTCGATATTGAGGCATCCTGCAATACCTTTTAAAAATACCTTTTAAAAAGCCTTTTAAAAATACCTTTTAAAAAGCATCCGATGCAGAGAGAGCCACTCTGTGGCCCTCTCTGCACCGGTAGGGATGGTGCCGTTGGTGGGTGGGAGCTTACAAGGGAGGCGGGTGATCGGCCCATCGCTCCCCGGCATCCGGTTCCTTCAAGTGCTTTGTGCACGCCGGATGCTGGGAGCGTGCAAAGGGGGGGCCTGCGGGCGCATGCGCGTGCATGTGTGTGTGCGCGCGCGCAGCAACCACTACCACCAATGATCATCAAAGAGAGAGGGGGGCAGAAAACATTTTTCTTTAAAAAAAAAAATAGGATCTGCTAGGGTAGGGGGATGGGGTTAGGTGGGGGGGGGAAGCTACACTACAGAAAACCGCTGTTTAAGGAAAAAAAAACAAAAAAAAACCAACCTTTCTTTTTTGGGGAAAAAATATGGTGGCAAATAGGTAGGTTGGGAGGGTTAGAGAGCTGTTTGGGGGGGGATCAGGGAAGTTGGGGGCTAAGGCAGGGGTCCATCACAGATGAATAATTAAAAAAAAAAACAAAAAAAAAAAAACACCTTTTATTTTAGTACTGGCAGACTTTCTGCCAGTACTTAAGATGGTGGGAACAATTGTGGGGTGGGGGAGGGAAGAGAGCTGTTTGGGAGGGATCAGGGGGTGGGATGTGTCAGGTGGGAGGCTGATCTCTACACTAAAGCTAAAATTAACCCTGCAAGCTCTCTACAAGCTACCTAATTAACCCCTTAACTGCTGGGCATAATACAAGTGTGGTGCGCAGCAGCATTTAGTGGCCTCCTAATTGCCAAAAAGCAACGCCAAAGCCATATATGTCTGCTATTTATGAACAAAGGAGATCCCAGAGAAGCATTTACAACCATTTGTGACATAATTGCACAAGCTGTTTGTAAATAATTTCAGTGAGAAACCTAAAATTGTGAAAAATTTTACTTTTTTTTTTTATTTGCTCGCATTTGGCGGTGAAATGGTGGCATGAAATGTACCAAAATGGGCCTAGGTCAATACTTTGGGTTGTCTACTACACTACACTAAAGCTAAAATTAACCCTTCAAGGTCTCTACAAGCTCCCTAATTAACCCCTTCACTGCTGGGCATAATACACGTGTGGTGCACAGCGGCATTTAGTGGCCTTCTAATTACCAAAAAGCAATGCCAAAGCCATATATGTCTGCTATTTCTGAACAAAGAGGATCCCAGAGAAGCATTTAAAACCATTTGTGCCATAATTGCACAAACTGTTTGTAAATAATTTCAGTGAGAAACCTAAAGTTTGTGACAAAATTTGTGAAAAAGTGAACGATTTTTTTTTATTTGCTCGCATTTGGCAGTGAAATGGTGGCATGAAATATACCAAAATGGGCATAAATCAATACTTTGGGTTGTCTTCTAAAAAAATATATATACATGTCAAGGGATATTCAGAGATTCCGGACAGATATCAGTGTTCCAATGTAACTAGCGCTAATTTTGAAAAAAAGTGGTTTGGAAATAGCAAAGTGCTACTTGTATTTATTGCCCTATAACTTGCAAAAAAAGCAAAGATCATGTAAACATTGGGTATTTCTAAACTCAGGACAAAATTTAGAAACTATTTAGCATGGGTGTTTTTTGGTGGTCGTAGATGTGTAACAGATTTTTGGGGTCAAAGTTAAAAAAAGTGTGTTTTTCTTCAATTTTTTCCTCATATTTTATAATTTTTTTTATAGTAAATTATAAGATATAATAAAAATAATGGTATCTTTAGAAAGTCCATTTAATGGCGAGAAAAACGGTATATAATATGTGTGGGTACAGTAAATGAGTAAGAGGAAAATTACAGCTAAACACAAACACTGCAGAAATGTAAAAATAGCCATTGTCATTAAGGGTAAGAAAATTGAAAAATGGTCCAGTCATTAAGGGGTTAAACAACAATTTATTTCACAAACACAATTTTAAAAACATTAAAAGACACAAACAGTCAGTCAGGGTATGGATAAAGAGCCGTATGTGGTATGATAGTATGTTAAGAAACCAAGGTGACGGATTGTACTTTTTATGTGCACATACCCGTCCATCTTTTAAACATGTCTGGTTGCAGCTTGAAGCTCCAATGGGCATTTCACTGTTATACCATGGTTTTTTTAGTGAGAGTTATTAGTATATATAAATAAAAAGAGAGAAGCGCTCAATCTGGGAATGAACAATAGCATAATAGCTTGTTCTATGGCTAGTTACCACCCAAGAAGCAGCCTCTTTTTTCTCAACATGTGCCTTTCACAGAGAAGAACTTTCCTGAAGCATATTAGTCTTATCCTGACTTCACAGTTCAGTCCAGCAACAAAATACCAGGCAATCCCTCTCTGAATGAGAGAAACAGCAAAACCCCAGACGTACGTTTTGGCCTATTGTGGGCCTCGTCAGTGAGGTGCAGCCATATCCCTCTAGGCACACTGAGCAATGAGTCCATGTCTGGATTCCCGCATCACACTTAGGGAGACTTCTCCAAGTGTCAGAATTTGCATAAATAAAAAGAGAGAAGGGCTCAACCTGGGAACAAACAATAGCATAATAGCTTGTTCTATGGCTAGTTACCACCCAAGAAGCAGCCTCTTTTTGCTCAACATGTGCCTTTCACAGAGAAGAACTTTCCTGAAGCATATCAGTCTGATCCTGACTTCACAGTACAGTCTAGCCCCGAAATACCAGGCAATCCCTCTCTGAACGAGAGAAACAGCAAAACCCCAGACGTACATTTCGACCTATTGTGGGCCTCGTCAGTGAGGTGCAGCCATATCCCTCTAGGCACACTGAGCAATGAGTCCATGTCTGGATTCCTGTATCACACATAGGGAGACTTATCCAAGTGTCATAATTTGCATAAATAAAAAGAGATAAGGGTTCAACCTGGGAACGAACAATAGCATAATAGCTTGTTCTATGGTTAGTTAACTAGCCATAGAACAAGCTATTATGCTATTGTTCAATCTCATGTTGAGCGCTTCTCTCTTTTTATTTATGCAAGTTGTTAGCATATGTCTTAGATATATAGCCATAAATGACACTCAACTGAATATAATTATTTATGATCATTTGCATATGCACATGGTTTTTGTACCAGAAATCGCAATTCCCAATCATGATACATTTTGACATTACTGGAGTTCTGTTCTGCTATCCCTCCTTTCCCTACTGAAGCCACCTAAATCTCATCAAGAAATGACAACAACAAATGCTTTTGGTCTGGCCAGTCATGCCCATGCTCCACCATTACCTTACCCCTGGATCACCCGGACTCATACCTAGCACACATATGGTTACTGAATCTCCACCAAGGCCTAATCCCAGGCAGGAAAAGATAAATGTTTTGACAAGTGAAAAGGCTTTAATTGAGAGATATTTTTTGTAGTCCCATTTTGTAACCAATAGACTAAATGTATACTCTAATAACCACATTGATATAAAAATACACTAATAATATATCATAATATCAACATATTAAAAAACTGTACCAAAAATAAATTTTACTTATCTTTAATTGATATTCTAATTGTTAAACAAAACATTGAGGAGGAAAACAATGTTATTTTACAGACTTGTGTAATGTAGAAATACAGTAAACAATAAGTGTCATGAATAGCTCCAATATATTTAATATTTTCCAGTTTTTATAGTAAGTTAGGAGTTTAATGGAGAAAAAAACACTTGTTTTTAAGCCTTAAACATTTCAAGATTAACATCAAATTATAATGGTTACATTGAACAACAGGGAAACTAAAAAAGTAGTTAATAAAAAAAGACACAAGTATAAAATTGGTAAAGAATAATCTATAAATTAAAGTAAAAGATACAGATTATGGGCTCCATGTACTAAGCAGCTTAAGATGTGTTTGAGCCATTGAGTGGCAGGTTCACATACGCATGCTGGCCCCTCAATGTAAGAAGTCATCAGACCGATGTTTCTTACACTCTCCGCCACTTGTGAGGTGTCAGATTGAAATCACCCAAGCGAGCGTGGCAGGCTTCCTTCCTTCACTTGCACAATTGAATATAGAAAGCATACAATAATTGTTTACAAATGTGTAGGAAGCAATGCCAATAATACACATTCAAGTTTTATAAGTGAAGTGCTTATATCTTCAATGTTCTATTTCAGAAGTTAAAAAGGAAGTTGAAGATGAATCATAAACATAACAGGCTAATAAACTGTCATCATCATACTTTAAAAGAGCAGTATCTAATTATAAGAAGAAGCCAGAAATTGCTGCGTAAGAAGGGGGTGCACAAGTAAAATCAAAACCCATCTAAATAGTAACCTTTGTACTATTTGCTAAAACATAGTCTTCAGAGATATCAGAAAGATCAGCCATTATCAAGATGAAAATTTTAGGGCAAAGCACAAAATAATAACAATATACAGCTATTGGTGGAATACATTTTGCACAGCAGCAAGGAATTCTTACCATGATGCACACAAATGGAATAGAGCATTGCCTAGCATCCCTAGTACTAGAAATAACAAGAAATAACTAGGCCTCCAAATTCCAACAGCCCCGCAGCTCAACCCAAACTCTCATGGTTTCAAATTTAATGTTATTGATTGTACTTTTGCTTTAAGCTGTGCTGAGGAACAACAGTTTCCTTCAACTTCAGATGTATTGCTCTTGGCTCATCTGCAAAAAGGGAAGAAAGAATATTCTCAATGAAATCGTCTTACTGTTAAATCACAGATGCATACAGCCTTAAATTCATAGGGCCAGATTATGAGTGGTGCGCTAACTGTTTTGTGTCGCGATCGCTCAGCTGCTGATCGCTTCCTTCTGCACAGCGCGGTAGCGCTTTCTTGGTTGCTTAGCAACCTTGTTCTCCTCGGCCCCTTCTGCTGACGTCAGAGGGCCTTCTTATTCCGGCGTCTCCTCACCTCGGGGCCTGTTTGTTCTGTTCCTGGCTTGTAAGTAACTTTTGGATTACTTGTTTGAATCGGAATTGCTGGCTTGTTTGATTCCTAACCCGCTTAACCCTTCCTGCCTGATTCCTGTTATCTGGATTATTGCTTGTTTGAACATTTCTGCTGTTAACCCCAAACTGCCTGATTACACGCTGCTGGAATTTGGCTTGCTTGACCATTCTACTGTTTAACCCCAAACTGCCTGATTACACGTTGCTGGACTTTGCTTGCTAGACCATTCTACTGTTTAACCCCAAACTGCCTGATTATACGTTGCTGGACTTTGCTTGTTTGACCATTCTACTGTTTAACCCCAAACTGCCTGATTACACGCTGCTGGAACTTTGCTTGCTAGACCATTCTACTGTTTAACCCCAAACTGCCTGATTACACGCTGCTGGAAATTTGCTTGTTTGACAAACCCTTCTGGTTAACCCCTGCCTGCCTGATTCCATGTTGCCGGTTATTGCTTGATGGATTACTCTTTTGGTTAACCCTTATCTACCCGAAGTTCTTCTCCTGACCCTGCTGTATCATCTTCCAGTTTATTTCTGTGAGTATACTATTGCAGCTGTCGCAGGGTCAGGTCCGGGTATATACTCACAGTGCTAGAGTGTTATTCTAACTTCATTTTAGCATTTGGGTCTAACTCTGGACTTAACCTATCCCGACATTAAAAACAGGCCATAAAATGGACCCTGGTGAGTTATCCAGAGCTGTGGCTCTACAGGGACAGCTTCTTGGAACCCACTCTGCACACCTGCAATCCCTGGATTCTAAATTGGATCAAATTACTGCTCATTTACATAATCTCTCTCCTTCTCAAGTTTCTGCAACACCTGTTGTTCCTGCGGCCAGTTCTAACCCTGCATTTAATCCGCCACAACCTGCAGAACAGTCTATTCCCAGAATTCCACTAACGGATAAATATGACGGCAATCCTGAAGACTGTCGAGGATTTCTAAATCAGTGCCGCCTTCACTTCAGAAATAATCCTCAGATGTTTGTTTCCTCTTCCTCCAAGATCACCTTTTTAATTTCTCTTATGAAGGGTAAAGCCTTGGCTTGGGTTTCTCCACTGTTGGAAAAGGATGATCCTTTGCTCCATAATATTGACACTTTTGTATCCATATTTTCTTCTGTGTTTAATAAACCTGGTAGATCAGCGGCTGCTGAAGCAGGACTTTTAGATCTAAGACAGGGATCTCTTTCTGTAGCACAATACGCTATAGAATTCCGGACATTAGCTGCTGAAACTATATGGAATCATGGGGTCCTGCGTGCAGCGTTTCGTAAAGGTCTTTGTAATCGTTTGAAAGATGAATTGGTTTATAGGGATCTTCCTGATTCTCTAGAAGAACTTATCAACTTATATATCAAGCTAGATGCTCGTTACTCTGAGCGTCTCCATGAACGTGACCGTAACAGAAGATCCTTTATCAGATCTTCTTTCCATCCTATGCCTCGTTCACCAAACCTTCCTACTCCAAATACTTCTATCTCTGAGTCAAGTGAACCCATGGAGGTTGGTGCAATTAAATTATCCGAAGCTGAACGTCTCAGAAGGCGTAATCTGGGACTATGTCTTTACTGTGGTATTAAGGGACATATGTTAAAAGATTGTCCAACTCGTCCAGTAAAAGCCAGGGCTTAACTCCAGAAAGAGGGACTGAGTTAAGCCAAAGATCTTTTTCTACCCTCAATCCCAAGCTATTTGTTCCAGTCACTGTCCGTTTTGGCAACACCAAATTTCAGGCTCAAGCACTCATCGATTCCGGAGCTGCAGGAATGTTTATGGATTCGGACTTTGTTAATGCTTTTCATATTCCTTTGCTTTCCAAGAGCCAAATAATCAAGGTCACTACTGTTAGTGGTCAACCTTTAGGTTCTGGTTTCATTAAATATTCTACGATACCACTTCTCATGTCTGTAGGAGTACTTCATTCCGAAACCATTTGTTTTGACATAATCTCTTCCCCACAGTTTCCTCTCATTTTGGGACTCCCTTGGCTTCAATTACATGATCCAGTTTTTTCATGGTCTAAAGGAGAGCTTGTAGCTTGGGGATCTTCTTGTTTCAAACAGTGTCTTCAAAGTACTCCCAAAACTTCTAGTACAGTTGTGGCAGCTTTGGACATTCCTGATTCCTTGCATGGACATTATCATTCTTTCTGTGATGTCTTTTCTAAAAAGGATGCTGAAGTATTACCTCCACACCGGACCTTTGATTGTCCCATTGACCTATTACCAGGAGCTCCTCTACCTAAGGGTAAAACATACCCACTTTCTCATCAAGAAAATGTTTCACTTGAGGAGTATATCAAGGATAATTTGGCCCGAGATTTTATCCGCCCTTCTTCTTCTCCAGTAGGAGCAGGTTTTTTCTTTGTGGAAAAGAAAGATGGAGGCCTTCATCCTTGCATTGACTATTGAGCTCTAAATCAAATTACAATCAAGAATTGTTATCCACTTCCTCTCATTCCCGAATTATTTGACCGTCTCCAGGGTGCTTCCATCTTTACCAAATTGGATCTTCGTGGGGCATATAATTTGGTCAGAATTCGTAAAGGGGACGAGTGGAAAACTGCCTTCAACACTAGATTTGGGCATTATGAATATTTAGTTATGCCTTTTGGGTTATGCAATGCCCCTGCAGTTTTTCAACATTTTGTTAATGAAATATTCAGAGACTATCTTAATCAATTCGTCATTATCTATCATGATGATATTTTGATTTATTCCCGGAATTTACAGGACCACGTTCATCATGTTACACTAGTACTCCAGAGATTACGTGAAAATTCTCTCTTTGCCAAGCTTGAAAAGTGCTCTTTTCATCAAGAATCTATTCATTTCCTGGGTTACATTATTTCCCCGTCTGGATTCAAGATGGATTCTGACAAACTGTTGGCAATTATAGACTGGCCTAGACCTACTTCCTTAAAATCTCTTCAAAGGTTCCTGGGGTTTGCCAATTACTATTGTAAGTTCATAAAAGACTTTGCTAACATCTTGGCACCCCTTACTGCTCTTACTAAGAAGGGTCAGGATTGCAAGCATTGGTCTGATAAAGCCTTACAGGCATTTGAATCTCTGAAGTCTGCATTTACTTCTGCTCCCATTCTTTGCCATCCTGTTCCGAGTCTCCAATTCATCCTTGAAGTGGATGCTTCTCTGATCGCTGCTGGGGCAGTACTATCTCAGCGAAATCCTGTTTCTAGCAAGATCCTTCCTGTGGGATTTTTCTCCAAGAAGTTCAATACTTCTGAACTGAATTATGACGTCGGTAACAAGGAATTGTTAGCTATTAAAATCGCTTTGGAAGAATGGAGACATCTGCTTGAAGGCACGGTTCAACCATTTCTTATTCTCATGGATCATAAAAATCTTCTGTATCTTCATACTGCCAAATGCCTCAACTCACGTCAAGCCCGATGGGCTTTGTTCTTCTCCAGATTTAATTTTGTCCTCTCTTATATTCCTGGTTCTAAGAATACGAAAGCAGACGCTTTATCTAGACAATTTCTAGCCTCTGGTTCTACATTTTTGGATTCTGAACCCATTCTCCGCCCTGCTAAAGTTCTAGCTCAGTTGTCTACATTTCCTTTCCAAGCATTACAGTCTGTTCAAGCTTCCGTTCCTTCATCCTTTAACATACCTCCTGGAATCTTATTTGTACCTACTGAATTCCGCCTAAAACTTCTTCGTTGGGCTCATGATAATGTTCTATCTGGACATCCAGGAGTGCGTAATACTTTGTGGAAACTCAAACAACATGTCTGGTGGCCTTCCATGGGCAAAGATGTCAAGGATTATGTTGCAGCTTGCCATTCCTGTACCTCTAATAAACAGTCTTCATCTTTACCTCTTGGACTCTTACAACCTCTACTTGTTCCGTATTATCCCTGGTCTCATGTTTCCATGGACTTTATTGCAGATCTTCCTAATTCTGCCGGAAACAAGACCATATGGGTTTTGGTAGACAGGTTTTCCAAAGCAGCTCATTTTGCTCCATTACCTGGATTACCATCGGCCCAGAAACTTGCTGAATTGTTTATTCTTCATATCACCTTATTACATGGTTTTCCTTTGGACATTGTTTCTGATCGTGGAGTTCAATTTGTCTCAAGATTTTGGAAATCTCTGTGCAAACAGTTTGGAGTTACCATATCTCTTTCTACTGCTCATCATCCTCAGTCCAATGGTCAAACTGAGCGGGTAAATCAATCTCTTGAATCCTATCTCAGGCACTATGTTAATCATCAGCACTCCAATTGGTCTCAAGTTCTTCCTTTGGCTGAACTTGCTTACAATTCCCGTTTCAATTCTTCTTTACAGACTTCTCCTTTTAAGGCAGCCTATGGATTTGTGTCTAGAACCTTTCCTATGTCTTCGTTAGGTTCTGGATTTCCTGGAGCAGATCGTACAGTGAGAAATCTTTGTAAACACTGGAAGAAGGTTCGGGAAATTCTTCTTCTCTCTTCTCAAAAGTATAAACGATTTGCTGATCGCAGATGCCGGAAGGCACCCTCTTTTCGGACTGGAGACAAGGTTTGGATTTCCACCAAATTCATTCGACTCAAACAACCCTGTGCTAAATTGGGTCCCAAATACATTGGACCATTCAGGATTGTTTCCAAGGTTTGTTCTACTGCCTACAGGGTGGCTTTACCAGACAACTTGAAGATTCACCCTGTCTTTCACATATCTCTTCTTAAACCGGCAGTCTCTAACCGGTTTTCCACCAAATGTAAAGTTCCCTCTCCGTTATTTGTGGATGGTACTTCAGAATTTGAGATCAGTCATATTCTTGATTCCAGATTACGGGGTACCCGTCTATATTATTTGGTCCACTGGAAGGGATATCCCATCACTGAACGTTCTTGGGAACCTGCTTCTAATGTTCGTGCTTCTGCTTTGATCAAACAGTTCCACTCTCAGAATCCCTCTAAACCTGTTCATGTCCCCCGGAGGGGTCCTTGAGGAGGGGGCACTGTCGCGATCGCTCAGCTGCTGATCGCTTCCTTCTGCACAGCGCGGTAGCGCTTTCTTGGTTGCTTAGCAACTTTGTTCTCCTTGGCCCCTTCTGCTGACGTCAGAGGGCCTTCTTATTCCGGCGTCTCCTCACCTCGGGGGCCTGTTTGTTATGTTCCTGGCTTGTAAGTAACTTTTGGATTACTTGTTTGAATCGGAATTGCTGGCTTGTTTGATTCCTAACCCGCTTAACCCTTCCTGCCCGATTCCTGTTATCTGGATTATTGCTTGTTTGAACATTTCTGCTGTTAACCCCAAACTGCCTGATTACACGCTGCTGGAACTTGGCTTGCTTGACCATTCTACTGTTTAACTCCAAACTGCCTGATTACACGTTGCTGGACTTTGCTTGCTAGACCATTCTACTGTTTAACCCCAAACTGCCTGATTATACGTTGCTGGAGTTTGCTTGTTTGACCATTCTACTGTTTAACCCCAAACTGCCTGATTACACACTGCTGGAACTTTGCTTGCTAGACCATTCTACTTTTTAACCCCAAACTGCCTGATTACTCGTTGCTGGACTTTGCTTGTTTGACCATTCTACTGTTTAACCCCAAACTGCCTGATTACATGCTGCTGGAACTTTGCTTGCTAGACCATTCTACTGTTTAACCCCAAACTGCCTGATTACTCGTTGCTGGACTTTGCTTGTTACACCATTCTACTGTTTAACCCCAAACTGCCTGATTACACGCTGCTGGAACTTTGCTTGTTTGACAAACCCTTCTGGTTAACCCCTGCCTGCCTGATTCCATGTTGCCGGTTATTGCTTGATGGTTTACTCTTTTGGTTAACCCTTATCTACCCGAAGTTCTTCTCCTGACCCTGCTGTATCATCTTCCAGTTTATTTCTGTGAGTATACTATTGCAGCTGTCGCAGGGTCAGGTCCGGGAATATACTCACAGTGCTAGAGTGTTATTCTAACTTCATTTTAGCATTTGGGTCTAACTCTGGACTTAACCTATCCTGACATTTTGCTTGAGTGGTATTGGGTTTAACGTGGCTTTTTGTGCGCAACGGAAGGAGTGCTCGTATTACAAGTTGAAAATAAATGTAAAGGCATGAGTGCAATTGCAAATTTACGCTACAATGATTACTGCAAACTCAGAGCTCTGGTTAACTGTTACACAAAACAAAAAAAGTATCACAAAACACATTAAAATGTATATATAATAAAAGTCCAGTTACACTCATAATAACACTATCTGATAAAAATTAATAATTATAAAAAAAGATTGCATAACATATCAGATATGAGACATGTAAATGGTTTTAACATAGAGATACATATGCGTAACGTGTAATTATATATGTATGTATATATATATATATATATATATATATATATATATATATATATATATATATATATATATATATACAAACAAAGAGGTATCAGAGCACATTCATTTTCAAAAGCACAACATATTTTTTACTGCTGCAAAAAATTGCCTGCATATACACCAAGAGACAACTATTCTTTTTTAAATAATATTGGGAACTTAGTCACACAATATGGCCATATTTTGCTTAGCCAGTCACCGCTTACAAGGTGTCCCAATTCGACTGGTCCTACTCTAAGTCCTTTTGCTACAGAGGGCTGAAACATTCCTGTTTTTACTCTTCATCATAGAATGAGACTCCCTGGCTTTTTATTCACAAATCTTTAACACTGTAATGAGCACACCTGAACTTGGGTGGGGTGCTTAAACCAATGGGAGATGGTCAGTCTCCTGGTAATTTTAAATACAAATACAAAATTTGTTTTTTTAGCACACCTTACAAAAAGTTTAAATCAACATCTGGGAGTGCTGCCAATATGACCCAGTAATTACACAAACAAAGAGGTATTAGCGCACATCCATTTTCAAAAGCACAACATATTTTTTACTGCTGCAAAAAATTGCCTGCATATACATCAAGAGACAACTATTCTTTTTTAAATAATATTGGAAACTTAGTCACACAATATGGCCATATTTTGCTTAGCCAGTCACCGCTTACAAGGTGCCCCAATTCGACTGGTCCTACTCTAAGTCCTTTTGCCTCAGAGGGCTGAAACATTCCTGCTTTTACTCTTCATAATAGAATGAGACTCCCTGGCTTTTTATTCACAACTCTTTAACACTGTAATGAACACACCTGAACTTGGGTGGGGTGCTTAAACCAATGGGAGATGGTCAGTCTCCCTGGTAATTTTAAATACAAATACAAAATTTGTTTTTTTAGCACACCTTACAAAAAGTTTAAATCAACATCTGGGAGTGCTGCCAATATGACCCAGTAATTACACAAACAAAGAGGTATCAGCGCACATCCATTTTCAAAAGCACAACATATTTTTTACTACTGCAAAAAATTGCCTGCATATACATCAAGAGACAACTATTCTTTTTTAAATAATATTGGGAACTTAGTCACACAATATGGCCATATTTTGCTTAGCCAGTCACCGCTTACAAGGTGCCCCAATTCGACTAGTCCTACTCTAAGTCCTTTTGCCACAGAGGGCTGAAACATGCCTGCTTTTACTCTTCATAATAGAATGAGACTCCCTGGCTTTTTATTCACAACTCTTTAACACTGTAATGAGCACACCTGAACTTGGGTGGGGTGCTTAAACCAATGGGAGATGGTCAGTCTAAAATAAAAAAAATAAGACTTCATACAAATAGTATAACAACACTCAGGAAGGGGCACAAGTGTAAGAGGGTAGCGTCCATTTCACATTTATGCAATTTTAATTTTTAAAAAGCACATAAGCAGAATATGTTCTATGTATTTTTAAAAAGATATTCCTATATTTCTGTATATACCTGTATCTATACCTGTATATAATTATATATATACCTGTGTATATATATATATATATATATATATATATATATATATATTATTATTATTATACTTTATTTATGAAGCGCCATCATATTCGGCAGTGCTGTCTATGGATACAGTTCATTTAAATAAAACAATAATATAAAACTTCTAAGACTGAGGCCTCTAGTTATCAAGCCGTCAACCTCAAATACGCTGGAATTCTGCAGCGTGTTTGTGGCGAGGCTGATTCGCCTTAGTTATCAAGCCCTAGACACTGGCAAAAGTAGAATATACTGACGTAAGCTTCGATCCGCCGGACTCAGTCCGACACAGATCGATTCTTACGTCACTCCAGATGTTCCGCACACAAGTTCGGCACAATCTGACTACTTTTGCTAGTTATAAAAAAACTAGCAGGTACGCTCTGCACTTTTCTGGCCCAGCGTACCTGGTTTTTAAACCGCTGCCCTGGAGGCGGCGGATCCCATAGGAATCAATGGGAATCTGACCATAGCGAAAGTTCATGTTCGCTGCTGCCAGACATCCCATTGATTCCTATCTACACCTAATGCCCTAAACACCCCTAATCTGTCCCCCCTACAACTCTGCAACTAAATAAATGTATTTCACCTTAAACCAGAGCCCACCGCCACTATAATAAATATGTTAACCCCTAAACCGCCGCACCTGGACACCACCGCAACTATAATATATGTATTAACCCCTATCCTGCCCCCCTACACTGTTGCCACCTATAATAAATTTATTAACCCCTATCCTGCCGATCCCGGACCCCGCCACAACTAAATAAATTGTTTAACCCCTAAACCGCCGCTCCCGGACCCCGCTGCCACCTATATTAAACTTATTAACCCCTAATATGCCCCCCTACACTGTTGCCACCTATAATAAATTTATTAACCCCTATCCTGCCCCCCCTACACCGCCGCCACTGTAATAAAATGATTAACCACTAAACCTAAGTCTAACACTAACCCTAACACCCCCTAACTTAAATATTAATTAAATAAATCTAAATTATATTTATGTTATTAACTAAATTAATCATATTTAAAACTAAATACTTACCTTTAAAATAAACCCTAATATAGCTACAATATAAATAATAATTATATTGTAGCTATCTTAGGATTTATTTTTATTTTACAGGCAACTTTCAATTTATTTTAACTAGTTAAAATAGCTATTAAATAGTTATTTACTATTTAATAGCTACCTAGTTAAAATAAAGAGAAATTTACCTGTAAAATAAAAACTAACCTAAGTTACAATTACACCTAACACTACACTATACTATTCCTATTTAAAACTAAATACTTACCTGTAAAATAAACCCTAAGATAGCTACAATGTAATTAATAATTACATTGTAGCTATTTTTGGATTTATATTTATTTTACAGGTAACTTTGTATTTATTTTAGCTAGTTAGAATAGTTATTAAATACTTATTAACTATTTAATAACTAAATAGCTAAAAGAAATACACAATTACCTGTAAAATAAATCCTAACCTAAGTTACAATTAAACCTAACACTACACTATCATTAAATTAATTAAATAAATTAGCTACAAATAACTACAATTAAATTCAATTAAATAAATTAACTAAAGTACAAAAAATAAAAAAGCTAAGTTACAAAAAATAAAAAAATAAGTTACAAACATTTCAAAAATATTACAACAATTTTAAGCTACTTACACCTAATCTAAGCCCCCTAATAAAATAACAAAGCCCCCCAAAATAAAAAAATTCCCTACCCTATTCTACAATAAAAAGTTACCAGCTCTATTAACTTACCAGCCCTTAAAAGGGCCTTTTGCAGGGCATGCCCCAAAGAAAACAGCTCTTTTGCCTGTAAAATAAAAATACAAACCCCCCAACATTACAACCCACCACCCACATACCCCTTCTCTAACCCAAACCCCCCTTAAATAAACCTAACACTACCCCCCTGAAGATCATCCTACCTTTCGCCGTCTTCAGCCAGCCGACCCACCGATGGAACTGAAGAAGAGATCCGGAGCGGCAGAAGTCATTATCCAAGGGGCGCTGAAGAAGTCTTCCATCCGATTGAAGTCTTCATCCAAGCGGCGTCTTCAATCTTCATCCATCCGGAGCGGAGCCATCTTCAGACGAGCCGACATGGAGCCATCCTCTTCTTCCCGACAATTAACGACGAATGACGGTACCTCTAAGTGATGTCATCCAAGATGGCATCTCTTCAATTCCGATTGGCTGAAAGGATTCTATCAGCCAATCAGAATTAAGGTAGGAAAAATCTGATTGGCTGATTTAATCAGCTAATCAGATTGAAGTTTAATCCGATTGGCTAATCCAATCCAAATCATCGTCGTTAGTCGTCGGGAAGAAGAGGATGGGTCCGCGTCGGCTCGTCTGAAGATGGCTCCGTTCCACTCCGGATGGATGAAGATTGAAGACGCCGCTTGGATGAAGACTTCAATCGGATGAAAGACCTCTTCAGCGCCCCTTGGATGATGACTTCAATCGGATGGAAGACTTCTTCAGCACCCCTTGGATGATGACTTCTGCCGCTCCGGATCTCTTCTTTAGTTCCATCAGTGGGTCGGCTGGCTGAAGACGGCTAAAGGTAGGATGATCTTCAGGGGGGTAGTGTTAGGTTTATTTAAGGGGTGTTTGGGTTAGAGTAGGGGTATGTGGGTGGTGGGTTGTAACGTTGGGGGGGTTGTGTTTTTATTTTACAGGCAAAAGAGCTGTTTTCTTTGGGGCATGCCCCGCAAAAGGCCCTTTTAAGGGCTGGTAAGGTAATAGAACTGGTAACTTTTTAATGTAGAATAGGGTAGGGAATTTTTTTTATTTTGGGGGGCTTTGTTATTTTATTAGGGTGCTTATATTAGGTGTAAGTAGCTTAAAATTTTTGTAATAGTTTTGAAATGTTTGTAACTTATTTTTTTTAATTTTTGTAACTTAGCTTTTTTTATTTTTTGTACTTTAGTTTATTTAATTGAATTTAATTGTAGTTATTTGAAGCTAATTTATTTAATTAATTTAATGATAGTGTAGTGTTAGGTTTAATTGTAACTTAGGTTAGGATTTATTTTACAGGTAATTTTGTATTTCTTTTAGCTAAGGTAGTTATTAAATAGTTAATAACTATTTAATAACTATTCTAACTCGCTAAAATAAATACAAAGTTACCTGTAAAATAAATATAAATCCTAAAATAGCTACAATGTAATTATTAATTACATTGTAGCTATCTTAGGGTTTATTTTACAGGTAAGTATTTAGTTTTAAATAGGAATAATTTATTAAAGTATAGTGTAGTGTTAGGTATAATTGTAACTTAGGTTAGTTTTTATTTTACAGGTAAATTTCTCTTTATTTTAACTAGGTAGCTATTAAATAGTTAATAACTATTTAATAGCTATTGTATCTAATTAAAATAAATTGAAAGTTGCCTGTAAAATAAAAATAAATCCTAAGATAGCTACAATATAATTATTATTTATATTGTAGCTATATTAGGGTTTATTTTAAAGGTAAGTATTTAGTTTTAAATAGGATTAATTTAGTTAATAAGAGAAATATTATTTATATTTATTTAATTAATATTTAAGTTAGGGGGTGTTAGTGTTAGACTTAGGTTTAGGGGTTAATCATTTTATTACAGTGGCGGCGGTGTAGGGGGGGTTAGGATAGGGGTTAATAAATTTATTATAGGTGGCGACGGTGTAGGGGGGCAGATTAGGGGTTAATAAGTTTAATATAGGTTGCGGCGGGGTCCGGGAACGGCGGTTTAGGGGTTAAACTATTTATTTTGTTGCGGCGAGGTCCAGGATCCGCAGGATAGGGGTTAATAAATTTATTATAGGTGGCGGCGGTATAGCGGGGCAGGATAGGGGTTACTAGGTATAATGTAGGTGGCGGCGGTGTCTGGGTGCGGCGGTTTAGGGGTTAATACATTTATAAGAGTTGCAGCGGGGTCTAGGAGCGGCGGTTTAGGGGTTAATAACTTTATTTAGTTGCGGGGGGCTCCGGGGGCGCCGGTATAGGGGGTAGAAGAGTATAGTTAGTGTGGGTGCTTAGTGACAGCTTGTCAATAAAGCTGTCAAAAAGCCAAAGAGCAGCGAGATTGGATGAGTGATAACTATCACAGTCCGCTGCTCATCGCCCCGTACTTGGTGCGCAGCTTTTTGACAGATTTATTGATAACTTTGGAGAGTTTTTTCAGGTCCACGGCGGCGATGGTAGGCGAGCTTAGGCAGGCATATTGGGCCAGCAAAGGCAGGTAAAGTAGACACGTTGATAACTAGAGGCCTAAGAGACAGAACAGAATTTACAATCACATACAGGAGGAATTGAGGGCCCTATTCCCATGGGAACTTACAATCTAGAAATATATATATTTAACACACAGATGTAGCCCAGCACTCGCTTAAAAGCTCTCAGCTAAGATTAAAAGCAAAACTGGAAGAGTTAGTTACCACATCTGGCCAAATGGGACAAGTCCAGGTACCATGTCAAGGTCTCTTCCAAAACCTGGGTCCCTAATAAAGCCATACAAATTCAAGCTCTCAATCAAACAAACTGGGGACAAGTCAGGGTTCACAGACTTATGTAATCACCCTAGACATATACAAAACACGGAAGGGGACTACACTCTTAGACTGGACTGGGTACACATCCCATGACCCTGCAACATGCTCAGCCCTGGGTGCTATAGCACTCTCAGGAAGCTGTGCTGTCTCCAGTGTCACAGGCAGTTAACCCCAGGCAAGTTGGGTGCAAGGCCTATAGGGAACATTACAACATAAATTAATACAACACACAGAGGAAGCCCAGCACTCACTTACAAGCTCTTAGCTAAGATTAAAAGCAAAACTGGAAGAGTTAGTTACTGTATCTGGCCAAATAGGACAAGCCCAGGTACCACGTCAAGGTCTCTTCCAAAACCTGGGTCCCTAATACAGCCATATAAATGCAAGCTCTCAATCAAACAAACTGGGAACAAGTCAAGGTTCACAGACTTATGTAATCTCCCTAGACATATACAAAACACAGAAGGGGACTGTACTCTCAGACTGGACTGGGTACACATCCCATGACCCTGCAGCATGCTCAGCCCTGGGTGCTATAGCACTCTCAGGAAGCTGTGCTGTCTCCAGAGTCTAGGGAGATTACATAAGTCTGTGAACCATGACTTGTTCCCAGTTTGTTTGCTGGGCTTCCTCTGTGTGTTTTGTGTGTATATATATATATATATATATATATACACAGTGTGTTGTATAAATTTATTTTGTAATTTTCCCTATGGGCCTTGCACCCTGGCTTGTCTGGGGTTAACTGCCTGTGACTCTGGAGACAGCACAGCTTTCTGAGAGTGCTATAGCACCCAGGGCTGACCGTGTTTTGTATATATACAGTATATATATATATATATATATATATATATATATATATATATATATAATTATCAAAAAACATCAGATATCTGCAGAAATATGGATTTATGAATAAATAGAACATATTCTGCTATGTTAAGAACATTGGAATGAGAAATATTAATATTCTCATTTCAGGTTAGCGCACTTGAGAAAAAGCGATTAGGTTTGCATGCGAGTAGGGTGGTAGTTTTTTCCCCACTTTTCACGCTCCATTGAAGTCTAAAGGGGAATACCTTAACATGGTTAGCGCGCATGCAAAAAACATTTTACTTTAAATTTGTAATATGTGCTCTACCCGAAGCGCAAAAAGATTACTTCTATCGCATATAACGCACGAGCAGGAGCAAGACATATTGATCCACTTGTAATCTAGTCCATTGTTTTTTGACTTAATATGCTTTTTGAATGTTTTAGAATTGACCTTAAATTTTAGCCAATCAGTGCTCACTCCTCGGTAAATTCATGTGCATGAGCTCAATGTTATCTATATGAAACACATGAACTAGCTCACGCTAGTGGGCATACTAACCTCCTAGGTTTTGCTTTCAACTAAGAATACCAAGAGAACAAAGCAAAACTGGTAATAAAAGTAAAAAATTGGAAACAGAAGAACAGAAAGAGCGCAACCACAACTCAAGGTAAAATGTTTAATATCTCTACTTTGAGCATATAACAAGTTGCACTTACAAGAAGATATAAGTAAAAACGCCTTTGAAAAAACACACAATCAGTTAATTCTGGTCTCTGAACAGCTGATCCTGCTTCCACCTCCGTACACCTTTTCGTGTGAAGTCCGTTAGCAGCAGTATCGAGGTAAGTCTTGTTATCCCTTGAAGTAGCAGTGATGTCTGTGAACTTGTCCCTGTCTACACATTTCATCTGACTTCTGCAGACTTTGTCAAGACTCTGGATGCTTATTCCTCTGCTAGCGGGATTCACCAATATGCTGATGGTAGCTAAAAACAAAGGCATACAGAATAATGATAAATTCGGATTAATTTATAACCCACATCCAAAAATTCTGATCTTTTATCATATTCCAAAGATCCCCTTAGGCCACTGGGCTGGCCGATCATTTTCGGCATTGAATCTATTTCAAGCAACTTATCCACATATGTAGACTTCTACATGCAACCAATGGTCAAAAACATCAGATCTTACATCAAAGACACCTTAGATGTCATCTTACAACTAGAGGGCATGCATTGGAATGAGGAATATATGTGGATTACTTGTGATGTTACATCCTTATACACCAATATTCCCCATGATAAAGGAATTGAGGCGTTTAAACATATTGGAAAAGATAGTTGTATGACCTTGAAACATTTAGGTTTTATAGAAAAAAATATTAGGTTCATTCTGAGTAATAATTATTTTAGTTTTGACAAAGCTTTTTACAGACAAATACAAGGAACTGCCATGGGCACCCCAATGGCACCATCATATGCGAATATCTACATGGCCAATTTTGAGAATGTAATGGTGTGGAACAACAACCCGTTTGCAAGTAATATAGTCAAATATCTGAGGTATATTGACGATATTATTATTGTATGGCAGGGAGATACAAGCATAGCCCATAACTTTGTAAAACATATGAACAATAATCAATACAATTTGACATTTACAGGAAAAATGTTGAGGGAAAATATTGAATTTTTGGATGTTGAGTTTTTTGTTGATCATGTGTCAAACTCAGTAATGGTAAGGAACTACAGAAAACCAACAGATAGTAACAGTTTCCTGAATGCTAACAGTGGACATATGAAAACATGGAAACAAAATATCCCGTTTGGACAGTTCCGCAGAATCTGGCGGAACTGCACAAAATTGGATGATTATAATAAAGAAACTGATGTCCTTCAGGAAAAGGTTATAGAGAAAGAATATGATAGTAAGCAGGTCATTGAAGCTAGAGAGAAAAATGTGCAATGTGAACGTAATAGTTTACTGCAACCTGTCAAGAGTAATGATAAACATGGGGCAGACAGTGAAAATACCATTAGATTCATTACCACATATAGTGAAGGGGCGGGATTCATTAAAATGGTCTTACACAAACATTGGGGTATCCTGAGGGCTGATCCTATTCTAAAGGAAGTTATTGAGGAAAAACCTAATATAGTTTTTAAAAAAGAATCAGAATCTTAAAAATGTACTAGCTCCATCGAAACTTAAAGGATCCCCATTAGGGAAGATAAATAAGTCTGGCACCCTAGATCAATGGGTTTCGGGGAAACCAGGGACATATAAATGTGGTCGCAAAAATTGCTGTATGTGTCCCTCTTTGTGGAATCGTGATTCAATTAAGTAACTGGAATCACACAAAAACTGTACTTATAACTTCTAGAGGTACCTGCCAATCCACATATGTAGTCTACGGCTTTACCTGTAGCTCTGGAAGTATCTACATAGGTAGAACTAAAAGGAAAATAAAAAGAAGGTGTTATGAGCACATTAATAAAATAGAAATAGGGTTAAGAACGCAGAGTGTGTCCGAACACTTTAAAATTCATCATAGACCCCAAAAGCTTACGCATCAGCATACTTGAAGTAGTACCATAAGGCTTAAATCCACACCAAAGGTTAATTACCCTTAGAAAAAAAAGAAACAAAATGGATACAAGAATTAGATAGTCTTGCCCCAAAAGGACTCAATATAGATTTAGACCTTCAAGCTTTTATGTTGTGATGGGTTGAATATGCTCGAAGTAAGAGGCAGATAGTGTGGAAGCTGTATAGAATATGAGAAAAACCCGCTATCTGGCGTATTGATAAAAATGATGTTGAACTGGTGCATAGTTTGGGAATGTATAATAATGTATTCTTATTGTGCAAGATCTGTGATCTAATAAGCGATTTTATTTTGTTGTTATATGTATAATATGTATATGTATATTAATGAATTGAGTATTGAATTAGAATGAATTTTATAATTATTAAATATTTCTCCTGTTAAGTGTAGTCAGTTCACGGGTCATCCATTACTTATGGGATTATAACTCCTCCCTAACAGGAAGTGCAAGAGGATCACCCAAGCAGAGCTGCTATATAGCTCCTCCCCTCTACGTCATATCCAGTCATTCTCTTGCACCTAACTAAAGATAGGACGTGTGAGAGGACTGTGGTGTGTTAAACTTAGTTTTTATTTCTTCAATCAAAAGTTTGTTATTTTAAACGGCACCAGAGTGTGTTGTTTGTTCTCAGGCAGCATTAGAAGAAGAATCTGCCTGAGTTTTCTATGATCTTAGCGGTCGTAACTAAGATCCACTTGCTGTTCTCGGCCATTCTGAGGAGTGAGGTAACTTCAGAACAGGGGATAGCATGCAGGGCCCACCTGCAAGGAGGTATGTGCAGTAAATTATTTTCTAAGGAATGGAATTGACTGAGAAAATACTGCTAATACCGATGTAATGTAAGTGCAGCCTTAAATGCAGTAGTAGCAACTGGTATCAGGCTGATATGTATGTATGTATACTCTGAGGTATTTCTGGGGAATGGAATTTCACTAAGAAAATACTGTCAATATTAAAGTAATATTTGAGCCTGCACTGCAGTGAAAGCGACTAGCAGCAGGCTTATTAATAACACTTCATAATTTTCAATTTTAAAACGTTTACTGGCATGTTAATCGTTTTTTCTGAGGTACTTGGTGATAAAACTTTATGGGCATGATTTTTACCACAAGGCTGTCGTTTTTTTCTGCATAAAAACAGTTTACTGAGCTTCCCCACTGTTGTAATATGAGTGGGAGGGGCCTATTTTAGCGCTTTATTGCGCAGTAAAAATTTAGTCACAGTCTTCCTATTTCTTCCTCTATGATCCAGGACGTCTCTACAGAGCCCAGGGGTCTCCAAAACTAGTTTTGAGGGAGGTAATCAGTCACAGCAGACCTGTGACAGTGTGTTTGACTGTGATAAAAACGTTTATTATTTCAACTGTTATCCATTTTGGGTATTAAGGGGTTAATCATCCTTTTGCTGGTGGGTGCAATCCTCTGCTAACTTTATACATTTTCTGTTAAAATTTGGTTGTTTTAACATATTTGGTTCATTGTTAATTCAACTGTGTCACATTTTTATGTTTCTTAAAGGCGCAGTAGCGTTTTTTATATAGCTTGTAAATTTATTTAAAAGTTTTTTTCCAAGCTTGCTAGTGTTATTGCTAGTCTGTTTAAACATGTCTGACACAGATGAATCTGTTTGTTCACTATGTTTAAAGGCCAATGTGGAGCCCAATAGAAATTTGTGCACTCAATGTATAGATGTTACTTTGAATAAAAGTCAAACTTTATATGTTAAAAAAATATCACCAGACAACGAGGGGGAAGTTATGCCGACTAACTCTCCTCACGTGTCAGTACCTTCGCCTCCCGCTCAGGAGGTGCGTGATATTGTGGCGCCAAGTACATCAGGGCGGCCCATACAAATCACTTTGCAAGACATGGCTAATGTTATGACTGAAGTACTATCTAAATTGCCAGAATTAAGAGGTAAACGCGATCACTCTGGGGTAAGAACAGAGTGCGCTGATAATAGTAGAGCCATGTCTGATACTGCGTCACAATTTGCAGAACATGAGGATGGAGAGCTTCATTCTGTGGGTGACGGATCTGATCCAAGTAAACTGGATTCAGAGATTTCAAATTTTAAATTTAAGCTTGAGAACCTCCGTGTATTACTAGGGGAGGTATTAGCGGCTCTGAATGATTGTAACACGGTTGCAATTCCAGAGAAAGTATGTAGGCTGGATAAATATTTTGCGGTACCGGCGTGTACTGACGTTTTTCCTATACCTAAAAGGCTTACAGAAATTGTTAACAAGGAGTGGGATAGACCCGGTGTGCCCTTTTCACCCCCTCCTATATTTAGAAAAATGTTTCCAATAGACGCCACCACACGGGACCTATGGCAGACGGTCCCTAAGGTGGAGGGAGCAGTTTCTACTCTGGCTAAGCGCACCACTATCCCGGTGGAGGATAGCTGTGCTTTTTCAGATCCAATGGATAAAAAGTTAGAGGGTTACCTTAAGAAAATGTTTGTTCAGCAAGGTTTTATATTACAACCCCTTGCATGCATTGCGCCTGTCACTGCTGCGGCGGCATTCTGGTTTGAGTCTCTGGAAGAGACCCTTAGCACAGCTCCATTGGATGAGATTATGAACAAGCTTAAAGCCCTTAAGCTAGCTAATTCATTTATTTCTGATGCCGTAGTACACTTAACCAAACTTACGGCTAAGAACTCCGGATTCGCCATTCAAGCGCACAGAGCGCTGTGGCTTAAATCCTGGTCAGCTGATGTGACTTCTAAATCTAAATTGCTTAATATTCCTTTCAAAGGGCAGACATTATTCGGGCCCGGCTTGAAAGAAATTATCGCTGACATTACTGGAGGTAAGGGCCATGCCCTGCCTCAAGACAGGGCCAAACCAAAGGCTAAACAGTCTAATTTTCGTGCCTTTCGTAATTTCAAGGCAGGAGCAGCATCAACTTCCTCCGCTCCAAGACAGGAAGGAACTGTTGCTCGCTACAGACAGGGCTGGAAACCTAACCAGTCCTGGAACAAGGGCAAGCAGGCCAGAAAACCTGCTGCTGCCCCTAAGACAGCATGAAGTGAGGGCCCCCGATCCGGAAAAGGATATAGTGGGGGGCAGACTTTCTCTCTTTGCCCAGGCTTGGGCAAGAGATGTCCAGGATCCCTGGGCGTTGGAAATCATATCTCAGGGATATCTTCTGGACTTCAAAGCTTCTCCTCCACAAGGGAGATTTCATCTTTCAAGGTTATCAGCAAACCAGATAAAGAAAGAGGTGTTTCTACGCTGTGTACAAGACCTCTTACTAATGGGGGTGATCCGGTCGGAACACGGGCAAGGATTCTATTCAAATCTGTTTGTGGTTCCCAAAAAAGAGGGAACCTTCAGACCAATCTTGGACTTAAAGATCCTAAACAAATTCCTAAGAGTTCCATCGTTCAAAATGGAAACTATTCGAACCATCTTACCCATGATCCAAGAGGGTCAGTACATGACCACAGTGGATTTAAAGGATGCCTACCTTCACATACCGATTCACAAGGATCATTACCGGTATCTAAGATTTGCCTTCCTAAACAGGCATTACCAGTTTGTAGCTCTTCCCTTCGGGTTAGCTACGGCTCCAAGAATCTTTACAAAGGTTCTGGGCTCTCTTCTGGCGGTACTAAGACCGCGAGGCATAGCGGTAGCTCCGTACCTAGACGACATTCTGATACAAGCGTCAAGTTTCCAAACTGCCAAGTCTCATACAGAGTTAGTTCTGGCATTTCTAAGGTCGCATGGGTGGAAGGTGAACGTAGAAAAGAGTTCTCTATTGCCACTCACAAGAGTTCCCTTTCTAGGGACTCTTATAAATTCTGTAGAAATGAAAATTTACCTGACGGAGGACAGGTTATCAAAACTTCTAAATGCTTGCCGTGTCCTTCATTCCATTCAACACCCGTCAGTGGCTCAGTGCATGGAGGTAATCGGCTTAATGGTAGCGGCAATGGACATAGTACCATTTGCGCGCCTGCATCTCAGACCGCTGCAATTGTGCATGCTAAGTCAGTGGAATGGGGATTACTCAGATTTGTCCCCTCTGCTAAATCTGGATCAAGAGACCAGAGATTCTCTTCTATGGTGGCTTTCTCGGCCACATCTGTCCAAGGGGATGCCCTTCCGCAGGCCAGATTGGATGATTGTAACAACAGACGCCAGCCTTCTAGGTTGGGGCGCAGTCTGGAATTCCCTGAAGGCTCAGGGATCATGGACTCAGGAGGAGAGACTCCTTCCAATAAACATTCTGGAATTAAGAGCAATTTTCAATGCTCTTCTGGCTTGGCCTCAGTTAGCAACTCTGAGGTTCATCAGGTTTCAGTCGGACAACATCACGACTGTGGCTTACATCAACCATCAAGGAGGAACAAGGAGTTCCCTAGCGATGATGGAAGTCTCAAAGATAATTCGCTGGGCAGAGTCTCACTCTTGCCACCTGTCAGCGATCCACATCCCAGGCGTGGAGAACTGGGAGGCGGATTTTCTAAGTCGCCAGACCTTTCATCCGGGGGAGTGGGAACTTCATCCGGAGGTGTTTGCCCAACTGCTTCATCATTGGGGCAAACCAGATCTGGTTCTCATGGCGTCTCCTTGTTACGGATCCAGGTCCAGGGACCCGGGAGCGGTGCTGATAGATGCTCTGACAGCACCTTGGGTCTTCAACATGGCTTATGTGTTTCCACCTTTCCCGATGCTTCCTCGATTGATTGCCAGGATCAAACAGGAGAGAGCATCGGTGATTCTAATAGCGCCTGCGTGGCCACGCAGGACCTGGTATGCAGATCTAGTGGACATGTCGTCCTGTCCACCATGGTCTCTGCCTCTGAGACAGGACCTTCTGATTCAGGGTCCTTTCAAACATCCAAATCTAATTTCTCTGAGGCTGACTGCATGGAGATTGAACGCTTGATTCTATCAAAGCGTGGATTCTCGGAGTCAGTGATTGATACCTTAATACAGGCTAGGAAACCTGTTACCAGGAAAATTTACCATAAAATATGGCGTAAATACTTATATTGGTGCGAATCCAAGAGTTACTCATGGAGTAAGGTTAGGATTCCTAGGATATTGTCTTTTCTACAAGAGGGTTTAGAAAAGGGTTTATCTGCTAGTTCGTTAAAGGGACAGATTTAAAGCTCTGTCTATCCTTTTACACAAACGTCTGGCAGAAGTTCCAGACGTTCAGGCTTTTTGTCAGGCTTTGGCTAGGATTAAGCCTGTGTTTAAGACTGTTGCTCCGCCGTGGAGCTTAAACTTAGTTCTTAACGTTCTGCAAGGTGTTCCGTTTGAACCCCTTCATTCCATCGATATCAAGCTGTTATCTTGGAAAGTTCTGTTTTTAATGGCTATTTCCTCGGCTCAAAGAGTCTCTGAGTTATCGGCCTTACATTGTGATTCTCCTTATCTGATTTTTCATTCAGACAAGGTAGTTCTGCGTACTAAACCTGGGTTCTTACCTAAGGTAGTCACTAACAAGAATATCAATCAAGAGATTGTTGTTCCATCATTGTGCCCTAACCCTTCTTCAAAGAAGAAACGACTTTTGCACAATCTGGACGTCGTCCGTGCCCTGAAATTTTATTTGCAGGCAACTAAAGATTTTCGTCAAACTTCTTCCCTGTTTGTCGTTTATTCTGGACAGAGGAGAGGTCAAAAAGCTTCGGCTACCTCTCTCTCTTTTTGGCTTCGTAGCATAATACGTTTAGCCTATGAGACTGCTGGACAGCAGCCTCCTGAAAGGATTACAGCTCATTCTACTAGAGCTGTGGCTTCCACTTGGGCCTTTAAGAATGAGGCCTCTGTTGAACAGATTTGCAAGGCTGCAACTTGGTCTTCACTTCACACTTTTTCAAAATTTTACAAATTTGACACTTTTGCTTCTTCGGAGGCTGTTTTTGGGAGAAAGGTTCTACAGGCAGTGGTTCCTTCCGTGTAAAGATCCTGCCTGTCCCTCCCATCATCCTTGTACTTTTAGCTTTGGTATTGGTATCCCATAAGTAATGGATGACCCGTGGACTGACTACACTTAACAGGAGAAAATATAATTTATGCTTACCTGATAAATTCATTTCTCCTGTAGTGTAGTCAGTCCACGGCCCGCCCTGTTTTTACGGCAGGTCTAAATTTTAATTAAACTCCAGTCACCACTGCACCCTATAGTTTCTCCTTTCTCGTATGGTTTCGGTCGAATGACTGGATATGACGTAGAGGGGAGGAGCTATATAGCAGCTCTGCTTGGGTAATCCTCTTGCACTTCCTGTTAGGGAGGAGTTATAATCCCATAAGTAATGGATGACCCGTGGACTGACTACACTACAGGAGAAATGAATTTATCAGGTAAGCATAAATTATATTTTTATGTTCTTTTTTCCAACAAAGAATATAGGTTTATATAGGTTTTTAATATTAAATTTATTACATTCAGTTTTAAATTGATTTTAATATAGCTTATGGATTGTTATTAAAGATCGAACTCCTATTTGTTTGTACCATATATAACTAACACGCATGCCCGATAAACATGGCTAGTGGGCATGTGAGGATCCAGATAGTAGATTGGTGCTGGTCACGGCTAAGAGGAGGGGCCGACCGCACTTAAATGAGGAAACCTGCGAGCAGAGGAATCAGCGTCCGCAGAAGTCGGACGAAATGCATAGACAGGGACAAGTTCCCAGACATCACTGCTACTTCAAGGGATAAAAAGACTTACCTCGATACTGCTGTTGACGGACTTCACATGCAAAGGTGTACGTAGGTGGAAGCAGGATCAGCTGTTCAGAGACCGGAATTAACTGATTGTGTGTTGTTTCAAAGGCATTTTTACTTATATCTTCTTGTAAGTGCAACTTATTATATGCTCAGAGTAGAGATATTAAACATTTTACCCTGAGTCGTGGTTGCGCACTTTCTGTTCTTCTGTTTCCAGTGTTGTTGTTGGCTGAACACTCCTCAGTATTCAGTGAATTGGGAAGCAGCACCATGAACTAAAGACAACAGGAGAGACTTTGTATCCAGCAGAAACAAAAGGTTTATTTTTAAAAATAAAATCTATCATACTCCCTGAGTCACAAAGGCGAATTACGGTCAGTACAAAATTGGGAAAAATCCCCTCTAATAACACGTATATCCACTAGATAGAGGTGTGAAACATGTATTTATATATAAAAAGTTTTATTTTATACTCAAGGCTATTAAATTTTCTAGATCTGTATTGACAATATTTTTGACAGAATCTGCGTTTAGAATATAGAGCACTGTAATTGAAAGGGTGTCTTAAACATTGCACACTATTTAAGCCTATCATAGTAATTGTCGGTTAGCACAGTTTGTTTTTTGGTTGTGTTTCATTGTTAAAAGTAAAAAATTGTTTAAAATGACATGCCCTATTTGAATCATGAAAGTTATTTTTGAACTTGACTGTCCCTTTAAAAGCTCCAATAAAAGTCATCAAACTTGAAAACTAGTAAAATAAACAAATAAACAACTAGCTTGATACTTACAAATCAAACATTTTTTTATGATTCCCATTCTTTAAGAACTGCTGAAGCCTCTGTAGAAAGAAAAAAAAAATATACAAAGAAAATAATACTTGTGAAACACTCATTGTTTGGTTCTTTTGGACAAAAGCTGAATGTATTTGCATTGTGTTGAAAGAAAAAACACTCTGAATGATGTTTGCAATACATTTTTTCTTGTGAGTGGCATATACATGCAATAGTTTTACATCTCTACTTGACAAAAGACATCCCATCCCTGAAGTGATAGAGATCTGCAAGACACACGCACAGACCAGCTGAAAACAGCTCCTTTTTATATAAAACAAAGACTGAAGGCAAAACATTTAAACAAGTGTATCTGAGAAAATATCTGCTGAAAGAACCACACAATGCACAAGAGTTAATTGTCTTGTATTTAAATATAGGTAATCAAAATGTGATCATTAATTGTACCATTTCAACATCAAGAACTCTTCACAAGTACAGTTTATCTATATATGTAAGTAGATATTATCTTTCCTTCTGTCCTTCAGGACATCATGAGGTTTTCATGCTTTTTGTTAGCAAGGGAGCAAGAAACAATGCTTTATTTTTTTCCCACATATGCCTCATTTTACCACACATTTCACCGCTTTTTACCTATATTAACTCACTTTCTCTGATACACACAGTGGCCTGAAACAGATTTTATTACAAGACCAGAGACTCATATTTTGCATATCTTTCTTTATACTACTCAACGCAGCATATAAAAGTAATGATACAGAAGTAAATGAATACAACATTAAAACAATAAAGATAACACAGAGTTAACATAAGTAACTAATGAAATGGATACTTTGGAAAACACAGAAAAAATGGACCAATAAGATGAGTCATAGCTTCCATAAACTGTCCAATACGTTCCGAAACTTCATCTTTCTTTTGCTGCTCGCTGCAGATAAGTTTCACATTTTTGCTCTTACTGTGATAGATTATATATATAAATATTTCTAAATTTTCTATAATTTTATTGTTTTATCGCTTGTATTTTCCCCTATTTTTTCCTCTCTCTTCTGTTTATCTGATTTTTTCAATTATTTTATTTATTTAAATTTTTCAATTTCAATTTTTTACTCGATCTAACCTAATACCTGTATGTTTACATAATACTACCGACCCACTACCCGTTGTTTTCTTTTTCTTTTTGCTTACTGTAGCTTCCCCGTTTTTTCTTTTTTATGCGTAGCTCTGTTGTCAGTTTGTTCCGTCTCGTGCGGCCGTCCTCCATCTTGTGACATCACTATCTTCTCTCTTGTTTTCCCTCCTTTTTTTTCCCGCCCTCTGACGTCGTCCTTAATACACCTCACACATCGGCTGGTCTCTCCATCATACCGAGTGCTTGTAACGGATACTTTTTCAACATATATTGTATCCTCTATCTAACATCTTGTATTTTAACACTGTTTCACCACTAGATGGTAGCAATGTTTTTTGTTTGACATATGTTTCAGTCATTTATTCAAACGATCTGAAGAAAGTTTTCATTTTTTATTAGTCTATTGCTGTTATTAAATTTTGGGGAATATTTTGTTAACTGAAGTACCAAAACAATTTTAATTTAGTTTTTTATTACTTTTACCATGTCCCAAGTATCTGAGACAAATGAACCCCTAACTGCACAATCTGTGCAAGTTATGATTGATAACTCTATGGGTAAAATGATGTCTCATATGTCTAACCTCCTATCCCAGCAACATAACCCTAAGACTATTTTTAAAAGGAAAAGACCTTGTTCTGTCTCTGTTTTAGCTAGCAAAAAAATTGCTTTCAAAGTGTCGTCAGACTCTTGTTGACACTTCAATTCCTGGCGGTAAAGGAAGGAAAACATCTGCAAAACCTCCCCCTAATCCCAAGGGGTTACAAATGGGATCAAAAAATACTGGGACATTATCTTTGAAAAAACTTAAGAAAGTGGTCTTGTCTTCTAATTTTGATTCTTCTACCAAAGAATTATCTAATTCTGATTTTGAGGATGTATCTGATATTTTGTCTTCGGACTCAGATTCCCCTAAACCTAGAAAACTTAAGAAATCTCTCAAAAAATCAAAATCTTCCAGATTTTGTGCAGATGATTTACACCACCCCAGATCTTCTGAGTGGTGTCCTTCTTTAAATGTGGCCACTTTCATTGATTTCCAAATAAAATTTCCTCTCAAAAAAGATACTCGTAACAAATGAGAGCAGAATGCTCTCGTCCCCTTCTTCCCAATAATACCAGCATAACTCCCGAAATTGATCCCCAAATTATTAAATTTATAGGGTCCCCTGGTTATAAAGTTAAGAAGGGCATGGATAGGGTATGGAAAACATTCAAGACAAACTGTTAGACTCCGTTGGTCCTATTTCAAAACATTTTGAAATTTCTGAACAGGCTGTTATGGAAAATTGCTCTTTAGACCCCTTTTTAGTTAGAGAATGCGTTCAAAGAAACCTCTCCTTTATAGGAAATGCTAATTCGGCTATGATCATTGAACATAGAAAAAACATTCTATGTAAAATTGATCCCAAAATTTGTGACAATGCTATTAATGAATTGGATTCTAACTCTAATGGTCTTCTATTTGGTGACATTTTTCTAAAAGACCTTAATAATTATATTAAAGGGACACTGAACCCAATTTTTTTCTTTAGTGATTAAGATAGAGCATGCAATTTTAAGTAACTTTCTAAGTTACTCCTATTATCAAATGTTCTTCATTCTCTTGGTATCTTTATTTGAAATGCAAGAATGTAAGTTAAGATGCCGGCCGATTTTTGGTGAACAACTTGGGTTGTTCTTGCTGATTGGTGGATAAATGCATCCACCAATAAAAAGTGCTGTCCAGAGTGCTGAACCAAACAAAAAGCTTAGATGCCTTTTTTCAAATAAAGATAGCACGAGAACAAAGAAAAATTGATAATAGGAGTAAATTATAAAGTTGCTTAAAATTGCATGCTCTATCTGAATCATGAAAGAGAAAATTTGGGTTCAGTGTCTCTTTAATACTTTTTCAAATTTAAATAAGGTAAGTTTGTAAAAATTTTTACCCAAACAGTTTTTCTGACAGGGCCGGGAAAGACAGGGGTTGCTTTCCTGGCTGCACAAACTATCAATCAAGACCTCAATTACAATATCAGCAACAGTTTCAACAACACTTCCAACGATCTCAGGATCCCTCTACTTCCCTGTTCTTAACGTCTCATTCCAGACCATGGTTCCAAAAGGGTCAGAGATCCTGGGCAAGATCTCGCCCCCCTGCAAGTAAGTTTTCCCTTTCCTTCTTCCCTTCCTTCTTTCCCAGAAAATCTTGGTGGCAGACTCGCCCTAGTAACCTCAGATCCTTGGATTCTTCAAACAGTTCGAGGTGTTTTGATAGAATTTTCTTCCCCTCCCGTCCAAATTTTAAGACCTCGTCCCATTCAATTTTCAAAAGAGGATCAAATTCTGGTTCAATCAGAAATTTCAACTCTTTTTCAAAAACAAGCCATCCAAAACACGATGTTTTCTCAGGATCTATATTTCAGCAATCTTTTCCTTGTAAAAAAGAAAAACGGTCAATTCCGCTCTGTTATAAATTTAAGAGAGCTAAATGCTTTTGTTTCCTAACATCATTTCAAGATGGAGGGAATTCATCTGTTAAGAGATTGCCTCAGAGAAAACTATTGTTCAATTCGCTTAGATCTTACAGATGCTTATCTGACCATTCCTATTGCTCCGGAGCATCGGAAATTTCTGACTTTTTCCTGGAAAGACCAATTGTGGAGTTTTACTTGTCTTCCTTTTCGCCTTTCTTCAGCTCCTTGGATTTTTACAAAATTATTAAAACCAGTTATGGCCTGGTTAAGATTCACAGGAGTCCGTCTAATTATTTACTTGGACCAGAATTTCATTTCTCTTCAAAATCAATTATCCCTTACCATTCATCTTCTGGAGAATCTAGGTTTTATAATAAACAAACAGAAATCTGTCCTGATTCCTACTCAGTCCCTGATATTTCTGGGTTTCACCATAGATACTTCTAAAGCCATTCTCAGTTAACCTCCAGACAAAATAAAAAACATCAAGAAAGAAATATCTCGTACTCTCTCAGCTCAATTCACTCCTATCAGGAATATAGCCAGAATAGTGGGGTTACTTTCATCCTCTATTCAGGCTATATTTCCTGTTCCCCTTCACTATCGGGAATTACAATGTCTCAAAATCTGCCATTTACAGAAAGGGTTTTCTTACTATAATTTAATTCAACTCTCCTGGTGGCTTTCTCATATGGAGGCCTGGAATGGGAGAGCTATTTTTGGCAATTCTCCAGATCTTATGATCGAATCCGACGCCAGCAGGTCTGGCTGGGGTGCTCGTTGTGGCCCTTCCATCACAGGAGGGAAATGGTCTCTGAAAGAGAAATGATTCCATATAAATTGTTTAGAACTACTAGCAGGTTCTTTCGCCGCCAAAAGTTTTGTAAAGAATTCTTCTCCAGTTACCATTTTGCTTTGCATGGACAACATCTCTGCAGTTCGTTATCAAAACTGTTTGTGGGGTACGAAGTCCAGAGATCTGTCCAATATTACCAAAGAGTTCATTCATCTGTGTTTGGAAAGGAATATTTCTGTGAAAGCAGAGTATATTCCAGGTCTTTCAAACACAGCAGTGGATTGGGGCTCCAATTTTCTAGTAGATTACAGCAATTGGAAAATTGACAGAGATGTTTTTTTTTTCACTGTCTCACCTCAGAAGTCCCTTCATTCTCGATCTTTTTGCATCTTGTCTGAATTTCCAAATTCTCCCCTACTTCAGTTGGAGACCGGACCCAGAAGCAGTGGCAATAGATGCTTTTCTCCAACTCTGGCCTCCTCAAGGAGCATATGCTTTCCCTCCCTTCTTGATGATTTTGAGAACAATTTCTGTAGTTAGCAGAGACAAAATTTCCCTTCTTCTAATAACCCCCCTTTGGCCGACTCAACCATGGTACCCTGCTCTTCCTATTCTTCTCCCTCATCTTCCACACTTGTTATCCAACCCAGAAGGAGATTTTCACAATCTCATTCTTCAAGACTCCCTTCGTCTCATTGCTTGGTCAATTTCGGGGATTCCTCTCCTCTCGAGGGACTTTCTGAAGGAGCTAAGACTCTCATGTGAGAATATTGGGCCCCAGGCACCTGAAAATCCTATTTTTATGCATGGACAAAGTGGTCTAGCTGGTGCATGGTTAGGAACTTGGATCCCCTTTCAGCTGATTTAAACCATTTTATTAATTACTTAACATCTCTGTTTGAATCAGGTTTGACTTACAGATCTATCAATTTGTATTGTTCTGCTATTTCGGCTAAACATGTTTTATTAAATAATTTTCCTATTGGTCAACATCCCCTTATTTGTAGACTTTTAAAGACTAAAACGCCCTCCTATTCCTAAATATAATTTTTTCTGGGATGTAGATAAGATTTTTTCCCTTTTCAAATCTTGGCCTTCTAATAACTTGCTTTCTCTGAAACAACTGTCTGCCAAATTA
Organism: Bombina bombina; assembly: GCF_027579735.1. Classification (NCBI taxonomy): domain Eukaryota; kingdom Metazoa; phylum Chordata; class Amphibia; order Anura; family Bombinatoridae; genus Bombina; species Bombina bombina. The sequence goes on along the minus strand of NC_069499.1, from coordinate 320,539,358 downwards.
GCTACCTTATTATGTCTTATTTCATTTCATAGAGTTTCTGATGTTGGTGCTTTAGATTTTAATTCTAAACTTTTCTCTCCTGAAGGTGTCACCTTTTTCTTATCTCGTAGAACTGAAACTTTTTCTTCTTCTATATTCTACCCGTACTTACCCTCTGAACCTTCTCATTGTGTTGTTAAATGTCTTAAAGAGTATGAATCTAAAACCTCTCTATTGAGATTATCATCTTCTAATCAACTCTTTATCTCCCTTATTTCTCCTTATGCTCCTGTCACTAATACTTCTATTTCTCGCTGGGTGAAATGGGTTATGAAAGAAGCTGGAATTGATATTTCTATTTTTTCTGCCCATTCTGTCAGAGGTTCAGCTGCATCCAAAGCTTTCCTTAAAGCGGCTCCTTTACAACAAATTCTAATTTCAGCAGATTGGTCTTCAAATTCTATTTTCAAACAGTTTTATTTAAAGCCCATTCATCATCCAGTTACTAATTTATTTTGTTAGTGGCTTTAAACTAGCAAAATATGAGTCTCTGGTCTTGTAATAAAATTTTGTTTATCCTAACTTTGAAGGTATAATCTAGATTTTCTAGATGATTATTTTCCCACCCTTCTGTCATTGTACCCTCCCTTTTTATTTTTTCACAATAATAATAATTTATTTGGTTTTCAGTTGCCAACCAATTATGAGGATCTACTTAAAGGTGGTTTCGTTCCTCTTTATTCTTCGCTTCAATCAAGCCATGACAGTTTTCGGAATATCTTCTCCTGGTTCAAAGAATACTGTTTACCTCGTTCATCTCTTCGTCATGGAATTAAAAGAAGTTTCTTCATTTCCGGCTGGATTTTGATTCTTCTGTTGGTTCTTCTCCTAATGTTGGAACTTTCATCTGTTATTTTTAATTTTTGGTTTTTCAGCGTCAGACAAGAAAGAGGAAGTTTGGGAACGTATTGGACAGTTTATGGAAGCTATGACTCATCTTGTTGGTCCATTTTTTCTGTGTTTTCCAAAGTATCCATTTCATTGGTTACTTATGTTAACTCTGTGTTATCTTCATTGTTTTAATGTTGGATTCATTTACTTCTGTATCATTACTTTTAAATGCTGCATTGAGTAGTATAAAGAAATGTCAGTATATGGTAGGGTTATAACACAATATATTTAATAATTATCCTTTAAACTGAACCCCAATAAAATATGCATATACTAGAAACCATAAAATTAATATAAATTCCTGAATTCTTTTCATCAGTTGATATCTATAAACACATTGAAATATATTTGTAGGAACAAGAATATGAATCAATACTATACACGTATATGAATTATTAAAATATGCTATACTCTTTACAAAGCAACCCAAATTGTAACTTTTTAACTAGCCTTATTCACAATAGAATTTCATTCAGTTAACACAATGAGATTCCAAGATATTTAGCTGCTAACATTCAAGCAATATAATTTTAACAGTGCTCAGTTAAACAATAGGACAATATATATATATATATTCTATATTTTGCACAGATAAAGTACTTAGCATACAAAAGACTTGTTTAACAATACACAGGCTATGAAATAAGCTAAAATACAAACTGCTCTTTTAAATCTCTTAACTACAATTTGAACATGGTCTTACCAATAACCTTTGTTTAAAATATTAAAAAAAAAAATGATAACATCCATACATCACCAGTTTGAACCAAATTGTAGTTCAATCTCCCAAAATCTTCTTTGTTTATCCAATTCGTCTCAGAATACCAAAATTGAGTTTTTGCATGTGGAAAAGAAGGTAGCTATTATGCCTTTTTGTAACTGTAGGTAACGCAGCCAAGTTTTTAGCAGTCACAGTTTTTGCACACAGACAGCCCCTTCTTTTTCTATGCTTGGGGTTTTTATCATGTAATATTACCCCACCCCTTTTTGTTTTGTACCATCACTGACAAATTGGATAGCCCTTATGGATCCTTGCCCCTTCTGTTTTGACAACCTGGGATATATGGTTGTTAGGGAAAAATGCATCTTTGTTAGCAACCAATTGTTTGGTTGTAATTCTTGCATCACAATGCTGGGTTTTGGCCATTGGGGGCAGCATGACAAACAAACAGATTCATTCCTATTTCTAACATTTTTAACAATTTAATACATTTTTATAAAGTGATCATTTATCAGACTATAACTTTTTGCATCAATCACTTACAACCTAAATTCCAGACAGGGTAGCATCATGTCAATTTCTTGATTATTTTAATATGAAACATCAAATTCTTTTTAATATCATATTACATTAAAGTAATTTATATTGCTAACTATTCCAAAATTAATAGCATTTAAAATCCTGAGATATATATATATATATATATATATATATATATATATATATATATATATATATATTCATACAAATACAGCATTTTTCATATTTCTAATAAATCCTGAATGCATGCATCTTGTCTATGGTCCATATTCATAGGACATCTTGTTATTATATGTCTGAAAAATAAAGAGATACAGAGGTTATTATTCTGACACAGTTAAACATTTTAGACCAATTAAAATAGTCACCTATCAAGCTTACCAAATCTTCCTGTAATATTAAAAAATTAGACAATCTCTCAAATTTATATATATATATATATATATATATATATATATATATATATTCATTTGATTACCTTGACTACATGAAGATATTATTTATTTTGCAAGATTTATTTATTCTTATTTATGCCATACAGAGACTTTAAATGCCAATTTGTCTGTGTTCTGTACATGTGAAACTCAATAGGGGGTCATTTAACTTGCGGTTGTTAGAAATTACAATCCCTGAAATTGTTTGTGTTTTCAAACCTTTTTCTAGACAGATCGGCTCCTCACTTTGACAGGAAACCCATATATGGGCATGTACTCTGATCTAGGCATCATGTGTATCTTTGTTTAAAAAGATCTAATCTCATCAAGTGGTGAGGTGAGAAAAAAAAATGTTTTGAAGTTTGTATTCCCAGCTAGGGAGCAAATGCAGTCTTTTGAAGTTTCTTGGGACACCTTGTCTGGATTTGAGTCTTGAGATGTGTATTCAAATCATGTGGGTTTTGAGTCAATTCCTGACATCAGAATTGCAACCCTATTTTAATAATATCTGATAAAAATATGGCTTCATACATAAACACATTCCTCTGTCCTGTTTACACATATATATATATATATATATATATATATATATATATATATATATATATATTATTTACCTGTACCCTGACATAATTCCCCCTTCCAATTCAAATAGATGTAGGACACATGTATTTGAATTGGCTTAAAGTCAGCGGTACTTGGTGAGGGTATTGAGACAGTCTCTTATGCAGAGAGTCCGTCATTTTTGAGACTTCATGCTTATCAGCTAGGCATCTTTAAACTATAGTATGCCTTTAGTGCATTTGGGGATATGACACTTCATTCTCCCTCTTTGACTCGTAGTTGGGACCTAGAATGGCATGCTCGCAATTGATTGATATGGACCCATTTATCTATGAAACTTTCATTTTTGGGGATCCGTATTTTATAGGCCACTGGAGATATTTTGACAGTAATGACAAAAGGACCTTTCCATGATGGAAAAACTTCTTCTCTTTAACCTGATCTCTTCCAAAGTTATAAAGATAAACTTTATCATTTATTTCATATTCCTTTTTGGACGTTTGATATCATAATAGGTTTTAGTGGCAGTTGCGGCTTTCTCTAAGTTCCTTTGAGCAAATGTAAAGGCATATTGCAGGTGCTTTCTTAGGTTCTCCACATATTGATGTGTATTGGCAGTGTTTATCAAGTTTTGGTCTGATGTACGGTACAGTAGATGTTGAGGTAGAACCATTCTTCTACCAGTCATCAGTTCAAAAGGTGACATCTTGGTAGCACTACTTGGAGTTGCTCTTAATGCCATTAGGACTAGCGGTAGGTTTTACATACCAGTCTTTACCCATTTCGCTCACAAACTTTTTGAGGATTTTAACAATGGACTGGTTGTAACGCTCTACATCACCACTTGAGGCAGCTCTATAAGCAATATGGAGCTTTCCTTTTACCCCTAGTATTTTCCACATTTTGGTCATCACTTCGCTAGTGAAGTGGGTTCCCCTATCTGATTCGATTCTTTGGGGTAAACTAAATCTGGAAAACACGTGGTTGATGAGCAATGCTGTGCATGTTTCAGCACTATTGTTAGGTGCACTGATGCACTCTACCCATTTAGTGAATAGGCATGTCACTGTTAACATGTATTTGTTACCTCTTGATGACCTAGTTACTGGACCAATAAAATCAATTTGTATATCTGACCATGGCATTGCCATCCCCCTTTTCTGCAATGGCGCTCTATGCGTTGGCGCAGTGGGTTGGAACTGTGGACAGATTAAACACCCTTGACAGTAGGTTTGCACATCTTTCAACATGTGTGGCCAAAAGGCATAATCATGCAATATTTCATACGTGAGTTTGGCACCACGATGACCAGATGTGAGAGCATCATGGGCATGTTGAAGCATTAGACCTCTGAACTTGGTGGGAACTACCCATTGTTGGATGCCAGTTTTGTAGGTTCTAATTAATAAACCATCCTGTAACTTGAATTGTGTTCTGGATTTCATTAAGATTTTAAGATCTTTTTTGCCAATACAATCATCTTTTGAGATGGGGCTACTTTCAGGATCTTCTATGTGTTTATAGAAGATGCCTACAATGGGGTCTTCTTTTTTACTAGTGATCAGGTCCTCACTAGGAGAATTCTGACTCTATTGTACCAGGTTAGGCTCGCTCTGTTGTTTTGCCTGGTTTCTGGTAATGACTTCTACCTGAATTGCACCCATTAAGTGGTCAATATTAAGGAGTTCTCCAGTTATGGCTCCTTGTTTGGCTAATGAATCCGCAAGGTCATTGCCTTCCTTATCAGGACCTAGAACCCGGGAATGACCCTTGGTATTTTCCAGTATATGGTTAAATCATTGGATACCACCAGATTATCAATTTTGCAGAACAACTTGCCATGCTTGACTGGTTTGTTGTTACTTTTCTGCATGCCATTTCTTTTCCAAGTTGGCAGGTATTCAACAAAACTGTCACGCACATAATTTAAGTCAGTTATGATCACAAATTCATGAATACCATGTTCAATAGCCATTTCTATGGTTTTTAGAACAGCAGTGAGTTCTGCAACTTGACTGGATCTTGGTCCAATGTTGAAACCCATAGATATATTTGGGAATCCATTAGTCCAAGTTATGCCAATGCCAGCGACTAATCTGCACTCATTATCAATAGTGGCATGGTAAGAACAACCATCAACATATACCCAAGGTAATGTTTGACATTAGTCCTCATTGTACATTTTATATGGGGAAAGCAATTGTTCCTCTAGGAAATCATCTTCTGATAATTCTTCCCCAGGATCCTTAGCAGTACAGTCGTGGAGCTCAGCAAGCCCCTGTGCGACTTGATTCTTTTTATTCTGCTTGTAGCGAATTTCTAAAGGCCAGCCTTGTAAGGAAACAGTCCATGCTGTTATGCGGCTATTAGACAAATTCCCATCTCTTATTCTCTCACTTTGCAAATATAGTAAAGGCTGGTGGGCTGTTTCTACAATAATTTTCTCACCCTGTATATAGCTGCGGAAATTTTGTAGAGCCCATACAGTAGATAAAAGGGCTTTTTCGCAATCGCTAAATTTTATTTCTACTGGGGATAGAGTTTTGCTAGCATAAGCAATTGCTTTGCTTAAATTATCATGCTTTTGGTATAAAACAGCACTCATGCTTACATCTGTGTAACCTGTTTCTAAGAAGAAAGGTGTACCACCTTCAGGGTACACTAAGCAAGGTGATTGAGTGAGTTTTCTCTTCAGCTCTCTGATGGCTGTCTCTTGAGACTCACTCCAGTGCCATTCCACATCCTTCTTTAGAAGAAGTAGTAGTGGTTTAGCTAATTCTGCATAATTATCAATGAATTTGCGAGAATAATTTGTCATACCCAGGAATGATCTAAATTCCTGTAAGTTAGTTGAGTTTTTAGAATTTACTATAGCTTCCACCTTTTTCTTTTAAGGATTTAGCCCTTCAGAAGTAACTTCATGTCCCAAGAAGTTTAAACAAGTACGGCACCATTGATCTTTTTGTAGGGATAATTTGACACCTGCCCTTTTAAGTTGGCTGAGGACGTGTTTAAGCTCTGCGATGTGTTTTTCAAAGTCTGTGCTTTTGATTAAAACATCATCAACATAAGATAAGGTCCCCCTTTCCAGTGCATCAGGCATAGCCTAATGCATGAATACAGCAAATTCATGTCCAGAATTTATGTATCCAAAAGGAAGTCTCTGAAATGCATACTGGACCTTTTGGAATGAGAATGCCAGCTTATACTGGTCCTCCTCATGTACCTTTATAGCCCAATATCCCTGTGCACAATCAATGGCAGTGAATATTCTGGATCCCTGCATCTGCGCTAGGCACAGGTCAATATATGGCACAGGACAGCCAGACATGTACACTCGTTTGTTTAGCTGTCTTAAGTCAGCACACAAACGCCATTGTCCATTGGGCTTAAGAACACCTAGAATAGTATTGTTATAAGAGCTGTGCACCTGTCGTATAATACCCCTTTCTTCCAGGTTCCTTATGATTTCTGCAAGAGAATCATATGAGGCTAAAGGAAGTCTGTATTGTTTAACAAAAACAGGTGGCGCATTGGGATCTGTTTGTATTTTTGCAATGTGCAAGTCTGTAGTACCACAGTCATAAGAATCCCTATAAAAAATATCGTTGTACTCCATCAGGAGTTCTCGCAGCAGTTGGCGTTCATCATCACTGGAACAGCCATTAGCTAAGGATATTTGCTCTCGACTATTTGCTGAAATCCTGGAAAGATTTCAGGCTGTCCTATTTCATAGGTTTCTTCCAATCTAGAGGTGAGATCCCCTTGATAATAATTTATATTGCCCCCATGACTCTGGGTATTGGGGTAATCTTGCTGTTTGATTGGCTGATCAAACACTAGAGAGGCTTCTTCAATTTTACAGATGCCTTCCTCTGAGCTGAAGGGATACATAGACTGAATTGTAAATAGACCCTCTGGCATAGATGCAAAGGATTGTTCTATTAATTGTTCTTCAGTTAGGTATCCTTCAGGTATTAGGCCAATTACATTATTCTGGAATCCAAAAGTGTAATAACTTGATTCCAGTGCATATCATATGGTAGTTCCCTTTGATAAAGTTATATCCTGTCGGGTCATGTTATGTACAATAACATGTATTGGAATAGTTCCAATATTTACCATAGGAGTATAGGCCATTGTTATACCCAGATTTTGTATTCTATGGGAGAGGCAAATTAGTGTTTCAGAAGTTTTTAATTTCTGACCTCTCTTTACCTGTAAGGGTAAAATAAATTTATCAGCCCCGGCAGGAATTATAACATCGTTAGACACCTGCATATTCACAGCATATGGCAATTGCTGGTTTGATTTCAGGGCTGCATTTTCATCCTGAAATACTTTAGGGTCCCCCTTTAACCTGCTCCAGAGGCAAGAGTTAATCAAATCTATTTGTATGGCATATCTATGTAAGATATCATTGCCAATGTATATTTAATTATGGGGAGTATTTAAAACTAAAAACAGGTGCTTCACTGACTTATCACCTATAGAGACAGATAATAAGCACTTAGCTGTGATGTTATAGCTTTCAAACCTGTTATCCAGGTCGTGGACACAGTGGTCTTGGGGAGAAAGATATTTAATCACTTTAGGTTCAGCTATCTGTGCTAACAAGCCTTCGCTTATATAGCTAGCTTCCTGTTTTAAGCTCAATTTGGCATATTTTGTTGTACCAAGGTCATGCACTTGTATAGGGATAAATAGATCCTCTTTAACTCTCTCAATCCCTGCGAGGTATTGAGTGTGCCCCCCCCCCCTTAGGGATTTTATGATCCCCCTTGTGGAGAGATATGGTTAATACATCGCCGTCTAAGGAAATATTCGCTATCTTCCCAGGCGAAATTTTAAAAGTATTACCATCAGAGCCACTTAAAAGAGTCTGATCATCTATTTGTAAAATACTGATTTCAGGTACAGACTTATTCCTGAAATGAATCTCCACAGCATCTGGTTTCTCTTCCACCACGTGACAGTTATGTCGGGGGCGAGATATACCAGATTTCTCATAATTAATAGGCCTTTTGACTTGTGACCAAATTACATTATTTATGCAATCAATTATGGTGCTTAATCGCTTCAGGAGATCACTACCAATAATTAAACGATCAGTTGGCAGATCCACTATAATGACAGGGTGTCTTATGACCCTGTTCCCCAATTTAAATTTTAACCAGGCCACACTGTAAACTTTTAGAGAGTCACCCCCAACACCTATTAGTGAACCATCAAATTTTTTTATTTTAGGTTTGTGGGGTGTTAGCTCATTTAGCTTTGTGTAGTACCTGTGGGATAAAATAGTTGCCTGAGATCCAGTATCAATTAATCCCATGATAGGATTGGAGACTGAATCCTGCAGCTCAGCTAATACATAATATCTCCCTGCAGTTTCTACCATTTCACACATAAAATTGGCATGAGTGCACACTTATGGGCTTCACCACGTGTTACCTGAATCCTCCACGTTACCAGATGCAGAAGAGACTTCACTCTTACCGGTCTCCTCTATGAAAGGGTCAACTGGGTTCTTGTGTACTGCATCTGTGGAAATAAGGTTAAGAAAATGCTGCAAAGGAAGAAATTGGTTATTTTTTTCCGGCTGAGGTTGCTTGTCATTACAGCTAAATCGTCCGTTTCCGGTCTGTGGGGAGAGAACATGATTAGTACCGCTTTTGATATTTATCATTACATTTTATATATATCTCCCCTCCCTTTCAGGTTATACTGCAGTATTTATGACTGTGCCTGCGGCCCACTGCTGACCACTGGCTGTACCCCTAAAAAAGTTTTGTTCGGTTGCTGAGCCGGAAAAGGTTGTATCATATTTGCGAATTGTTCGCTCAACCGATTTAACTGGGTATAAAGCTGATCTACTTGATCCTACAAGTTACCTCTACCCCTGGGCCTATCTCTTGATGGCCCATAGTAGTGATTCCTGAACCATTGGGTCCCCTCAGAATCAGGGCCGCTGTTTCTATCCTGGCATTGTTGCCCCTGGGGTTCAGCTTGTTCAGCATTAGTATTTTGGGGAGCATTATTTACTCGGGGTGTCTGGTTACCCTGAGAATATCTTTGCCACTTATTGTATCTACCCTTGCGGGGATACCAATTATTTAGGGGGTATTATCTTTGGGAGTAATTATTTACCTGAGTATGTCCCCCACTTTGGTTATAGTCTCTCTGCACCTCAGCCTGTGTTGGGGGAGGGCAAGAGTTAAACCTCTGTGGAGATGGCCTGTTTCCTCTGGCCACCTCTGCGTAGGTTTTCTTTTTAGACTCCAAATTGAGGGGGCTAGGTGACACCCTAGTTTCTGCCACAATTTTGGGTTTTGATTCCCTTTTAACCCCCTGTTCACCGGAATGCTGAATAGAGAATAACTTTGTACTCTCTTTGATCAGCCATTCCAATGAGCAGTTCTCATCAAAATCTCTATCTAAATTAATTTTGATGGGTGTGGGCAATGCTTCAAAGAATAAATTCACAAATTCTGAGCATTCAAATATGGGATTATCTTCAGCCATACTGTACGCATTCTTCAGTACGGAAAGGAATTCTATTGGGCTTTGATTTGCACTACATTTTAAACCATATACAGCTATTTTCGCTGCAGTTTTAGTGTGATGTTGCCCGAATTCTTTTCTGCACTGTCGTTTTGTTTCACTCCAGGAATGAATATTCATATCCTTTAGTGAAGCAAATAATTTGTGATGTTTACCTTCAAATACCCAGGGCAGAAATTTAATTTTTGATTGCTCACTTGTAACATTCATTATGGCTAAAGCGTTTTCAAAGGCCTCTAAGTGATCAATTACAGAGTTTGTTCCCTTGTTGGAGAATATTGGTACTGTATCCTTTAGGAAAGTAATTATTTTATGGAAGTCATATACCTTATTAGACGTATTTTGGGATTCTCTAGGAGCCTTATTTTTGGGGTTGGAGTGTTCCCTATTTTCACTATGGGGAGACCCCCTACGTACATTAGTACTACGTGGGTTATTTGGGTAGTTAGCTCCGCCCCCTAACTCTCTATTAGAGTGTCCCTCCCCCTCATCAGCTGAGTTATAGCAGCTCCCTAAATTTACATCATGAGGTGACTGCCTATTTGGGAAATCTATTTCTGACCCAACAGGGGTCCTTTGTCTACATTCTTCCATATATTTCTGCCTTTCATCCCTGATGCATTCTCTAAGTGAGTTAGAATTATCTGCATTATTCTCACTGTTAATAGAGGGGTTTTCCTTATGACGATATGCCTTTTTAAATCACTTAATTCTTTCTGGCTTTGCGCAAGCTGTTTATTTAACTCTTGTATATTTGCTAGTAAATCTAAGTTATGCTTATCTAAGGTGGTTAGGTTTTTGGCAAACATCAATTTTATTTTCAGCTATTTTTAAATTCTCTTTGCATCTGCGTGAGGAGCAAATACTACTTTCTAGCTCCTGTATTTGCAATTCTTTCTCTATGAGATATAGCAACATTTAATCAATAATGCATATCACAAGGGGCCAAGATTTTAGTATTAGTTTGTCTCGCTTTTTGAGACCCTTGCATTGATTAATCATTAATAATTCTTGGAATAATTCACTTTTTTCATTCCACCTATCATCATCAATGGCAATATTTTTAGCCTTAATTTCAAGCATATTCATGTATTCATTGAATTCACCCGCAATATTAAACCTCTCTTTAATGTGGCCTATAATGTCCCTCTTAAGGACCTCACCTCGAGAAAGGGGTATTGTTAGGGCACAATTTTCAAACGTTATGTACAGAATTAAATGATTCACTCCTAGTAACAGACATTATTATATTGGCTTAGTATTTAGTTAAATTAAAACGCTAATACAATTTTTACCAATAAAAAGAGATAGAAAAAAAAATTATATTTAAAAAAAAAATCAATATTAATTTTGAAATATGAAATATTAATTTTATTAATTTTGAAATATGAAAAATTAATATTTTTATCAATTTTTCAAAATTAATTTTTAATAATATTTCAAGATATTAATATTAATCTTGAAACATGAAAATAAATATTTAAATTTTCAAAAAAAAAAAACTATATTTTAAAAATATTAATTTCTAAATATGAAATTTTTGCTCTTTTTTATAATAAATATTAATAATATCTCATGCCAAGTGCCTCCAAATAATATGTCAGTATATGGTGAGAAAAAAAAATGTTTTGTAGTTTGTATTCCCAGCTAGGGAGCAAATGCAGTCTTTTGAAGTTTCTTGGGACATCCTTTCTGTATTTGAGTTTTGAGATGTGTATTCAAATCATGTGGGTTTTGAGTCAATTCCTGACATCAGAATTGCAACCCTATTTTAATAATATCTGATAAAAATATGGCTTCATACATAAACAAATTCCCCTGTCCTGTTTACATATATATATATGTTATTTACCTGTACCCTGAAAGAAAGATTTGCAAAATACTTGTCTCTGTGTCTTTAATTAAAATCTAGATTATACCTTCACAAGTTTGGATAATCGGAATTATCCCCTATTCCAGGGCATGAAAATTTGCTCCTTCACATCTTTACCACTACTCCACATCTAGTTAGTTTTAAAACTTTCACATCCAAATTGCCTTTTCATTGAGTACACATGCATTTTATGTGTAAATTATCTAAGATGAGGAGGTCAGTCAGATAAGCAGGCAGAAGCCCAGCTTGTGTCACACTTATTGATTATGACTAGAAACTGCTTCATGTCTTAGTAAATTATATAATTGAAAAATGTGAAGTCTATTATGATTCTGATGATTTATCAGGTATGTTTTATATTTCTTTTTTTTTCTGGGCCTATGACAAGCTGAATAAAACGGAATATACTGTATTAACTGACATAACAGAAATATTGTAATCACAAAAATGAATAATTCAGAGTACCATGTATCTGTCTAAATCTAAACTAGTCTATGGTATTATTTAAAGTCTTCCACAGATGAACATTGATCTGTAGTCCAAAATAGATGGACACAATACTTGATTTATGTCCTTACTGAGATGACCTCATTGTCTGGACCTCTGGACATTGTCCCTATTGAGCAGTGTATCAAGTCTAATCCTTGATAGGAAGATTAAGCTTGTCACACTTCTTGTTATCTTTGTCCCTTTAATGGCACTCTTATTCAAAGTACACCTTTTCCTAAAATAATTATGGCAAAAAACAGAAACTAAATCTATGATTATAAATTTAGATGGCTACTCATTACCTCTGCAGCACTTTTCTGGTTTACTTAGGTGTGTAGTTTGTTTCTATGACCTTAAAACAATATTTTTGTAATTATTCTAATAGATAAGATAAAACATTGTTATTCTAATAGATGTTTTAAAACTGAGTAAATGGTAAGTTTATCAGAATTTGAACCAATCACCGCATGAATATTGCAAATATTATTTAAACATTAATTTGTACATTTAAACACAGTACCAATGTCTATTTGAGCACTAATGAGATTCTGGCAGCATCACAGTTAGTAAATTTGAATTACTAAAAGCTCTTAAAAAAATATAAAGAAAAAAACAAAAAAACAACTTACCAACTTAAACTAGAGAAAATTGACTTTAATAGAAAAGGCATGTTTAAGATAAACTATTCAAGCTTTATAAGAACTGTATTTTTATTAAAAGCTCCAACAAATGTCAACAGTGTTCTTGCAAACTAGTAAAATAAATAAATAAACAACCAGCTTGATACCTACAAATCAAACATTTTTTTATGATTCACATTCTTTAAGAACTGTTGAAGCCTCTGTAGGAAAAAAAAATGCAAAAAATACTGTGAAATACTCATTGTTTAGTTCTTTTGGACCAAAGCTGAATGTATTTGCATTGTGTTGAAAGAAAAACACTCTGAATGATGTTTGCAATGCATTTTTTCTTGTGAGTGGCATATACATGCAATAGTTTTACATCTCTACTTGACAAAGGACATCCCATCCCTGAAGTGATAGAGATCTGCGAGACAAACACAGAACAGCTGAAAACAGCTCCTTTTTTATATAAAACAAAGACTCAAGGCAACACATTTAAACACGTGTATCTGAGAAAATATCTGCTGAAAGAACCACACAATGCACAAGAGTTAATTGTCTTGTATTTAAATAGAAATGGTACAATCCATTATCACATTTTGAACTCTTCACAAGTACAGTTTATCTACATATGTAAGTAGATAATAGATATTATCTTTCATTCGGCCCTTCAGGACATCATGAGATTCCCATGCTTTTTGTTAGGCAGGGAGCAAGAGACAATGCTTTATTTTACCACACAAAACTCATTCCCTTCTTTTTCACCTCTTTTACCTATATTAACTCACTTTCTCTGATACACATAGTTGCCTGAAACAAATTATCCCCTATTCCAGGGCATTATAATCTGCTTCCAAAAACATTCGGCTAGTTTTAGAGTTTGGCGTTAGCCATCAAAAGCAGCGTTAAGGGGTCCTAACGCTGCTTTTTACCACCCGTTGGTATTTAGAGTCAGCCAGGAAAGGGTCTACCGCTCACTTCCTTTCCGCGACTCCAGGCTACCGCAGATCTCCTTACGTCAATTGCGTATCCTATCTTTTCTATGGGATTTGCCTAAAGCTGGTATTTGCAGTCTTGGAAGAAGTGAGCAGTAGAGCCTCTACCGACAAGACTCCTACCGCCAATAAAAAGTCTGTAGTTAAGAGCTTTATGGGCTAACGCTGGAACATAAAGCTCCTAACTACTGTGCTACAAAGTACACTAACACCCATAAACTACCTATGTACCGCTAAACCGAGCCACTCCCACATCACAAACCATCTAATAAAAAATTTTAACCCCTAACCGGCCGACAGGAAACCGCCGCCACCTACATTATAGCTATGAACCCCTAATCTGCTGCCCCCAACATTGCCGACACATATATTATATTTATTACCCCCTAATCTGCCCCCCTAACATTGCCGCTACCTTACCTACACTTATTAACCCCTAATCTGCCGACCGGACCTCGCCGCCACTTTAATAAATGTATTAACCCCTAAACCGCCACACTCCTGCCTCGCAAACACTATAATAAATTTTATTAACCCCTAATCTGCCCTCCCTAACATTGCCGCCACCTACCTATAATTATTAACCCGCCCGCAACGTCGCCGCTACTATAATAAAGTTATTAACCCCTAAACCAAAGTCTAACATTAACCCTAACACCCCCCTAACTTAAATATAATTTAAATTAAACAAAATAATATTCCTATAATTAAATAAATTATTCCTATTTAAAACTAAATACTTACCTATAAAATAAACCCTAATATAGCTACAATATAACTAATAATTACATTGTAGCTATTTTAGGATTTATATTTATTTTACAGGCAACTTTGTATTTATTTTAACTAGGTACAATAGCTATTAAATAGTTAATAACTATTTAATAGCTACCTAGTTAAAATAACTACAAAATTACCTGTAAAATAAATCCTAACCTAAGTTACAAATACACCTAACACTACCATTAAATTAATTAAAGGGACACTGTACCCAAAAAAATTATTTTGTGATTCAGACTGAGCATGAAATTTTAAGCAACTTTCTAATTTACTCCTATTATCAAATTTTCTTCAATCTCTTTGTATCTTTATTTGGAATGCAAGAATGTAAGTTTAGATGCCGGCCCATTTTTGGTGAACAACCTGGGCTGTCCTTGCTGATTGGTGGAAAAATTCATCCACCAATAAAAAAGTGCTGTCCAGAGTACTTAAACAAAAAAAAAAGCTTAGATGTCTTCTTTTTCAAATAATGATAGCAAGAGAACAAAGAAAATTGATAATAGGAGTAAATTAGAAAGTTGCTTAAAATTGCATGCTCTTTCTGAATTACAAAAGAAAAAATTTGGGTTCAGTGTCCCTTTAAATAAATTAACTACAATTTGCTAAACTAAAATACAATTAAATAAACTATTCTATAATACAAAAAACTCCCACTAAATTACAAAAAAAAAAAAAAATACAAGAAGTTTAAACTAATTAACCTAATCTAATCCCCCTAATAAAATAAAAAAAAACAAAATAAAAGAATGCCCTACCCTATTCTAAATTACAAAAGTAATCATCTCTTTACCAGCCCTTAAAAGGGCTTTTTGCAGGGCATTACCCCAAAGTAATCAGCTCTTTTACCTGTAAAAAAAAATACAACCCCCCCCCAACATTAAAACCCACCACCCACATACCCCTACTCTAACCCACCCAAACCCCCCTTAAAAAAAAAAATAACGCTAACCCCCTGAAGATCTCCCTACCTTGAGTAGTCTTCACCCAACCGAGCCGAAATCTTCATCCAAGGTGCACAGAGGAGGTCCTTCATCTGGTAGAAGTCTTCATCCAGGCGGCGTCTTCAATCTTCTTCATCTTCAAAGGAGCCGACACGGAGCCATCCTCTTCAACAGACGACTGAACAACGAATGAAGGTTCCTTTAAGGGACGCCATCCAAGATGGCATCCCTTCAATTCCGATTGGCTGATAGAATCCAATTAAAGTAGGAAAAATCTGATTGGCTGATCCAATCAGATTGAAGTTCAATCTGATTGGCTGATCCAATCAGCCAATCGTATTGAGCTTGCATTCTATTGGCTGTTCCAATCAGCCAATAGAATGCAAGCTCAATATGATTGGCTGATTCAATGTCGGTTGAAGAGGATGGCTCCACGTCGGCTCCTTTGAAGACGGCTCCGCTCCGGATGGATGAAGACTTCTACCGGATGAAGGACCTCCTCTGCGCATCTTGGATGAAGATTTTGGCCCGGTTGGGTGAAGACGGCTCAAGGTAGGATGATCTTCAGGGGGTTAGCGTTAGGTTTTTTTTAAGGGGGGTTTGGGTGGGTTAAAGTAGGGGTATGTGGGTGGTGGGTTTTAATGTTGGGGGGGGTTGTATTTTTTTTACAGGTAAAAGAGCTGATTACTTTGGGGCAATGCCCTGAAAAAAGCCCTTTTAAGGGCTGGTAAAAGAGCTGATTACTTTTGTAATTTAGAATAGGGTAGGGCATTTTTTTATTTTGGGGGATTTTTAATTTTATTAGGGGGCTTAGATTAGGTGTAATTAGTTTAAACTTCTTGTAATTTTTTTATTTTTTCAAATTTAGTGTTTGTTTTTTTGTATTATAGATTAGTTTATTTAATTGTATTTTAGTTTAGCTAATTATAGTTAATTTATTTAATGAATTAATTTAATGATAGTGTAGTGTTAGGTGTATTTGTAACTTAGGTTAGGATTTATTTTACAGGTAATTTTGTAGTTATTTTAACTAGGTAGCTATTAAATAGTTATTAACTATTTAATAGCTATTGTACCTAGTTAAAATAAATACAAAGTTGTCTGTAAAATAAATATAAATCCTAAAATAGCTACAATGTAATTATTAGTTATATTGTAGCTATATTAGGGTTTATTTTATAGATAAGTATTTAGTTTTAAATAGGAATAATTTAATTATAGGAATATTATTTTGTTTAATTTAAATTATATTTAAGTTAGGGGGGTGTTAGGGTTGGACTTCAGTTTAGGGGTTAATAACTTTATTATAGTAGCAGCGACATTGCGGGTGGGAGATTAGGGGTTAATAATTGTAGGTAGATGGAGGCAATGTTAGAGAGGGCAGATTAGGGGTTAATAAAATTTATTATAGTGTTTGCGAGGCGGGAGTGCGGCGGTTTAGGGGTTAATACATTTATTATTAGTGGCAGCGAGGTCCGGTTGGCAGATTAGGGGTTAATAATTGTAATTAGGTGTTAGGGGCAGCGGATTAGGGGTTCATAGCTATAATATAGGTTGCGGCGGTGTCCGGAGCAGAAGATTAGGGGTTAATAATATAATGTAGGTGTCAGCGATAGTGGGGGCGGCAGATTAGGGGTTAATAAGTCTAAGATTAGGGGTGTTTAGACTCGGGGTTCATGTTAGAGTGTTAGGTGCAGACTTAGAAAGTGTTTCCCCATAGGAAACAATGGGGCTGCGTTAGGAGCTGAATGCTGCTTTTTTGCAGCTGTTAGTTTTTTTCAGCCAGATCAGCCCCATTGCTTCCTATGGGGATATCATGCACGAGCACGTTTTTCCAGCTTACAGCTACCATAGGCAACGCTAGTATTGCGGGTTGAAGTGGAGCTAAATTATGCCCAACGCTCCCTTTTCTGAGCCTAACACAGCCACTCAGACAACTCTAAATACCAGCGTTGTCTTAAGGGTGCACTGGAAAAAAAAAGCAGCGTTAGCTACGCGGGCCTTTACCGACAAAACTCTAAATCTAGGCGATTGTTTTTATCTCAGATGAATTTTGGCTTCATATTGAATTAATCTAATTAACTCTCGGCTAGATTACGAATTTTGCGTTATGAGCTGTGCGGTGCTAACGTGCAGTTTATTCTCACTGCTCACTTTCCTACAGCGCTGGTAATACAGGTTTTTACAAACCCGGCGTTAACAGGCAAGAAGTGAGCGTAGAGCAAAATTGAGCTCCATACCGCACTCCAATACCAGCATTACTTAAGTCAGCGGTGAGCTGGTTTTACGTGCTCGTGCACGATTTCCCCATAGGCATCAAGGGGAGAGCCGGCTGAGAAAAAGTCTAACACCTGCAAAAAAGCAGTGTAAAACTCATTAACGCAGCCCCATTGATTCCTATGGGGAAACTAAAGTTATGTTTACACCTATCACCCTAACATGAACCCCGAGTCTAAACACCCCTAATCTCCGCTCTGGACATCGCCACCACCTATATTATACTTATGAACCCCTAATCTGCTGCCCCCAACATCACCGACACCTACATTATATTTATTATCCCCTAATGTCCCTCCCCTAATGTCGCTGCCATCTATCTACATTTATTAACCCCTAATCTGCTGCCCCCAACGTCGCCGCCACTATTCTAAATTTATTAACCCCTAAATCTAACCCTAACCCCCCTAACTTGAATATAATTTAAATAAATCTAAATAAAATTACTATCATTAACTAAATTATTTCTATTAAAAACTAAATAATTACCTATAAAATAAACCCTAAGCTAGCTACAATATAACTAATAGTTACATTGTAGCTAGTTTAGGGTTTATTTTTATTTTACAGGCAAGTTTGTATTTATTTTAACTAGGTAGAATAGTTACTAAATAGTTATTAACTATTTAATAACTACCTAGCTAAAATAAATACAAATTGACCTGTAAAATAAAACCTAACCTAAGTTATACTAACAAATAACACTATACTACAATTAAATAACTTACCTAAATTAAATACAATTAACTAAAATGATCTAAATGACAGAAAATAAAAAAAAATTACAAGATATTTAAACTAATTACACCTAATCTAAGAGCCCTATCAAAATAAAAAAGCCCACCCAAAATAAAAAAAACCTAGCCTAAACTAAACTACCAATAGCCCTTAAAAGGGCATTTTGCGGGGCTTTGCCCCAAATAAATCAGCTCTTTTGCCTGTAAAAAATAAATACAAACAACCCCCCAACAGTAAAACCCTTCACCCACACAACCAACCCTACAAATAAAAGCCTAACTAAAAAAAATGTTCCCCATTGCCCTGAGAAGGGCATTTGGATGGACATTGCCCTTAAAAGGGCGTTTAGCTCTAGTGCAGCCAAAGCCCTAACCAAAAAAATAAACCCACCCAATACACCCTTAAAAAATCCTAACACTAACCCCCGAAGATTCACTTATCGGGAGAAGTCTTCATCCAAGCGGCAAGATGTCCTCAACAAAGCCATCAGAAGTGGTCCTCCAGAAGGGCAGAAGTGGTCCTCCAGATGGGCAGAAGTGCTCCTCCAGACGGGCAGAAGTGCTCCTCCAGACGGGCAGAAGTGCTCCTCCAGACGGGCAGAAGTGGTCCTCAAGACGGGCAGAAGTGGTCCTCAAGACGGGCAGAAGTCTTCATTCAGATGGCATCTTCTATCTTCGTCCTTCCGACGCGGAGCGGCTCCATCTTCAAGACATCCGGCAGGGAGCATCCTCTTCAATCGACGGCTTCTTCAGAATGAATATTTCTTTAAATGACGTCATCCAAAATGGCGTCCCTTAGATTCCGATTAGCTGATAGAATTCTATCAGCCAATCGGAATCTAAGGGACGCTATCTTGTATGATGTCACTTAAAGGTACATTCATTCCGAAGAAGCCGTCGATTGAAGAGGATGCTCTACGCCGGATGTCTTGAAGATGGAGCCGCTTCGCATCGGAAGGATAAAGATAGAAGATGCCGTCTGGATGAAGACTTCTGCCCGTCTGGAGGATCACTTCTGCCAGCTTTGTTGAGGACATCTTGCTGCTTGGATGAAGACTTCTCCCGGTAAGTGAATCTTCGGGGGATAGTGTTAGGATTTTTTAAGAGTGTATTGGGTGGGTTTATTTTTTAGGTTACGGCTTTGGGCAGCAATAGAGCTAAATGCCCTTTTAAGGACAATGCTCATCCAAATGCCCCTTTCAGGGCAATGGGGAGCTTTTGTTTTTTAGTTAGGTTTTTATTTGGGGGGTTGGTTGTATTTTTTTTTTTACAGGTAAAAGCTGATTTCTTTGGGGCAATGCCATGCAAAAGGCCCTTTTAAGGGCTATTGGTAGTTTAGGCTAGGTTTTATTTTATTTTGGGTGGGCTTTTTTATTTTTATAGGGCTATTATATTAGGTGTAATTAGTTTAAAGATCTTGTAATTTGTTTTTTATTTTCTGTAATTTAGTGGTTTTTTTTTGGTAATTTAGCCGATTTTATTTAATTTATTTAAATAAATAATAATAACTATTTAGTAACTATTCTACCTAGTTAAATTAAATACAAACTTGCCTGTAAAATAAAAATAAACCCGAAGCTAGATACAATGTAACTATTAGTTATATTGTAGCTAGTTCAGGGTTTATTTTATAGGTAAGTATTTGGTTTTAAATAGGAATAATTTAGGTAATGATAGCAATTTTATGTAGATTTATTTAAATTATATTTAAGTTAGGGGTTGTTAGGGTTAGACATAGGTTTAGGGGTAAATAAATTTAGAATAGTGGCGGCGATGTTGGGGGCAGCAGAATAGGGGGTTAATAAATATAGGTAGGTTGCAGCGACATTGGGGGAGAGAGATTAGGGGTTAATAAATATAATGTAGGTGTCGGCGATGTTGAGGGCAGCAGATTAGGGGTTAATACATATAATGTAGGTGGCGGCGATGTTCAGAGCAGAAGATTAGGGGTTAATAAGTATAATGTAGGTGGCGGCAATGTTGTGGGCAGCAGATTAGGGGTTAATAATATTTTACTAGTGTTTGAGAGGCAGTTTAGGGGTTAATATGTTTATTATAGTGGCTGCTATGTCCAGAGTGGAGGGTTAAAAATGTTATTAGTGTTTGCAAAGCAGCAGGGCCTCGGTTTAGGGGTTAATAGGTAGTCTATAGGTGAAAGTGTACTTTTCAGCACTTTAGTTATGAGTTTTATGCTACAGCGTTGTAACATAAAACTCATAACTACTGACTTTAAAATGCGTTACAAATCTTGACGGGGTATGGTGTACCGCTTACTTTTTGGCTTTTACTTTCCCAGGACAAACTCGTCATACCGGCGCTATGGAAGTCCCATAGAAATAGGCTTTACGAAATTTACGTAAGTTGGTTTGCGGTAAGGCCAAAAAAAGTGTGCGGTGCCCCTAAACCTGCAAGACTCGTAATACCAGCAGGCATTAAAAAGCAGCGTTAGGACCTGTTAATGCTGCTTTTTCAGCTTACCACAAAACTCGTAATCTAGCCGTCTGAAAGCTGCAATTTAAACCAGTTAAGCTGCCTGAATTTAATATACCAAATACATTTTACCTGCAGAGGGCTTTCACAGCCTTCGACAAGCAAAATATACAAATAAGTTTTATATGATCCTTCTAATGGATTGGAATAGATATCATTGTGAAATTCAATGTAAAACTAAAGTGGCCTACAGATCTGCTTAGGGTGTGTCACAATAAAATTATTCAGAGAGTGCTATTCAGAGACCCCTTAAGTCTATGCAATGCAATTCAGTTTTTCCCAGCAACCAATAAATATGTATAGTGATACTTGTATTTAAATGTGCAGGCAGTCAGAACACAACAACAAGGCAGTTACCATAGATCGTATTCCAAACAGTTGTGTGAGACAAGCAGAGTTCAAACTAATAGAACAGGGAGGTACCAGGGAATGAATAGTCAATACAAACCAGGTTCAGGAAATAAGTTCTGCCAGTAACAAAATCAGGATCCAAAGAGTTGTCAAAACAAGCCATGGTCATGCATAGGAAAACCAGTCTCTTAATAGGTACACCCTAATAATAAAAAATATTAACAAATGGTCACAAAGAAATAGTGCTGGTTGTGTGAAAAATTAAGGCTCATGTCACATGAGAAGTGAGACTTGGCACAGAAATATGCCACAGAGCATATAAAGAAATGACATGATATATAAAGCCACATGACACAGAGCTCTGGTGCAAGAAATATGTGTGCTAGTTATTTATATGAACGATACCTGATATCAGACTATGCTCCTAAACTCTTTTATGCTATAAGAACTAAGGGGATATCATATAGTAAAAATATGCCTTTTAAATGCCAAATATTCAGGGATAGGCCCTCAGAACTGGCATATAAACCTTACATCTGTCATAAGAGTGTACGATTCTTTTATAAACACATTTTGATTTCTAAAGTTTTACTAAGCTACTGTAATACTGTAAACATCTCCAGATTGAATGTGATTGACCAGATTGAGTGATATTTATTAAACTCACCATAGAAGTGCTTTGTATGACGTTTACAGTATTTCTATGAAGCTACTTTTAAGTCAAAGCTGCAACAAAATGAAATGTCGATGCTATGGACACTTTTTAAATATTATATAAATATGTTTCATATGTTCTAGTCTTATAAATAAAATATTAGTGAGCTGTCTTTGATTGTCATCATTTATTTATTTATTTTATATATTTTTTTTAATTTGAAAATTTTATTTCAAAAAGAAAAAGAATTATAATACAATTGTTTAGGAGACGCAGCTCCTGTACTTCACATAAGCAAATACAGACAGTTTCCATTATTACCATGGTACAGCCAGTTACCTTAACTATTACAAAGAATAGCTTCTTATATATTTACATATTTTATACTACCAAGATATCAATTGTACATCCTATCCATATTAATGACTCAGCTCTTAATAAAAACACAAATGTCTGGTCTATAAGAGTCATTGTGAGTCTATACCAATTTCGAAACCCTCTTATCTATTCAGCGTGCGTCCTCTATAAGTGTGACAGTTGGCGAGAGATATCCAAAAAACTAAGATTTATTAGATGGTACGGAGGATACATTCATTTGCTAACCTTATTACCCAGAGCCTAAGCTCCTAATCCCTTAAAATGTCAAAAATTAGTCTGCTTAGCCATGGTCTGGGGAGGAGAGGAAAAGAGGGAGGGGGGGAGAGAAAAAAAAAAGAAACAAATTATATACTAAACTACAGGTAAAGTGGCATTAGTGCTATATACCTGTAGGAAGAGATATATCAGACTCTTTCAAGAGCTATTGATTGAACCATGCTTTAGGTAGGAGACCCAGCTCTATTTGGCGTTGTACCCACGCTGAGAACCTGAATTGATTCACCGCTTGTCTCTGCATCTCTAAGGGGAGTGAATAGATATATCTCTTCCATTTACTGAAAAATCTGGTGATCATTTTTGGATCATTGACGTTTACCTGACACTGTTCCATCACCATTTGATGTTGCACTTCTTTTAAGAAGTCTGTAAACTTAGGTGATTTTTGGTTTTTCCATTTTTTTAATATTATGTTGCGAGCTGTCAGGATTGCTAGATTCATAAATCTATTATTAGGTATAGCGGGCGAGAGTTTGCATAAAAACATTATTTGCTGTGGATTAATTTTAAATTTTATCCCCATTAATTTACCTATCCAGAAATGTATCTTTTGCCAAAATTGAAATATTTTGGGGCACTCCCAAAAGCAATGCAAAAGGTCTGTCTGTTCTTTACTGCATTTGGGGCAGTTCTTATTCTCAGGACTCCATTTTGCCAATCTAGTAGGCGTTAAATACGCCCTATTTAATAATTTCATGTGGGATTCCTTCCACGCATGCATGCAAGTCGCCCCAGCTGCAAGAGTAATACTCTGTGTGAGGGTCTCGCTCTCAACCTCCACTTTTTCTTTAGCCCATTTTGATGATATTTCAATTATATTTTTCTGACCCAGAAATTTCATAATTACGCCATAAGTTATGGAAATAGAGTTCACCCCCTCACTATATTGTGTAATAACATTCTGAAAATATTTACTGTCAATCTCCGCACCAGACTCCTGCCTTAAATTTTCTACCCAATGCCTAGTTTGCAAGTAAGCAAAGAAACTAAACCTTGGAATACCAAACTGTTGTGTTATAGTTTCAAAAGAGTGGAGCCGCAAATTGCTCCCATCACATAGCTGGATCACATATTTCACTCCTCGTTCAGCCCATAGCTCAAATATTGATGAGTTATGGGCTGCTGGGAAACTAGGATTGCCACATAAAGGTAGAAATTCTGATTTTCGAAAATCAATTCCCAGTTCCTTACATACTTTCTGCCAAGCCTGTACAATATACTTAAAGGTGTGAAGATAATTAACTGGGTCTGGAAGCTTACTTGCTGGGTGGTGAAGAATCGCCTTAAGATTAAACGGCTTTATCAATATCGACTCCAAATCATAAAATGTAACCAAATTTTTTTCGGTAATCCAATCCAAAGCAAATTTCACAGCTGCTGCATAATTATAGAACTTTAAGTGTGGACAAGCCATACCACCAAAAGCTTTAGGTAATGTTAACTTATGAAATGATATAAGTGGTTTCTTACCTTGCCAGATAAAATGATTAAAAAATCTATTGAGGAGAACATAGTCTTTTTTGTATACCAAGAGGGGGATATTCTGTAAGAAATATAAAATTTTAGGAAGTAGGACTACTTTGATCAACATTATTCGGGCCGTAAGCGAAAGGGGGAGATTGCTCCAACTCCGTAGTTTAGACAGTAGTCCCTTGATACATTGTTTGAGATTAAGCTCATACCAGCGACTGGGATCCCTAGTTAACCTGATTCCTAGGTATGTGATCTGTAGCGATTCTATAAATGGATGCCGGCTCTGACCTAGGGGTTTACGGATCCACATGATCTCAGATTTTTCATAGTTTATTTTATATCCTGAGAAGGAGCTAAACAGATTAAATATTTCCAGAAGACAAGGAATAGAGTCCTGTGTGTTACTTAGAAATAGGAGGAGGTCATCTGAGTATAACGCAAGAACTAACTTATGACTCCCTACCTGAATACCATGTAGTTCCTTCCTTAAATACATTGCCAGTGGTTCAAGAGACAGATTAAATAAGAAAGGCGAAAGCGGGCATCCTTGCCGCGTACCTCGTTCGAGAATAACCTTTTCTGTTACTTCCCCATTTACTATAATTGTGGAGGTTGGTGCCTTGTAAAGCTGTGATATGAATTGTTGGATAGTACCTGCTATGTCAAATTTCCCCAAAACCGTTATTAAATGATCCCATATAATGAAATCGAACGCTTTCTCAGCGTCGATCGTGAGAATAGCAAGGTCTGGCTTAATATGAGATCTCTGTCTTTACACTTTATTCCAAAAGAAATCCAGAACCAATTGCACTTTCCTCAGGTTCTTGACAGGGTTCCTTCCTGTCATAAAACTGGTCTGATCCTGATGCACCAGACAACCTAAAGGCACTTTTAATCTATTGGCAAGAATGTAAGTAAGAATTTTATAATCTTGATTCAAGAGTGAGATAGGCCTGTAGGAAGAGGGCAATTCAAGATCTTTATCTTTCTTTGGAATCAAAACTATGTTGGACGCCGCGAACAGGCATGATTGTGACTTATTCTGGGTATAATAATTGTTATAAAGTTGAACCAGGACCGTCGGAACTTGATCGAGAAGTAATTTATAGAATTCTGCTGGGAGGGAGTCTGGCCCGGGAGCTTTCCCGAGTTTTAACTTTTTAATAGAATTAATGACTTCTTCCAGAGAAATAGGATCATTCAGTCTTAACAGATCCTCTCTCGCGATTTGAGGAATGGTGAACCCTTGCCAGAATTGTTGTTTCGACGATATATCTATCTGTTTATCTGCATATAGTTCTTGAAAGGTCTGAAAAAAAGCTTCACTAATTCCTAAAGAATCAGTCACTCTGGTGTTTCTAAATTTAACTGCAGTGATAAAATTCTTCTGTTGTCTGATCTTAACAATTCTAGCTAGGTATTTAGCTGACGTACCTTGAGCCCCTGAATATATGGCCTTCATTTTTAGTTCTTCTGATATCGATATTTGTTTCAGGAAGAGATCATAGAGCGCTTTGCTCTCCTTGTATTTAAGCCACTGCTCTGGCAAAGGGTTGCTTAAATATTTCCTATAGTTGTTGCTTAAGGTATTCGCGAGTTGCTCCTCCCTTTTCCCCCAAATTGTTTGCATCCTAGCCAAGTATGCCTTTATCTCTCCTCTGAAGACAGCTTTCGCGGTTTCCCAGAGAATTTCTGGTCTGTTTATATAGTCTTTATTCTCTGCCCTAAATTGATACCATCTGTTCTTAACCCATTTTTTGAAGTGCAAATTGTGGTACAGGTATTGGGGGAAGTACATCCTAGTATTTTTCACCCTGCTCTTATCACTTATTCCGATCTCTAGTGCGATAGTAGCGTGGTCAGAGACCAGGATCTCACCAATGTCTGCCCGAATTTGCATTCTAGCCATATGCTTAGAGATTAAAAAATAGTCTATTCTAGAGAAGGAGGAGTGGGCGCGTGAAACACACGTATACTCGCGGCGATCCGGGTTTTTTCCGCGCCACACATCATATAGAGCTAACTTCTTCCTAAACATTTGGAGGATATCAGCTTCCCTGGCCTTTCTTGGCAAGAATCTTGTCTTAGATCTGTCTAAAATATGCGAGAAAGCCATATTGAAGTCCCCTACCACCACTACGTTTTTCCCGGTATGCATAAATAGTTTTAAACTTATATCTTCCCAAAATCCTTTATCGATCAGATTGGGACCATATATATTACAGAAAACAAAATTAGAACCGTTAACTTCAATCTCCATAATCTGATATCTCCCATTAGAATCATTTTCTACTGTAATAATTTTACAGTCCAATTGTTTACGAATTAAAATAGCAAGGCCTCTCTTAGCTTTATCATATGGGGTAAATAATATCTCCCCCACCCACTTAGATCTAAGTTTAACCGCTTCTTTTGGTCTGAGATGGGTCTCCTGGATGAATGCTATGTCTGGCTTTTGGAGTCCAAGATGTCTAATAATCAATTTCCTTTTGCTGGGGCATGAAATCCCCCCAACATTCCAGGACACTAATTTCAACTTAACCATCTAAATAAAAAAAGAAAGAGAAGGAAAAAAAAAAAAAAAAGGGGTACGCCCCCCACCTCATTCCCCCTCCTCAGATCTACTGGATTACTAATATCTTCTACCTCGCTTCCCACCCAGTTACTTATTGTTAAAATTCTATTTATGTGTTTAGACATTCCTATACCTATATCGTTCCCCAGCACAACCAACATTATCACTTCTTCTTGCTTCCTCATCCTCATTAATTTCTTTATGGGACCCTTCTCCTACCTTAATTCCTTTATTGTAGACCTATACTCTGGCAAAATATTTTAATCTCTTCCGGCTTCGTAAAGCTGTGAGATCTTTTTCCAAGATCACCTTAGCAGGATATACCAATCTTGCCTTTAAATTAGCTTTAATCATTTTAGAGCAGTAAGGGGCCATTTCCCTACGCCTGTTTTGAGTTTCTATTGAAAAATCCTGAAATATTAAGATTTTGTGGGAGCCAATCATGAGATTGTTATTTTTACGGTATATTCTGAGGATATGGAATTTGTCTTGGAAATTCAGAAATTTAATGATTAATGCTCACGGTCTTACCTGAGTATCTAGACTCCCTCTAGGAGGGTCTAATCTATGTACTCTCTCTATAGGGATTCTTATATTTTCAATATTACTACCGAGTAATTTTGGGAGTTGTGTAGCAGCAAAATTTATCAGATCGTGAAACTCTGCCGTTTCCGGTAACCCAACAACCCTCAGGTTGTTGCGCCGTGCCCTATCCTCAAGTTCTTCTAATTTAGTTTGTAGTGAGAGAAGTCTAACCTCATGCGAGTTAGTCATCTGATCCTGTGTTACTGCTCTATCTTCTAGATCTGAGACTCTCGATTCAATTTCATTCATACGAGTTGCAAACTGCTTTATTTCGTTAGTAACTGTTGCCATTTCTTGCTTTAAAACTTCAAATTGTGGCATGACTAGCTCAGAGATCTGTTGGATTAATGAAGTGTTATCTAAAGAGCTCACAGCTAATTCATTCTGACTTTGCGTGTCTGAACTGCTTTCACTGGGCTTAGATTTTTTATCTTTAGTTTTAGGTGGCATGCTGGGTGAAGAGGGTTTAGAATGTGATATATATCTTTCCATATATTCGGTGAAAAAGTGAATCGTGACTACGACAAAATCTAGAGTTTAGTCCTAACCGTGTTAATTAGTGCTAAGGATACCACAGAACCTTTGATTATAGGCTAATACCTACAAATTCTAAGAGAGCTTAAAAATAAGTGCAGCTCAACCAACAATATCAAACCAGCCTTCAAACCCGCTGGAATATATTAGACACAGTGAATGTGTTGTGATGTGTCTACATATAAATAAACAGTGAATCAAAAAATCATGATATGCATACTTCAATACAGAGCCATCATGAATCAGCAAAGCATCACACAATACATATGTTAATCACAATATCCATGAAAATTAAATTAAAAAAAAAAGAATATAAACAAAGAGGTAATCACTTTAAAAAAGCAAAAAAGGCAAAAACACA
Source organism: Bombina bombina (assembly GCF_027579735.1). Classification (NCBI taxonomy): domain Eukaryota; kingdom Metazoa; phylum Chordata; class Amphibia; order Anura; family Bombinatoridae; genus Bombina; species Bombina bombina. Next base: position 320,511,215 of record NC_069499.1, on the reverse strand, counting down.
AAAAAGTAGTGAGCACACCACACAAAAACTATTCAATATTAACTCAGAATACTTATTTCCAATGCAGCACAGTCATAGTACTATTCAGATCTGAACTACTTTATGTATCAGAGATAATAGACTAAAAAGGTAAAAACCTTGCTAGCTGGCAACCTGTTTCTTATCGATTCCTTTTTATTAGTTACCAGTAAATATGCAGTATAATCATGGTATGCATAATAAATCTTTGTATGTAACTTAGTAAGTAGAGGCGTGTATCTATATAAATGCAACACATAAATTCTCCACTTTCCTTTCTCTTTATTTGTATACTGTGGGTAATGACCTTTTCTATCCCTTCCTCTCCAAACCTCTTTCCTTTTTTTTTTTAAAAAGGGATGTTCAGCATCAAACTATAGTATGAGGAGATATGCCTCGGGGGATATATTTATTGATTAATATTGCCCAGTAACTTTTCAGGACAGTTTCCTAGGGGGGAGATCTTATGTTTAAACCCCTTATTAGCAGCTGAACCTGCATACGCTTAACCAATGTTACTGGCCACACTTAATATATAAAATAGCTTTATCAATTACACAAAATGGCCTCAGTTAAGTCAAATAATAATATTAACATATATTGGCATATTCAGTATATCATTGCTCCAAAGGTTATGCTGGTCTAAAGTTATAACCAAGATATCACAGCTCCTATAGCAATCAAAAGTTAGAGGATTGTTCAAGCAAAACAAGAAAATTCATTTAACAGATCTATTCCTTTTGGGGTCTAGATGTATTTTCGATAGAGTAAGCAGTTTAAATGTTATGCCCGGGTTCTATGTGAGATGACATTTCTTGGTATCACTTTATACAGACAATACGTCCCCAAAACTCCTTAAATGGGCACAAACAACAGTTTTTCTGTGTTGGGGGCAAAAACTCTTATTTTCAGAATGTCTCCACTTTGTTTCTCAAAGTCCATGCTGAAATTAATTTAATAGTCCCGGTTAGGACCTGACTGATAGAGAGGGCAGGCCTGTTTTAACTCCAAATAGGGGGTAATTGTGCCCCTCCAGTCCAGAGACCCCTGACTGTTAGAACGCTTAAATACAACTTGCAATAGTCTGGTATAGATTTCTACCAGTAACCGGGATCGCTCCGTTGTCCTCGAAGTCCGCTCACCAGCTGGTTACACTGATTCCACCGGTAGTTCCGGCGAGCAGGTACGCACTTCCTGTGTGATGTAGTTGCCGTGACAGAGCCAACCCAGATGTAGGATCCAAAGGAAGATTGCCAGACGTGGTAGAATGGAAAGGGCCGCAGCTCCCGGACACCTCCGTGAACGCCTCCTCAGCCACCGCAGACTGGACTCCACTCCTCTCCTGGGCCTTTACATAAGTATACTCAAAACCGGGTCCTTTAGGTTTTAAGGTGTGCTGTAGTTGTGCTGGTTGCAAGAACGCCTTCCAGGCATCATGACTCTGCACCAGAGTCGATCTGCAGGGATTTCTGTCGGCCTCTGCTGTATGGATTCCAAGCCAGGTGTATCTCGCCGGCCAAGGAACAAACGCAGGTGGGGTTTGATCAAAGTTGCCCTTCACATCAGAGCGCTGTGCTAGCAAGCAGCCTGCTGCTAGCTCCTCCCCTTCCGACCTGATTGTCATAATTTATAATCAGGTAACATTGTTTATAAATTTGTTTTTGTCCCACATGCCATTGAGCAGTTTACAACTTTGAGTTCAGTTTAGGGTTGCTATATTTTCATTTTAATAAAGGGCCCATATAAAACATAAAATATGTCAGGGTCTATTTAAGAAACAGTTCAGAAATGTTATAAGAACCTTGACATTTTTTTTTTTTTTATAAAGGTCATCTTTTAAAAAGGAATTATGGAAATACTAGTTCAGCTGCTTGCGGAGGAGATATCCTATGGTCATATAAGCAGAGTGTCATGCTCGGCTGAGTAGGTTCAGGGGTATGGAGCATGTGCAAGGTGTTGGCTGAGTTAAGCTGAGAGGATGTGAAGAGGTGAGTAGGACTCAGTATACCAGAATGGAAACACAGAACAAAGAAGGTCTTTTCCTAAAGAAACTTTACTAAGGTAATGCAAGGAAAACAAGAGGTAAAGCAAATCAAGGTTATACTCAAAACTGATAACAAACAAAAGTCTTTGTAAAAGAACAGTTTAAGCAGAAGTCCTTCAACAGACACAAATGACCCTTACGAGTACTTTATTTTAGGACCAAAGTGCGCATACGCGGGTATTAGAGCCAGGGTACTTGGTATCATACACCAGTATCTCAGTAAGGCAACTTGGTTTCAGGAACATGCCGAGCATACGCCAGTATCTCAGTAAAGCAACTTGGGTTCAGGAACAGGCCAAGCATACGCCATTATCTCGGTAAGGCAACTTGGGTTCAGGAACGGGCCAAGCATACGCCAGTATCTCGGTAAGGCAACTTGGGTTCAGGAACGGGCCAAGCATACGCCAGTATCTCGCTAAAGCAACTTGGGTTCAGGAACGGGCCAAGCATACGCCAGTATCTTGCTAAGGCAAATTGGGTTCAGGAACACAAATGTCACAGTAGAGTTGCTTAGACTCAGCAAACAGATAAACATAAAGTTCTTACAGCAGTGGGGTTTAGTACCAACAGCCAAAGAAGTATACAGGTACTCACAGAAAAGGTGTTCAGTCTCCCAGCAGAGGTACTTGGCTTCAGGATAAACAAATGTCACAGTATAGTTGCTTAGACTCAGCAAGCAGATTAACATACAGTTCTTACAGCACAGGTGATTAGACACAGTAGCTAAGTAAGCATACAGCATACAAAAGAATTGTCAGAATACAAGCAAAGGGTAAGTAGCAAGGAAAGCAGTCCAATCTTTCAAAAAGTAAAAGGGGAATCCAGAAAAATGGTCAATAAGCAAGCCGAGTTCAGATGCCGGGATCCAACAACAAAACAGGAATTCAGGAAACAGAACAGAGGCAAAAACAAAGGAAATCAATCACAATGTCAAGGCACCAAATGATTAGGGAAGCAGCCCTTTATAGCAGAGCTGATTAGAAAACTACCTGCAGCTGGCAAGCAGGTGGAGTCAGAAAGTAACACACTGCAGGTAACAGGTCTCCAAAATGCTGCAAACATAAATAGATACCTCTGGTGGCACAGGAAAAGAAAAACAGGCTGGGAACCAGGGGTCCCAGGTTCAAATCCAGGCATGGCCGTGACACTCAGAGCCTTTGCATTCTGCCCTTTTCTTAGCAATATAATGCTCCTGGCCTCTCAGCTACAAGTTGATGTCTCTTAGGCCCCTATTTACCAAAGGTCTTGCGGACGATCCGACAGTGCGGATCAGGTCCGCAAGACCTCGCTAAATGCGGAGAGCAATACACTCACAAGAGCTGCTGGTGCAACGCCGCCCCCTGCTGACTCGTGGCCAATAGGCTGCCAGCAGGGAGCTGTCAATCAACCTGATCATACTCGTATTTCAAAGTCTTAGCAAATTTTAAGTTAAACTGTAACTCAACATTTCTCCTTGCCATTGTGCTGATGTATGTGTATTCAAAAGATATTATTTGAATTAGTTTAGGTTTAGATGATTTCTTCTGTTTGATGAGCAGAAGACTTAATAAAGATTTAAAACTTATAGGTCTGGATCCGACACAGTGGGGCATATTTAACAATGTGTATCATGTCCGCTGCACATTGCTACACATCGATAAATGCTGACAGCATATGCTGTCGGCATTTATCAGCCCCCTGCAGATTTGCGGCCAGCAGGGGGTGTCAACCCGATCGTATTCGATCAGGTTGATTTCTGTCCGCCGCCTCAGAGCAGGCAGGCAAGTTATGGAGCAGCGGTCTTTAGAGCCTGAAGGCTCACCAGAAACAGGGGGCCTCAAGCTGCATACGAAGCTTGATAAATATGCCCCAGTAACTTGCCTGGTAATGCAGGGAGTCTCCTAGGAGCCAATTGGCACAAATAGAGTCACCTGATTGCAGTAACAGGCAGTCACTGATACAATGTGATAGGCTAGCCAATAATTGGAATCATTGGCTGTCAGTATTTCCTTCTTACTTCTCCTCATTGAGGATCTGAGGCAAGAGTGCCTGTACTGCACATTAGTGAATTGGATCACGTGAGTAGGATCATCTACCCACCATTGCTTCTTATCCAATTTTAGTTTGACTTGCACCATGTTGCGCCCTCTATATTTTATATTATGTATATGAGGTATATTGTTGTACTTGTGGGACATTGCATAATACAAATATGGGTGTTTTATTGCAGTAATACCTATTAGGATTATGATAATTACAATACATTGTGTGTGTGTGAATGTTTGGAAAAAAACATCTTCATTTATTACACAAGCTTTTTTTATTCATATTAAAATTTAGTTCATATAAAAAATATTTGATGTCAAAAGAAATCCCTGTTTGTCCTCTAAAAAACTCTATATAATAAGTGGGGGTACACAATGTCAAGGAGGTAAATTATGATTGAACATACATATAGCCCACATTCTAGGTTTTGTTTACATTCAGAACTTGGACAATTGCCTCTGTCCTTAAAGGGTTAAAAGGACATTTACTGAAAGTTTTTTTTTTTAAATGTGCATATGAAAGAGCAGTACTTAAACATACTAAAATAAGTTTTTTTGCCTGAAAGGTGTTATGTAAAAAATGTGTTTAATTAAATGCAACGTCCCTTTAAGCATATTAAAATGTTTTTGCATGTAATTTATTTTGATTTAAAAACACTCATAAATTAAACAACTGATGCATAGGATTTAATGAAGCTCTATCGGTAATTATCTGTTTTTCAAAAATCAAAAACAATGTGAATTTTTTTTAACTGGCCCTTTTTCATATAAGATAAATATAACATTATTTTAAGGAGTATTAAAGTAACTATTGTATATTTATCAGAAATTATTTACATAAAAAATAAAGGTTTTAAGACCATTTAAAGTTGTAAAGAAATTATGATTATTTTCCCAGTTCGGGGTAACATTCCTTTAAAAAACCTTTTAAGTGTTACTTAGCTAGTTTCCTTTGTTATGACCAATTAAGGACAGATATAAATAAACTCCTTAACTGATCAGCCAATCACTGAGCAGTGTGTAGGAAGATAAGTATTCTGAATTGCACAGAAAAGGTATAGTTTTAAGATTTCAGTTACAGAAAAATAAATAATAAAAGTTTATTGTAGAATTGTTTTCCCCAATTCGAATAATTAATGTTTTAAAATACAAAAAGTATATTTTCAGTTTTATGTCCCTTTTAGATGTTTCCAAACATGTTTATGCAATCTGTAGCTAATAGTTTGCCCATTAAAGGTCAGATTGCGGAGTAGTATTTTGCCCTCCAGCTCATGGGTAATTGCAATTATTGTTTATCCTTTTGATATTTTGTTCAAAAAGTACACAAAATACTCTCATGGATATCAAACAATTGCAAAAACAACTCAGGTTTATAAAAAAATAATAATAATCTTTGTGAAATATTTGTGTGCCATGAATTATTGGCACCCTATTTGTCAAAACATTGCGCTACCTTCCTTTGCCAAGATAACAGCTCTGAGTCTTCTCCTATAATGTCTGATGAGGTTGGAGAAAGCATTGCTAGGGATCTGAGACCATTTCTCCATACAGAATCTCTCCAGATCCATCAAATTTTGAGGTCGACATGGATGGATTCTCATCTTCAGTTCACCTCTATGGGGTTCAAGTCAGGGGACTGGACCTTGATTTTGTGGTTAGTAAACCATTTCTGTGTTGATTTTGATATATGTTTTGGATCATTGTACTTCTGGAAGATCCAACCACAGCACATTTTAAGCTTTCTGATAGAAGCAGTCATGTGTTTATTTAATATCTATTGATATTTGATAGAGTCCATGATGTCATGTATCCTAACAAAATGTCCATGTCCTCTGCCAGAAAAACATGCCCAAAACATTAAAGAACCACCACCGTATTTAACCATGGGCATGAGGTACTTTTCCATATGGCTACCTCTCTGAGTATGCCAAACCCACCTGGTGTTTAACTGAAGATGATTGTTTTGAGTTTGTTTTTGGATGAGAGTAGAGAGTTTTTTCTTGAAACCCTTCCAAACAATGTGTGGTGATGTAGGTTACATTGGATTGCAGTTTTGGAGACTTTCTGACCCCAAGACTCAACTAACCTCTGAAATTCTCCAGCTGTGATCCTTATAGATATTTCGGCTGCTCGAACCATACTCTTCACAGTGCATTGAGATAATATAGAAACACGTCCTCTTCCAGGTTGATTCATAACATTTCCAGTTGACTGGAATTTCCTTATTGTTTCCCTGATGATTGAAATAAGCATTTTCAATATTTTTGTTATTTTCTTATAGCCACTTTCTATTTTGTGAAGTTCAACAAACGTTTGCCACACATCACAATTATATTCCTTGGTCTTACCCATTGTGATGAATGACTAAGGGAATTTGGCCTATGTGTTGCCTTATATTTATACCCCTGTCAAGCAGGAAGTCATGATATAAAAATGCCCTCTTTCTAGTCACCCAGATGTACAAAAAAAAATTCAATATTAATGGGAATATACTTCATATATATTTTTCTCATATTTAATTATAGGGGTGCCAATAGTTGTGCCACACATCAATTTAACAAATATTTTTATTTTGTGATAAATCTGTGTTGTGTTTGCAATTGTTTGATATCCATGCGATCATTGTATTTTTCTTATATTTTTAACAAAAGGTTAAAAAATAATGGCAATTTTTCACAGCCTTCTTTGCTCATATTTACCAAGGGTGCCTGTATTAGTGGAGGACATTGTACTTACATATATATTTAGACATGTATATGTATGTATCTCTATGTTAAAGCCCTTTGCAGTGATTTTTTTCTAACACATAAGACCTCATATCTTTGAGCACTTATAGCATTTAGCATTTTTTTTAATCAGACAGTGTTATTATAAATGCAACTGTACTTGTAAATGTATTTTTCATGTGTTTTGTGCAACTTTTTGTCTTGTGTAACAATTGACCAGAGCACTGAAGTTGCGCTATCTAAACACAAGTTAAATTCAATTGCTCTCAAGTGAATGTATTTACTTTCAACTTGTAATACTACTACTTCCAAAATGTGCAAAGAGCCGCAATAAACCCCTTTTCGTTTGCGCGCAACAGTTATCGCCCCTCGTAATCTAGCCCTATCTTAGCATATACAGAGACTGTTATCAATAGGGGCTAGCATTCCATCCTCTTCCCTAAAAACAGTGAATACCTATCTTGTGCATAACCTTTTGATATATAACATTTTTGCACTGATATTAGTTTGTTTCTCCTGTCAGGACATTTCAGGGTAAACTATGGAAAATTTTATGATTTTCTAACTTCTTACAAATACATGGCAGTCCACTGGGCCAGCAGGAAATATTCTCAGTTAAAGTGAAGGTAAACTTTGATGAATGAAATCCGGTTTTTAAAAATACTATTAAAAACAGGGGCATTTTCATTCATCAAAGTTTACAAAGCAGCCGTTTTGATTAAAAACTTACCTTTTTTTCTTTTCACAGGCAGAGCAGCTTCCCCCTCCTGGAAATCCTCTCTTCACACATCAGCAATTACTAATCCGGCTTCCTCCAATCACAGCATGGCCTCAGGCAATGACTACCCTGGGGGGAAAGCCGTGATTGGAGGAAGCTGGATTAGTCATTGCTGACGTGTGAAGAAAGGATTTCCAGGAGCGGGAAGCTGCTCTGGCTGTGAAAAGAAAAAAAGGTACGTTTTTAATCAAAACGGCTTCTTTGTAAACTTTGATGAATGAAAGTGCCCCTGTTTTTAATAGTATTTTTTAAAAAACGGGCTTTCATTCACCAATGTTTACCTTCACTTTAAGCTCACTAAACTATCTACTACTATTTTATTTTGCATCATGACTTTTGGTGATAATTACATTATGATAACTCTAAAGGGTTAAAACTTAAGTATTGTTCAACAGTAATGCACACTTTAATATAATGCTTTCAAAATAGTAATTATTATTTTACTCTAATATTACAATTGCATTGCTGCTCCTTTCTTTTATTGATACTGAGTGGTTGATGGTACATCCTGAATGACTGACCTGCTGCCTTGTTGTATCTGCCTTCTGATGGATACAGGAACTCATTTGACAGTCCTAGATCATCACAACCTATTATTGGAGAAAATGTTTTTATACAATCTTTAAGGACTATACATTGTTGAAAAAGGTCATCAGTGACAAATTAACACTTCAGCTGTATTTATATTTAAAAATTAATTTGCACATTAACCTGCCGGTGATTAATTAACACCTATATTCAGCAATATGCATGAGTAGTTAAAGTATAAGTTCTTATAATTGTCTCTAAATAGAAAAAAAAATAATTTATGCTTACCTGGTAAATGTATTTATGTCCGGATATGGTGAGTCCATGGCTTGAGTAATTACTGTTGGGAATATCACAGGTGAAGGCAAAGAGCGCCACAGTTAAACTGCTAAGTATCACTCCCTTACCCATAACCCCCAGTCATTCGACTGAAGGAAAATGGAAAAAAAGGAGTAACACAAGGTGTAGAGGTGCCTGAGGTTATAGTCAAAAGGACAACTGTCTTAAAATAAAGGGTGGGGTCGTGGACTCACCATATCCGGAAATAAATAAATTTATCAGGTAAGCATAAATTTTGTTTTTCTTTCCTAAGATATGGTGAGTCCACCACTTGAGTAATTACTGTTGGAAACCAATACCCAAGCTAGAGGACATGGATAAATAGGGAGGGACAAGACAAGCAGTCCTAAACAGAAGCTTGGAAAATTTGGAAAAAATCTGTAGAGAAGACTAAGTTGCAGCCTTGCAAATTTGTTTCACAGAAGCTTCATTTTTGAAAGCCCAAGAAGAGGAAACAGCTCTTGTGGAATGAGCCATAATTCTCTCAGGAGGCTGCTGTCCAGCAGTCTCATAAGCCAAACAAATTATTCTTTGTAACTAAAAAGAAAGAGTAGTAGCAGTAGTTTTCTGACCTTTACTTTTCCCAGAGAAATAGACAAAGAGGGCAGAGGACTGGCAAAAATCCTTAGTCGCCTGTAAGTAGAATTTAAGAACACGCACAACATCCAAATTGTGTAACAAACGTTCTTTGGAAGAAAAAGGATTAGGACAGAGAGAGGGAACAACAATTTCCTGATTGATATTTCTATTAGAAACAACCTTAGAAAAGAAAACCTAACTTAGTAAGAAGAACAGCCTTATCGGCATAACAAATAAGATAACACTGCAGAGCGGAGAGTTCTGAGACTCTTTGAGCAGAAGAGAAACAAAAGCTTCCAAGATAACAGCGCAATGTCTATGGAATGCAACAGCTGTAAAACTTTAAGAACAAGGTTAAGGCTCCAAGGAGGAACAAGCGACTTAAAGACAGGCCTGATTTTGACCAAGGCCTGACAAAAAGATTGCACATCTGGTACATCCGCCAAACTTTTATGTAGTAAAACTGATAAAGCAGAAATCTGACCCTTCGGGGTACTGACTGATAATCCCTTTTCCAGGTCTTCCTGAAGAAAAGATGCAATTCTAGGAATTCTAATTCTACTCCAAGAGTAGTCCTTGGATTAACCCCAATAAAGATATTTACGCCATATCTTATGGTAAATCTTTCTAGTAACAGGCTTGCAAGCCTGAATCATGGTCTCAATGACTGACTCAAAAAAACACTCTTAGACAGAATTAAGCATTATATCTACAAGCAGTCTGCTTCAGAGAAATGAGATTTGGATGAAGGAAGGGACCCTGAATCAAGAGGTCCTTTCTCAGAGTTAGTCTCCAAGGTGAGTGAGATGACATCTCCACAAGGTCTGCAAACCAGATCCCGCAAGGCTGCACAGGGGCTATTAGAATCACGGATGCCCTCTCCTGTTTGATATGAGCAATGACTCGTGAAAGGAGAGCAAACGGAGGAAAACAGGTATGCCAACCTGAAAACCCAAGGAACCACCAGAGCATCTATCAGAACGGCCTGCAAATCTCTTGACCTTGAACCATACCTTGGAAGCTTGGCGTTCTGATGGGACACGATCAGATCTAACTAGGCTGGAAAACACCTTGATGTAAGCCACAGAGGTTATATTGTCTGACTGGAACCTGATAAACTGTGCTGAGGACAACTGAGGCCAAGCCAATAGAGCATTGTAAATCATCCTCAACTCCAAGATGCTTTTAAAGAGTTCCAGACTGCTGCCCAGCACAGCAGGCTGGTGTCCGTGGTCATGATCACCCAGGAAGTTCTCCGAAAGCATGTACCCTGACAGATGTTCCTGAGAAATTCACCATGGGAGAGAGTCCCTTGATGACTTATCTAACTCTATTCCCTGAGATAGATCTGCATGATCGCCATTCCATTGTCTGAGCATGCACAACTGGAGAGCTCTCAAATGGAATTGGGCAAAAGGAATGATGTCCATAGAATCCACCGTCAGACCAATTACCTCCATACATTGAGCCAGTGAAGGATAAGCAGTAGCCTGAAGAGAGAGGCAAGAGTAATTATTTTGTTTTTGCTGACCTCTGTCAGAAAAATCTTCATCAATAGAGATTCTATTATGGTCCCTAAGAACAGTACTCTTGTAGCAGGGGAAAATTAGCTTTTTTCCTGATTCACATTTCATCCATGGGAATGAAGAAAAGACAACAATATCTCTATGTGAAATTTTGCTTGTTGAAAAGATGGCGCCTGAACCAATATGTCGTCTATGTAGGGTGCCACAGCAATTCCACGAGAACAGATCACTGCGAAAAGAGCCCCAAGAACTTTTGAAAAAATTCTGGGAGCCGTGGCTAGACCAAATGGAAGGGCCACAAACTGGAAATGTTTGTCCAGAAAGGCAAATCTCAGGAAACTGTGATAGTCCCTGTGAATAGGAACATGAAGATACACATATTTTAGGTCTATGGTTGTCATGATCTGACCCTCTTGTACTAAAGGGAACTACAAATAGGTTGGAGTAGAACCTGAGACCCCGTTCCTGCACTGGAACTGGAACTATCACTCCCAGGGAGGATGGATGTTGTATACATTTCAAGAATGCCTCTCTCTTTATCTGGTCTGCAGATAATCTTGAGAGATGGAATCTTGGACATCTCGTATCCAGGCTTGAGAGAACTGAGAAAGTCTGCCCCCACCTAATCTGATCCCGGATCGGGGGCAAACCCTTTGTGCTGATTTGGAATCAGCTGCAGGTTTCTTTGATTGTTTCCCCTTGTTCCAAGACTGATTGGGTTTCCAAGAAGACTTGGATTGTTCCTGCTTGGAAGACGAAGGGGAAGGCTTTGCACTTAAGTTACGAAAGGAGCAAAAATTACTCTGATGTCCTTTAGGCCTATTCTTCATATTTTGAGGTAGAAAAGACCCTTTTCTGCCCGTAATATCAGAGATAATTTCTGCCAAACCGGGTCCAAACAAGGTTTTGCCCTTGTAAGGAATCGCTAGAAGCTTAACTTTAGAGGAAACATCCACAGACCAGGATTTCAACCATAACGCCCTGTGGGCTAGGACAGCGAAACTAGATGTTTTGTCTCCTAGTCTAACAACCTGTAAAATTGCATCTGCAATAAAGGAATTGGCCAACTTACTCCTATCATATCCTATCTTGAATTTCATCCAAGGAAGTCTCTACTTGAAGAGAATCAGACAAGGCGTTGAACCAATAAGATGCCACATTAGTCACGGTGGCAATACACACCGCAGGTTGCCATTGGAGACCTTGATGAACATAAATCTTTTTCAAATAAGCCCCCAGCTTCTTGTCCGTTGGATCCTTAAAAGAGCAGCTATCTTCAATAGAAATAGTGGTTATCTTAGCCAGAGTGGAAATGGCCCCTTCAACTTTAATGGAGTCCTCGACAGGAAATATTTTCTTGGGAAACGGGGAAAAAGAAACCCCTCGTTTCTCCTATTCCTGTGAGATAAAATTTCCCTAGCATGGGCCCCCCCAGAAAAACCTCCGAAGTGGAAGGCTCATCAAAGAAACTATTAAAGGGCCAGTAAACCTACAAACTAATGTTATATAATTATGCAAATAGTGCAGAATTATATAACATTATCTTACCGGCAGCTTTATACATTAAATTATTGCAAAGAAATTATATGTAAAAGCTCCTTTTACCAGAACGCCGCTTTTTGCTCTAATGAGCGGTTCTGTTTTTTCCAGCGCAACCGGGCACACTGTCTAGTCACAGTGTGCCCGGTTGCACCATTAAAATAAATGTAGCTCGCTCCCGCTCTGATCTAGTAGCAGGAGTGACCTAAATTCATTTTAATGGCGCGACCGGGCACACTGTGACTAGAGAGTGTTGCTCGATGGGCTGTGGGAAAACCAGACCCACTCAGTAGAGCAAAGAGCGGCTTTATAACATTAATTTGTAAGTTTACTGCCCCTTTAAGTTTACTAGATTTCTTAGGAGTGACAACGACAGGGGTATTGGAATAATCTAATGTAACTAAAACCTTCTTTAACAATACACAAAGGTGTTCAAGCTTAAATCTGAAGGACACCACCTCAGTCTCAGAAGTAGGAATTATACTGTCTGAATCTGAGATTTCACCCTCAGAAAGTCCTGATGTATCTTCCTCCTCAGACTTATGAGAAAGGGCAACTTGGGAAGCAGAACTGAGGACAGACACCTTACTTTCTGAATTTCTAGATTTCTGTAATCTGGGAATGGCAGCTAATGCTGCAGATACCGCTGAAGATACATGGGCAGCAATTTCTGCTTTTAAATAAACTCCACTAGGATTTACCGCAGGGGAATGCATGTGACGCCATTGAGGCTTGGGACGTAGCAGGAGAAAGCTGAGATATTGGGGCCCATTTATCAAGCTCCGTAGGGAGCTTGTGGGCCCGTGTTTCTGGCGAGTCTGAAGACTCGCCAGAAACACAAGTTATGAAGCAGCTGTCTAAAGACCGCTGCTCCAAAATCCTGTCCGCCTGCTCTGAGCAGGCGGACAGGAATCGCTGGAAATCAACCCGATCAAATATGATCGGGTTGATTGACACCTCCCTGCTGGCAGACGATTGGCCGCGAGTCAGCAGGGTGCGGCGTTGCACAGCAGCTCTTGTGAGCTGCTGGTGCAATGTTATATGCAAAGAGCGTATTGCTCTCTGCATTTAGCGAGGTCTTGCGGACCTTATCCGCACTGTTGAATCAGGTCCGCAAGACCTATGATACATAGGGGCCATTATTTAACAGCATCATCCTGAGAGACATTAGGCTCAAAAAATGTTACCTTTATTTTGCAATGTTTTTTTGAGACATGAAAGCAAAATTGCATAGGAGCTGCAATATGTGCATCTAAACATAATAAGCATGAGTTCATGAGAGCAGGCTCTTGCTGCATATCATGTTGTGAAACAGTAAATAAACATGTAAAAATAAGCCAAAGAAAAAATACACTTTAAATATTATCCCAAATTAGGGAAGATCCCCAGCTAAAATTATGTGAGAAAAGTTAAGAAAAAACATTTAATAAACATAAAAAAAAAATTCTAAAATACCCCTCAGGTAAACTCACACCTCAATGACAGCTAGATTATGAGTTATGCGCGCTATAGGGAAATTAATGAACGCAACAAAAGTTGCATTATTTAACCCTCTATACAGAGGTGTAACTAGAAACCACAGGGCCCAGGTGCAAGAATCTAAGAAGGGCCCCCACCCACCCAAAAAAGTGAATTTGATACATATCTTTTTTTTTTTTTTACTTTTAACACAGAAAAAAAATGTGAATCAGATTACATGTCTGCAAAAGGAGGAACCCTGTGCCCACAGTCTGTGAAATGGTCTGACTCCCTATTACTGTATATAGTGACACTGTTTAACCCACCAGTACTGTATATAGTGAGTCAGTGACACAGTCTGTAATCTGTCGGTGAGATGGCTGGCCTGACCCTACCTGTCCCAGCACTTTATAAAGTGACCACAGTAGTCTGTGACTTGGTCCAGCCCCCCCGTACTGTATATAGTGGTACTGTATAGACTGACATTGTTAACCCCCTGCCGCCCCATGCTGTAATAACAAGGTCTGTAATTTGCTGGTTCCACAAACATAAAACACAGTCACATACATATATATACACACACAGTCACATACATATATATACACACACACACATTCACATACATACATACACACACACATAAACACCAATGGGTAAAACAGAAACACTAACCCCTGTAGTCAGAGACACTAGTGAAGCATCATGTCACACTCACATGATATCAGTGCAGGCAGTGGCAGGTCAACGTTTTTTATTGTAAAAAAAAAAATATATATTTTTTTTAAGATGGGCCCCCACCCTTGGGAGCCCAGTCACAATTGCGTCCTCTGCACCCCCTGTAGTTTCACCCCTGCCTCTATAGCACAGCCATTACAAGTTTTTAAAAGCACGCTTCCCTCATAGACATCAATAGGGAGAGATGGTCAGAAAAAAACCTAACACCTGTGATCGCAGAAAGAAAAACTCTGTAACACAGTCCCATTGATGTTTATGGGGAAAAAAATAATGTTTAAACCTAACACCCTAACATAAACCCCACATCTAAACACCACTAAAATCTGCTGCCCCCGACATCGCTGACACCTACATACAGTTATTAACCCCTAATCTGCCGCCCCAACATCGCCGCCACCTACCTACAGTTATTAACCCCTAATCTGCCGCTCCCGATATCACAGCCATTATATTAAAATTATTAACCCCTATCCCCCTGCACCCCAACACCCCCCCCACAATAATAACTCTATTAACCCCTATTCTGCCGCTCCCCGGCATCGCCACCACTAAATAAAGCTATTAACCCCTAAACCTCTGGCCTCCCACATCACTACCAGTAAATAAACATATTAACCTCTAAAACGCTAGCCCCCACATTACAACAACCTAAATTAAACTATTAACCCCTAAACCTAACCCTAACATAACCCTAACTATAACACCCCCTAACTTTAACATAATTAAAATAGAGTTAAACTAAAGCTACAATTATGAACTAAATAATACTTATTTAAATCTAACTTACCTGTGAATTAAAACCTAAGCTAGCTACAATATAACTAATAGTTATATTGTAGCTAGCTTAGGTTTAATTTTTATTTCACTAGGTAGACTAGTTATTAAATAGTTATTAACTATTTACTAACTACCTAGTTCAAGTAAATACAAACTTACCTGTCAAATAAAACCTTAGCTGCCTTACTCTAAAACCTAACATTACAAAAATAAAAAATAAACTACCATTACAAAAAATAACAAACACAATTATACAAAACAATATAAATTATTCCTATTATAATACCCTTAAAAAACAAAAAACACCACAAAATAAAAAAAACCCTAATCTATAATAAACTACCAAGGGCCCTTAAAAGGGCCTTTTGGGAGGCCTTAAAATGGCCTTTTGTAGGGCGTTGCCCTAAAATTAACAACTCTTTTGCTACAAAACAAAACAAACACCCCCTAACAGTATACAAAACCCTACCCCCAAACCCACAAAATAAAAATAAAGTAAAACCTAATCTACCCATTGCCCTGAAAAGGTCATTTGTATGGGCATTGCCCTTAAAAGGGCATATAGCTCTTACGCTGCCCAAGCCCTAATCTAAAAATAAAAACCCACCCCAAAACGAAAAAAAATACATTACACAAAATAGCAAACAAATTATCAAAAATAATAAAAATTATTCATATTCTAATACCCATTTAAAAAAAACACCCCAAAATAAAAAACTTAATCTAGAATAAACTACCAATAGCCCTTAAAAAGGGCCTTTTGTAGGGCATTGCCCTAAATTAAACAGCTCTGTTACCTTAAAAAAAAAAATACAAAGAACCACTAACATTACAAACCCCCACCCTCCAAACCCACAAAATAAAAAAACTATCTAATCTATCCATTGCCCTGAAAAGGGCATTTGCATGGGCAATGCTCTTAAAAAGGCATTTAGCTCTTTTGCTGCCTAAACCATAATCTAAAAAAACCCTACCCAAAAAGCCCTTAAAAAAACCTAACACTAACCCCTGACGATCCACTTACAGTTTTTTTCAAGCTTGAACGATCTTCATCCAGGCAGCGAGAAGTCTTCAGAGAAGTCCTCATCCAGGTAGCGAGAAGTCTTCATCCAGGCGGCCTCTTCTATCTTCATCCAGGCTGCATCTTCTATCTTCATCCCGGCTGTGCGGAGTGGGTCCATCCTGAAGATATCTGGCATGAAGCATCCTCTTCATAGGGTCGCCACCGTACACTGAATCTTTAATCCAAGGGAGCCGTTTCAAAATGGCGTCCCTTGCATTCCTATTGGCTAAAAAAATTGAATCAGCCAATACGAGTTAGAGCTGCTAAAATCCTATTGGCTGTTCAAATCAGCCAACAGGATTTAAGCAGCTCTCATTCTATTGGCCTGGATGAAGATAGAAGAGGCCGTCTGAATGAAGACTTCTCGCCGTCTGGATAAAGATCGTTCAAGCGGGACTTCAAAAACTGTAAGTGGATCGTCTGGGGTTAGTGTTTTTTTAAGGGTTTTTTAGGGTGTTTTTTTTTAGATTAGGTTTTAGGGCAGCAAAAGAGCTAAATGCCCATACAATTTTTTTAGAATTAAGTTTATTATTTTGGTGGTTTGGTTGTTTGGTGGGTTTTACTGTTGGGGGGTCTTTGTATTTTTTTCATGGAAAAGAGCTAATATCTTTGGAGCAATGCCCCACAAAAGACCCTTTTAAGGGCTATTGGTAGTTTATTGAAGGCTAGGGGTTTATTTTTATTTTGGGTGGATTTTTTTATTTTGATAGGGCTATTAGATTAGGTGTAATTCTTTTTTATTTTGGATAATTTTGTTGTGTAGTTAATTTTATTTAATTGGTAGTTAGTTTAATTTTAGTTTAATAATTATATTAGTTTAATTGTTAGTTTAAACTTAGTTCTTTTAATTTGACAGGTAAGTTTTAATTTAATTTAAGCTAGGGAAATTGTAATTTTTATATAAAGTTTGGGGGGTCGTTAGGTTTAGGGGTTATTAGTTTACTAGTTTACTAGTTTACTAGATTAAATAAGTTTATTGCAATGTGTGGGGCTTTCGGTTTAGAGGTTAATAGTTTAATTTAGTATATTTCGTTGTGGGGGACTTTCGGTTTAAGGGTTAAAAGATTTATTACAGTGGCAGTGGTGTAGGGCTTATTGACTTTAATACAGTGGTGGCAATGTGGGTGAATGGCAGATTAGGGGTTAATAATATTCAAATAGTGTTTGCGATGTGGGAGGTCAGCAGTTTAGTGGTTAATAACTTTATTATAGTGGTGACAATGTCGGGGTGCGGGGGAATAGGGGTTAATAATTATTTTTAGTGGCTGCGATGTCGGGAGCGGCAGATTAGGGGTTAATAAGTTTAATATAGTGTTTGCTATGCGGGAGGGCCTCGGTTTAGGGGTTAATAGGTAGTTTATGGGTGTTTAGTGCACTTTGTAACACTAAAGTTGTGAATTTTATGTTACAGTTTTGTATCGTAAAACTCATAACTTCTGCTTTTAGATTGCGGAACGAATCTTGTCGGTATAGTCTGTAACGCAAGCTTTTTAGCCTGAGCGCAAAACTCGTAATGGCAGTGCTATGGAAGTCCCATAAAAAATGTCATTTTTATATGTGTGGGACTGACGTTGCGTTACAGAGTAAAATGCTTGCATACAGCTATACCAACAAGACTTTTAATGGCTGCGGTGCTGTTTTTACGCTGAAATGGCCATTTTTTCAGCGTTAAAATGCAAACGTAAAACTTTTAATCTAGGTGTGACTGAGGTGCCTTACCGCTACCAATTAAGACCAGAAAACACACAAATGGAGAAAAACAACTTTTTCCTCAGAAACTTTATGAAGTAAAGCCAGTCATGTGACCGCAACTGCTGAGCTCAAATTACTGCTGCGACACAGAGAGGCACTTCTTCCTGGTACACTAAGTACCAGAAATAACCAGTCTTTCAAACCTGACAGTTTAAAATGTTTTATTTTAAAGCAAAGGGGAAATGAATAAGCTGCTGAAATAGAAAATTCAGCCTTACTTTCAGTTTAAACTTGTTTTGTTTTATCAAGTAAATATGTGTCAGAAAATAAAGCCTAATAAAAACATTGTTTGTTAGTCTCACACATGCTACAGTGCCCGCTTCATGCCCCAGTGTAACCCATACAACAGGATTATCTATGGCCCAATAAAAAAGCAGTGTCTTTTAATTTGTTAAGTGCATGGTCTCCCCAACTGGAAAAAAAAGCACTTACCTGCTCCGCTGTCCGGCATGTAGACAGTTACAAGGTATGAGAGGACACAGTTCCTCACAGAGACCTTTGAAAAAGAAAGAACAGAGTAGCCAACTCTGGCTTTCTAAACTAGGGCAGCAATTGTTAGGAAAATGCATTAAGTACCTCTTTACAAGTTCCTAACTGCTTTAAAGCTACCACTACACGACTGCAAGGAATGACGTGGAATACGGCTATACCCCAAAACTTGCTTGTAGATTAAATAAAAAATTTTCTTCAGACACCTAAACTTCACCTCCTCCATGCACCAAAGGCAAACATAATTACTGGGGGTTGTGGGTAAGGAAGTGCTACTTAGCAGTTTAACTGTGGTGCTCTTTGCCTCCTCCTGCTGGCCAGGAGGGATATTCCCAACAGTAATTACTCAAGCCGTGGACTCACCGGGGGGTAGTTATCAACGTGTCAACTTTTCAGCCTTCGCCGGCCCAATACGCCCGCCTAAGCTCGCCTCACATAGCCGCCACGGACCTGAAAAATTTCCCCTAAGTTATCAAATAAAGCTGTCAAAAAGCCGCGCACCAAGTACGGGGCGATGAGCAGCGGACTGTGAGAGTTATCACTCATCCGATCTCGCTGCTCTTCGGCTTTTTCCCAGCTTTATTGCTAGCCTGTCACTAAGCACTCACACTAACTACACTGTTCTACCCCCTATACCGGCACCCCTGGAGCCCCCCGCAACTAAATAAAGTTATTAACCCCTAAACCGCCACTCCTAGACCCTGCCGCAACTCTGATAAATGTATTAACCCCTAAACCGCCGCTCCCGGACACCGCTGCCACCTACATTATACCTAGTAACCCCTATCCTGCCCCCTTTACCGTTGCCCTCTATAATAAAGTTATTAACCCCTATCCTGCTGATCCCGCACCTCGCCGCAACTAAATAAATATTTTAACCCCTAAACCGCCGCTCCTGGACCCTGCCGCAACCTATATTAAATTTATTAACCCCTAATCTGCCTCCCCTACACCGTCGCCACCTATAATAAATTTATTAACCCCTATCCTGCCCCCCACTACACCGCCACCACTGTAATAAATTTATTAACCCCTAAACCTAAGTCTAACACTAACCCTAACACCCCCCTAACTTAACTATTAATTAAATAAATCTAAATAATATTTCTATTATGAACTAAATTAATCCTATTTAAAACTAAATATTTAACTTTAAAATAAACCCTAATATAACTAGTTACAGTAGCTATTAAATAGTTATTAACTATTTAATAGCTTACCTAGCTAAAATAAAGATAAATTTACCTGTAAAATAAAAACTAACCTAAGTTACAATTACACCTAACACTACACTATCATTAAATAAATTAATCCTATTTAAAACTAAATACTTACCTGTAAAATTTTATTAGGGGGCTTAGATTAGGTGTAAGTAGCTTAAAATTGTTGTAATATTTTTTAAATGTTTGTAACTTATTTTTTTTATTTTTTGTAACTTAGCTTTTTTTATTTGTTGTACTTTAGTTAGTTTATGTAATTGTATTTAATTGTAGTTATTTGTAGTTAATTTATTTAATTAATTTAATGATAGTGTAGTGTTAGGTTTAATTGTAACTTAGGTTAGGATTTATTTTACAGGTAACTTTGTATTTATTTTAGCTAGTTAGAATAGTTATTAAATAGTTATTAACTATTTAATAACTACCTAGCTAAAAGAAATACAAAATGACCTGTAAAATAAATCCTAACCTAAGTTACAATTAAACCTAACACTACACTATCATTAAATTAATTAAATAAATTAACTACAAATAACTACAATTAAATACAATTACATAAACTAACTAAAGTACAACAAATAAAAAAAGCTGTTACAAAAAATAAAAAAAATAAGTTACAAACATTTAAAAAATATTACAACAATTTTAAGCTACTTACACCTAATCTAAGCCCCCTAATAAAATAACAAACCCCCCCAAAATAAAAAAATGCCCTACCCTATTCTAAATTAAAAAAGTTCAAAGCTCTTTTACCTTACCAGCCCTTAAAAGGGCTTTTTGTGGGGCATGCCCCAAAGAATTCAGCTCTTTTGCCTGTAAAAGAAAAATACAACCCCCCAACATTAAAACCCACCACCCACATACCTAGGCTGACCATATTGCCGCTTTAAAAAGGGACACATATGAAAAATACATATGTCAGGGCTGTTTTCAGGGCTGTTTAAAGAAATGGTTTTGTATAAGAACCCTCCCATATGTATTTTTCATATGTGTTAAAGTGGCAATATGGTCAGCCTACACATACCCCTAATCTAACCCAAACCCCCCTTAAAATAACCTAACACTAATCCCCTGAAGATCATCCTACCTTGAGTCGTCTTCACTCAGCCGAGCAGCGATGGAACCGAAGAGGAGACCCGGAGCGGCAGAAGTTATCCTCCAAGGGGCTCTGAAGAAATCTTCCATCCGATGAAGTGATCCTCCAGTCGGCGCTGAAGAAGTCTTCCATCCGGGTGATGTCATCTTCCAAGCGGGGTCTTCAATCTTCATCCCGCCGACGCGTAACATCCTTTTTTACCGACGGACTACCGACGAATGAAGGCTCCTTTAAGGGACGTCATCCAAGATGGCGTCGCTTCAATTCCGATTGGCTGATAGGATTCTATCAGCCAATCGGAATTAAGGTAGGAAAAATCTGATTGGCTGATTGAATCACATAATCAGATTGAAGTTCAATCCGATTGGCTGATCCAATCAGCCAATCAGATTGAGCTTGCATTCTATTTGCTGATCTACCTTAATTCCGATTGGCTGATAGAATCTTGGATGACGTCCCTTAAAGGAGCCTTCATTCTTCGGTAGTCCGTCGGTAAAGAAGGATGTTCCGCATCGGCGGGATGAAGATTGAAGACCCCGCTTGGAAGATGACATCGCCCGGATAGAAGACTTCTTCAGCGCCGCTTGGAAGATGACATCGCCCGGATGGAAGACTTGTTCAGCGCCGACTGGAGGATCACTTCATCGGATGGAAGATTTCTTCAGCGCCCCTTGGAGGATAACTTCTGCCGCTCCGGGTCTCCTCTTCGGTTCCATCGCTGCTCGGCTGAGTGAAGACAACTCAAGGTAGGATGATCTTCAGGGGATTAGTGTTAGGTTATTTTAAGGGGGGTTTGGGTTAGATTAGGGGTATGTTGGTGGTGGGTTTTAATGTTGGGGGGGTTGTATTTTTTTACAGGCAAAAGAGCTGAATTCTTTGGGGCATGCCCCACAAAAAGCCCTTTTAACGGCTGGTAAGGTAAAAGAGCTTTGAACTTTTTTAATTTAGAATAGGGTAGGGTATTTTTTTTATTTTGGGGGGGTTTGTTTTTTATTAGGGGGCTTAGATTAGATGTAAGTAGCTTAACATTGTTGTAATATTTTTAAAATGTTTGTAACTTATTTTTTTTTATTTTTTGTAACTTAGCTTTTTTATTTTTTGTACTTTAGTTAGTTTATGTAATTGTAATTAATTGTAGTTATTTGTAGTTAATTTATTTAATTAATTTAATGATAGTGTAGTGTTAGGTTTAATTGTAACTTAGGTTAGGATTTATTTTACAGGTAATTTTGTATTTCTTTTAGCTAGGTAGTTATTAAATAGTTAATAACTATTTAATAACTATTCTAACTAGCTAAAATAAATGCAAATTTACCTGTAAAATAAATATAAATCCTAAAATAGCTACAATATAATTATTATTTATGTTGTAGCTATATTAGGGTTTATTTTAAAGGTAAGTATTTAGTTTTAAATAGGATTAATTTAGTTCATAATAGAAATATTATTTAGATTTATTTAATTCATATTTAAGTTAGGGGGGTGTTAGGGTTAGTGATAGACAGGTTTAGGGGTTAATAAATTTATTACAGTGGCGGCGGTGTAGTGGGGGGCAGGATAGGGGTTAATAAATTTATTATAGGTGGCGACGGTGTAGGGGGGGGCAGATTAGGGGTTAATAAATTTAATATAGGTTGCGGCAAGGTCTGGGAGCGGCGGTTTAGGTGCGGGATCAGCAGGATAGGGGTTAATAACTTTATTATAGAGGGCGGCGGAATAGGGGGGGCAGGATAGGGGTTACAAGGTATAATGTAGGTGGCGGTGGGCTCCGGGAGCGGCGGTTTAGTGGTTAATACATTTATTATAGTTGCAGTGGGCTCAGGGAGCGGCGGTTTAGGGGTTAATATGTATAGAGTAGCTTGCGGTGGGCTCCGGGGGCGGCGGTTTAGGGGGTAAACACTTTATTTAGTTGCGGCAGTGTAGGGGGGACAGCTTAGGGGTGTTTAGACTCGGGGTACATGTTAGGGTGTTAGGTGCAGACATCTCCCATAGAAATCAATGGGATGTCGGGCAGCAGCGAACTTGTACTTTCGCTATGGTCAGACTCCCATTGATTCCTATGGGATCCGCCGCCTCCAGGGTGGCTGTTTTAAAACCAGGTACGCTGGGCCGGAAAAGTGCAGAGCGTACCTGCTAGTTTTTTGATAACTAGCAAAAGTAGTCAGACTGTGCCGCACTTGTGTGCGGAACATCTGGAGTGACGTAAGAATCGATCTGTGTCGGACTGAGTCCAGCGGATCGAAGTTTACGTTACAAAATTCTACTTTTGCCGGTCTCTATACTTTGATAACTAAGGCGAATCAGCCTCGCCACAAAAATGCTGCGGAATTCCAGCGTATTTGAGGTTGACGGCTTGATAACTAGGCCCCACCATATCTTAGGAAAGAAATGAAATCTATCTACCTGTCTATCTATCGATCTATCTATCTACCGGTATTTCATTTTAGTAACATCCTTGCAATTATGGAAGACAGGTTATGACGGGCGTGACATTCTTCTATCTTTACCATGGGGTGGCTTCAGTCATACCTAAGTCTTATTGTATGCCCAGAGCATATATTTGAGGGGTTAGAGCTAGAAAAAAGGTTACATATATAAAAAAATCATTGATTATATATTTGTATTTATCTATCTATCTATCTATTATCTAGCTATATTTCTAATATCTATCTATAGATTTATCTATCTATATATCTCTCTTTCTTTATTTTAACTTTCTTTTAAATAAACAAGTCAATTGATTTGACAAACTTACAATACTGGTATTTCTGATATTTTTAATAGCACAAATTAATGTATGCCATGGAATTAAACTTTTTTTAAAAAATCTTTTATTGAGATTTTTTGCATTGACAATATATAACCTGGGTACAATATTAAACAAATGACTAACGGAGATGGCTATTGGTGTTACCACCGAAATTACAATATTATAATAAAAACTTAAATATAGGTTTTCTATGTTTGCATCTGTTAGTCATCTAACAATCTAAATTCTCTAGCATTATTTATGTAAATTAACATATTACTATGAAATTAATTTTTTATCTAGAAATGGGATGCCTCCCAGTCTTTATAGGGCCACCCTTGGACCCAGATGAAATCATAAAGCACATGGGAGGAATTCAAATGATGTAAACGATCACTCTTGGACCACTGATTATAGAAATGAACTAGCATCAGATAAAACTACTAGCAGAATAGCTAAACATATGATGTACAATAAGAACCCTAAGAGACTATAATCTATTAGACCACAATAGTAATATTTTAATTAGATATGCTCGTAAAGTGTGCTATGAGGTGTATTGTAAACAGGAACAAGTATATGGTGACATGAAATAATCCTACATAATATAGCATCCAGATCTAGCCGGTGCCACTTAAAACAATTACAAACAGTAGTACTTAAAATTACTTATTTTATTAGATATCTCAAAAAGACAAAATAGGTGGATATGGTTGATGGAGTAGAATTCTGGCTATTACTTTAGATATGGGGCAAGATTACATATGCGGCATAAGTTTCAGCACAACTGCTGAAACCCCCTTCTCCGTAAGTTCACCTTGCACATCGGGTGAATCACATAAACGGCGTGGTTCAGAAATGTAAGCTAATACACATTTCTGATGTTGCCAGTGACTTACGCCAGTATATGATCTGCCAGGGTAATTAAAAAAAAAATAAAAGTTGAAATCCCACGTAAAATCCAACCCGCCTAAAAATATTTAAACGACACATCAAAACCCCTATATCCACAATCTCCCACATCGCAAATACTAATACAATATTAACCCCTAATCCACCAAACCCCACATTTCAAGCTACCTAATAAATGTATTAACTCCTAAACTGCCAACCCCCCACATCGCAATCTAACTAATAAAAGTATTAACCCCTAATTTGCCAACCCCCGACAATGCAAAGTACTTAATTACACTATTAACTTCTAATCCGCCAACCCCTAACAAAGCAAAGTACCTAATAAACCTATTAACCTCTAAACCACAAACATCTAATAAACACATTAACACCTAAACTGCCAACCCCCACAAGGCAAAGTATTATTCTAATAACTAAGACCCATAACCAAACACCCCCTAAGTTAACCCCAATTAAAATACACTAACATTAAATAACAAAATACTTTTTTAAAAAGTACCAAAAAAAAATTACAGTCAAATAAAAAAACCTAAGATTACATTAAACTAAAAAACTTAAGATTACAAAAAATAAATAAAGCTAGCATTACAGAAAATAACAAACTAAATTATCCAAAATAAAAAAAGTTATCCATAATCTAATATCCCCTTAAAAACAAAAAAACACCGCAAAATAAAAAAACTAATCTAACGATTAACTACTAATAGCTAAAAAAGGCCTTTTGTAGGGCATTGCCCTAAAGATGCCAGCTCTTTTTGAAAAAAAAAAAAAAAATACAAAATGACCCCTAAAATTACAACCACCCAAAATAAAAAAACAAATAACTAAAAAAAATCTAATCTACACATTGCCCCTAAAGGGGAATTTGTATGTGCATTGCCCTTAAAAGTGAAATCAACTCCTTTACTGCTCATAAAAAAAGCCCTAATCTAAAAAAAAAAAAAAAAAAAACTTACGCCATTGATAAAGTCCAGCGATCCTTTTATGTCAGGTTACCTTGCATTCCTATTGGCTGAAAAATTCAAATCAGCCAATAGGATGAGCGCTGCTTACATCCTATTGGCTGTTCAAATCAGCCAATAGGATGTAAGCAGCTCTTATCCTATTGGCTGATTTGAAGTTTTCAGCCAATAGGAATGTGGCAGACTATCCCCAAAATAGGTGCTCACCTTTGATGAAGTACGGCGATCCATCTTCTTCCAGGCAGAGAAAAGTCTTCATCCAGATGGATCCATCTTCATCAATCACAGGATCAAATCAGCTAATAGGATGTAAGTAGCTCTCATCCTATTGGCTGATTTGAAATTTTCAGCCAATAGCAATGAATATAAAAGGGGTACCTTGCATTCAATCTTCAGTGTGCCGCAGATGATTGCAGGAAGAGGACCTCTTCATCGCTGATAACCACCACCAATGACCACTGCTCTGGATCCGTGCCTCAGAAGACCACTCCGCACCTCTGGCAAGAAGAAAGAAAATGGTCCCACGATGGATGAAGATGGATAGCTGGACTTCATCAATGGTGAGTACCTAGTGTTAGTTTTTTTTTGGGGGGGGGTGTTTCTTTTTAGATTAGGGTTTTTTTTAAAAATTGTATGGGCAGTAAAAGATCTGATTGCCCATACAAATGCCTCTTATGGGGCAATGGGTAGATTAGTTTTTTAGTTAAGTGTTTTTTATTTTGGGGGGTTGTTATTTTAGGGGGGATCACTTTAGGACAGTGCCCTACAAAAGGCCCTTTTAAGGACTATTGGTAGTTTATTGTTTGATTAGTTTTTTTTTTTATTTTGAGATGACTTTTTTGTTTTTAAGGGGGCATTAGTTTGTGAATAACTTTTTTATTTTGGATCATTTTGTTTAGGGGGCTTGTTATTTTTATTTTTTTAGTAATGTAGTTAGTATTTTTTACTTGATGTAATAATTTTATTTTAATTCGGGTTAAAATTAGGGAGTGTTAGGTTAGGGGGCTTATTTTTTAGTTAAATACTTTGCGTTGTGGAGGATTGGTGGTTTAGAGGTTAATACATTTATTAGGTACTTTGCGATGTGGGGGGTGGCGGTTTAGGGGTTTATACATTTATTAGGTACTGTGTGATGTGGGGGAATGGCGGATTAGGGGTTAATATTAGGTACTTTGCTATGTGGGGGTTGGCGGATTAGGTGTTAATACATTTATTAGTTATTGCGATGTGGGGGATATTGCGCATGCGTTAGGTGTTTGTTAAGGCTTCCAGGGAGTTACGGTACTTTCATAGTCAGCGCAAGGCTTGCTGCTCCTGCCTATATGTGGCGGGGTGAAAAATTAGTAACTTTTCTCCATTCTGCGCGTGTAAGTCCTTGCGTTGAATATGCGATACCGACTTTTTACGCCGGTTCTATGTAAAAACTGTGGGCGAAGGGTAAAATATACGTGCATAACCTGATGCTGCACCATATATGTGATCTCTCGATACAACTAAAATTAGAGTTGCAGAGTTTTGCGCCCGACGCCGCATATGTAATCTCGCTCATGGAGGTTAAACAGTTTCTACTGCACTTTTATAGCTACATGGCCATTGAAAAATATATAAGTGGTATTTAACCCGTTTTTCAAGAGCTACTTCAGAAATCATGTTATTACCTTGCTAACTAGAGCGACTGCATCCCACCACCTTGGCAACAGACAGGGGGGCACTAGCCCTTTATGAAGAGAATGTTAATTATGAGGTATCAGGTGAAAATAAAATATGTAATAGTCCCTAGCTGAAAACTAAATCAGATATCCCCAGCTCCCAACTTTTCACACAGGATACTCACAATTTGTAAGAGCACACTTATGTGCTTGTAGACACAGGCTGGCTATCCGAGCTAACCAGCTAGCTCCCTCCGGTCTCAAAGGCTCCTCCAATGCAGGTGTATGGTAATGCTAGTCTCACCAAATAAGTAGCAAAGCCAGAATAAAATCAAGGTATTTATTAATGTAAACAATATTGGCTGTGATACAAAGCTACATATAGGTGAGCATATGGAAATATGCTACGCGTTTCTCGGCTACTAACGGCCGTTTCATCAGGCATATTAAACATTAAACTTCCATCGGCTTTTATAGCCGTGATTACCATACAACCTACATAATTCGAACCTCCCTAAAATGGTGTGTGGGCTTGTTAACCAATACCCAACTCTGGTTTTCATATCGACCTCTATGATACGCTGCCCGCACTAGGTGTGTGTGGATCTCGCCAATCACCTATGCAAATCACTGGGAGATGTGCGCTCAGCGTGCCTGAGATCAGTAGTGAAAACTTTTCTCACACATAGCTATATACCGTTCTATGTTGATAATACAGGTGCAGATAGCACTCACATAGGGAAACTGGAACATAGGACATGCTCTCCCCATACCTAATGCTCTTGTGTGAGTAAAATACATATAAAAATAAATGTATAAATATATACATCGTACCTAACTCATTTGAAATATTTAAAATATTTGATATCAAAATAATGTGTAAATATCATGTCATTATACACAATAAAATAATATATACGCTAAAAAATAATTAAACTCTACGGCTCCTATACCTATAATGCCATTATTCCCACCAGTAACAAGAACTTATACATGTGGTATGTATAAACACATTTGTAAAGTTGCGGTCACCATTACTTAGTAGATTTTAATTTGATAGACCCATAGTACTACCCATATTTGTTATATTCGTACAGTACACTATGTATGGCGGACCCAGGATGATATAATATATAACTGGCAGATTTTCCCTGCTCATCATCATTTTTATCATTCCTGTTGTGACTAGCTCATACAATTTTCTATACATTCAAAGGAAGTATAATTATTACTCTAAATAATATAATTACCTAATAATAAGTTAGAACCAAACTGAATTATGAAATAGTGAATAGATTCTATCAAATAACCCTATATTCATTATTATCAAATTTGATACCCCTAGCAGAAATAATATATATAGTATATAATACCCAAATTTCAAAAGTGATTGGGAATCTAATACCAGAAATAATGTGATCACTAATATTATTAAATTGTGAACAAACAATATATATGTATTGGATCTATATATTTCTAAATGCTTCTTAATGAAGACCTATACTATAGGATAATGTGTTCCTGTGAATGATAATTGTAGTGCATATGTGTGTATGTATATAGAAGAGCTGTGAATAAAGAATTCTATTTATATATTAAATGTTATTTACAATCTTAAGCTATGTGAACTAGTGTAAGTCGTGAATAAATGTGAATCATAAAGTGCAAATGTGAATAATAAATAATATTAATTCATCTAAAATAGTGTAGTGTTAACCACATAGAATTTACTTATATGAGGCTATAATTCTGGAATGTATTATATTTCTTATTTTTTATTCATATTTATGTGGTCCTAAATGCTATGTCTAAATCATGCTGGGTACGTATAATTGATGTTATATCATTATAATGGTCAAATATTGGTAGATGATTATATTAAGATCTATCTACTGTATACTCTAAGTGGTCCAAACCCTACCTGGTATCATTTGAAGGATGAATGGATCTAGCTACCTATCTTAGGACATATATTCCTATTATGAGATGTGTACCTCGGTGATATTGATCCAATGTGTCTATTTAAAAGGCTGCAGAATCGATAACTTCATTAAGCCCATTAGGGAATAATGTACCAAACTTATATATCCAAAAAGTTTCGCGTTGACGCAATTTAGTAAATCTATTATATTTGTTAGACCCTGGAATACTTTCTATTGGTGTAATGTTAAATGTACACTTATCCCCTTTGTGTTCTAACATATAATGTCTGGATACACTATGTTTGTCTGATGAATTATTAATATTACGAAGATGCTCACTCCACCTAGTGCGTATATTTCGCGTTGTGCGTCCCAAATACTGTATCCCACATTTGCAGGTCAACACATAAATTACAAAAGTGGAGCTGCAGTTCAAATATTCTCCAATCTGGAATATTTCTCCAGTGCTGTTGGCCTTGATGCTTCTAGTGCCATGTGTTATATGTTTGCACATAAAACATCTAGTTTTTCCGCATCTAAAAGCACCTTTCCGCCCTTTGTTATTTTTAATAGAGGTATTTACAATGGCTTTCTTTGAAATTACCACTTTACTGGGGGCTAGGGTCTGTTTTACCGTAGGTGCCCTTCTGAAAACTATATTCGGTGAATGACTTAAGTTTTTCTTTAAAATTGGATCTCTTAATAAGATCGGCCAATGTTTGTGGAGTATTTTTGATGGATTTATGATTAGAATTGAATTGGGTTACAAAGCATGGTTGATCTATCTTATTGTATGTCTTTCTATTTCCCAATTTATCTAACTTCTTTTTGCTTGTAAGTAGACAGGACCTATCGATTGTATTTGCCTTTTTGTAACTCTCTAAAATTATTTCTAGAGGGTATCCTTTTTCCTTAAATCTTTCTATCAATATCTCGGATTGTTCATGGAATTTAGCATCTGTGCTGCAATTTCTTTTTATTCTGCAGAATTGACTGAAAGGTATGCAGTTTTTCCACTGTCTATGATGATTGCTTGTATAATGTAGAAAATTATTACAATCAACTGTTTTGAAATATGTTGAAGTACAGATGTTAAACTCATAATCACTGGTTAAAATAAGATCTAAAAATTCTATAGATTTAGTTTGTATATTATGGGTGAATTGGATCCCCATTGAGTTGTCATTAAGAAAGGAACAAAAATCAGTAGCCTCCTCTTGTGTCCCTTTAAATATGAACAACAAATCGTCGATGTAGCGGCCATAGAACACCAGGTTGCCCCTCCAGCTCGAGTTATATATATACTTGTTCTCAAAATATCCCATAAATAGATTTGCAAAGCTGGGGGCAAACCTGGTGCCCATGGCAGTACCTTTGATTTGCAGATAAAAATTGTCTAAAAATTTAAAATAATTATGTTTTAAAATGAACTCTATTAATCTAAAAATATATTCTTTTTGTAACGGGGGCATATAGATATCCTCCTCCAAATAATGTCTAACGGTGAGGAGACCTAATTCGTGAGCTATATTAGAATACAGGGCACTAACGTCTGCAGATACCCAAATCATATCTCTTTCAAATTTTATCTCTTTTAATTTGTACAGTAAATCTGTTGTATCTCTAATAAAAGAAGGTAAGTTCTGTACGTATTTCTGTAGAAAACTGTCAATATATTTGGAAAGTTTATCTGTTAAGCCATTCATACCCGCAATAATGGGTCTCCCAGGTGGCTTTACAGCATTCTTATGAATTTTGGGAAGATGGTAGTAGTAGGGAATTGATGGATGAATTGGAGTGAGATATGCTTTCTCTTGTTTATTCAAAATCCCCTCATTACTACCAAATTCCAGAATCAGCTGTAGTTTTTTCATAAATATTTGGGTAGGATCTATATCTAACTTCCTATAATACTCGTTGTTGAGTACTATGTTTTTAGCTTCCCCAATATAATCATTATAATCCTGTAGGACAATCCCGCCCCCCTTGTCCGCTTGTCTAATGACTATTGAAGTGTTATTGGCTAAGGATTTGAGTGCTTTTTCTTCATTAGGCCACATTCTCTTGTGGCCACTGGGATAACGGGGTAGTTTATCTAGATCTTCCATAACCAGTTGTTGGTATAGATCAATGTAGGTTACATCATTTTTCGGGGGATTGAAACTAGAAGGTAATGATAAAGATGTATGTACATAGCCCTCAAATAATTCCTCAATAATAGTCTCCGGTTCTACATATATAGTAGGATTATGTCTTTGGCTACCCATGTTGTCAGTAAGGATAGGAGTACCTAAAATATCTTTTCTTTTGAGATTTTTGATGGCAAAATATCTTTGTAAAGATAACTTCCTTGTGTATTTATTGAGATCAACAAATAAATCAAATATTTTATGAGGATTAGGGGGGCAATATGAGAGACCTCTTCCTAGTATTCTAATCTCATCATCTGATAATACATGTGATGAAAGATTGAAGATCCCTTTGCCTAGTTTTTGTAGTTGCTCCTTTTTTGAGGTGTGCCCTCTCCCTCTTCTTCCCCGTTTGGAAATGGTCTTTTCTTTTTTTGTTGTCGCTGTGGTTTGGGCGGTGCAGTCTGGGGGGCTATATTCCTCCTCCACAATGGAGCCAAATTGCGTACCCCTAAAAAATCAGCATTGGAAGTGGAGGGTCTTTCTTTAATATTATGGCTATTCTGGCCCATATTGACTTGGGGCATCTGTGTGTTTATATTAAATGCATTCTTGAATGGACTCTAATCTATTCCGTATTGGAATATGATTAGGATTACTTCCTGGATAATTGTCATTTGACTGGTCTTGAAGGGATTCATATCTATTGTGTAGAGGAATATAATTGGGGTTTTGATATGTTGGATTCTTATTATTATGATAGTTACCATTGGATGGATCATAATAGTTGTTCCTGTTATAGTGAGATTGTGGGTTTCTATTGTGTGACCCTTGTTTCACTCCATTATGACTGTGTGATTGTACATAATTGTTCCTATGATTGGAAAAATTAGGTTTTCTATAATTGTTGTGGTTATTCTTATTGTGGTTCTTATTATATTGGACAACTGTCCATCCATTATTATCCTTAGAATCCACTGTTTTTTTGTTATAGGTATAAACCACACCTTCGGCATAGTCATCCTCATCTCTCTTGAATTTGCCATTTTTAATCCTAATGATCTCATTCTGGTATTCATCTACTGCTTTTATGGTCTCACTGTTTAACCTTTGGTATTCAGAGTGTTCTTTCATAGGCTCTAATTCTTTTTGTATTTGGTCGATTTCTATTTCAAGGGTGTCAACTAACTTTTGTCTATGGTCAATTAGAAGATCTATTAAATTGAAAGAACACTCATCTAAAATTTTAAACCATTTATCACTTAGTTCTATGTCATTTTTAAAAGAACAATGTTTAAAAATTCTGAGACCCCTTGGGATCTGTCTCTTTTCCTTATATTTTTTAAGGCAGTCCAGGTCCCACCAGTGTCTATGTTCATTCTTTAAAAGATCGCCCAATTTAGCGAATAAAGTGTCAATGCTTTTGATCACTAGGGGGCCTGGACTGTCTCCTTCACTGTTCGATGGTGGGTTAAAGGAATTTCTCCTATTACTTCTTTCTGTAGCAGATAGCATATTCAAATATTATAGCTAAGTACTATTGTATTGAGCCGCTACTGTGAACAATATAATTGTTCCTATAGCCAATGCTAAATGATGTTGGGGTCTAAGTACAACCTGCACCAAATGTATTACACCGTTGCTATAATATTGTGCAAAGTACTCTTCACACTGCTGCACCTCTTAACTACAAAGCCAATAGTGCTAGTAGAAAAAAATACCAAAAAGATGTGTAACCTAAGCTGTACACAAGAGGGCGCTGTGTGCCTAGATAGATATGTTAGTAGCTGTAATGATCACATATCACAATTGGAACATACAAAAATTAAATATATACATACATACAATCTCACCCAAATAAATGCTGATCCAAATGGTGTGTAGTTGGTAACTAGAGTCTTTATATGTAAGTCCCAATTGAGGAATGAATATCCAACGATCTGGCTTGTGCATTCCTTTGAATGTATAGAAAATTGTATGAGCTAGTCACAACAGGAATGATAAAAACGGATGAGCAGGGAAAATCTGCCAGTTATATATTATATCATTCTGGGTCCGCCATACATAGTGTACTGTACGAATATAACAAATATGGGTAGTACTATTGGTCTATCAAATTAAAATCTACTAAGTAATGGTGACCGCAACTTTACAAATGTGTTTATACATACCACATGTATAAGTTCTTGTTACTGGTGGGAATAATGGCATTATAGGTATAGGAGCCGTAGAGTTTAATTATTTTTTAGCGTATATATTATTTTATTGTGTATAATGACTTATGATATTTACACATTATTTTGATATCAAATATTTTAAATATTTCAAATGAGTTAGGTACGATGTATATATTTATATATTTATTTTTATATGTATTTTACTCACACAAGAGCATTAGGTATGGGGAGAGCATGTCCTATGTTCCAGTTTCCCTATGTGAGGGCTATCAGTACCTGTATTATCAACATAGAACGGTATATAGCTATGTGTGAGAAAAGTTTTCACTACTGATCTCAGGCACGCTGAGCGCACATCTCCCAGTGATTTGCATAGGTGATTGGCGAGATCCACACACACCTAGTGCGGGCAGCGTATCATAGAGGTCGATATGAAAACCAGAGTTGGGTATTGGTTAACAAGCCCACACACCCTTCTTAGGGAGGTTCGAATTATGTAGGTTGTATGGTAATCACGGCTATAAAAGCCGATGGAAGTTTAATGTTTAATATGCCTGATGAAACGGCCGTTAGTAGCCGAGAAACGCGTAGTATATTTCCATATGCTCACCTATATGTAGCTTTGTATCACAGCCAATATTGTTTACATTAATAAATACCTTGATTTTATTCTGGCTTTGCTACTTATTTGGTGAGACTAGCATTACCATACACCTGCATTGGAGGAGCCTTTGAGACCGGAGGGAGCTAGCTGGTTAGCTCGGATAGCCAGCCTGTGTCTACAAGCACATAAGTGTGCTCTTACAAATTGTGAGTACCCTGTGTGAAAAGTTGGGAGCTGGGGATATCTGGTTATCACGGATACACACATTTGGGCGCTTTTTATTTGCAGATTGGGAGCGAGTGTTAACCGGAGGGAGCAAGCTGGGTAGCTCTGATAGCCAGCCCGCAACTACTAGCACATAAGTGTTCTCTTGGAAATTGTGAGTAGTCTGTGTATAAGATTGGTTGCTTCTTAACATCGTTGTTTGCTACAGATACACACATTTGTGCGCCTCTCTTGTGTTTGCATTTTTCTCAGATCTACTACCAAACAGTGGAGGAAGGGAGAGAGCAGCCTGAATATTTATTGCACAAGCCAGATCGTTGGATATTCATTCCTCAATTGGGACTTACATATAAAGACTCTAGTTACCAACTACACACCATTTGGATCAGCATTTATTTGGGGGAGATTGTATGTATGTATATATTTAATTTTTGTATGTTCCAATTGTGATATGTGATCATTACAGCTACTAACATATCTATCTAGGCACACAGCGCCCTCTTGTGTACAGCTTAGGTTACACATCTTTTTGGTATTTTTTTCTACTAGCACTATTGGCTTTGTAGTTAAGAGGTGCAGCAGTGTGAAGAGTACTTTGCACAATATTATAGCAACGGTGTAATACATTTGGTGCAGGTTGTACTTAGACCCCAACATCATTTAGCATTGGCTATAGGAACAATTATATTGTTCACAGTAGCGGCTCAATACAATAGTACTTAGCTATAATATTTGAATATGCTATCTGCTACAGAAAGAAGTAATAGGAGAAATTCCTTTAACCCACCATCGAACAGTGAAGGAGACAGTCCAGGCCCCCTAGTGATCAAAAGCATTGACACTTTATTCGCTAAATTGGGCGATCTTTTAAAGAATGAACATAGACACTGGTGGGACCTGGACTGCCTTAAAAAATATAAGGAAAAGAGACAGATCCCAAGGGGTCTCAGAATTTTTAAACATTGTTCTTTTAAAAATGACATAGAACTAAGTGATAAATGGTTTAAAATTTTAGATGAGTGTTCTTTCAATTTAATAGATCTTCTAATTGACCATAGACAAAAGTTAGTTGACACCCTTGAAATAGAAATCGACCAAATACAAAAAGAATTAGAGCCTATGAAAGAACACTCTGAATACCAAAGGTTAAACAGTGAGACCATAAAAGCAGTAGATGAATACCAGAATGAGATCATTAGGATTAAAAATGGCAAATTCAAGAGAGATGAGGATGACTATGCCGAAGGTGTGGTTTATACCTATAACAAAAAAACAGTGGATTCTAAGGATAATAATGGATGGACAGTTGTCCAATATAATAAGAACCACAATAAGAATAACCACAACAATTATAGAAAACCTAATTTTTCCAATCATAGGAACAATTATGTACAATCACACAGTCATAATGGAGTGAAACAAGGGTCACACAATAGAAACCCACAATCTCACTATAACAGGAACAACTATTATGATCCATCCAATGGTAACTATCATAATAATAAGAATCCAACATATCAAAACCCCAATTATATTCCTCTACACAATAGATATGAATCCCTGCAAGACCAGTCAAATGACAATTATCCAGGAAGTAATCCTAATCATATTCCAATACGGAATAGATTAGAGTCCATTCAAGAATACACGAATAGTAATTTTTCAGGAGGCAATAATGTATTTAATATAAACACACAGATGCCCCAAGTCAATATGGGCCAGAATAGCCATAATATTAAAGAAAGACCCTCCACTTCCAATGCTGATTTTTTAGGGGTACGCAATTTGGCTCCATTGTGGAGGAGGAATATAGCCCCCCAGACTGCACCACCCCAACCACAGCGACAACAAAAAAAGAAAAGACAATTTCCAAACGGGGAAGAAGAGGGAGAGGGCACACCTCAAAAAAGGAGCAACTACAAAAACTAGGCAAAGGGATCTTCAATCTTTCATCACATGTATTATCAGATGATGAGATTAGAATACTAGGAAGAGGTCTCTCATATTGCCCCCCTAATCCTCATAAAATATTTGATTTATTTGTTGATCTCAATAAATACACAAGGAAGTTATCTTTACAAAGATATTTTGCCATCAAAAATCTCAAAAGAAAAGATATTTTAGGTACTCCTATCCTTACTGACAACATGGGTAGCCAAAGACATAATCCTACTATATATGTAGAACCGGAGACTATTATTGAGGAATTATTTGAGGGCTATGTACATACATCTTTATCATTACCTTCTAGTTTCAATCCCGAAAAATGATGTAACCTACATTGATCTATACCAACAACTGGTTATGGAAGATCTAGATAAACTACCCCGTTATCCCAGTGGCCACAAGAGAATGTGGCCTAATGAAGAAAAAGCACTCAAATCCTTAGCCAATAACACTTCAATAGTCATTAGACAAGCGGACAAGGGGGGCGGGATTGTCCTACAGGATTATAATGATTATATTGGGGAAGCTAAAAACATAGTACTCAACAACGAGTATTATAGGAAGTTAGATATAGATCCTACCCAAATATTTATGAAAAAACTACAGCTGATTCTGGAATTTGGTAGTAATGAGGGGATTTTGAATAAACAAGAGAAAGCATATCTCACTCCAATTCATCCATCAATTCCCTACTACTACCATCTTCCCAAAATTCATAAGAATGCTGTAAAGCCACCTGGGAGACCCATTATTGCGGGTATGAATGGCTTAACAGATAAACTTTCCAAATATATTGACAGTTTTCTACAGAAATACGTTCAGAACTTACCTTCTTTTATTAGAGATACAACAGATTTACTGTACAAATTAAAAGAGATAAAATTTGAAAGAGATATGATTTGGGTATCTGCAGACGTTAGTACCCTGTATTCTAATATAGCTCACGAATTAGGTCTCCTCACCGTTAGACATTATTTGGAGGAGGATATCTATATGCCCCCGCTACAAAAAGAATATATTTTAAGATTAATAGAGTTCATTTTAAAACATAATTATTTTAAATTTTTAGACAATTTTTATCTGCAAATCAAAGGTACGGCCATGGGCACCAGGTTTGCCCCCAGCTTTGCAAATCTATTTATGGGATATTTTGAGAACAAGTATATATATAACTCGAGCTGGAGGGGCAACCTGGTGTTCTATGGCCGCTACATCGACGATTTGTTGTTCATATTTAAAGGGACACAAGAGGAGGCTACTGATTTTTGTTCCTTTCTTAATGACAACTCAATGGGGATCCAATTCACCCATAATATACAAACTAAATCTATAGAATTTTTAGATCTTATTTTAACCAGTGATTATGAGTTTAACATCTGTACTTCAACATATTTCAAAACAGTTGATTGTAATAATTTTCTACATTATACAAGCAATCATCATAGACAGTGGAAAAACTGCATACCTTTCAGTCAATTCTGCAGAATAAAAAGAAATTGCAGCACAGATGCTAAATTCCATGAACAATCCGAGATATTGATAGAAAGATTTAAGGAAAAAGGATACCCACTAGAAATAATTTTAGAGAGTTACAAAAAGGCAAATACAATCGATAGGTCCTGTCTACTTACAAGCAAAAAGAAGTTAGATAAATTGGGAAATAGAAAGACATACAATAAGATAGATCAACCATGCTTTGTAACCCAATTCAATTCTAATCATAAATCCATCAAAAAAGTACTCCACAAACATTGGCCGATCTTATTAAGAGATCCAATTTTAAAGAAAAACTTAAGTCATTCACCGAATATAGTTTTCAGAAGGGCACCTACGGTAAAACAGACCCTAGCCCCCAGTAAAGTGGTAATTTCAAAGAAAGCCATTGTAAATACCTCTATTAAAAATAACAAAGGGCGGATAGGTGCTTTTAGATGCGGAAAAACTAGATGTTTTATGTGCAAACATATAACACATGGCACTAGAAGCATCAAGGCCAACAGCACTGGAGAAATATTCCAGATTGGAGAATATTTGAACTGCAGCTCCACTTTTGTAATTTATGTGTTGACCTGCAAATGTGGGATACAGTATTTGGGACGCACGACGCGAAATATACGCACTAGGTGGAGTGAGCATCTTTGTAATATTAATAATTCATCAGACAAACATAGTGTATCCAGACATTATATGTTAGAACACAAAGGGGATAAGTGTACATTTAACATTACACCAATAGAAAGTATTCCAGGGTCTAACAAATATAATAGATTTACTAAATTGCGTCAACGCGAAACTTTTTGGATATATAAGTTTGGTACATTATTCCCTAATGGGCTTAATGAAGTTATCGATTCTGCAGCCTTTTAAATAGACACATTGGATCAATAACACCGAGGTACACATCTCATAATAGGAATATATGTCCTAAGATAGGTAGCTAGATCCATTCATCCTTCAAATGATACCAGGTAGGGTTTGGACCACTTAGAGTATACAGTAGATAGATCTTAATATAATCATCTACCAATATCTGACCATTATAATGATATAACATCAATTATACGTACCCAGCATGATTTAGACATAGCATTTAGGACCACATAAATATGAATAAAAAATAAGAAATATAATACATTCCAGAATTATAGCCTCATATAAGTAAATTCTATTTGGTTAGCACTACACTATTTTAGATGAATTAATATTATTTATTATTCACATTTGCACTTTATGATTCACATTTATTCACGACTTACACTAGTTCACATAGCTTAAGATTGTAAATAACATTTAATATATAAATAGAATTCTTTATTCACAGCTCTTCTATATACATACACACATATGCACTACAATTATCATTCACAGGAACACATTATCCTATAGTATAGGTCTTCATTAAGAAGCATTTAGAAATATATAGATCCAATACATATATATTGTTTGTTCACAATTTAATAATATTAGTGATCACATTATTTCTGGTATTAGATTCCCAATCACTTTTGAAATTTGGGTATTATATACCATATATATTATTTCTGCTAGGGGTATCAAATTTGATAATAATGAATATAGGGTTATTTGATAGAATCTATTCACTATTTCATAATTCAGTTTGGTTCTAACTTATTATTAGGTAATTATATTATTTAGAGTAATAATTATACTTCCTTTGAATGTATAGAAAATTGTATGAGCTAGTCACAACAGGAATGATAAAAATGATGATGAGCAGGGAAAATCTGCCAGTTATATATTATATCATCCTGGGTCCGCCATGCATAGTGTACTGTACGAATATAACAAATATGGGTAGTACTATGGGTCTATCAAATTAAAATCTACTAAGTAATGCTGACCGCAACTTTACAAATGTGTTTATACATACCACATGTATAAGTTCTTGTTACTGGTGGGAATAATGGCATTATAGGTATAGGAGCCGTAGAGTTTAATTATTTTTTAGCGTATATATTATTTTATTGTGTATAATGACTTATGATATTTACACATTATTTTGATATCAAATATTTTAAATATTTCAAATGAGTTAGGTACGATGTATATATTTATACATTTATTTTTATATGTATTTTACTCACACAAGAGCATTAGGTATGGGGAGAGCATGTCCTATGTTCCAGTTTCCCTATGTGAGGGCTATCAGTACCTGTATTATCAACATAGAACGGTATATAGCTATGTGTGAGAAAAGTTTTCACTACTGATCTCTGAGCGCACATCTCCCAGTGATTTGCATAGGTGATTGGCGAGATCCACACACACCTAGTGCGGGCAGCGTATCATAGAGGTCGATATGAAAACCAGAGTTGGGTATTGGTTAACAAGCCCACACACCCTTTTTAGGGAGGTTCGAATTATGTAGGTTGTATGGTAATCACGGCTATAAAAGCCGATGGAAGTTTAATGTTTAATATGCCTGATGAAACGGCCGTTAGTAGCCGAGAAACGCGTAGCATATTTCCATATGCTCACCTATATGTAGCTTTGTATCACAGCCAATATTGTTTACATTAATAAATACCTTGATTTTATTCTGGCTTTGCTACTTATTTGGTGAGACTAGCATTACCATACACCTGCATTGGAGGAGCCTTTGAGACCGGAGGGAGCTAGCTGGTTAGCTCGGATAGCCAGCCTGTGTCTACAAGCACATAAGTGTGCTCTTACAAATTGTGAGTACCCTGTGTGAAAAGTTGGGAGCTGGGGATATCTGGTTATCACGGATACACACATTTGGGCGCTTTTTATTTGCAGATTGGGAGCGAGTGTTAACCGGAGGGAGCAAGCTGGGTAGCTCTGATAGCCAGCCCGCAACTACTAGCACATAAGTGTGCTCTTGGAAATTGTGAGTAGTCTGTGTATAAGATTGGTTGCTTCTTAACATCGTTGTTTGCTACAGATACACACATTTGTGCGCCTCTCTTGTGTTTGCATTTTTCTCAGATCTACTACCAAACAGTGGAGGAAGGGAGAGAGCAGCCTGAATATTTATTGCACAAGCCAGATCGTTGGATATTCATTCCTCAATTGGGACTTACATATAAAGACTCTAGTTACCAACTACACACCATTTGGATCAGCATTTATTTGGGGGAGATTGTATGTATGTATATATTTAATTTTTGTATGTTCCAATTGTGATATGTGATCATTACAGCTACTAACATATCTATCTAGGCACACAGCGCCCTCTTGTGTACAGCTTAGGTTACACATATTTTTGAAAACTAAATCAAACTGAGTTAGGTCTAACATAGTAACCAAAGTAGACACCAGAGCTAATGTATATAGTGCCAGAATGAAACAATACGATCATAGAAAATATATCCATTGGTATAGTTCAGCTTGTAGGTTTAACATTTCACTATTTTGTGCTACAGGTAGAGCTAAGAAAACATTGCCATACACTGGTGGCAATTTATGTACTTTTATGGAGTCACATTTTCAGTCACACAGTGAAATAATAATCAGCTGCTAAAATGGATGAGGGGGAGTGAAAGCAAAACAAGAGTTCTCTACTCAGGATTCAGGTAGGACAGCAACGTTTATGTGGGATATAGGAGAAGATTGTGCCCCAATATGATGGTTGCTTTAGATATTTACACATTAGGGCATGGTCATGCATATGATTTGTGAGAGCATCAGAGCTGGTAAATGTGCTCACTGATCTGGATCAAAAGTCACTGGAGCAGTTGGCATCTTGAGCATTTTTCTCTCCATCTGAATTAGTGGCCACCACCTCAGCAGACGCTGCGTCAGATCCTGAGCCACCATGCTTGACCTCGGCTAGTGTGTGGAGATCACACAAGCTGCTAACTTTAGCTGAGATCCATTCCTCTTCTTGGATATCGTCGGCCAGAATTGCAGGCATGATCTGAGTTCCTGCAGCATCTGATTTTTACATAAACCTCCCAGATCTGCATGATCTAGTGAAGCGGTTTGGGTTGCATGAGAGCTATCTAGGAAGAACTTTATTCAACTGCTGCTTGAGGCTGTCAAAGTAATTTCCTATAAGTTGTAAGGTCTTGTGTTCCCAGTTATCCAGCAGCTCTCCAGCTTTCTCATTGTAGGAACATCTCAGGCTATTCACTGGAGTCCTTAATGCACATGAGACAGTAGTGGGCATAAGATAAATTAAATGCAGAAAATCTCAGTCCCTAGGGTAAGAGTAACTGTGATCTAACTAGCGAGCATTTATACACATCAATAGTAGGGTTACCAAATGTCTCCCTTTTGTACACTTAAAGATGAATAGTTGAGCAGCTACATTCCTTCTGCCTAACCCGGAATACCGGGTGGGGGGGGTTGATATCTGCATGTTAGGCCACCACCTAAGATCCATCTGCCCAGTTTAGACCAAGAAAGTGGTATTGTAACACTTGGGAGTTGATTAAAGGATTTTCTTATGATAATTGGTGGATTCTCTTG
This sequence comes from Bombina bombina, assembly GCF_027579735.1. Classification (NCBI taxonomy): domain Eukaryota; kingdom Metazoa; phylum Chordata; class Amphibia; order Anura; family Bombinatoridae; genus Bombina; species Bombina bombina. The sequence continues at coordinate 320,469,290 of NC_069499.1, read as the reverse complement.
GATTCCCTCAGAGCTTCTTGTTTTTCAGTCTTTCATGGCTGCCGCCCGGACATGCTCCCCAATGTAAACATTTTTGACATTAAAAAGAAAAAGGGCAGGTGAATTCTTTCACAGCACTAGACAGTACATGTACATAACAATTATTGTAGGTGCAAAAAAATATATATTTTATTGGAAACTATTAAATTGTTTTTACATTTTGAAACTGATATCATAAACTCTATTAGATTTGAATTAAAAACACTTGCTTGACATTTCCTATTTAATAAATGTTTGTTAATTAGACTGATTGTGTTATTTTTACCTGTTGATTAGTGCAGTGCAATGGTAATAATATATCATGAAATGGTCTATGTTTTGTTGGTTTTTAAGCATTATGAAAATTCTTACCGTGTTCAACTCTACGAAATAGAGTATTAATAACCCACAATGTGGTCTTTAATCATAGGATCATAAAGGTTTAATGAAGGGTAATGCATTGTTTATCTTTATTTGTGTCATTTTAAATAGCTGTGTTGCCTCTTGAATAGAGGCAGAAGCATAAATCAGTGTTGTAAAAGAGAGTCAAGCCAAATTGGGGTTTCTTGAAGTTGTTTTGAATACAATGGACATATCAGCTACTTGGTTGAGTACTTTGGGCTTGTGAGATTCTCTGAGACATTGGTACTATGAAGGCCCTGGAGCAATTTTCTAAAGTCAGTTTTAGCTTTGAGAACATTGGGTCTCACAAAGGGGTGTCCCCTGCATTCATACATTACAATAGGGCTCACAAATAATCAAAGTTTAAAAATCATATGAAATGTATAAATCCATTATTAAAATAAAAAGATTCACTTTTAAATTACCAGTGGCGTATAAGATCTTTGGACAAAATCTCAGATTATATACCCGTATAAAACTTCTACAATAGCTATAAGCTTTTTACAAATATAGCTAAAAAAAATTGCTTTTTTCTAGCGCTGCTTCTAAACAACCCTGGTATTTAGAGTTCTCGGAAGGGCTGCGTTAGGCTCCAAATAGGGAGCGTAAAGGCATATTTACCGCCACTTCAAGACCACCGGAGTTTAGTTTATTTAATTGTATGTAATTGTAGGTAATTCATTTAATTAATTTATTGATAGTGTAGTGTTAGGTTTAATTGTAACTTAGGTTAGGATTTATTTTACAGGTAATTTTGTAATTATTTTAACTAGGTAGCTATTAAATAGTAAATAACTATTTAATAGCTATTGTACCTAGTTAAAATAAATACAAAGTTGCCTGTAAAAAAAATATAAATCCTAAAATAGCTACAATATAATTATTCGTTATATTGTAGCTATATTAGGGTTTATTTTACAGGTAAGTATTTCGTTTTAAATAGGAATACTTTAGTTAATAAGATTTAATTTATTTCATTAGATTAAAATTATATTTAAGTTAGGGGGGTGTTAGTGTTAGGGTTAGACTTAGCTTTAGGGGTTAATACATTTATTAGCGTAGCGGCGAGGTCCGGTCGGCAGATTAGGGTTTAATACTTGAAGTTAGGTGGCGGCGATGTTAGGGAGGGCAGATTAGGGGTTAATACTATTTATTCTAGTGTTTGCGAGGCGGGAGTGCGGCGGTTTAGGGGTTAATGCATTTATTATAGTAGCGGCAAGGTCCGGTCGGCAGATTAGGGGTTAAAAAGTGTAGGTAAGGTAGCGGCGATGTTGGGGGGGCAGATTAGGGGTTAATAAATATTATGTAGGTGTCGGCGATGTTAGGGGCAGCAGATTAGGGGTTCATAGGGATAATGTAGGTGGCGGCGGTGTGTGGTCGGCAGATTAGGGTTAAAAAAATGTATTATAGTGGCGGCGATGTGGGGGGACCACGGTTTAGGGGTACATAGGTAGTTTATGGGTGTTAGTGTAGTTTAGAGCAAAGTAGTTAAGAGCTTTATAAACTGGCATTAGCCCAGAAAGCTCTTAACTACTGACTTTTTTTTGCGGCTGGAGTCTTGTTGGTAGAGGGTTTACTGCTCACTTCAGCCAAGACTCTAAATACCAGCGTTAGGAAGATCCCATTGAAAAGATAGGATACACAATTGGCGTAAGGGGATCTGCGGTATGGAAAAGTCGCAACTTGAAAGTGAGCGTTAGACCTTTACCTACACGACTCTAAATACCAGCGGGCGGCCAAAAGCAGTGTTAGGAGCCCTTAATGCTGCTTTTGACAGCTACCTCAGAACTCTAAATCTAGGCGTATGTAATCTAATTGTATTGGCACTAGTATTTTTAAAGTAATGCATGCTCCCTTCTAACTTCGCTCTCTCCAGCAAAATTTCCCTATCCTGCGATCTCCATTACTTTCTCTGGCAGATATCTCAAAACATGCTGGGGCATTTAGTTTCATGTCAGCGGCCTAGATTTGGAGTTCGGCGGTAAAAGGGCTGTTAACGCTCCGCGGGCTTTTTTCTGGCCGCACCATAAAATTAACTCTGGTATCGAGAGTTCAAACAAATGCTGCGTTAGGCTCCAAAAAAGGAGCGTAGAGCATTTTTACCGCAAATGCAACTCTCGATACCAGAGTTGCTTACGGACGCGGCCGGCCTCAAAAACGTGCTCATGCACGATTCCCCCATAGGAAACAATGGGGCTGTTTGAGCTGAAAAAAAACCTAACACCTGCAAAAAAGCAGCGTTCAGCTCCTAACGCAGCCCCATTGTTTCCTATGGGGAAACACTTCCTACGTCTGCACCTAACACTCTAACATGTACCCCGAGTCTAAACACCCCTAACCTTACACTTATTAACCCCTAATCTGCCGCCCCCGCTATCGCTGACCCCTGCATATTTTTTTAAACCCCTAATCTGCCGCTCCGTAAACCGCCGCCACCTACGTTATCCCTATGTACCCCTAATCTGCTACCCCTAACACCGCCGACCCCTATATTATATTTATTAACCCCTAACCTGCCCCCCACAACGTCGCCGACACCTGCCTACACTTATTAACCCCTAATCTGCCGAGCGGACCTGAGCGCTACTATAATAAAGTTATTAACCCCTAATCCGCCTCACTAACCCTATCATAAATTGTATTAACCCCTAATCTGCCCTCCCTAACATCGCCGACACCTAACTTCAATTATTAACCCCTAATCTTCCGATCGGAGCTCACCGCTATTCTAATAAATGGATTAACCCCTAAAGCTAAGTCTAACCCTAACACTAACACCCCCCTAAGTTAAATATAATATTTATCTAACGAAATAAATTAACTCTTATTAAATAACTTATTTCTATTTAAAGCTAAATACTTACCTGTAAAATAAATCCTAATATAGCTACAATATAAATTATAATTATATTATAGCTATTTTAGGATTAATATTTATTTTACAGGCAACTTTGTATTATTTTAACCAGGTACAATAGCTATTTAATAGTTACCTAGTTAAAATAATAACAAATTTACCTGTAAAATAAATCCTAACCTAAGTTATAATTAAACCTAACACTACCCTATCAATAAAATAATTAAATAAACTACCTACAATTACCTACAATTAACCTAACACTACACTATCAATAAATTAATTAAACACAATTCCTACAAATAAATACAATTAAATAAACTAGCTAAAGTACAAAAAATAAAAAAGAACTAAGTTACAGAAAATAAAAAAATATTTACAAACATAAGAAAAATATTACAACAATTTTAAACTAATTACACCTACTCTAAGCCCCCTAATAAAATAACAAAGCCCCCCAAAATAAAAAATTCCCTACCCTATTCTCAATTAAAAAAGTTACAAGCTCTTTTACCTTACCAGCCCTGAACAGGGCCCTTTGCGGGGCATGCCCCAAGGATTTCAGCTCTTTTGCCTGTAAAAAAAAACATACAATACCCCCCCCCCAACATTACAACCCACCACCCACATACCCCTAATCTAACCCAAACCCCCCTTAAATAAACCTAACACTAAGCCCCTGAAGATCTTCCTACCTTGTCTTCACCATCCAGGTATCACCGATCCGTCCTGGCTCCAAGATCTTCATCCAACCCAAGCGGGGGTTGGCGATCCATAATCCGGTCCAGAAGAGGCTCCAAAGTCTTCCTCCTATCCGGCAAGAAGAGGACATCCGGACCGGCAAACATCTTCTCCAAGCGGCATCTTCGATCTTCTTCCATCCGGAGCGAAGCGGCAGGATCCTGAAGACATCCAGCGCGGAACATCCATCCGGACCGACGACTGAACGACGAATGACTGTTCCTTTAAGGGACGTCATCCAAGATGGCGTCCCTCGAATTCCGATTGGCTGATAGGATTCTATCAGCCAATCGGAATTAAGGTAGGAATTTTCTGATTGGCTGATGGAATCAGCCAATCAGAATCTAGTTCAATCCGATTGGCCGATCCAATCAGCCAATCAGATTGAGCTCGCATTCTATTGGCTGATCGGAACAGCCAATAGAATGCGAGCTCAATCTGATTGGCTGATTGGATCAGCCAATCGGATTGAACTTGATTCTGATTGGCTGATTCCATCAGCCAATCAGAAAATTCCTACCTTAATTCCGATTGGCTGATAGAATCCTATCAGCCAATCGGAATTCGAGGGACGCCATCTTGGATGACGTCCCTTAAAGGAACAGTCATTCGTCGTTCAGTCGTCGGTCCGGATGGATGTTCCGCGCTGGATGTCTTCAGGATCCTGCCGCTTCGCTCCGGATGGAAGAAGATCGAAGATGCCGCTTGGAGAAGATGTTTGCCGGTCCGGATGTCCTCTTCTTGCCGGATAGGAGGAAGACTTTGGAGCCTCTTCTGGACCGGATTATGGATCGCCAACCCCCGCTTGGGTTGGATGAAGATCTTGGAGCCAGGACGGATCGGTGATACCTGGATGGTGAAGACAAGGTAGGAAGATCTTCAGGGGCTTAGTGTTAGGTTTATTTAAGGGGGGTTTGGGTTAGATTAGGGGTATGTGGGTGGTGGGTTGTAATGTTGGGGGGGGGGGTATTGTATGTTTTTTTTTACAGGCAAAAGAGCTGAAATCCTTGGGGCATGCCCCGCAAAGGGCCCTGTTCAGGGCTGGTAAGGTAAAAGAGCTTGTAACTTTTTTAATTTAGAATAGGGTAGGGAATTTTTTATTTTGGGGGGCTTTGTTATTTTATTAGGGGGCTTAGAGTAGGTGTAATTAGTTTAAAATTGTTGTAATATTTTTCTTATGTTTGTAAATATTTTTTTATTTTCTGTAACTTAGTTCTTTTTTATTTTTTGTACTTTAGCTAGTTTATTTAATTGTATTTATTTGTAGGAATTGTGTTTAATTAATTTATTGATAGTGTAGTGTTAGGTTAATTGTAGGTAATTGTAGGTAGTTTATTTAATTATTTTATTGATAGGGTAGTGTTAGGTTTAATTATATCTTAGGTTAGGATTTATTTTACAGGTAAATTTGTTATTATTTTAACTAGGTAACTATTAAATAGTTCTTAACTATTTAATAGCTATTGTACCTGGTTAAAATAATTACAAAGTTGCCTGTAAAATAAATATTAATCCAAAAATAGCTATAATATGATTATAATTTATATTGTAGCTATATTAGGATTTATTTTACAGGTAAGTATTTAGCTTTAAATAGGAATAATTTATTTAATAAGAGTTAATTAATTTTGTTAGATTTAAATAATATTTAATTTAGGGGGGTGTTAGTGTTAGGGTTAGACTTAGCTTTAGGGGTTAATCCATTTATTAGAATAGCGGTGAGCTCCGGTCGGCAGATTAGGGGTTAATAATTGAAGTTAGGTGTCGGCGATGTTAGGGAGGGCAGATTAGGGGTTAATACTATTTATGATAGGGTTAGTGAGGCGGATTAGGGGTTAATACATTTATTATAGTAGCGCTCAGGTCCGCTCGGCAGATTAGGGGTTAATAAGTGTAGGCAGGTGTCGGCGACGTTGAGGGGGCAGATTAGGGGTTAATAAATATAATATAGGGGTCGGCGATGTTAGGGGCAGCAGATTAGGGGTACATAGGGATAACGTAGGTGGCGGCGATTTGCGGTCGGAAGATTAGGGGTCAATTATTTTAAGTAGCTGGCGGCGATGTTGTGGGGGGCAAGTTAGGGTTTAATAAATGTAATACAGGGGTCGGCGGGGTTAGGGGCAGCAGATTAGGGGTACATAAATATAACGTAGGTGGCGGTCGGCAGATTAGGGGTTAAAAATTTGAATCGAGTGGCGGCGGTGTGGGGGGACCTCGGTTTAGGGGTACATAGGTAGTTTATGGGTGTTAGTGTACTTTAGGGTACAGTAGTTAAGAGCTTTATAAACCGGCGTTAGCCAGAAAGCTCTTAACTCCTGCTATTTTCAGGCGGCTGGAATCTTGTCGTTAGAGCTCTAACGCTCACTTCAGAAACGACTCTAAATACCGGCGTTAGGAAGATCCCATTGAAAATATAGGCTACGCAAATGGCGTAGGGGGATCTGCGGTATGGAAAAGTCGCGGCTGTAAAGTGAGCGTTAGACCCTTTAATCACTGACTCCAAATACCAGCGGGCGGCCAAAACCAGCGTTAGGAGCCTCTAACGCTGGTTTTGACGGCTACCGCCGAACTCCAAATCTAGGCCAGCATATTTTTCATGTCTTATGTGTCGCCTGTTAGATAATCTAGCCCATTTTCCCTGCTGTGAAAAAATATCTGCATTTTATTAAACCCAGTACTAGTCCTAAATTAACATCCTGACATCCGTAAAGGAACATGAAACACTACATTTTCTCATTCATAATTCAAATAGTGCATTCAATTTTAAGCACATTTCAGTGTTACTTTTATTAGCAATTTTATTTTCTTGGTATAGTTTGTAAAAAAGCAGGAAAATAAGCTTTAAGGGACACTGAACCCAATTTTTTTCTTTTGTAAATCAGAAAGAGCATGCAATTTTAAGCAACTTTCTAATTTACACCTATTATCAATTTTTCTTCTTTCTCTTGCTATCATTATTTGAAAAAGAAGGCATCTGAGCTTTTTTTTGGTTTCAGCACTCTGGACAGCACTTTTTTATTGGTGGATGAATTTATTCACCAATCAGCAAGGACAACCCAGGTTTGTTCACCAAAAATGGGCCCGGCATCTAAACTTACATTCTTGCATTTAAAATAAAGATACCAAGAGAATGAAGAAAATTTGATAATAGGAGTAAATTAGAAAGTTGCTTAAAATGTCATGCTCAATCTGAATCACGTAAGAAAATTTTTGGGTACAGTGTCCCTTTAAGAGAATGCAAGAATGTTATTAATTAGCAAGATCACTAGATGGGAGCACTTTTTCCTGCCATGTAGTTCTCAATATGTGCACGCTACCTATCTAGATATGAACTATATGTGAATGAAGCAACTTTGATTAATTTGATAATACAAAGAAAATGGAAACATTTTTTAAAATTACAGTATATTCTTTGTTTGAAAATTGAAAGAAATTGTGTGCGCTTTATGTCTCTTTAAAAAAGTTTCTGTTTTCTATATGTGAGACTGAAACTGCATGATTCATTTTGCTATGTGACAGTAATTCACAACTAAATATTAAATGCAGCTTTAACAAAACGTTTTAAATCTTATTTTGACTTTGGAGTTTTATTAAGCGGACAATCCAATTGCTAAAGATTCAGACAACTGAATTGCCATTGCTATCAGGTGGGAGCTTGACAACCACAGGAATCGTTTTCTTTAAAGCTCCTGTAAGTACTGCTTATGCAAGCATTTAACTGTGCCTCTGTTTCTATAATACTCCATAATACACATTTTCTTCTTTGCTTTTCTGAAATAGAATATACTTGATCCTATTTAAGCTAGGATTTCTGAAAGGGCTGACATTTACTGAGAATGTTTTACCCTTTTATCTTCGATAAAAAAAATCAAGAAAGCACAATTTTTTTAAAAGTGTTGTATGTTTTTATTGTTTGTAATTAAGAATATGTACCATTAAACTCATTGTACTAGATCTGCTGTAAGAAAAAGATTTGCCCTAAAGCAATAATTCTCTATAGCATGTGAAATTACCATAACTATCTATGTAGTCAAGCACCCAAAAAGTGAAAAATTTAACTGAGGCATTGAAGACACAAGTTACATTTCTTAGTGTACTGATTCCACTGCCAAATCCTTCTAATGTCAGCATTCCAGCAACCAATGAAGTAATTACTTTTATTATCATAGAGTTCTTGGTGGTATACAAGCAAACAAAAAGGTGAAGAGGACTTCCACAACTGGACAAGAGCTCAAGTTTTACAATTTTAAATCATTATAATTGTAGACTATTTTATATTTATATATATATATATATATATATATATATATATATATATATATGACACAATTCTATAAAGGAATAGTAAATGCCTTGCGGTTTTATATATTGCAGTTTTCTAATTCTCAGAGCTGGAAAAGAACACTGCAGACTTTTCCTGGTAATCCCGGCTACACATATTTCCATATTTGGCTTTAGCAGACAACAAATGAAAAGCAATTTGCTCTATACTAACATAAAGACCCTGGCTGGCCTTGTCAGCTGCAGGATAAAGCCCAGATTGGCTCCTACTAAGAAAGAAAGTTGTGGGTGGAGTTTGGTTATTGAAAATAATAATATTATTATTAATATAATGTGCAAATATTAATATATTTTAAAAATGGATAGAGTTGGTTGATATGCTATTCTATTGAAGACAACAGAAATGTCTTGTAATTACAAAGTGTTTACTGTCCCGTTACAGCTAATGTGCCCACTCTAAAATGGTGATAACTTATGGAAGACTTTGCACATAACTTAATTTGAGCAAAATAAGGAGAAGAGGAGATAAGAGAACATACTGTGAGAGTATTTATGCTCTTTCTACTAGTTTATTAAAGGTATTATGAATCTGTATGTAAAATACTAAAGTGAAATGTGATTTTCCACACTAACCATAAAAACCCATTATAATCTATTGGACTGACTGTAAAGCAATACGTTAAAAAACAAACAAAAAAAAAAACGTAGAGGAATTGCTAATGGTAAATAAATGGGAAGCAGACAAATCCCTTTTGTTCTAATTTAGAGCCCCAGATATAAGTATTTTTAAATTGACAAGTCATGTGAACAAACTTTAGAAATGCTAATAATAAGGGGTTTTACTTTTACTATAAACACAGATCCAGCTACATATACTTGTAATCCTTTCAAAAAGAAATGGAATGAATAATATTCAGAGAAAAACAGAAAGTTCTTCCAGAAATTAAAATGTGAATGGCTGATACACTTTGTTTGTTGTAAATCAGTGAATGGCTGATACACTTTGTTTGTTGTAAATGAGTAAATATAATGTTGATTAATAGGAGACCATTTATCAAGTCTCAACCATTTGAATTTCTGGAAAAGGAACATAAACACCATACCTCACGTCATTTGAAAGAAGTGATTAATTTTAGGAGCTATAGAAATAGTCTCTAATTTTAATATTAATGCTTTTTTATTTTTTAATAAGGAGCTATTTATTTATTTATGAAATCCATCTGGATGTCCAATAAGTGATTTGGCCTCTTTTCTCATAAACAACTTTGAATTATAGTTTTATAGAAAAAATATTATTTATCGAAAAACAACATGAACAAATCCTTACAGAGGCATTAAGTTATATGTTGCTGTATCCAAAAAAGGGATGTTGGTCATTTTACTTTATTCATTTTTATCTGTTATGTGTACGTGGCGTTTCACAGCTTTAAGACATTTCCCTAACAGCTAGTAAGCTTCTATCCTAGTTGAGTACAGGCATGCACATCCTGCTCTTTTTTAAATCTAATAAAATAGCCATAACTTAAGCTTTCTATAGTGCTCTTTCTATGCATGATTTCTATGCAAGCGTTTCCTAGGTGCTGAACCAAAAATGGGCCGACTCCATTAGAAAGTTGCTTAAAATTGCATGCTCTATCTGAATCATAAAAGGAAAAAAATCGGTTTCATATCCCTTTAAATGGACAGTCTACACCAGAATTTTTATTGTTTTAAATAGATAGATAATCCCTTTATAACTCATTCCCTAGATTTGCATAACCAACACAGTTATATATAAATATATATATATATATATATATATATATATATATATATATATATATAGATAGATAGATAGATAGATAGATAGATAGATAGATAGAGAGAGAGCACTCTCACTTTCCAAATCCTGATGCCAGGGTGCCAGCAGGTAAATTTACACGGTAAAGGAAGGCACTCACTGGTCTTTTCTTCAAAAAAACTTTAAGAAGTGTGACGTTTCGGGGACACACTGTCTGAGGAAGGGGAGTGTGTCCTCGAAACGTCACGCTTCTTAAAGTTTTTTGAAGAAAAGACCAGTGAGTGCCTTCCTTTACCGTGTATATTTACCTGCTGGCACCCTGGCATCAGGATTTGGAAAGTGAGAGTGCTCTCTCTATATCTATCTATCTATCTATCTATCTATCTATTTCTCTATCTCTCTATCTCTCTATCTCTATCATCTCTATCATCTCTATCTCTATCATCTCTATCTCTATCATCTCTATCATCTCTATCATCTCTATCTCTATCATCTCTATCTCTATCATCTCTATCTCTATCATCTCTATCTCTATCATCTCTATCCTCTCTATCTCTATCTCTATCATCTCTATCTCTATCATTTCTATCTCTATCATATATATCTCTATCATCTCTATCTCTATCATCTCTATCTCTATCATCTCTATCTCTATCATCTCTATCATCTCTATCATCTCTATCTCTATCATCTCTATCATCTCTATCATCTCTATCTCTATCTCTATCATCTCTATCTCTATCATCTCTATCTCTATCATCTCTATCTCTATCATCTCTATCATCTCTATCATCTCTATCATCTCTATCATCTCTATCATCTCTATCTCTATCATTTCTATCTCTATCATCTCTTTCTCTATCATCTCTATCATCTCTATCATCTCTATCATCTCTATCATCTCTATCTCTATCATCTCTATCTCTATCATCTCTATCTCTATCATCTCTATCTCTATCATCTCTATCATCTCTATCTTCTCTATCTCTATCATCTCTATCATCTCTATCTCTATCATCTCTATCTCTATCATCTCTATCTCTATCATCTCTATCTCTATCATCTCTATCATCTCTATCTCTATTTCTATCATCTCTATCCCTATCTCTATCATCTCTATCTCTATCATCTCTATCATCTCTATCATCTCTATCTCTATCATCTCTATCTCTATCATCTCTATCAACTCTATCTCTATCTCTATCATCTCTATCATCTCTATCTCTATCATCTCTATCTCTATCATCTCTATCTCTATCATCTCTATCTCTATCATCTATATCTCTATCATCTCTATCTCTATCTCTATCATCTCTATCATCTCTATCTCTATCATCTCTATCTCTATCACTATCTCTATCATCTCTATCTCTATCATCTCTATCATCTCTATCTCTATCTCTGTCTCTATCTCTATCATCTCTATCTCTATCATCTCTATCTCTATCATCTCTATGATCTCTATCTCTATCATCTCTTTCTCTATCATCTCTATCTCTATCATCTTTATCATCTCTATCTCTATCATCTCTATCTCTATCATCTCTATCTCTATAATCTCTATCATCTCTATCTCTATCATCTCTATCTCTATCTGTATCATCTCTATCTCTATCATCTCTATCTCTATCATCTCTATCATCTCTATCATCTCTATCATCTCTATCATCTCTATCATCTCTATCATCTCTATCTCTATCATCTCTATCTTTATCATCTCTATCATCTCTATCTCTATCATCTCTATCTCTATCATCTCTATCTCTATCATCTCTATCATCTCTATCTCTATCATCTCTATTTCTATCATCTCTATCTCTATCATCTCTATCATCTCTATCTCTATCATCTCTATCTCTATCATCTCTATCTCTATCTCTATCATCTCTATCATCTGTATCTCTATCATCTCTATCTCTATCTCTCTCTCTATCTCTCTCTCTATCTCTATCTCTATCTCTATCATCTCTATCATCTCTATCATCTCTATCTCTATCATCTCTATCATCTCTATCTCTATCATCTCTATCTCTATCATCTCTATCATCTCTATCTCTATCATCTCTATCTCTATCATCTCTATATCTATCTCTATCTCTATCTCTATCATCTCTATCATCTCTATCTCTATCATCTCTATCTCTATCATCTCTATCTCTATCATCTCTATCATCTCTATCTCTATCATCTCTATCTCTATCATTTCTAACATCTCTATCATCTCTATCTCTATCATCTCTATCATCTCTATCATCTCTATCATCTCTATCATCTCTATCATCTCTATCATCTCTATCTCTATCATCTCTATCTCTATCATCTCTATCTCTATCATCTCTATCATCTCTATCTCTATCATCTCTATCTCTATCATCTCTATCATCTCTATCTCTATCATCTCTATCATCTCTATCTCTATCATCTCTATCTCTATCATCTCTATCTCTATCATCTCTATCATCTCTATCATCTCTATCATCTCTATCATCTCTATCATCTCTATCTCTATCATCTCTATCTCTATCATCTCTATCTCTATCTCCTCTATCTCTATCTCTATCATCTCTATCTCTATCTCTATCATCTCTATCTCTATCATCTCTATCTCTATCATCTCTATCTCTATCATCTCTATCTCTATCATCTCTATCTCTATCTCTATTATCTCTATCATCTCTATCTCTTTTATCTCTATCTCTATCATCTCTATCTCTATCTCTATCATCTCTATCTCTATCTCTATCATCTCTATCTCTATCATCTCTATCATCTCTATCATCTCTATCTCTATCTCTATCATCTCTATCTCTATCATCTCTATCTCTATCATCTCTATCATCTCTATCTCTATCATCTCTATCATCTCTATCTCTATCATCTCTATCTCTATCATCTCTATCTCTATCTCTATCATCTCTATCATCTCTATCTCTATCATCTCTATCTCTATCTCTATCATCTCTATCATCTCTATCATCTCTATCTCTATCTCTATCATCTCTATCATCTCTATCATCTCTATCTCTATCATCTCTATCTCTATCATCTCTATCTCTATCTTTATCTCTATCATCGCTATCATCTCTATCATCTCTATCTCTATCATTTCTATCTCTATCTCTATCATCTCTATTTCTATCATCTCTATCTCTATCATCTCTATCTCTATCATCTCTATCATCTCTATCATCTCTATCTCTATCTCTATCATCTCTATCATCTCTATCTCTATCTCTATCATCTCTATCTCTATCTCTATTGTCTCTATCTCTATCTCTATCTCCTCTATCTCTATCATCTCTATCTCTATCATCTCTATCTCTATCTCTATCTCCTCTATCTCTATCTCTATCTGTATCTCTATCATCTCTATCTCTATCATCTCTATCTCTATCATCTCTATCATCTCTATCTCTATCATCTCTATCTCTATCTCTATCATCTCTATCATCTCTATCTCTATCATCTCTATCTCTATCTCCTCTATCTCTATCATCTCTATCTCTATCTCCTCTATCTCTATCTCTATCATCTCTATCTCTATATCTATCATCTCTATCTCTATCATCTCTATCATCTCTATCATCTCTATCATCTGTATCTCTATCATCTCTATCTCTATATCTATCTCCTCTATCTCTATCATCTCTATCTCTATCATCTCTATCTCTATCTCTATCTCCTCTATCTCTATCTGTATCTCTATCATCTCTATCTCTATCTCTATCTCTATCATCTCTATCTCTATCATCTCTATCTATCTCTATCTCTATCATCTCTATTTCTATCATCTCTATCTCTATCATCTCTATCTCTATCATCTCTATCATCTCTATCATCTCTATCATCTCTATCTCTATCTCTATCATCTCTATCATCTCTATCTCTATCTCTATCATCTCTATCTCTATCATCTCTATCTCTATCTCTATCATCTCTATCATCTCTATCATCTCTATCTCTATCTCTATCATCTCTATCATCTCTATCTCTATTGTCTCTATCTCTATCTCTATCTCCTCTATCTCTATCATCTCTATCTCTATCATCTCTATCTCTATCTCCTCTATCTCTATCTCTATCTGTATCTCTATCATCTCTATCTCTATCTCTATCTCTATCATCTCTATCTCTATCATCTCTATCATCTCTATCTCTATCATCTCTATCTCTATCTCTATCATCTCTATCATCTCTATCTCTATCATCTCTATCTCTATCTCTATCTCCTCTATCTCTATCATCTCTATCTCTATCATCTCTATCTCTATCTCTATCTCCTCTATCTCTATCATCTCTATCTCTATCATCTCTATCTCTATCTCCTCTATCTCTATCTCTATCATCTCTATCTCTATCTCTATCATCTCTATCTCTATCATCTCTATCTCCTCTATCTCTATCTCTATCATCTCTATCTCTATCTCTATCATCTCTATCTCTATCATCTCTATCATCTCTATCTCTATCATCTCTATCTCTATCTCTATCTCTATCATCTCTATCATCTGTATCTCTATCATCTCTATCTCTATCTCTATCTCCTCTATCTCTATCATCTCTATCTCTATCATCTCTATCTCTATCTCTATCTCCTCTATCTCTATCATCTCTATCTCTATCATCTCTATCATCTCTATCTCTATCTCCTCTATCTCTATAATCTCTATCTCTATCATCTCTATCTCTATCTCTATCTCTGTTATGCAAATCTAGGGAATGAGTTATAAAGGGATTATCTATCTTTTAAAACAGAGCTTTCCAAACGTTTCATTTTACCTCTGTGATTATCTTGTATCTAAGCCTCTGCAAACTGCCCCCTTATTTCATTTCTTTTGACAGACATGCATTTTAGCCAATTAGTGCTGGCTCATAGGAACATCACGTGCGTGAGCACAGTGTTATCTATATGACACACATGAACTAACACCCTCTAGTGGTGAAAAATTGTCATAATACCCTGATAGAAGAGGCGGCTTTCAAGGGCTTAGAAATTAGCATTTTAACTTCCTAGGTTTAGCTTTCAACTAAGAATACCAAGAGAACAAAGCAAATAGGTGATACAAGTAAATTAGAAAATTGTTTATAATTACATGCCCTATCTGAATCATGAAAGTTTATTTTGGACTAGACTGTCCCTTTAGAATGCATATTAGTGTTTAATCTATATTTTCACATGTCTGGAATATACAAGATTACCACTGTGTTAAATAATAATATAAATATTATATTTGTGTATTTGCCTCTGTGTGTGTTACATGCGAGTGTGTGGTGCATGAGTGTTAGTTCACGTGTTCCATATAGATAACATTGTGCTCAAGCACGTGGAGTTACCTAGGAGTCAGCACTGATTGGCTAAAATACAAATCTGTCAAAAAAACTGAAATAAGGGGGCAGTCTGCAGAGGCTTAGATACAAGGTAATCACAGAGGTAAAAAGTATATTATTATAACTGTGTTGGTTATGCAGAACTGGGGAATGGGGAATAAAGAGATTATCTTTTTTCTTAAACAACAAAAATTCTGGTGTTGACTTTCCCTTTAAATAAGAGACAACAGTGTATGTTGTGCAGATGAGAGAGTGTTGGGGGGTTCAGTCTAATACATTTAGCCACCAATCAGCAAACGCTACCCAGGTGCTGAACAAAAAATAGGCCATCTCCTAAGCTTACATTCCTGTGTTTCAAATGAAGATACCAAGAGAATGAAGAAAAAAAATATAATAGGAGTAACAAAATTATAATAGGAGCAAATTAGAAGGTTGCTTAAAATTGCATGCTCTATCTGAATAAGAATGCAAACTAGTGCTGAATCTATATTTTCACATGTCTGGAATATAGAAGATTACCACTGTGTTAAATAAGAATATAAATATTATATTTGTGTATTTGCCTGTGTGTGTGTTACATGCGAGTGTGTGGTGCATGAGTGTACACAGGCGCATGCATTTAATGCATTTATGTTTGTGTATGCATTTTGTTAATAGAAATCTTTAGTGTCTTAGCTGCAAAACACAACCTAGTATAATAAACATTAGAAAATGTTATGTAGACTTTTTTATTTATTATTGCTCTGTTTTTCTTTGTATTTATTAAACTTAGTCTTATAATTGAAATAAATGGGACAAACTTTCTTCTTTTTGACCTTGTTATACAATTTGCTAATGTCAAAAAAAATTGCTTCAGCAAAGTAATGGTTTTGAAATTATGATGAGTAACACACTATGTAAAACGTAAGCAAGGAAGAAAGTTCTGTACTTCTGTTAATGAACTATTAGAAAAAATATTTTAAGGTATTAACCTCCATCATCATAATGGGATTGTTTTTTTTGTTTTTTTTTACTTCGAATTTTTTTTTAATTTTAAGCTGTTCTGAAAAAAAAAGAAAGAAAGAAATTCATAAAGATAGTTTCTGGTAAGCTTTATGCTTAATAAAAATAACTATTATTTATAAATCGAAAAATACATTTACAATATGATAATTAAGTAATGAGACAGTGGCCTACATTTTATAAACATTAATTTGCTGGGTTTGACAAAAAATGAATAACAATATAACCTTGATTTTAGGCATGAATAATAAACATGGCAAAAAGAAAAAACGAAAAAACACTATTTTAATGTAAGAGTGTAATTTATCACTCAAACTGGAAAAAGCAGGAGAATTCCTGGATTCAGTTGTCTTTAAATGGATATTTGAAACTTAAAGGGACAACATTTTTTTGTTTTATTTATTTTTTATTGAGGTTCAGAAACAGTATTACAGATTGTCTAAAATATAAACAAGATTATTCTATACATTGAAACAAACACAGATCTGCATTGACTCCAACACAAACTTGGGAACCTCATAACTTATACCTTTCTGTATCAATGTGATTGGCATTATAATAACAAATACAAACCACATATTGCACATGTATCGTATAAAGCATACCATATAAAGGGCCAGATAACGAGTGGAGCACTTACAGTTACATGCGAGCGAAAGGGGGATTATCGCGGGTGCGCTTCGGGTTTTACTGTCCTATTACAAGTTGAGAATAAATGGGATCGCTTGAGCGCAATTGAAGTTAGCTCTCATTGGGATAGCGTGTCCTCAGAGCTTTTGTTAACTGTTTTATGAAACAAAAAAGTGTCACAAAGCACCTCAAAAATACATTACAAAGTATAGTTACACTCATAATAACACCGTCAACAAGAAAGTAATTTTAAAAAAAATTGCACAAAAAAGTTATAAGGGCTCAATTCTCAAATGTATGAGGTCTCAAGTGTTAAAAAAAAACCAAGCAGGCAAAGGGCTTTAACAGAGAGATACATACATAAATATACATGTCTAAATACGTATATGTGTATGTGTATATATATATATATATATATATATATTTATATAAAAATAAATGTTGAAATA
Organism: Bombina bombina; assembly: GCF_027579735.1. Classification (NCBI taxonomy): domain Eukaryota; kingdom Metazoa; phylum Chordata; class Amphibia; order Anura; family Bombinatoridae; genus Bombina; species Bombina bombina. Next base: position 320,451,802 of record NC_069499.1, on the reverse strand, counting down.
AATATACAGTATATATGCACATATGTATTTATGTATTTATACTGTATGTGTATATATCTATTTACAGACAAATATACACATATAAGCAAATAAATACATATGTATACACATATAGGCATATATAAAAGTGCATTTGATCCCATTGCAGTTAACCCCTTATCGACCAAGGATGTGTATGGTATGTCCTCTGAGGTTTCAAGCACTGGAAGCGATCATGATCGCTTCCAGACACTTTCAGAGTATTGCAGTGATGCCTCAATATTGAGGCATCCTATAATACCTTTGTTTTAGCCTCTGATGCAGAGAGAGCCACTCTGTGGCCCTCTCTGCATCGGCCAGCAATGGTGCTGATTGCTGGTGGGTGGGAACCGTAGCAAGGAGGCGTGTGGGTGGACCATCGTTGGAGGGACTTCAGGATCCTGTCCCTGCAGTGCGCGCAAGTGAGGGGCAGCTACACTACAGAACATTGTTGTTACAGACAGCTGCCAGTAACCAAAATGGTGGAAAATAGGTAGAGGGGGGTGGGTTAGAGAGCTGTATTGGGGGGGGGGGAATCAGGGTGGTTGGGGTTAAGGGGGATCCATCACTGCAGAATAAATATTAAAAAAGACTTATTTTAGTACTGGCAGACTTTCTAAAATTTTGAAACTATTTAGTATGGGTGTTTTTTGGTGTTTGTAGATGTGTAACAGATTTTGGGGGTCAAAGTTAGAAAAAAGTATTTTTTTTTCATTCTATTTTATATTTTTTTTTTATAGTAAATTATAAGATAGAAAGTCCATTTAATGGCAAGAAAAACGGTATATAATATGTGTGGGTACAGTAAATGAGTAAGAGGAAAATTACAGCTAAACACAAACACTGCATAAATGTAAAAATAGCCCTGGTCCTTAACGGTAAGAACATTGAAAATTGGCCTGGTCCCTAAAGGGTTAAAGGGACACTCAAGTCAAAATAAACTTTTATGTTTCAGATAGAGCAGCAGTTTTAAGACACTTTCCAATTTACTTCCATTATCAAATTTTTCACAGTCTTTTTATATGCAAACTTTCTGCGGAACAAGATCGGACTGAGCATGTAAACAAGCTCACAGGGTATACATACACTAGTCTGTGATTAGCTGATGTCTGTCACATGATATAGCGGGCTAGAAAATGGGACAAAAAATACAATTGTTAGAAAAATACTGCTTATTTGAAATTCAGAGTAGGTGTTAAATCATTGTCTTTTTATTATGCCATCGTTAATTATGCAATTATACTGCGTCGAGTAGTCCTTCAATTAGATGAAAATATGTAAAACCATATTTATGCAATATTCATACTTATTAAAGTTTTATAGTATGTATTTACTGTAAATATTTCACATTTCAATGTTCTGCACATAGGGGAATATGTTCTAAGTATTTCTAAATAGATATTCCTATATATATATCTGCATATATCTATACGTATATACCAACAGATATATGTAGAAAAATGTATTTATGAATAAATAGCATATTCTTATATATGAAGAACATTGGAATATGAAATATTCATATTTTCATGTTAGGCTAGCACACTTGACAATATGCGATCAGGTTTGTGCTCAAGTAGGGTGTTAGTTTTTTCCCACTTTTTTTCTCCGTTGACTTCTATGAGGGAATACGTTATCGCACGCGCAATATTCTAAGTTTGGCTTTTTACACACGTTGGGTTATAGCGCAAGCAAAAACAGTTTCATTTCAACTTGTAATATGAGCGCTACACAACGTACAAAAAATATTTACTTCTAGTGGAGCTAACGCTCGAGCGCAAGTGTTAAATATCGCTTCACTTTTAATCTAGCCCAAAATGTTTAAACCTTCTACGTCAGAAATGAGGTCAATCTTGGTCACCAACTAACATAGCAATTTCACCAAGAAGGTATACAGAAAGAAAAAGAAAAGGATCTCTTTTGAATATTAAAGAAATAATATATCCATCACAGATGAGCTAAACAGTTATCTATGACTATTTACACAGAGAGCGCTATTATAAAAAAAAAAAAAAACTGCACATTAATATAAAGTGGTATGTAAATGCATTAGCATGAAAATCTTTACCTCTGTTAAATTTGTCTACATCTTCCTTCCATATCTTCTAGAGTCAGAATATAAAAATAGCAGATGATTAGAAACTGAACTATTATTTAAACTGAACTATTAGCATGGATTATCTTTTTTCAGCACTGGTCAATAGGAACACATGCTGTAATATTGCTATGAAACAGGTAGACCCCAAGACTAAGGATATATCCATCCCATACTAGAAGAGTTACTAAGATCTCCATTGCTCAGGGAGCCCACATAAGTTTCTTCTCTATTTCATATAGGAAGAGAGCATATATACCTAAGACCTAATAAATAAATAATCTTTATTTGGTTTAAATCTGAGTATCCTCCTATGGTTGTATGCCTTATGAATAGTATGATATAACTTGGTTGCATATTATTAATTAATTCTATGCACAAACCAATTTTAGAATATCAATTATTAAAGATATTATTATGATAATTATTATTAATTAGAATAATACATTTTCTATAGAAAAGGAGAGGGAGTAACCTTTGAGAAAACAAGGATAAATACGGGAGATGATATAATTGCCTCTAATGTAATACACCAAGTTTCAGCTTTATGTATTGGATTTTAAGAGCTTTATTTAATAGGAAGCAGTATGACTATAGCTATAAGTATAAAGGTGTATATAACAATACATGCATATAAATGCAACCTTGCTATTTACTGATGTAAATCTTAAGGGAAATAGATAAGGATTTTTTAAAATTTATAAAGAAGTTAACAGTGAAAAAAAAATGGTTTCTAAAGAACCGTTTAGAAAGAAATGTAATTAAGAATGATGATTTTCCAAATTATAAGCATACTGAACTCCCTAAAAAATCCAACTTTTATCCCAAATATGTGAAAGGAGCATCAATAGAACTCTTTGAGAGATTAGTAATAAGGGACATCCAGAATCTAAATGAAAAGGGCACTAAAATCAAGAAGTTTAATTTATCAAGAGAACAGACAGCAGAGATAAAAAAAAAATTGGAGAAAGATAAGGAGATAGTGCTGCTCTATTCATTCATCTTGAACTTTGTCCAAAAGAAGCACATGTAACTGCAGGTGTAGGAAGGGGAGCTGTGATTGTCCGCAAGAGGCGTGAATGTTACTGCTTGCAGGACGCTAACCAAGAATATCTCAAAAACTTCCTCAAAGTGATCTAAAAGAACTGGAAATTTTACACTGGACAGAAGTTTTCCAGTCCGTATGATTGCAGAGACTGTGAGAAGCTGGCATCTGAGGTGTTTGGTGTATCTATATACACCATTTTGACATTACCTTTGCCGCTTGTAAGGAGACCATTCTTGTCTCCCTTGTTTTCAGAAATTCATCATCATTACCAAGAAAAACGTTTTACTAAAACAAACTTTTAGATGATGAACTTTATTAGATGAATTTATTTAGATCAATTTGTTTGTGCTTTTAGGCATTGGATTTGCTTTTATGTGTATGATTTTATTTTGTTATTTTAAAGTATGACTTGACTAACTCATTTTAACTAACTTTCTGCATAATCGATTTTGCTTATACAGTATGCGTATGATTTATGTGTTTTAATGTTTTATTAAATTGTGATTTTTTATGGCTATATAATGTTTAGTTGATTAGTAATAGGATACTACGCTTGGACAGAGAATATTAATAGATACTGGTTAGCAGGTTTAAATTAGGGTAGCCCTCTGATACCCCCTATTTTATACTAGCGCTTTCTTATGTTGTTTAAATAGCTGTAAGCTAGACTGACAAGATTCCTCATATTCAGGAAAACCCAGTGATGCTTTCAACCTAGTAAGCAACTTCTGAAAACAATTGTCTAAAAGGTTCTACATTGCTTCATGGAGGCCTCAATCTATAGTCACCATTTTAAATATAAAGGTACCTCTCTCATATATAGTAGTTGCAATCTGGTTATTGTATCCAACACTTTATTAACCTCTTAAGGACCAATGACGGAATTTTTCCGTCATAAAACAATTGAGCAAACTGAAGCTGTGTCCTTAAAGGGTTAAAAAAAGAGATTTCAATGGAAGTAGATTTGTTATCACTGAGCAGTCCAATCCCAATAAAAATGTCTCTATCTGGGTTACTGGGGGGGTTGTAAATGTTAAGAAAGCCGCCACCAAAGCTTCAATGCTCCAGACCAGTGTCATGTGTAGAAAATGTAAAAAAAGATAACATTATCTGATTTAGAAAACTCTTATAGATCACTTCCAAGGTTAGATGGTGCAGATCTTCTAAGATAATCATCGCATTACCAATATTCCAAATGCAGAATCTTATATTCAAATATATCATGGCCGTGCTGTGTCAAGACCCTGAGCTAAAAAAAAATATTTCAATGATTAAATAACTTTGCGATAAACTTTCAATATTTATTTAGATTTTCCTGATAGTTGTAATTTAACTGTGGATTATCTGTAATTTAGAACCCTAACACTCCAATGTGGTGCAGAGTGATTTCTTGATTCGTGCAGGAGCTTGTTTATGTGGTCCTTGGTGACCAAAGGAAGAAAGATTATCTACATTAATTATACTTTTCAATGGGTGCACATTTGTTTTAAATCATTCATTTTGTATGTGGTGATTAAATTCTGATACATAAATAATAAGAGATTTGAATGTCCTATTTAAAGAAACATTAACTATTTTTTATTTGTGCATAAGGAATCATTCACTGTATTGCAAAATAAATATATCAAAACTAGTTTTAAAACTATATAAAATGAATGCATTATTTTGCTAGACCTGGAAACCATTTTGCATAAAAATGCTCCAATTTGCAACAGAATGTCCCAATTTTATTTAGATGAAACACAAAATATATGTTTCAAATTTCCATCAAAGAGATTTGAAACCTAAAATCTGAGTGAAGAAGTAAACGCTGGCACAAACATAAGTTTTTGTATTTTGAATTCCCTTAACCAGCTGGCTGAAACAAATTGCTATGCCATGTATTATAGCCAAGTAGTTACTTGAACCACAAATGTGAATATGATTCATGACTATTGCATACATAAAAAAAAATACATGAAAATGTTTAGAATCTGTGAATTCTTACATAGCACTGATGTATGCTTGAAAAAGCTGATAGTAAACAGTGAAACATACATAAAGTTTACAATTGTGTATGAAGTCATGCAAAGGGGTATGGTTTTCATACACAGATCAATCAAAAGACTGTTTGTGGTCACCACATACATTTTTATTCAGCAATATTGACTGTTTTTAGAAGCCGAGTAGTCCACGTTAGCATATATAGAGAACTATACCATATTTATATAACTCACTGAAATTTGATTTTTATCTTTAAATTTAAGATATTTATTTACTGTTTCTTTTATGTATGTGATATTCCAGGTTTGAACTAGACTATACATAAAAGGGATAGATTACAAGTGGTGCACATCAGAAAACAGAGCTAAGGTTGCTCATTCTAAGTTTGCATAAACATAATTGTTTTCTGTTTTATAAAAATGAAAGCATATTGAAACTGATAAATAAAAACTTAAATACAGTGGGAAGTTGTCCACATGCCTTCACTGCATAAGGGCGGTGGATTTCACTGCATAAGGGCGGAGGTCGCAACTGCCCAGTCGTGTGTATTGATGTGTGTGTGTATATATATATATATATATATATATATATATATATATATATATATATATATATATATATATATATATATATATGTGTGTATATATATATATATATGTGTGTATATATATATATATATATATATATATGTATATATATATATATATATATATATATATATATATATATATATATATATATATATATATATAACCTTACAGTGATAATAAATAAAACACATCCAAATTGAATAAAATGCTTTGAGGTGAGTTACTCTTATTGAGACTGTTTTATTTTTGCCTGGATTAAGTTAATTTAAAAACGCTTAAAGTCTCTAAAACTTTGACACAAAACTCTGGTATTTTTCTGCAGAGTATCTGCCAAGTGTATGCTATACATTTTAATTAAATATATTTATATGACTGCAACTGAAAAGCAGTAAATGTGTCAGATTCCTTTTTAATCCAAATCTGTATAATCCATTATGAAATGAAAGCTCTAAGCAGCTAAAAAAAAATAACAATAATCCAATTATTCACAGTTCACTGTTCTGCTATATCTTTTCTTGTAGAATGGTTAAGTGGCATACTTTCTCCAATTTTACATAGCAATCATTCAGCCTTGGTAGATGTTCTTGCATATGTGAACTGGCAGTGCAGCAAGAAGCAAGAGTCCCAGCAAGGTACTTTACGCAGAGGCTGTAATTAAAAGATTGATCCTTTCCACATGTCTTCACAAGATGTAAGTGTAAATTACCAATCCCAGTGATTAGATCAGGCATAAAACAGGACTACATATTCAGGCTACAGCTTGCACAAATCAACGCCAGAAGAACATGTGAATAAGACAAGTAAAATAAATCATCATACATTTAAATATACAGCAACAAAGTCATCAAATCTAGATTTGTTTTTAAGAACTAGGATCCTATGCAATCTCTGATGTTCAAAAAGATCATATTACATTTTTTTTTTAGGTTTCTATTTGTATTCCCTTAGTTAAAGGGAAGTGAAACCCAAAATATGTATTTAATTACACAGATACAGCATGCACTTTTAAACAACTTTCTCATTGATTTATATTATCAATTTTTTTTTGTTCCTTGGTATCTTTTGTTGAAAAGCAGGAACATGCACCTGGGACACAATATGGCAGCAGTTTTACAAAAATGTTATCCAATTGCAAAAACACATGACATTTTTTTGGGGACTTGAAATTCCAAAATGTTATGTAACTCCCACACTACTGTGCTTCTTCCTCTAAAACTGAGCTACATTCAGGGGAATTAGATAAAAAAAATTAAACAAAACAGACATTCCCCCCACAGATTATACTCCAGATGGGGAGGAAAATCTCGGGTGGGAGATGTGCCTCCTTGTGGATGCCCATGCCTAATATGATTTAATTAAAAAAATACTTAACAAATAATATTACATCATGACAGTGTGCAATTAATAATGTCAGAACATTTTGAATAATTTTATAATTAACATATTTAATCCTCAAAACACATTGTAATCATATAGATTATTGTATTTGATTAATTGCTTAGAAATGTAATTTAAACTTTATTTCTAATGTCTATTTAGCAATCTGTTTTATTAACATTTAAACTAAGCATGCACACAAACTTCAGCATTAAAAAACTATCTGAACAACCAAGAAATATAGCTTGTAATAGGAAAAAAACAAGTCTGGATTTGAAAAGTCCAAATATTATTTGATTAAAAGCTGATTAATTAGTATAACTGTGTTGAATTTTTCCCATGAGAGGTATTGTCTGTTGTCTGTTTTTATGTGGGCTGAATGCAATAGAAAAGCTTTTATGGGGCAATCTTCTCCAGAATTTGTATTTTTTTAAAAGATAAATAATCCCTTTATTACTCATTCCCCAGTTTTACATAACCAACATGGTTATATTAATATACTTTTTACCTATGTGATTACCTTGTATCTAAGCCTCGGCAGACTTCCCCCTTGTCTCAGTTCTTTTGACAAACTAGCATTTTAGCCAATCAGTGCTGACTCATAAATTACTCCACAGGAGTGAGCACACTGTTATCTATTTGGCACATGTCAACTAGCACTGTCAAGCTGTGAAAAACTATCAAAATGCATTGAGGAAAGAAGCATCTTTCAAGAGCTTAGAAACTAACATATGAGTCTACTTAGGTTTAGCTTTCAACAAAGAATACCAATACAACAAAGCAAATTTGACGTTAACAGTAAATTGGAAAGTTGTTTTAAATTGCATGCCTTATCTGAATCATGAATGTTTAATTTTGACTAGACCTTTACATAAACATTTTATTATAGAATTCACAAATGGATTGGAATGGACTAGTATTAAGAAATCCATCGTTAAACTACCCAATAGACAGTGAAATGGATTTGTCATGGTATATAATCCAGGCATGAATTAGTGAGAAACAGAAATTTAATGTAACAAACAAAAAACTGTCAAATTTTTCATAGTGCTCTTTCGTCAGGTCCAAATGGAAGCAAACTATATAAGGAACAGAGATAATTGAAACAAGAAACATTAATTCAATCGGCCACATTTATTAATGTGCAGGCATACAATCCTAGTCAAAAAGGATGATCTTCCTGGAGTCATAATGAATTAATCAATGACTCCAGACTAGTAATGAAAAGCCATCCTGAAGCTTGCCCAGTGGCCAAAATATTTAAATGAGATTACTCTAGAGTCATTCACTGGCTGTTCATGCTTGTGAAGTAATCAGTCTGGTAATCTGCTAATCATTCTGAAGTCATTACCTATAATTGTTTACCTTAGCTGATGACTTTACAAACTTGATGATGTCTGATGATGTGCAAATGACTTCTAAAGTAGTTTGATGATCATCAAATGACTCAAGGATGGTTTCTAAAGTAATCCTGTTTGTCTTGGAAAAGCTTCCAACCTGAAAACCTGTCAACCCAAGCTTGCCACCAGCAATGCTTGCAAAAGACTGGTCTTGTGTAATCCAACCCATTGTTCAGACATTTGGTCCGGGGTGATTTTAATCCTTCTCCTCTGAGCTGATGGACCAGCTAGGAGCTAAAGTTGTATGAGTGAGCTGGCACCATAAAAGCTCTGAAGCTGCCTCAACCACTTCATAATTAGAACCCAATATTTTTTAAAGCAACTCAAAATGCTTTACTCTGCATTAAGTAAACCCACCGTCACAGTTTATCCATACATGCAGTGTATGTAATCCTATTCTGCAAATAAACCTAACTGAGCTGTCCTGTTACCCCTTACTCACAACCTTCCCTTCCATAAATGAACATAACAATTTTGTCCTGATTACTCTTTACACTATTAACCTTATTTGAGACATGCATCCTGCCAAAGATAAACTTAATGGCTGACCTGTTTTCCTTCTATGGATGCTAAAAGGACACTGAACACAAAGCATTTCTGTTATGCTTATGAAAAAGTACAATTTAAAGGGACATTGTACTATAAAATGTATTTACCTTCAATGTGTTCCTTAATGTGTTTTTTCATTAAAAAAATCACCTAGGACATGCTCCTACAATGGGCTAAACCTGCAAGTATTTTTGTTAAGAAATGCTAATTATCGGGGGGCGTGTCCAAGTAGCACCGGGAGAGGATGCAAAATCAGAACTCTCTAGCCTGTGATTCTACAAATCTCGAATTCTATAGAAGTAAAACAGCTTTTGCAGAAAAATATTGTGCAGTCACTTAGAGGATTGCCCGCTGGTCACGAATCTATCAAGCACAGGGACTTTTATTCCGTTTATAATCTGATTCAGTCTATTGAGGCCTTTAGGCCTAGGATCCCTGATATCCTCTCCCGGTGCGCCAAATATAACAACTAACTTCAGACAATTGAATATCTGGAATATAGTAAAGCGCTTGACAGCTCATCAACTTTTCAAACCCCACAGACTAGGAAGATAATATAGAGAGGAGGAACATTTCCAAGCACGCTTGTAACACCAACATAAAATGGAGGCGGAATTCATTGCTGCAATTGCCGCTCTGGAAAGCACCGTGGACTTCCAATTTAGTGATCTGCGACATAATATCCTCCTTCTGCGAAGCAGAGAGCTTGTATTACCTGATCATGAGGCCTCTCAATTAATCTCTTGCCCTGCACAGGTAGAAAACGAGAGCGACTTACCACTACCCTGCTCGGATGAAACCTCTGACTCCCGATCTCGCATGGCGTCTGCTCCATATCGTCCACAGGCCTTGGCGATTCACACTCAAAAGACTTCTCGGGCTCTTATGGTCGGACAGCTTGATGAGTGCTTCGAGATTCCCACAATTCCGCAGGTCTCTATGGCGAGGCGGCCGATCGTCGTAGGTCCTGAGATAAGATCTCTCACTACGGAGCGCACAATGCAGCACTTCTTGGGAGCCTTTCTTCACTCACAACAGAGGAAAGTCCACCTGAACACTCTATCAAATACCGGGTGCTCCCCAAAAGTCACATATTGTGACATCTCGCTATCTGTACTGTACAAAGGGACTTGGAAGACAAGGAGAATGAGAAGCCCCACTAATTATAGCCCCCAGTCACCAATAGAAGGCATAGGCTGACATACTATAAAGACCCTGTTAGTGGACACTGGGGGCTTTGATGCTGCTGATGTCTACTATTGTTCCCACAATGTCAGCATATGTTTCTCAATATGTTTAATGTCCTAACGACTGTACTAACCTGCATCTTAACCTGCTTTACTTTTTTTTATGTGACTTGGTCTGTTTATTATATCTAACTACTTTGCATACTCTTGGTTGTTTTAGTATTAGAGTTACTAATGTGGTATGTTCACCCCCCAGACTATACCTAAACATATTTGGCCCTAACTTCTCTTTTAACCCTCCTGATACAAGCAAAATAGAAGGGCCCTATCTATAATATTTGCAAAGAATGGGCTGCATTGTGTATTGGGCCTTTAGGTTTATCACAGCTCATGAGGCCTGAGAATTCTCTCAATACTTTAGTGCTGTGAAATATCTCAAAGCCTAGATTAATCTCAGCCGATCTTCTTCTTCTGTCCCCTACCACTATATAGTCTTATTGAACTGACCATCTCAAGCCCCCAAAACATTTCTATATCATTGCCATTTGGTAAGGGGTATAGCTTTTTGGATAAGGAAATGTCAACTCTGAGTTCTCAAAATCTTTAGCTATCCTGCCGTGGCTTCCTACAGATTATTGCTAAAAGTTTGATAACACTGCTATACAGAATATTGTTACCACTAAAAGGCATAACCTTGCTTATCCATGAATGTATATGCATATATATGTTACTATTAGTTGATTGTATTATATATCCTATGTCTCTCACCTTAGTATATCAGAGGTCCAACCTATGTGTAAGCATTACAACTAAATTGCTTTCTACTTTTATCTATGACATACTGTGGAGCCCAGAAGTAGCCTCCATGTACTACATATTTAATTAATAGTCTCTTATACTTCTTTTATTCCCATTTATTTTCACTGTATTCATGAAGCAAATCACCTCCACCTCCCTTTCCCCTATCTATTTATTACAGTGGGCACTCCATCCATATTTTGCCATCTTTGATGGTGCTAAACCACAAACCATTCTCTCCAGTATTTTATAATAATGTTCAGTTCACCCCAGTAGTACTATATAGCCCCATACTTCATGATATATATCATATTGATTTGTCCCTATCTACACTCTAGACTATCTGTATAAAATCATACACTCCTACAATCTTTCTTACCTTACAATGGTAGTATATCCACTTCCCGTCTATACCCATTCTCTATGCCTTCCTCCAGATGACATATCCCCAACATTATTATAGACTAACATTCCTTCAGTTGTAAATTACTTTTAACATCTAGGTGCTACTTACTCCCAAGGGCAGCGGCTCTGTTTAACCTTTCCCCTACAGCCATATGGTTTATGAAGCACTCTCGCTACTAATACTTTATGTAACCCCCTCAGCTACTCTCCCATGCTCATAGGGACCTATTACCGATGGAACTAGTTGACAATCTCACCTGTAAGAAATACTCTACTTTCATAACCGTAAACCCCGGGTTATACATGCATATAGATTTTACTGAGCACGCTCTTTAGCAACCAGGACACTCATATTCCATTCTAGTGAGTTTTCACTTTAAGCCTTAACTCCCATTAGCTTTCACATTCTTCCCCATCTTAGCATATATACTCCAGGCAATAATTGAGAGTCTTGCACACAGCAGATTTTCACACTTAGAATTCTGGAAAGCGCTTTAATGTCTCATATGCCTCCTTGCCCACCCTACTGGGTTTCTAAGAAACCCAGTGGGAATCTGACCACATCATATTGTATTGTAACAACAACACTCCGTCTCATAACACCAGGTCACGTCCCTCCTCTCTCTCCTTATTTGTATTACCTCATGCTGGTTTGTTTTACTATGCTCTATTTAGAAGGTTTCTCAAATTGTTTACACCAACACTAACAAACTTAACATTTTGGGCAACTTTGATATATTACATAGATATCTCTTAAGACTCCGCCCCTCCTTATAACTCCCCCCCCCTTATATTAAGCGGCTTTTGCCCGCTGAAATTCCCCCCTATATACTCTGGCCCAAGAGAGGCCAGACTAAAGCCAACCCCCTACATCATACCGTTACTAGTTTATAGAGTATCTTTTACATCAGAGTAGGGATCATTAGATATATATTATAAAAAAATGAGGTTTTCTTGTTATGTGTTCCAGACACTCTTGTTTACCATAAATTACTTTGCACTCTATGTTCATAGTTTCAGGACTTGTGTTCAAACTCATGTAAGCTGCCACTCTCTGTCTATTGAGCCTGATAGATCATATAAGAACGGTTTTCATTTGTCTACATATGGCACTGCTCTTGTTTGAATATAATGACATTGATAATTGCAATGCTGGTTCTTTAATGCTTTAGTTTCAATCTAGTTTCTTTATGAGAATTGTATAACTATACTACCTGTTTATGATCCGTGCCTGGACACACTCTCTGTTATGTGATTATTTTCCATTACCTCAATAAAAAATTATTTTCACAAAAAAAAAAAAGAAATGCTAATTATGGCTGGCTGGGAGGTTTGAATAAACACAAGCAGCTACTTCACATACAAACTCTCTCTCCCTCATCCCTCCCACTGGGAAATTAATCAGTGAAATTATATTCTGTTTACATAACTTTTCTATAGAGAAAATGTTTATTACTCATATTTTCAGTGTAGATGGGTACTATGCAACAGGCAAAAATAGCTATTCTAAATAAGAAATAAAGGTAAGGAAGCTGTTTGCAAAAAAATAAATACACTCTAACAGGTGAAATTGACTATTGGGAACACATTAAAGAGGGGATGCCGATTTAAAAGAGCTAACATTATTTTTGTCTGAACAAAATGTTAAATGGACAGTCTATTCCAGAATTTGTATTGTTTAAAAGGATAAATAATCCCTTTATTACCCATTCCTCGGTTTTGCATAACCAACACGGTTATATTAATATCCTTTTTACCTCTGCGAATGCATGCCCTATTTCAATCATGAATTTATTTTTAACTACTTTGTCCCTTTAAATAAAAGCTGCTTAACTTTAAATTGATTTAAATATTATTATTATTATTATCATATAATTTATTTGTATAGTGCTGCCAAATTCCGTAACGCTGGGTACAGTGATAGGGGTATACAATGACAAGAATTTGTGATAAAATACAAAACATAACAAAACTAAATAAATCTAGTACAGGAGGAAGAGGGCCCGGCTCCGGAGAGCTCACAGTCTACAGGTTTAGGGTTCAGAGACATAAGGTTTGGGGTAGCTTGTCACATTGGTTGTAGTTGCAGCAGTGAGTTAGGCAGTTCATGTATTAGTTTGGTAAGGATGAGAGATGGAGGAGAGATGTTAAACCTCTCTGAATAGGTGGGTTTTCAAGGAGTGTCTGAAGCTATACAAGGTTGGAGTCAGTCTTATGGAGCAGGGTAGAGAGTTCCAGAGGACAGGAGTAGCATGTGCAGAGTCTTGGAGACGGGAGTGGGACGAAGAGATAACAGGAGTGGAGAGATGTAGGTAAGACGTTGATTGAAGAGGACGGGATGGGGAATATTTCCTGATGAGAGAGGAAATATAGTTGGAAGTTGGACCGCTGAGTGCTTTGTAAGTTAGGTTTAATACTTTAAATTGTATTCTGGAGTGTATACTGCAGTATTAGTTTTTTAATACCTAATAGTCCATGCTGCATGATTAGAAGAGCAGCCTTTGCTTTATTAACAGACAAGCATATTAAAAGATAAGAAGAAAATTATGTCTCATTCAGAACTCTGGAATGCCCTACTAACTCCCACAAAATACCTACGTCATCATTTTGTTATACTCTTCATGAAACTCCCACCTATCTCCCGAATACTACCTACACCTACTTCATGTCTTAGCCACACTCCCCTGGAATGTCCAGCTAAATCCCACAGACTGCCCACACCTATGTCATGTCTTTGCTATACTATAAAGAGCTGAAATAACTCTTGGGCAATGCCCTACAGAATGCCCTTCTTCATGCAATCTTTTTTTTTAGGATAGGGATTATTTTTAGGTTAGGGATTCTTTTTAGAATAGGATTTTTTTATTTGGCAACAGAGCTGTTAGATGTTAGGGCAAGGCCCTGTCAAATGCCCATTTCAGGGCAATGACCTGCAAAATGCCTTTCTCAGGGCATCTTTTTTAGGATAAGGTTTGTTTTGTTTGTTTTTTAAATGTAGGATTTATTTTTTGTATATGGCTTATTTATTGGGCAAAAGAGTTATGTTCACCAAATGCCATTGTAAGGGCAATGCCCAACATTAATACCCTTTACAGGTCAATCGATTTTTAGGATTTTTTTTTTTAAGATTAGGGTTTTTTAATGGGCAAAATAGCTGAAATAACTCTAGGGCAATGCCCTAACTTATGCCCTTTTCAGGAAAATGTTTAGATTAGGTTTTTTAGATAGGTTTTTTTTTGGAGGGGATTGGGGTTGTATTTTTTAAAGAAAAAAAACTAAATCCCTTTAGGGCAATGCCCTACAAAAAGCCTAAAGGCTATTGCTATAGTAAATTTTAGTGTTAGTATAGTGTTTTTTTTTATTTTGTAGTGTTTTTTAAGTGGAATTTAGTTTTAGGATGGGCATAACTGTTGTTTTTTTATTTTTGGAAGTTCTTTGTATTTTGTATTTTGTCTAATTCTAGAGTTTTTATATTTTGTGTAACTTAGTGGTGTTAAGTTAAAGGTCTTGGGGGGGTTAGCTGTTAGATAGTTAAGTAGTGTTGAGCTAGTTTGCATTGAGAGGTTGTGGCAGTTTAGGGGTTAATAGGCTAGGGGGTGTTTGCATTGGGAGTTTGTGGTGGTTTAGGGGTAAATAAGCTACAGGTTGTTTGTGATGGGGGTTATCGCGGTATAGTCATGGAGATATAGTTTAGGAAGTTTATTGCGGTGGACTATTGGCAGTATAGGGGTTAATAAGTAAGGAAGTTTATTGTGGTGGGTTATTGGAGGTTTAGGGGTTATATAGTGTAGAGTTAGTTTGTGGTGGTAGTTTGCATAGGTATATTTATTAGGATTGTTGTAAAGGGATTCTTTACTTTACAATTCCAGTGTTTGTGCCGATGCTGCTTGGAATATTTTGCAAGCATTGCCAACCATTGCAATGCAAAGTAAAACGCCCCTCGACAATGCTGCCTTTAAACAGTAATGTCGGCACTTTTGAATAATTCACCAGCATTGTTTACATTGCATTGGATCTCTTTTTAATATATTGCCACCTCGCAGCTCTTTTGATCATTGGGCCTAAGTCATGTTGCATAAATAAATAATAAAACATTCCCCCTAAATATACTAGCTGGCACCAAAATCTTGTATCAATAGTTAACCCCTTCAATGCTAAACACAATTAACCAATACATCTATTATATAAGCTGCCTCTAGTGTAAGTCCAGTAGAATACAGCATAAACAAATTTCTACTCAACAGAATACTGACCAATCTATCTCTTTATCTTATTTAAACCCTTTGGGTATAATGTCCTTAATTTAAAGATCTAAAATGCCTCTCTCTTGTTTAACAGCTGTTCCCTATTGTCTCCTCGCCTTGGTAATCTCTTTACATGTTCAACAATCTACATACACATATTTAACACCTAGTCATAGTTAAATCAATATTGAAATATTTTTTAATTTGATATGTTTACAGTTTTACATTCCACTTGTAATCTAGGTAATCGTGAGCTAATATAAAAATAATGTGCATTTTTTATAAAGATGTTGAGCTTTACTTTACAATTGCCATGTGTTGCTATAACAATACGAGTTACCTGTTTAGAAAACAATAGAGCTTAAAGGGACACTGAACCCAAATTTCTTCTTTTATAATTCAGATAGAGAATACAATTTTAAACAAAATTCCATTTTACTTCTATTATCTAATTTGCTTCATTTTTAAGATATCCTTTGTTGAAGAAATAGCAATGCACATGGGTGAGCCAATCACACGGGGCATCTATGTGCAGCACCAGCCACCAATCAGCAGCTACTGAGCCTATCTAGATATGCTTTCCTGTAAAGAATATCAAGAGAATGAAGCAAATTAGATAATTGAAGTAAAATAGAATATTGTTAAAAATTGCATGCTCTTTCTAAATCATGAAAGAAGAAAATATGGGTTTCATGTCCATTTAAGAATGGGCAGGAAGGGTGGAAGAATTAACCTTTATTTTAGTTGTTACTAGATAGGGGGAAAAATTAACAATTTAGTTGTTAACATTCGGATAATCTATATCCCACTATTTTAAACATGCACTATTAAAAGCTATTATGTTTATCATATGCCCACATTTCCCTATGTAGATGTTTCCTTATACTATCTGTACAACCATCAGATTACGCTTGATTTATTAAAATTACATTGTATCCAAACATTTTCTGATATGTTTAAAATGTTTTTGTTTTTTTTCTTATAAAAAAAATAAGTACAAATGGTTTACATTTAAATTAAAACTACAGGATTATCAGCTGTGAATCTCCTACAAATGTTCACATGCTGATAAATATACCTCCAAAATTATAATCCTATATTTTCTACATGGATTCTGTACTAAAACACATTTTTTTTTTTTTTTTTTTTAATGACAAAAGCATACATTCAAAAGTAGTTTTACATTGGACAAAAAGCAATGCAGTACACCTTTATTATTAACTGGGTGCTACAAGATATTTAAAGGGCCATGATACCCAAATGTTGAAACACTTGAAAGTGATGCAGCATAGCTGTAAAAAGCTGACTAGAAAATATCACCTGAACCTCTCTATGTAAAAAAAGAAAGATATTTTACCTCAAAAGTTCCTCAGTACCCACATCCCATTGTAAAGGACTTCTAAGCAGCAAATCAGTATGTGTAATAAGCCAAATGTAAATTATCACTTTTGCAAGTAAGGTTTTAAAATACATTTGTTTGTAGTTCATGTATAAAGCTTTAGTTAAGAGTATGTTCCTTTAAGACAAGAATAAGTTATAGGAAGTTTGCAATTAGTGTTGAAAATAATTTGAATGTTCCTTTTCCTCTAATATGTGCCTTTGCTAGCAGGCAGTAATATGAGGGAAAGGTAAGTTTTATTTAGGTGGTAGTTCTCACATCAACAAACTGATAATTGTGATGTTGAGTCCTTTTACCTAAGAAATGGTTATTGCAAATATGTGGACTTGAGAAAAATAGAATGTATATTGCATGAGGATTCTCTATGAGAATGGGTGTTAACAGGTGATTGCAGCACACACATTAAGTGAGAAAACAATATGCCAAAAATGAAAAGTTATGTCACAAAAACCCTCAGAAAATAAGATAAGTAATTGAACCAAAAATAAGTTAATCAGTAGTTGAATTGCAGGACACACTCTATGTGTCTAAGTTGCCAGCGGATAGTAAAGTTACTCACAGGGAGAAGCGTGAAGCAGTGGAGACCGGAGCTGCAGCTAACCTTCAGTGTATGGAGGAACCGGAAGTGCTGGAGCGGCCGCCCGTGACGTCAGCGAAGTCGGCTGGTATAGAATGGTGAGGGCAAAAGCTGGAAGATGAAAATGCAGGCGATATGCACAGCCAGAGTCCTGAGGGTAGCTGGATTAAGGTAGATGAATACCAATGCAGATATGATTGGATGCGATATGCTTCAGCAGGAACATAAGCACAGGGCTGGTAATATGACTCATTCAGCACAGAATACCAAGCAATGAATGAGTGAGAGAGAGCCCTTAATAAAGGAGGTGTGAATGTGAAAAGGAGGCTGCAGGTAATTAGCTTAAAGAGACAGTACATTACAGAGGACCCCCTCAAAATGAACCACTCCGGGGTTCAGGGATGAGGACGGTCAGGGTTGCGCCGATGGAAAAGTGACACTAGTCGTGGTGCTGATAGGTTAGTCGAAGGTTCCCAGGAGTCATCCTCTGGTGAGTAACCCTTCCAACGGACAAGGTACTGTAAAGTTCCAGAAACCCGTCTAGAGTCAATAATACTTTGAACCTCAAACTCAAGATCAGGTTGAATGGGAGGTTGAAGCGTGGATCGAAGAGAATCAGTCCGAAGTGCTCTATACGGTTTCAATAAGGCAACATGAAAAGTTGGATGGATTTTGTACTGAGAAGGCAAATCCAGGGTAACAGCATTGTCGTTAATAATTTTCCGAATTGGAAAAGGTCCAATAAAAAATTTATTAAGTTTCCTACTAGGAGTGGTTAAACGTAAATTCTTTGTCGAAAGCCAGACTAGATCTCCAACCTGATAATTGGGTGCTGGTCTTCGTCTAAGATTATAATACTTTTGCTGTCTGTTTTGAGCAGTTTTAATATTTTGAGCCAGAATAGAAAACGTTTCTGCAATAGTGTTAGTGGTATCGTTTACAATAGGACAAGAACTCGCTGTTGATGGGTTAAAATGAAAAACTGGATGGAAACCATAGTTAGCATAAAAAGGGGTAGCGTTAATTGATGAATGATGAGTGTTATTGTGTGCGAACTCAGCCAGTGGTAGTAGAGATGACCAGTTATCCTGTTGTTGAGTGACAAAGCAACGTAAGTACTCCTCTAACCACTGGTTAGTACGCTCTGTATGTCCATTAGTTTGTGGGTGGTAGGCAGTACTTAGACGTCTTTCTATCTGCAAAGCTGAACAAAGTTCTTTCCAGAGTCGCGAGGTAAATTGAGTACCTCTGTCAGATGTGATTGAGCGAGGTAACCCATGCAATTTTATAACGTTATCAATCAATAATTGAGCTGTCTCAAGTGAAGTTGGTAACTTGTGAAACGGTATAAAATGTGTCAATTTAGTTAAGAGGTCAACCACAACCATGATAGTTGTGTTGTTATTAGAGATAGGCAAATCAACGATGAAATCAGTTGCAATGTCTGACCATGGTTTGGCCGGTATTGGAAGCGATAATAAATATCCTACAGGCTTACGTTTATCAATTTTACTTGTTGAACATACTTCACAAGTCTGTACAAATCCCATCACATCTTGGTGCATCTTTGGCCACCAATAAGATCGTTTAGTTAATTCAATAGTCCTTTGAATACCCGGGTGTCCCGTTAAGACTGTGTCATGCATGGTTCTTAGAACAAGTGTTCTAAGTGTTGGTGGAACATATATTTTACTATTGAAGTGATACAATCCATCAGCATGTTTTGTCAGATTTTCCTTAGAGAAACTATTGTCTTTCTCTTGTTCATTAAGAAAGTCTTTGTCATCAATAGATGAAATAGCTAAAAGATTTTGGAAACAGTTATTGGGAATGATAGTACCAAAAGGTAGATCCAATTTAGGTTTTTCTGGTAAACGTGAAAGTATATCTGCCTTTGTATTTTTATTGGCAGGTCTATACATGATAGTATAAGTGAATCGGGAGAAGAATAAGCTCCATCTCACCTGTCTAGAAGTAAGAGTACGATGAGTCTTCAAATATTGTAGATTTCTATGATCAGTGAATATTTGTATGGGGAGGGAAGTACCTTCTAACAGGTGCCTCCAATGCTCAAGGGAAGCTTTCATTGCAAGCAATTCTTTTTCACCTATATGGTAACTTAATTCTGAAGCAGTCAGTACTCGGGAATAGTATGCTATAGGGTGCAAATGACCTTGAGGTGTTTGTCTCTGTGAAAGTATTGCACCAATAGCATAGTTTGATGCGTCAACCTCCAGGGTGAATTGTAACTTTGGATCAGGAAATTTTAATATGGGAGCTGTCGTAAAACAGGACTTCAAATGTTGGAAAATGTCTTGAGTA
Source organism: Bombina bombina (assembly GCF_027579735.1). Taxonomy (NCBI): domain Eukaryota; kingdom Metazoa; phylum Chordata; class Amphibia; order Anura; family Bombinatoridae; genus Bombina; species Bombina bombina. The sequence goes on along the minus strand of NC_069499.1, from coordinate 320,431,810 downwards.
GACTGAGTCCAATTAAATGGAACGTTAGATTTTGTTAGTTGTGTTAATGGTTTGGTTAATTGTGCAAAATTTTTAATAAATTTTCGGTAGAAATTTGAAAATCCTAAAAATTTTTGCACATCTTTTTTGTTCCTAGGTGTTGGCCAATCAGTTATCACCTGGATCTTGTCTGTTTGCATAGAGATACCTTTAGGTGTTATGTGGTATCCTAAAAATGTTATGTCAGTAGTGTGGAACGAGCACTTCTCGAGCTTAGCATATAAACTATGTGCTTGCAATCTAGATAAAACTGTTCTGACATGCTTTATATGTTCTTGTAAAGAAGATGAGTAGATGAGAATGTCATCTAAATAAATCACCATCGAGGTGTCAAGTAGGTCTCTGAAGATGTCATTGATGAATCTTTGAAAGGTGGCCGGGGCGTTACATAACCCAAAAGGCATGACTGTATATTCATACAGTCCATACCTTGTTCTAAATGCGGTAAGCCGCTCATCCCCAGGTCTTACACGAATTAAATTATATGCTCCCCTTAAGTCAAGCTTGGTGTAGATTTGAGCACCTTTCAGTCTTTCTATCAGCTCAGGAATTAGGGGCAAAGGATAACGATCTTTAATAGTCCTCTTATTAAGCTCCCTATAGTCAACAATAGGGCGCTGGGAACCGTCTTTGTTTTTTACAAAAAAGATTCCTGCACCTGCAGGTGAAGTTGAGGGTCTAATGAAACCCTTACGTAGATTGTCATTAATGTAAGTCTTTAAGTCCTGTAACTCTGGTTCTGAGAGGGGAAATATATGTCCATATGGTATGTCAGATCCGGGTATTAATTCTATAGGACAATCATATAGTCTGTGAGGTGGAAGAGTCTCTGCCTCTTTTTTACTAAACACTTGTCTCAAGTCATGATAAACACTTGGGAGTACAGAATCAAGGACAGCCAACAAGGATGTGTGAGAAAAACAGGTACTTTTACAGTAATCTGAAGTAAATTCTATTTTATTTGCTAACCATTGTATGTGTGGTTGATGCAATCTTAACCATTGTAACCCTAGTACTATAGGATACATTGGTGAGTGAAGAACATCAAATGAAATATATTCATGATGAGATGAGGGTGTACTGACTAGTATGGGTATTGTGTGGTGTGTAATAGGTCCTGTTTCCAGATCTTTACCATCAATTAAACGGACCATAACAGGTTTTTCTTTTGCAATTAATGGGATTTTATTTGTATTAACAAATGACAAATCAATATAGGAGGAAAAAGCACCAGAATCGATGACTGCTTCAGAGAGATGCTGCTGACGATCCCACTGCAAGGAAATAGGTATTACACAATTTGTAAACTGATTTTTACTAAGAGATAAGTTATAATCGTTGGATAATGTCTTACCCTTTTTGGTTTTCAACAAAAGTGGACAGAGAGGGACTTCATGCTCTTTTGAGGCACAATATAAACATAGGTGATTGATTCTGCGTCTATGTTTTTCCTCTGGGGTTAACGGTCCTTTGATGGCACCGATGTCCATTGGTTCATCTGTACTCTTAGTACTATGCGTCATTGGTCTATGTATAGTGTATCTAGAGTCAGACTCAGTTGAAGATTTCTCTAATTTCCTCTCCCTAATTCTGTGGTCTATTTTTTTAGAAAGCTGCATCAAATCATTTAAATTTTCTGGAATGTCAATTCTTGCAAGTTCATCTTTAATTAATTCAGACAGACCAATCCTAAACTGATTCCTAAGGGAAATTTGATTCCAGCCTGAATCCAACTGCCAGATTTTAAATTCGGAAATATAATCTTCCACAGCTCTTTTATTTTGCTTAAGTGATCTTAATTTGTTATCAGCAGTAAGCTGTTTATGTGGGTCCTCGTATAGTGAGGATAAGGCTTTAAAGAAATCATCTATAGAATTTAGCATAGGATCATTTTGTTCATACAATGTGTCTGCCCATACCCTAGGTTCACCCCTAAGGTAGGAAATGACAGTTAAAACTTTTACTCTGTCAGAATTAAAAGTTTTGGGCTTTAATGATATAAACAGATTGCAGGAATTTATAAACTGTCTGAAAAGCTTTCTGTCACCATAAAACTTTTCTGGTGGGCTAACAGGTGGTTCTATGAGAGTATCACTATGTGAGGGTTTTGGATTTATTCCCTCTTTAATGATATTCCTTAATGTTGCATTTTCCACCTGTAGATCCCTAAGACCTTGATTAAGTTGATCCACTTTTTGCCCTAAGGCTACTACATAGTTGGATAACTCCACAGGATCCATTCCTTTGTAAATTTGGCTTGGTATTTCTGTAATAAGCCAAATGTAAATTATCACTTTTGCAAGTAAGGTTTTAAAATACATTTGTTTGTAGTTCATGTATAAAGCTTTAGTTAAGAGTATGTTCCTTTAAGACAAGAATAAGTTATAGGAAGTTTGCAATTAGTGTTGAAAATAATTTGAATGTTCCTTTTCCTCTAATATGTGCCTTTGCTAGCAGGCAGTAATATGAGGGAAAGGTAAGTTTTATTTAGGTGGTAGTTCTCACATCAACAAACTGATAATTGTGATGTTGAGTCCTTTTACCTAAGAAATGGTTATTGCAAATATGTGGACTTGAGAAAAATAGAATGTATATTGCATGAGGATTCTCTATGAGAATGGGTGTTAACAGGTGATTGCAGCACACACATTAAGTGAGAAAACAATATGCCAAAAATGAAAAGTTATGTCACAAAAACCCTCAGAAAATAAGATAAGTAATTGAACCAAAAATAAGTTAATCAGTAGTTGAATTGCAGGACACACTCTATGTGTCTAAGTTGCCAGCGGATAGTAAAGTTACTCACAGGGAGAAGCGTGAAGCAGTGGAGACCGGAGCTGCAGCTAACCTTCAGTGTATGGAGGAACCGGAAGTGCTGGAGCGGCCGCCCGTGACGTCAGCGAAGTCGGCTGGTATCGAATGGTGAGGGCAAAAGCTGGAAGATGAAAATGCAGGCGATATGCACAGCCAGAGTCCTGAGGGTAGCTGGATTAAGGTAGATGAATACCAATGCAGATATGATTGGATGCGATATGCTTCAGCAGGAACATAAGCACAGGGCTGGTAATATGACTCATTCAGCACAGAATACCAAGCAATGAATGAGTGAGAGAGAGCCCTTAATAAAGGAGGTGTGAATGTGAAAAGGAGGCTGCAGGTAATTAGCTTAAAGAGACAGTACATTACAGTATGTCTGTTCCAGGACAGCTGAAGGATTGAGCCTTGTGCACTCGTGTTATTTCCCTATTCAGTTTAAAGAAGTTTACTATGAAATATCACGAGAGTTTAGTCAAATCTCATGAGATCACAGTAAAAGAGTTCATGACCTCAGCACTGCTGATGCTGATTGGCTGCAGTTAATTTCTTCATTTTTTTATTATTTTTTTTTCCTGCAGCTGGGCAGCAGCTGAGTATAACTTTTTACACAGAACTTACTCTGCTGAGCTGAGGAAATTGTGAGGTAAAATATCTTCTTTTTTACATAGAGATGCTCAGGTGATATTTTCCTGTCAGCTTTTTACAGTTATACTGCATCAATTGCAGAACAATACAATTGTAAATTAAATGTGAGTTTTATAAAGATTTGATTTTGTAATTTGCATGATGTACTGGTGTGTCCAAGCATTCCATTTTTTTTTTTTAAATCTAAAGTTTTATTATGTACCATATGCTATGTAAAGCGGGTCTCACAGCGTCAATTAGTAACCTTGATGTTCTTGCATCTCTCAGTAAATTATATATGTTATTCTTTATATTCTATGGCTATGCACAGAAGTAGGTAACAACACCATACATGTTGTGCTATAAAAATACTTTTTAATGGCCATTATGACTAATATTGAAACAATTTAGAAATATAATTTTTCAACAATTTGATTTCTTGCAATTTCCTTGAAATATAGTTATCACTGTGTCAGCCTGGAATTGTTTGCACGTATATTTGCTAACCATGACTATCCCACTTCATGCAGGACAGTTAGGTGCCCTGCATTAGGAGACTTTAATCTCTCCATTCCAATTCACTACAAAACCCAGAAAAACTGTTTGTGTCCAGAAGACCACATTATTTTATCAACGTATGCAGTCTATTGAAATCTTCTATACCCACTTACAGATCTTACAGATATCTAGGGCTTTCAGATTTAATTAAGGTTAAATTAACTTCCTGTTTTGTTTTAAACAAATAACTAAATCCTTTAAATGTTCCTTTTGTTATTATAATATATAGTATACAGTATATATAATTGTTCATCTATAAACTGAATTACATAAGAATGTGTTTATTTTTAAAGGAAAAATGTTGCCTATACACATAAGACAGGTTAAGGAGCAATATCTGTTGATTACAAATGAGTCATGTCGTGCACACATGCTGGTTACATAATTTTCCCTTGTTTTTTTTTACAAAGGTTTCCATGATTGGCCTTATATAATATAAATAATTCTATAATCTTCACAGACAAGATTATACTATTTTTATACTTAAAAGGAAAAGACAGGTACAGTATGTCATTGTGACCTAGACTATGTCTTTTTATGAGATTTAGAGATTTAAAGGGACATGAACCAAAATGTTTTCTTTTGTGATTCAGATAGAGCATACAATTGTAAAAAACTTTCCATTTCTCTTCTATTATCTAATTTTCAGTTATCTTGATATCCTTTGTTGAAAAGCAAACATAGTAATGTTCAGGAGTTTTGAGCTAGCTGCTGATTGGTGCCTGCACATAAATACAACTTCCTTGTGTTCAGTTAGCTCCTAGAAGTACATTACTGCTCCTTCAATACATTTTCCCAAGATACATAATAGACTTAAATTCGAAAGTTGTTTTAAAATGTATGCTCTATCTCAATCATGAAATAAAAATATTGGGTTACATGTCTCTTTATGATAAAAATAAAAGTTACACTTTAACAATAGGTTGATCAAAGGGATATATTTTGAGGAGTGAAAAATATATAGCAAAATTACTTTTAAATAAGAATAATTCAGACAAATGCACATTTGTCTCGAAAATGGGGATTTTCATTTTACAAAACAAATATCCGAATAATGCACCAACGAAAATGAAAAAATACTGATACAATCAGCAGTATTCATTTGTCGAAATATATATATTTTTAAGGGTTTAATTCTTATCTTTATGTGCTCTCCGTGCTCTATATACATTTGTACATTTCAAACCATTAAACTACAAGATAGGGTTGCCACGTAGCTGGTATTTTAGGGCACTCTCCTTAATCACTTAACGACCAAGGACGTGCAGGGTATGTCCTACAAAAAATGGTCGTTAATGACCAAGGACGTACTCTGCATGTCCTAAGGGTTTTCAAGCGCTGGAAGCAATCGTGATCACTTTCAGCCGCATTCAGGGTATTGCAGTGATGCCTCGATATTGAGGCAATCTGCAATACCCTTATTTAGCCACTGATGCAGAGAGAGAGACACTCTGTGGCCCTCTCTGCATCAGACAGCAATGGTGCTGATCGTTGGTGGCGTGGGAGTGATAAGAGGGAGGCCGGTGGGCGGCCCATCACTGGATCAGTTCCAGATCCTGTTCCTGCAGTGCGTACAAGTGGGAGAGGGAGAGGGTGGAATAAATGTTGGGAAAGGGATCTGGGAGGGGAGGGGGTAGTTTATTAAAGGGGGACAGCTACACTACAGATTTTTTTTTTTAATTGTTCTTTTAGGGGGGCGGAGCCAGCAGTACACAATAATGGTCGCACATTCATACGACTCCGGTACTAATACCTTTATGATTGATCTTGGATGATATTTACACTGCAACTAAGCCCTATGGAACCTTTTAATAACTTCATGGACTTCTACCCCACACCTGGGGAGTGTTGAATTTAACTACTAGAGTGGTAACATCAAGCTAAGATCGGAGGCTTGTCCTAACATTGCATGTGCGGCAACCATTGTCATAACCTTGTGGCTGTGAGGCTGTACAGATTCTTTCGGCTTGTGCTGAGGCTTTGTAACAGCCTAGATGCTTGATGCACGAGATTCACATGGAAAGTACTGGTAGTTTAATGGAGGTTTTGAGCTGTGTGCTTGCGGAGCACCATGCCGCTCTTGAAGGCTTAATGTATGCCATGTATAGACACAGGGACACCTGTATCTCTCAGCTACATACACATTCTGAGCCTGCTTTAGTTGACGATGTGCATGATTGTGCTATGGGACCCAAGTGCACAAACAACAACTTGATTGGCTGTGTGAAGGACCTGGTCCCTGTTATTTCGGAGGCGGTAATAGCGGATGAAGTGGCCTCAACTCTGAGCATAGCCCAGCATAACAATGATCCAGTGAGGATCAGTGAAATCAGCATAGCAATAACTCAGTCAGTCCTCACATTAAGCCCAGCATACAAGACGCAGGAACTTAAAAGGATTCCAGTTACGTTTTGTTTCCGAGGCCAGAGAGAGATATGGCTGCAATTACCGTCGACCATGCAGATTCCAACTGTCCCTTCCTACGCAGAACTATTGGAACTTAACTGTGAATCTGATGTCGCCCATGACCTGGATATATCTGAGAACTACCGACCCATGGGGAAGATTGGTATGGGGCTTTTGGCACAGGTCTTTGGCCACATCTGCCCTTGTGTATTATAGCTCAGGTTATTGGTTTTGTATTTCAAGTTTGCAGTAGCAACACAGAAGACATGTATAGGATAAATAAACTTTGTCATATAATAGTCACATTTCTACGGACACTACAATATCTATTGACTATCTGAAAGGTCTTCAGTCCTAAAGGAAACATGTTCTTGAATCTGTTTTTTTCCTTAACATCCTCTCCTATTTTTTATACTGAAAATGTTTTATTTTAGCGGAACCTCCCTACAAATGTAGGTCAATAACTCTTCTTTTTGCACGGCACCCTGTATGTTCAAATTTACTAACTCAGATAAGCCCAATAGGGCGGCATCGCCATTTGTTTAATGTTATATGATATGTTATGAAGGATTAATATATATGCTGTCTCTAAACCTATATTTCATATTGGCAACGTGTGGATGTATTAGGTTCTTGCTTTATTTATGAGAATGGGCAGTTTGATATTCTACAGGCTTTTAATGTTCTTTCCTTTTCTTGTTAAAACTAGTTGCATATGCTTCTGTAGTTTTCATCTCTGTGAAGCTCTATATATACAAGCTATATTAGATGACACTTATATTTGAAGGTAACATGAGACCTGAAACAGTTTGATTTTATAGGGTATTGTGGCACCAGACAATAGTATTTACATCAGAGATTCCAGTCTTGTACTAAAATGATAATTTACCCTATACAGGCTACACATGGTCTGGACACCTACATAGTACTAATAATTCAACAACCCGTACCTGGTAAATAGAATGTAAGCACAGGCAATACAGTCCAGCTTTGGATATACTTATATTTTTATTGTGTTGCCTGCTACTATTTATTGAAAACTACACTATCAGGTTTACATGCCCATGCACATTTTGAATGAGCTCTTTACATATTGGCAGCACATTTTAGAAGCTACTTTAAATATGATAACAGAACATCCTATACATTAAAGGAGAACCTTTCGATTGACATTATTACAACAACTTTAGATTCTTGTTAGTTTTATTGACCGTTTACATAGCTCGCTTTTAAAAAATGTTTTTTATAGTGTCCCTACCACTTACTAAGTGCTATACAAGCTTACCTTGATAGAATGCTGAACCTTCCAGGCTGACTAGTATTAGGTAATCATAAGCTGCTATTATATAACATCTTACTATTATATCTGGTTTTCCCATGCTAAATAGGGGTTACTAATTTGTGCCATTTTTAAAAGATGAGTATTATGCATATTTTTTTCAGTATTTTCCTGTTGTCGGGCATAGGGCCCATGCCCAGGGGACAGGACATACATCTGTATTCTTACCCTGAACCATTTTATGCCAAAATTCTGTTAACTCGGAAGTAGTCTGTCTCACGATTTACCTAGAGGTTCCTTCCTGGCTGATCACATCCTTGTATCCATCAGTGTTTAAACGGTTATATCTTGCCAAGCCCACTAGTTACAAAATAATTATCTTGAGTTATATCTGGAGTAGCCTATCGCTAGTTATATATGTACTCTCTTTAGCTGCTGGCCTTTGTTCCATCCCCCCCTCCCCCCAAAACCTAAAAGTACTCTGGATTGAACAAATTATGTCCAGAGACTAAATGTGTGGTTTCTCTCACAAAATACCGCAAATAATTAAAACACCCTACATTTCTTCCCACATTACATAAGATTTATATAAAACACTTCTTTATCAAGGTGGGAAAACATCCTTTATCATATTCTTAATACCATTCTCTTTTGTTTGACAGCATTGTTCTCCTCCTCTACATAGCAACTCTTTAAAGTATCAAGGCTCAAGAGTAGCCTTTTTGGTCTGAGGAATATGAACATACCCATCCCTACCAATAATAAAAATGAGGATAATAGAGTAATTGAGTACAGTCTATACCTAGTTGTTTCTTAAGTAGGTGAATATATGTAATCCTGTCAAGAAACATTACTGTTTACTTTTTAATTGTGTTTTCGTTTGTACATCTACATAAACCTACATCCTTATATGTATACAATTTACTGTGATTTACTAGTTGACATTTATGTAAACACATCTGTACTACATTACACTTGTAAATATATGCTAATCCTCAATAAATATATATATATATATATATATATATATATGTATTAAAAAAAATGTTATTTAGAAAAAAGGCCATTTTTTTAGCAGACTGGCGCCTAGAGAACGAGTTTTGCATTAACAGGGATGCGGTGCTAACGAGCAGTTTATGCTCACCGCTCACTTACAGACAGCGCTGGTATTACAGGTTTTTGCAAACCCTGCGTTAACCGCAAAAAAGTGAGCGTAGAGCAAACTTTAGCTCCACATCTCACCTCAATACCAGTGCTGCTTATGTTAGCGGTGAGCTGGCTAAACGTGCTCATGCATGATTTCCCCATAGGAATCAATGGGGGAGTGCCGGCTGAAAAAAAACTAACACCTGCAAAAAATCAGCGTAAAGCTCCTAACGCAGCCCCATTGATTCCTATGGGGAAAATACATTTATTGCAAATATAGTCTTGATCACTGGAGGGATTAAGACTAAAAAACGTGCACTTATTTAACACTTCTAAACCCCGGGTTAATGAGGTTGCAAACTCAGGATTTGGACCAAAAGAATCTAATCAAGGTTAAAACATAACTTTTATTACGACAAAGGTTGATAAAATCACTGTGTGTGTGTGCACTTTAAAAACACATAGAGTCTCGAATAAAAAGATTTTTAAATTTATCAAACTACCTTGTTTTATGAGAATATATATAGAGCCTAAATGGGTGTCCACATAAATAGTGTGGATAATATTGGCTGTGGTTACTGATAGTCTAGCTGGTCAATTGGCAGGTTGTACTTTTGCACTTGTATTGAAATATGGTCTTTTGGGATAATTAATCACAAAGGCGCGTGGCTATTAGATTACAGCAACTAATGTTCAAATAGATATGTCAAAATACAAAGCATCAGGGACCCTCCAGTGATCAAGACTATATTTGCAATTTGTCCCTGTGCACAAGCACTCTAGCTCATAAGGTATATATACCCATTAAACCAGATTGAGCACCCCGTCGCTAATAATACTGTAGTGCTAGTGCCACCTTCTTTTTCTTTAACATATTGAACCATATTCCTATTTCTTGTGTAGGATTTGGGCATATAAAAGCACACACTAAAATATTTAGCTATGACAAGTAAATTTGAAACTGACAGACAGACCAGGGAGCAAAAAAGATTAGCAGATATTAATGAAGTGTTCAATAATTCTGGATCCACTAATATCGATTCTACACTTAGTAATCTGGATACACTGCTAAGAGAATTACATAAAAATGTATATAAGCAAGACAAACTCTGGGGGGAAAAGCAATTCTGTGAACAGTATATTGAGAGGAACCTAATACCCAGAGGCCTACGAATACAACTATTCCCGGCCTTTCAATTTAAAGATAAGAATTTAAGCATAGAATGGGAAGATGTATTAAGTGGATGCTCTAAGAAACTCATGACAATTCTTGTCAAACACGATTCCTCTGAATATAATAGATTAAAAGAGCAGATCAAAATACAAAATGAAGAACTAAAGCAGTGCGAAAATATGCAAGAATTTGAGAACATGTACAAAAAATATCAGAAAGAACTGGACAAGTATGAAGGTGAAATTAAGATGACCAAGAAGGGCAAATTACAGAGGGACATACAGGATTTTCAAGACAACAAAGTGTATAAGTGGAGGAATAGATCCAATATCTCTCATACCAGATCTCAAATAAGAATTCACCTAGTAGAAACAGATGTTTTGGATACTGATATAGATGACACAGATGATACAGAAGGAGTCAATGTACTTTCTACTTCCAGTAATCCAGTCACTATCGAAAACAGAAAGAGAAAGTCTTTTTTAGAAGAAGAAACCAGCACAGATTCAGAACCACCAGGAGAGGTGGGTGGAAAAAACAAAAGACACACCAGAAACAAAAAGAACTCAAAGGACAAACCCCAGGCAGTCAAACAACACAGACGAAATCCAAGTCCATTCTCAATAATGAGGATGAAAAATTGAGAATTATTAATCTGTCTGATCAAGTTCTGACCGAACATCATGTCAGTGTTCTTTTTAAAGGCTTGTCTTTCTGCCCCAACACCCCCCTGGACAAATTCAAAGTAATAAAGGACGTGCAACTATTTTTGAGAAAACTACTTCTAAAAAAGCACTTCAATAATAAAGAAACTGATAACTCATCAACCATATGGTCGGAGGATGAATTGGAATCACTTCAAGCATTAGAAGATCTCATTTCTGAACAAGAACAAAGTGAACAACTCAACTGGTGAAAAAAGCTAAAAATTAAATCTAAATTTGTTCCCCCCACAAGCACTTGTTCTAACATTGATGTTTTCAATCAAATCGTATGTCAAAGTATTAACAACCTGGAGACGAATTTCAAATCCTCTAATTTATCTAAGGAAGAAAAGAAAGCCCTAGCAGATATGCAATGATGGAGTGACATCATCATCCGCAACGCCGATAAAGGTGGCAATATTGTATTATGGCCAAGAGAAATGTATTTGAAGAAGGCCAATACACAATTAAAAAAAAAGATCTGCTATAGAGAACTTTGGGGAAATCCATCCACAGATTTCCTCACACAAAATAACAAGTTGACTGATACAGCAAGCAAGAATGGGCTCCTAAACAACAAAGAAAAGAAGTTCCTAAAGGTCACTCATTAAAAAGACAGCAACATTCTATTTAATTCCCAAAGTCCACAAAAACAGCGAACAACCACCTGGCAGACCTATTGTGTCTGGTAATGAAAACTTAACCGAAAAAGCCAGCCAATATGTGGACTTACGGTTAAGACCTTTTTTTAACTCAATTAACATCTTATGTTAAAGATACCATGGAAGTGCTACAAATGATCCAAGATATTAATATCTCAGAGAACACCTGGCTAGTCACTTGTGACGTGGAATCTTTATACACTAGCATTGATCACAATTTAGGATTAAATGCTGTAAAATATTTTTTGAATATGTCTTCAGAAGAAAGCCCTGACCATAACCAATTCATACTTGATCTGCTTAAATTTGTACTGACGAAAAATTATTTTCTCTTCAACAACAAGTTTTACTTACAAACGCAAGAAACGGCAATGGGCACTGCATGTGCTCCCACTTACGCTAATCTATTCTTAGGGTGGTGGGAGCAAACTAAGGTATTCACAGACACAAATGATGAACATTCTTCAAAGATCCCATTGTGGATCAGATACATAGACGACATCTTGTTTCTATTGGAAGGCACTGAACAGGATCTTGAGACCTTCCTTTCAAAATTAAATCAAAACAATCTGAACATTAGATTGACCCATCACAAGAGCAAGACGAACATCTCATTTTTGGATCTATTAATCCATAAGAAAACTGATGGTTCATTAAGCACAGATCTGTTCAGAAAAGAAACAGCTACGAACAATGTTCTTTTTGCCACTAGTGCCCACGCCCCTAACACTGCCAAATCCCTACCCATAGGAGAATTCCTAAGATTAAGGAGAAACTGCTCCCATGATAAGACATTTAAATAAGAGCCAGTGAATTCGAGAATTTACTTCTTCAGAGAGGATACAGTAAAAGATCCATCCGTAAAGCCAAAACAAGAGCACTTAAAACTCAACGATCAGAACTACTAAAGACAAAATCTAAAAAAGGTAACAACAATACCCGATTAGTGCTAACTTATAATCAAGACACTCAGCAAATCACAAATATAATTCGGAAAAACTGGCATATACTTCAAGCTGATCCTCAACTTAAAGAACTAATTGGAGACAGGGTGCAACTAAGCTACAGAAGAAGTAGAAATCTGAAAGAAATACTGAGTCCCAGTCACTATGTGTACAAATCCAGGAAAACTAGACCGGTAGAATATGGATCCTTTTCCTGTGGGAATTGCTCTTCTTGCAGCAATATCATTAAAAAAAAGGTCATAACAGACAGATTTGGAAAACATCACCAAATCAAAACATATATTAGCTGCAACACCATGGGTGTAATTTATGCCCTCCAGTGCAAATGCCCCCGGACTTATCATTGGAATGGCCACAAGAACACTCCATACCAGACTTATGGAACACATGCGTAATATCAAAAATGCTCCATCTGATCTGTCAAAAGATAGGAAAATTATTATTATTCGCATATGAAGGGTACCAGCAATACTCTGTTGATAACAAGTTCTTGCCACATCAAGAGACCTACACAACAATATCACATAAAATGACTTTTACCAACATATTATTAAGGACCTTAATATATAGCATAGACTCTAATTACTGTACCTAAAGGTCCCCATCGAAGAACTTAAATTGTCATATTCTAATAACTTTCCTGATACCACGAGGGATACAATTCCCCTAATTCATGTTTCACCAGTGATACAAAATCCCCCTCACCTTTTAATCACTAATTTAAAAAAAAAAAAATTAATACATTTTTAAATTTTAATTCTTATTCTCCTAACCACCATTTGCATATTTTCTATCACATTTTCGATTATTTTAGCACTAGCACTCCTAGTTAACCAATCTTTAGATATCACACTTCTTTTCCTTACCTTATTCCACACCCAGGAATATCCTCATGTAATTTTTGCCCTTTATTATGTCATTTTTCTTAAACTAAATTAATTAAGAGTGTTTTATATATATAAGAGACATAAATATATCAATATTAGGCACCTAACACCACCGCATTTTGAAGCACATTTTTCTAATTTGACCAATTCACTTTTTGCAAGCCCTTATTATCTGCACTAGCATAATCTATAATGCACTCATGTTTCTTCCCCTTTCACAATGACTATGGGGTATTCTTCCAGTCTACAACAACCCAAGCCAGGCAATTGTACTTACTCCCCTAGGTATATCAATACAAGATACCTACTATATTGACACTAATAAATTATGGTTCTAATTGCTGTCCGTCCCCAGACATCAAAAACATAACTCTATTTAACCTATATGACCACAATTTATTCACCCCCTTATTCAAGACAACAATGCACTCACAACCCCCCCCCCCCTCTTCCATCACTGCTACTCCCCCTTCCCCTTTACCCCAACATTGAAATATACAGATTATTTTACACGCTCAACCCACACAGCCGAGAAAAAAAAGCCGAGATAACATCGGCGAAACATGTCAGGGAGGGGTATTGTGTAAAAACCCTAAATTTGTCGTTTTAAATGGCATAGTAACTCGAATTATTTAAACTATAACAAACTTGAACCTTGGTGTTTAATTTACTATCCACTTTAGGGTGCAGTAATATGGGCAGTAAAGGTTAAATCTAATATTCTCATATGCTATATGCATTCTTAAACTCGAACAAGCTAGTGAACAGATATATTATTCCAAAACCCTAAGCACGGTATTCCAAAATAAGGCATTATTTAGTTGTGCTTATAGGTTAATTACAATGTGGATGTCTATTCAAAAGTATGTTAAATCAATATAGCTATAACTTTGACTTTTATTTGCCAAAATAAGGCTTTACTCAGTGATGCTCACAAGCCAGCTTTAAAACTGATGTCTATTAAATGATATACTAAAATTGACAAATTACATCAATAACAATATATAGAAGTATCTTACATCTAATATACAATTTTATTTGCGCTCATAGGGCTCCATGTACTAAGCAGTCAGCGAGCTACCCGCAACAAATCTCGAGTCAAAATTCGCAAACTGATATGTACAAAGCCGTCAATTATGTTAAAACTCGCATCTTTAAAATTGCGAGCGTACTTATCCGCCAAACCTCGCTACCGCTCCATTTTTCACTGTAATTAGACACATTTGACCACCAACTCGCCAAAAACGAATGTACTAAAAAATCTATTTGTCCGCTCGCTACAATTTCCGCTCCCACCTCGTTATTTTTGCCTCGCCACCTTTTAGGTGGCGGGCAAGGTACAAAACAATAGGAAAGTCAATCTAGACGCCAGTCTAGACATATATAAAAGGCAGTAATATCAGCATTGTACTTACAGCATAACTGGCGTCTAATTTGTCTCTCATTTCCATGTACATAAATTGCGCCCAATTTGTCGACTGTAATTAAAGAGTAATCTATATTTTAAATTTGTATTGTATAGTTGTCAATCTTTATAATTATTTTTATATTAATATTTATATATTATCAGATCCAGATGAAGCCATATCCAAATTGTAAATAAATATTACAAAAATAACGCTCTGTTATCACTCTTCAAAAAATTTTGAACAATAATAAAGTTGTTTAGATAAGTTGAACTTTTATAGGAGCAAAATTCTATTCCCGTGACTACTATGATGTTCGTGACACCTTGCATGTCACGTGTTAATAATTGGCCAGACAATTCAACTGAAAGTTAAGTACATCAGCTTAGTCGCGGCGAGCGAGGCGTCAAATTTATCAACAATCCGCAACTGCTCGCAGCGGGCTAGACTTGTATATTTATTGGGGGAATATTAGTACATAGTGACAGCGGACACCATTTCGCCCGCGGCGAGTAACGGCGAGTTTATCCGCGTCTACAATGACGGATGAATTGACGGCTTAGTACCTGGAGCCCATAGACTAGCAATTAAGTGGATGTCTATTCAAAAGTGTACTAATTTGATAAAGATACATCCTTGATACACACGTACTGAATCAGTAAATACCAAGCTTATAACCTAACAAGTGTATATATGAAGTTAGACACTCGCATGCCAAAATAAGGCTTGACTGAAAGATACCTATAGGCCAGCTATAATAGCTAACGTCTATTTAATCACTTACCAAGCTGATAAAATCACAACACTGATACCAACTGATGCAAGTGGCAAAAACTAAACTACCAAGTTAATAGTTCACATAAGGACTTAGATATTTACATGCCAAAATAAGGCAAAATAAGGCTGTATGCAGCGGTTTGTACAGACCAGCCACAAAGCATGAATGTAAAATATACATATCCACCAAATAAGAATACACAGTAAAACTTTAGCTTATATAATCAATGTTTATTGTGCTTTACTTCTAACCTATGAGAACGAAAGTAATATAATAATTACTATTAAGAGTGCATGATATACTATTTCTTGTACTTAGATAACTTTTATTCAAGTCACAATCTATGAGATCAGCAGTCCCTGATGCTTTGTATTTTGACATATCTATTTGGACATTAGTTGCTGTAATCTAATAGCCATGCTCCTTTGTGATTAATTATCCCAAAAGACCATATTTCAATACAAGTGCAAAAGTACAACCTGCCAATTGATCAGCTAGACTATCAGTAACCACAGCCCATATTTAGGGAGAACAGTTCCCTGCGAACATAGCTTGTTCGCGTTCGCCGCTGCGGGCGAACATATGCAATGTTCGATCCGCCCCCTATATGTCATCATTGAGGAAACTTTGACCCTGTATGTCACAGCCTTCTGACACATTTGAGCAAATCAGCAGCAGACACTCCCTCACAGACCCTCCCAGCATCTTGGCAACAGCCATTTTAGACTCATTACGATCTTGCTTTCTTAGTGAGAGGAGCTTTTAGTGTTGCTGCTGCTGACATAATAGGGAAATAGATAGCTAGGCTAGTGTATTTAGTGTCCACTACAGTCCTGAAGGACTCATCTAATCTCTGCTGTAAGGACAGCACCCCAAAAAGCCCTTTTTAGGGCTATAACTTCAGTCGTTTTTTGTTTTTTTCTTTGTATTTTTAATTGCATTTGCCTGGCTTTCAGCCTGTGTGTGAGGCTCACAGCATATACTGGCCTAGATTTGGAGTTCGGCGGTAGCCGTCAAAACCAGCGTTAGAGGCTCCTAACGCTGGTTTTGGCCGCCCGCTGGTATTTGGAGTCAGTGATTAAAGGGTCTAACTCTCACTTTTCAGCCGCGACTTTTCCATACCGCAGATCCCCCTACGCCATTTGCGTAGCCTATATTTTCAATGGGATCTTTCTAACGCCGGTATTTAGAGTCGTTTCTGAAGTGAGCGTTAGAGCTCTAACGACAAAATTCCAGCCACCTGAAAATAGCAGGAGTTAAGAGCTTTCTGGGCTAACGCCGGTTCATAAAGCTCTTAACTACTGTACCCTAAAGTACACTAACACCCATAAACTACCTATGTACCCCTAAACCGAGGTCCCCCCACATCGCCGCCACTCGATTAAAATTTTTTAACCCCTAATCTGCCGACCGCCACCTACGTTATACTTATGTACCCCTAATCTGCTGCCCCTAACCCCGCCGACCCCTGTATTACATTTATTAACCCCTAACCTGCCCCCCACAACGTCGCCGCCAGCTACTTAAAATAATTAACCCCTAATCTTCCGACCGCAAAGCGCCGCCACCTACGTTATCCCTATGTACCCCTAATCTGCTACCCCTAACACCGCCGACCCCTATATTATATTTATTAACCCCTAATCTGCCCCCCTCAACGTCGCCGACACCTGCCTACACTTATTAACCCCTAATCTGCCGAGCGGACCTGAGCGCTACTATAATAAAGTTATTAACCCCTAACCCGCCTCACTAACCCTATCATAAATAGTATTAACCCCCTAATCTGCCCTCCCTAACATCGCCGACACCTAACTTCAATTATTAACCCCTAATCTGACGACCGGAGCTCACCGCTATTCTAATAAATGGATTAACCCCTAAAGCTAAGTCTAACCCTAACACTAACACCCCCCTAACTTAAATATAATTTACATCTAACGAAATTAATTAACTCTTATTAAATAAATTATTCCTATTTAAAGCTAAATACTTACCTGTAAAATAAATCCTAATATAGCTACAATATAAATTATAATTATATTATAGCTATTTTAGGATTAATATTTATTTTACAGGCAACTTGGTATTTATTTTAACCAGGTACAATAGCTATTAAATAGTTAAGAACTATTTAATAGCTAAAATAGTTAAAATAATAACAAATTTACCTGTAAAATAAATCCTAACCTAAGTTACAAATAAACCTAACACTAGACTATCAATAAATTAATTAAATAAACTACCTACAATTACCTACAATTAACCTAACACTACACTATCAATAAATTAATTAAACACAATTGCTACAAATAAATACAATTAAATAAACTAGCTAAAGTACAAAAAATAAAAAAGAACTAAGTTACAAAAAATAAAAAAATATTTACAAACATAAGAAATATATTACAACAATTTTAAACTAATTACACCTACTCTAAGCCCCCTAATAAAATAACAAAGCCCCCCAAAATAAAAAATTCCCTACCCTATTCTAAATTAAAAAAGTTACAAGCTCTTTTACCTTACCAGCCCTGAACAGGGCCCTTTGCGGGGCATGCCCCAAGAATTTCAGCTCTTTTGCCTGTAAAAGAATAAATACAATACCCCCCCCCCCAACATTACAACCCACCACCCACATACCCCTAATCTAACCCAAACCCCCCTTAAATAAACCTAACACTAAGCCCCTGAAGATCTTCCTACCTTGTCTTCACCTCACCGGGTATCACCGATCGGTCCTGGCTCCGATATCTTCATCCAACCCAAGCGGGGGCTAGACATCCACTGAAGAAGTCCAGAAGAGGGTCCAAAGTCTTCCTCCTATCCGGCAAGAAGAGGACATCCGGACCGGCAAACATCTTCTCCAAGCGGCATCTTCGATCTTCTTCCATCCGGAGCGAAGCGGCAGGATCCTGAAGACCTCCAGCGCGGAACATCCATCCGGACCGACGACTGAACGACGAATGACTGTTCCTTTAAGGGACGTCATCCAAGATGGCGTCCCTCGAATTCCGATTGGCTGATAGGATTCTATCAACCAATCGGAATTAAGGTAGGAATTTTCTGATTGGCTGATGGAATCAGCCAATCAGAATCTAGTTCAATCCGATTGGCCGATCCAATCAGCCAATCAGATTGAGCTAGCATTCTATTGGCTGTTCCGATCAGCCAATAGAATGCGAGCTCAATCTGATTGGCTAATTGGATCGGCCAATCGGATTGAACTAGATTCTGATTGGCTGATTCCATCAGCCAATCAGAAAATTCCTACCTTAATTCCGATTGGCTGATAGAATCCTATCAGCCAATCGGAATTCGAGGGACGCCATCTTGGATGACGTCCCTTAAAGGAACAGTCATTCGTCGTTCAGTCGTCGGTCCGGATGGATGTTCCGCGCTGGAGGTCTTCAGGATCCTGCCGCTTCGCTCCGGATGGAAGAAGATCGAAGATGCCGCTTGGAGAAGATGTTTGCCGGTCCGGATGTCCTCTTCTTGCCGGATAGGAGGAAGACTTTGGACCCTCTTCTGGACTTCTTCAGTGGATGTCTAGCCCCCGCTTGGGTTGGATGAAGATATCGGAGCCAGGACCGATCGGTGATACCCGGTGAGGTGAAGACAAGGTAGGAAGATCTTCAGGGGCTTAGTGTTAGGTTTATTTAAGGGGGGTTTGGGTTAGATTAGGGGTATGTGGGTGGTGGGTTGTAATGTTGGGGGGGGGGTATTGTATTTATTCTTTTACAGGCAAAAGAGCTGAAATTCTTGGGGCATGCCCCGCAAAGGGCCCTGTTCAGGGCTGGTAAGGTAAAAGAGCTTGTAACTTTTTTAATTTAGAATAGGGTAGGGAATTTTTTTATTTTGGGGGGCTTTGTTATTTTATTAGGGGGCTTAGAGTAGGTGTAATTAGTTTAAAATTGTTGTATAAATATTTTTCTTATGTTTGTAAATATTTTTTTATTTTTTGTACTTTAGCTAGTTTATTTAATTGTATTTATTTGTAGCAATTGTGTTTAATTAATTTATTGATAGTGTAGTGTTAGGTTAATTGTAGGTAATTGTAGGTAGTTTATTTAATTATTTTATTGATAGGGTAGTGTTAGGTTTAATTATATCTTAGGTTAGGATTTATTTTACAGGTAAATTTGTTATTATTTTAACTATTTTAGCTATTAAATAGTTCTTAACTATTTAATAGCTATTGTACCTGGTTAAAATAAATACCAAGTTGCCTGTAAAATAAATATTAATCCTA
Organism: Bombina bombina; assembly: GCF_027579735.1. NCBI lineage: Eukaryota > Metazoa > Chordata > Amphibia > Anura > Bombinatoridae > Bombina > Bombina bombina. The sequence goes on along the minus strand of NC_069499.1, from coordinate 320,412,113 downwards.
AAATAGCTACAATATAATTATAATTTATATTGTAGCTATATTAGGATGTATTTTACAGGTAAGTATTTAGCTTTAAATAGGAATAATTTATTTAATAAGAGTTAATTAATTTCGTTAGATTTAAATTATATTTAACTTAGGGGGGTGTTAGTGTTAGGGTTAGACTTAGCTTTAGGGGTTAATCCATTTATTAGAATAGCGGTGAGGTCCGCTCGGCAGATTAGGGGTTAATAATTGAAGGTAGCTGTCGGCGATGTTAGGGAGGGCAGATTAGGGGTTAATACTATTTATGATAGGGTTAGTGAGGCGGATTAGGGGTTAATAACTTTATTATAGTAGCGCTCAGGTCCGCTCGGCAGATTAGGGGTTAATAAGTGTAGGCAGGTGTCGGCGACGTTGAGGGGGGCAGATTAGGGGTTAATAAATATAATATAGGGGTCGGCGATGTTAGGGCAGCAGATTAGGGGTACATAGGGATAACGTAGGTTGCGGCGGTTTACGGAGCGGCAGATTAGGGGTTAAAAAAAATATGCAGGGGTCAGCGATAGCGGGGGCGGCAGATTAGGGGTTAATACGTGTAAGGGTAGGGGTGTTTAGGCTCGGGGTACATGTTAGAGTGTTAGGTGCAGACGTAGGAAGTGTTTCCCCATAGGAAACAATGGGGCTGCGTTAGGAGCTGAACGCTGCTTTTTTGCAGGTGTTAGGTTTTTTTTAAGCTCAAACAGCCCCATTGTTTCCTATGGGAGAATCGTGCACGAGCACGTTTTTGAGGCCGGCCGCGTCCGTAAGCAACTCTGGTATCGAGAGTTGCATTTGCGGTAAAAATGCTCTACGCTCCTTTTTTGGAGCCTAACGCAGCATTTGTTTGAACTCTCGATACCAGAGTTAAATTTATGGTGCGGCCAGAAAAAAGCCCGCGGAGCGTTAACAGCCCTTTTACCGCCGAACTCCAAATCTAGGCCACTGTGATTAGTGCCATCACTGATATCTGCTTAATATTAGTTTAAATTTAACCAACAAAACTTTGAAATTATTTTGCTAGTGTAATCTAATTTCATTTTCTATCAGGCCTGTGTCTCAGGCTCACACAGCATATACTGTGGTTCATTGCTTTGTGCCAGCCACCACTCATATCTGCTTAACATTATTTTAAATTAAAAAAAAAACTTTTAAGTCATTTTGCTAGTGTAATCTAATTTCATTTTCTATCAGGCCTGTGTGTTTCTGACTTACACAGCATACTGTGGTTAATTGCTGCCCTACCTAGCAGCCACCACTCATATCTGCTTAACATTATTTTAAATTTAAAATAAAAACTTTTAAATCATTTTGCTAGTGTAATCTAATATCATTTTCTATCAGGCCTGTGTGTTTCTGACTTACACAGCATACTGTGGTTAATTGCTGCCCTACCTAGCAGCCATGACTCATATCTGCTTAACATTATTTTAATTTTTTTTTTAAAAAAAACGTTTAAATCATTTTGCTAGTGTAATCTAATTTCATTTTCTATCAGTCCTGTGTGTTTCTGGATTACTCAGCATACTGTGGTTAATTGCTGTCCTAGCAACAGCCAGCCACCACTCATATCTGCTTAACATTATTTTAAATTTAAAAAAAAACTTTGAAATCATTTTGCTAGTGTAATCTAATTTCATTTTCTATCAGGCTTGTGTGTTTCTGGCTTACACAGCATACTGTGGCTAATTGCTGCCCTACCTAGCAGCCACGACTCATATCTGCTTAACATTATTTTAAATTTAAAATAAAAACTTTTAAATCATTTTGCTAGTTTAATCTAATTTCATTTTCTATCAGGCCTGTGTGTTTCTGACTTACACAGCATACTGTGGTTAATTGCTGCCCTACCTAGCAGCCAAGACTCATATCTGCTTAACATTATTTTAAATTTTTTTTAACCCCTTAATGACCGGACCATTTTTCAATTTTCTTACCCTTAATGACAATGGCTATTTTTACATTTCTGCAGTGTTTGTGTTTAGCTGTAATTTCCCTCTTACTCATTTACTGTACCCACACATATTATATACCGTTTTTCTCGCCATTAAATGGACTTTCTAAAGATACCATTATTTTCATCATGTCTTATAATTTACTAAAAAAAAAATAATAAAATATGAGGAAAAAATGGAAAAAAACACACTTTTTCTAACTTTGACCCCCAAAATATGTTACACATCTACAATCACCAAGAAACACCCATGCTAAATAGTTTCTAAATTTTGTCCTGAGTTTAGAAATACCCAATGTTTACATGTTCTTTGCTTTTTTTGCAATTTATGGGGCAATAAATACAAGTAGCACTTCGCTATTTCCAAACCACTTTTTTTCAAAATTAGCGCTAGTTACATTGGAACCCTGATATCTGTCAGGAATACCTGAATATCCCTTGACATGTATATATTTTTTTTTAGAAGACAACCCAAAGTATTGATCTAGGCCCATTTTGGTATATTTCATGCCACCATTTCACCGCCAAATGCGATAAAAAAAAAAAAGTTCACTTTTTCACAAAATTTGTCACAAACTTTAGGTTTCCCGCTGAAATTATTTACAAACAGCTTCTGCAATTATGGCACAAATGGTTGTAAATGCTTCTCTGTGATCCCCTTTTTTCAGAAATAGCAGACTTATATGGCTTTTGGGTTGCTTTTTGGTAATTAGAAGGCCGCTAAATGCCGCTGCGCACCACACGTGTTTTATGCCCAGGAGTGAAGGGGTTAATTAGGGAGCTTGTAGGGAGCTTGTAGGGTTAATGTTAGCTTTAGTGTAGTGTAGTAGACAACCCCAAGTATTGATCTAGGCCTATTTTGGTATATTTTATGCCACCATTTCACCGCCAAATGCGAGCAAATAAAAAAAAAATTAACATTTTTCACAATGTTAGGTTTCTCACTGAAATTATTTACAAACAGCTTGTGCAATTATGGCAGAAATTGTTGTAAAAGCTTCTCTGGGATCCCCTTTGTTCAGAAATAGCAGACTTATATGGCTTTGGCGTTGCTTTTTGGTAATTAGAAGGCCGCTAAATGCTGCTGCGCACCACACGTTAATTATGCCCAGCAGTGAAGGGGTTAAATTAGGTAGCTTGTAGGGAGCTTGCAGGATTAATTTTAGAGATCAGCCTCCCACCTGACACATCCCACCCCCTGATCCCTCCCAAACAGCTCTCTTCCCTCCCCCACCCCACAATTGTTCCCGCCATCTTAAGTACTGGCAGAAAGTCTGCCAGTACTAAATAAAAGAGTTTTTTTTTTTTTTTAAAATAAAAATAATAAAGTATTTTAGCTGTGATGGACCCCTGCCTTAGCCCCAACCTCCCTGATCCCCCCTCCAGCTCTCTAACCCTCTCCCCTACCTAATTACCACCATCTTGGGTACTGGCAGCTTTCTGCCAGTACCCAGTTTGGCCCCAAAAAAAACCCCAAAAAGTATTTTTAATTTATTTTTACTTAAAAAAACTATTTATGTAGTGTAGCAGCCCCCCACAATACCCCCACCCCCACCCCCTCCCAGATCCTTTTATATTTTTTTTTAAAAAAATCCCTTTTTTCCCCCTTTCTGCCCTCATTCATTGGTGTCAGTGTGGCTAATGGGTGCACGTGCACGCGCGTGCACGCGCACATGCATGCTCACGTGCACACGCGCGCATCATGCACGCGCGCGCGCACCCTCACACCCGGCACTATCGCTACCGGTGCAGAGAGGGCCACAGAGTGGCTCTCTCTGCATCGGGGGCTTGTAAAATGGTATTGCAGGATGCCTCCATATCGAGGCATCACTGCAATACCCTCAGAGCTGCTGGAAGCATTTGTGATCGCTTCCAGCACTCTGTTAGACAACTGACGTACCAGGTACGTCCATTGTCATTAACTGCTTGTTAATGCATGACGTACCTGGTACGTCAGTTGTCATTAAGGGGTTAAAAAAAATGTTTAAATCATTTTGCTAGTGTAATCTAAATTCATTTTCTATCAGGCCTGTGTGTTTCTGGCTTACTCAGCATACTGTGGTTAATTGCTGTCCTAGCAACAGCCAGCCACCACTCATATCTGCTTAACATTTTTTTAAATTTAAAAAAAAACAAACTTTGAAATCATTTTGCTAGTGTAATCTAATTTCATTTTCTATTAGGCCTGTGTGTTTCTGACTTACACAGCATACTGTGGTTAATTGCTGCCCTACCTAGCAGCCACGACTCATATCTGCTTAACATTTTTTTAAATTTAAAAAAAAAAACAACTTTTAAATCATTTTGCTAGTGTAATCTAATTTCATTTTCTATCAGGCCTGTGTGTTTCTGGCTTACACAGCATACTGTGGTTAATTGCTGTCCTAGCAGCAGCCAGCCACCATTCATATCTGCTTAAAATTATTTTAAATTTAAAAAAAAAAACTTTGAAATCATTTTGCTAGTGTAATCTAATTTCATTTTCTATCAGGCATGTGTGTTTCTGGATTACACAGCATACTGTGGTTAATTGCTGCCCTAGCGGCCACAACTCATATCTGCTTAACATTATTTTAAATTTTAAAAAAAACTTTTAAATCATTTTGCTAGTGTAATCTAATTTCATTTTCTATCAGGCCTGTGTGTTTCTGGCTTACACAGCATACTGTAGTTAATTGCTGTCCTAGCAGCAGCCAGCCACCACTCATATCTGCTTAACAACAAACTTTTAAATCATTTTGCTAGTGTAATCTAATGTCATTTTCTATCAGGCCTGTGTGTTTCTGACTTACACAGCATACGGTGGTTAATTGCTGCCCTACCTAGCAGCCATGACTCATATCTTCTTAACATTATTTTAAATTTTTTTTAAAAAAAAACATTTAACTAATTTTGCTAGTGTAATCTAATTTCATTTTCTATGAGGCCTGTGTGTTTCTGGCTTACACAGCATACTGTGGTTAATTGCTGTCCTAGCAGCAGCCAGCCACCACTCATATCTGCTTAACATTATTTTAAATTTTTTAAAAAAACTTTGAAATAATTTTGCTAGTGTAATCTAATTTCATTTTCTATCAGGCCTGTGTGTTTCTGGCTTACACAGCATACTGTGTTTAATTGCTGCCCTAGCAGCCATGACTCATATCTGCTTAACATTATTTTAAATTAAAAAAAAAAAACTTGTAAATCATTTTGCTAGTGTAATCTAATTTAATTTTCTATCAGGCCTGTGTGTTTCTGGCTTACACAGCATACTGTGGTTAATTGCTGCCCTAGCAGCCATGACTCATATCAGCTTAACATTATTTTAAATTTAAAATAAAAAAATTAAATCATTTTGCTAGTGTAATCTAATTTCATTTTCCATTAGGCCTGTGTGTTTCTGGCCCACATCATATAGTGTGATTAATAGCTCTTTTTTCCACCACTTATATCTGGTGTAACATTAGTGTAAATTTAAAAAAAATTTTTTTTTACATCAGTCCTCTTCTAGTGTTATTTAATTTTAGTTGCCAGGCCAGCCTGGCTGCCATTAGTGCCATCCTGTGTGTCAGGCTGCCAGCATATACTGTGCCTACTTCCATACTCAGTGCCAGTCCACCACTCCTATCTGGTGTAACATTAGTTTAAATTTTGTAAAAAAAAACTTTTACATCAGTCTTCTAATGTTATTTAATTTTAGTTTACAGGCCAGCCTGCCACCACTAGTGCCAGCCTGTATGTCAGGCTGCCAGCACATACTGTGCCTAGTTCTCTCCTGAGTGCCATCACTCCTATCTGTTGTAAAATTATTGTAACTTTTTTTAAAAACAAACTATTAAATCAGTCTGCTATTGTTATTTAATTGCAGATGCCTGTCTGCCAGCGTGTGTGCCAGGCCCACTTTCCAACTAGTGCCATGAATCATATTTGTTATAACAGTAGTGTAAATATTTAAAATAAAAACTTTTTTGACTGTGAATCATCAGCCTGCTAGTGCAATTGAATTGCAGTTGCCTGCCTGCCAGCGTGTGTGCAGGCCTACTTGCCAACTATCATATTTGTTATAACATTAGTGTAAATATTAAAAAAAAAAAAAATTGACTGTGAAAGATCAGTCTTCTAGTGTAATCTAATTGCAGTTGCCTGCCAGCGTGTGTGCCAGGCCCACTTGCTGCCAACTATTGCCACCAATCATATTTGTTATAACAGTATTGTAAATATTTAAAATAAATAATTTTTTGACTGTGAATCATCAGTCTGCTAGTGCCATTGAATTGCAGTTGCCTGCCTGCCAGCATGTGTGCCAGGCCACTTGCCAACTAGTTACACCCTTCCTTCATGGAAGGGTCCTTTGTCATTATTGACAAAATATCTCCAGTTGCCTATAAAATTAGGATACCTAAAAATTATACCTTTATGGATAAATGGGTCCTTATTAACCAGTTGCGAGCATGCCATCCTAGATCCCAACTACAAGTCATAGAGGGAGAATGAAGTGTCATAACCCCAAATGCACTAAAGAAATATTATAGTTTAAAGATGCCTAGCTAGCAAGCATGAGGGCTCAAAAATAACGGACTCTCTTCATAGAAGACTGCCTATGATGCATACTATAAATACCCTCACCAATTACATGGATTTTCAGTCAATTTCCAATGCATGTGTCCTACATATATTGAAAATTGAAAGGGGGAATTATGTCATGTAAAAGGTGAGATATTATTGGAAGCTATGTGCATAGATTAATTCATCTATGTATGTGTGATTTCTATATGGTAAGTTAAATAAAATTCTGAAATCTTACACTAAAACCTAACATTACAAAAAATAAAAATCTACCATTACAAAAAAACGAAAAACGAAATTATCCAAAAAATAAAGATTATTCCTATATTAATACCCTTATATAAAAAAAGTAAAAAAGCCTAATCTAGAATTGCCCTGAGTTAAACAGTTCTTTTGCTAACAAAAAATAATACAAACACCCCTTAACACTATACAAAAAACCCACCCCCCAAACTACCAATGGCCCTTATTTTTTTTTTTTTTTGGGGGGGGGCCTTAAAAGGGCATTTGTAGGGCATTGCCCTGAGTTAAACAGCTCTTTTGCTAAAAAAAACTAAAAATATACATTACACAAAATAACAAACAAATGATCAAAAATAAAAAAAAATATTCCTATTCTAATACCCATAAAAAAATCCACCCCAAAATAAAAAACCTAATCTAGAATAAACTACCAATGGCCTTTAAAGGGGCCTTTTGTAGGTCATTGCCCTAAAGATATCCGCTCTTTTTGTGAAAAAAAAATACAAAGACATACTAACATTACAAACCCCCACCACCACAAACCCACAAAATAAAAAAAAAACTATCTTAAAAACCTGAGCTACCCATTGCTCTGAAAAGGGCATTTGTATGGGCATTGCCCTTAAAAGGGCATTTAGCTCTTTTACTGCCCAGAACCTAAACTAAAAAGACCCAAAAAAAAAACCCCTAAAAAAAGCCTAACACTAACCCCCTGATGATCAATTTACAGTTTTTGAAGACCCTCTTGAACGATCTTCATCCCAGAGTTGAAGTCCTCATCCAGGTGGCGAGAAGTCTTCATCCAGACGGCCTCTTCAATCTTCATCCAGGCAGCATTTTATATCTTGATCCCGGAGGCGCGGAGCACGTCCATCCTGAAGACATCTGAAGCAGAGCATCCTCTTTATACGGTTGCCGCCGTACACTGAATATTCAATGCAAGGGACGCCATTTAAGATGGCATCCCTTGCATTCCAATTGGCTGAATTTTTTTTTTTTTTTATTGAGATAATACAAATGACAACCATGGTATACACGCAATGGTACATATAAAGGAACACAGAATATGCAGTTAAAGTCGAAAAAAAGTTACATCGAGCTATTATTGAAATCAACCAATCATAGTTGAACATTCCATCAGAAAGCGCAAGAAATAGGAGAAAGTATAATCTTAAGATCTAGACTGCAAGTATAAACAGGCTTTCTCGTTATGCTTAGTAAATTTTTACATTTTATGATTAGATATATTTTAAATCGAATACAAACAATAAAATATACTTAATGCTGAGACTCTAACTCACAGGTCTCAGTGATTAACACCAAAGGAAAGAAGAGATGAGAAAGAGGGGGAGAGGGAAAAGAGGGGGGGAGGGGGAGAGGAGAGAGAGAGAAAAAAAAAAAAACATATCGGCCACACTCGCTCAGGCCCAACCACTGGGAACTATTTTCATAAGATGTACTCAGCCTAAATTGTTTTATTCCACAGGGCTAACATCATTTCGTGTACTTCTAGTTTGCGAATTTTCAGGTAATGGTATCTCTCAAGAGTAAGGAGGTCAGCAACTGCTGTTCTCCATGTGTCAATGGTAGGGATTGCTTGGGATTTCCAGAGTTTCGGGATAAGTTTTTTGGCCGCCGTTAGCATAATAAGCAATAATGGGTGTTTGCCCACTTCTATCAATTTAGGAAGCGAAAGAAGAAGTAGGGTGTTAGGACTGTAATCAATTTGTGACCCCAAGATCCTTGACATCTCTGACAGAGTTTCATGCCAGAAACTCGTCAGTCGTGGACATGACCACCATATGTGGAGGAGAGATCCCTCTTCCCCACACCCTCTCCAACAGGTGTTACTTAGCGTGGGGTAGATCTTGTGCAGACGGGATGGTGTCAGGTACCATCTGCACAAAAGTTTTATATGTTTTTCCTGTGTCACTGCTGAGACCGACAACCTTTTAGTTAAAATAAAGGCTTGAAACCAAGCCTCATCCTCCAGGCTACAGTTAAGCTCCTTCTTCCACGAGTATGTATAGGACGGTAGGTCCGATGAGTCATTTTTAGTGAGTATTTTATAGAGTTTAGATATTAAGTGGGTCAGTAACGTCTGCATTGTGCAGAGTTCTTCAAAGGGAGTCAGGTTTCTACCAAGATCTCCCTTATGTTTGTGATGTGATATGAAGTGGATTAATTGATGGTAATGAAGCCAAGAGGAGAAAATCTCCCCATGGACCTCTTCCATTTCAGCTTGTGTTTTCAGACCCCCTTCTTTTGTGGTGGAAATTACCGTCACTGATTTTAAAGTGTAGGGTTGCAGCCTAGAGAATCCAAGCCTGCAATGTCGCTAATCAACCTGTTCGATAATTGGAGTAAGCGGGGCATATTTCGAGGAGATGTGAGTGCTGGTTTCAATAGTTTTGTCCATTCTGTTAAAATACCCGCTGTAACATGGTACTTATCAATTAGCTTGGGTCTTTGTTGGCTAGCAGTCCAGCATAGTGATGCAACATTATTAAGCTTAAAGATATGCCTATCTATATGGATCCATGCTTTATCAGTGAAGTTGTGTGCCCATTCTACTACATGTTGTAAAGTTATTGCTCATCTATATCTATCTACGCATGGCACTCCCAGACCTCCCTCATCCCTGGGAAGGTACATGGTCTTCCTAGGTATCCTGGGTCTAGCTCCTATCCATATATATTGTTCAAAGGCTTTTTGTTGTTGCTAGAGGTAACCCTCTGGAAGGAGGATGGGAAGGGTTTGATTGGCTGAAAATTTTTAATCAGCCAATAGGAATTAGGGTTGCTAAAATCCTATTGTCTGTTCAAATCAGCCAATAGGATTTAAGCAGCTCTCATTCTGTTGGATAACGGATTAAAATTTTTCAGCCATTAGGAATGCAAGTGAAGCCATCTTTGATCGCGTACCTTTCATTGAAGATTCAGTGTACGGCGGTGACCATATGAAGAGGATGCACCACGCTGGATGTCTTCAGGATGGACCCCCACCACGCCTCCAGGATAAAGATAAAAGATGCCGCCTGAATGAAGATTGAAGAGGCTGCCTGGATGAAGACTTCAACTCCGGGATGAAGATCTTTCAAGCGGGACTTCAAAAACTGTAAGTGGATCATCAGGGGGTTAGAGTTAGGCATTTTTAAGGTTTTTTGGGGTGGTTTTTTTTTTTAGTTTAGGGTCTGGGCAGTAAAAGAGCTAAATGCCCTTTTAAGGGCAATGCCCATACAAATGCCCTTTTCAGGGCAATGGGTAGCTTAGGTTTTTTTAGAGTTTTTATTTTTATTTTGGGGGGATGGTTTGGTGGTGGGTTTTACTGTTGGGGGTCTTTATGTTTTTTTTACAGGTAAAAGAGCTGATATCTTTAGGGCAATGGCCCACAAAAGGCCCTTTTCAGGGCGATTGATAGTTTATTGTAGGCTAGGGGTGTTTTTTATTTTGTGTGGGCTTTTTTATTTTGATAGGGCTATTAGATTAGGTGTTATTTTTTTATTTTTAAAGGTAAAATAGCTGATATCTTTAGGGCAATGCCCCACAAAAGGCCCTTTTCAGGGCCATTGATAGTTTATTGTAGGCTAGGGGTGTTTTTTATTTTGGGTGGGCTTTTTTACTTTGATAGGGCTATTAGATTAGGTGTAATTCTTTTTTATTGTGGATAATTTCGTTTGTTATTTTCTGTAATTTAGTGTTTGTTATTTTTTGTAACTTAGTATTTTTTTGCTTTTGTATTTAGATACTTTGTAATTTTTAGAGTAGTGCTAGGATTTTTTTAATTTGTAGTTTAGTTTAATTTAATTGGTAGTTAGTTTAATTTTAGTTTAATAATTATATTAGTTAAATCGTTAATTTAAATGTAGTTTTTTTAATTTGACAGGTAAATTTTAATTTAAGCTAGGGAAATTGTAATTTTAATATAAAGTTAGGGATGTTATGTTTAGGGGTGAATAGTTTAATTTAGTTTATTTCGATGTGGGGGCTTAAGGTTTAGGGGTTAATAGTTTAGTTTAGTATATTTCATTGTGGGGGGGCTTGCAGTTTACGGGCTAATAGATTTATTATAGTGGTGGCGGTGTAGGGCTTAATAACTTTAGTATAGTGGGGGTGATGTTGGGGAGAGGCAGAATAGGGGTTAATACATTTTATTATTGGCGGCGATGTCAGGAGCAGCAGATTAGGCGTTAATAGGTAGTTTATGGGTGTTAGTGTACTTTTTAACACTTTAGTTATGAGTTTAACGTTACAGCTTTGTAGCATAAAACTTATAACTACTGACTTTAGATGGCGTTACAGATCTTGACGTTTTAGGCCGTAACACTCACTTTTTAGCCAGAACTCAAAACTCGCAATACCAGCGCTATGGGAATCCCATTAACAAATGTCATTTTTAGGAGTGTGGTACTGACGTCGCGTTACAGGCTTAAAGGCTTGCGGTACACCTATACCGACAAGACTTGTAATGGCTGCATTAGGGAAAATTAAGCATTATGGGCCACAATGCTGCTCTTTGACTCATAACGCACAACTCATAATCTAGGTGTTTATTTGCTAGAAAAGAATTTGCACTCCAGATTTATACGTCAGTTTTATTATTGTAAACTCTCTTAGAAATGTACATAAATTGGTTATTGTGGTTAAATATCTGGTAGTTATTAATTAAGCATTGCTAAGCTAATAGTCCATATTCTGATATTGGAGTGAACTAAGCTGGATAATTATAAACTGTTCTGGTATCCTCATTTGGGGTATTTTAATGTGATTTATTGGGAGTAAAGTAAATTTTTAGAGATAAATTTTATGATCTGCTGTGTGTAGAATAATTGTAACAGAATAAGCATGTATAATTGATTCATAATCTAGTTTCTACATAACTATAATTCAAGGTGTCTATATGGATAACTAATCTAGAACTAAGGAATAAATATTGATTTTTAATAAATATATTGTTACGTGTATACATTTTTATCAGTTGGCAACTGCTGAGATAAGTACTCCAACATTTTACTGGAGATTACTGCTAAGATATAATAATAAATAATAAATCATTTTTGTAACCTGGTATATACCAACAATATTAAGTAAAAATCTTTATAAGGGTTCAAAGTTATATGGTATATGACCATGTATTTGACATGTCTGTTATATATCTGTTTATACCTTTACCTCTATTTCTATTCCTATAGATATGTAGGCAAAGGTTGCAATTAGCGCTAATAAAATTAACCAGAAATCAGATCTCTGGTTAATTATATAAATGCCCACCAAATGCCCCCAAATACAGTGTAATATACTTTATTAAAAATAAAGATAGTAGCATTATTATTTTTGAATAAAGTAACTGCACTTAGCAGTTTTTGGGGGCTAAAGTTGGCGGGAGTGGGATGATGGAAAAAAGCAGCACTGAAAAGTACCTTTACATTGCAGTCTATGGGAACTGTGTGTTCCCTGTAATATATATATATATATGTATATGATATATATTTATGTGTTAATATCTGTATATACACATATAAGCACATACATTCATATATATATATTCATTTACATATATATTTACAATTTGCTGCTCATCGCTGCATGACTTACCCCCTTCAGTGCACTAGTTCTCATGCCATGTCTCATGTCATAAGAACAAGGCTCCCATTGGAGCCTATGGAAGCACGCTCTCATGAGCACAATGCTTCCAAGCAAATCGAATACAAGCTCACTTCGCATTGCTGTGAGCTTGTAATACCAATGCACATTTGCGTGCGCTGGTATTATTCAGTGGAGCGCAAACATTGCTTTCGTGAATAGATGCAAACTGTTGCAGTTTTTTCTAAATTCAGCAAAAGCCTTAATAGCGAGGAATTTGAAAAAACCTACTATGCCTACCATAACCAAATGGATATCCCAAATGACCAACACTCTAGCCCTAGAAGAATATGGATATTTCAGAAACCAAAAATTTCTTACATAATTACCAAAATCCCTAAATGCATCTTCCCAGCCCTACCTATAACTTATCTCTTTAAGCTAGCAATCTAAATATAGAATAAAAAGCTGACTTTGAGAACCTCCCTGCTGGAAAAGACCAGACACACTAAAAAAGGCTTTCAATATAACATAGATACTGTTACCATGATTCTCCGTAACTGGAACCAATGCACTCATTGCTTATGTATTGGTTAACTTATTCATTGTTGTAAATACTTGTACTTTTAAAAACCTTAGTAAAATCATATTTAAATTTTTTTTAATATATCTATATACAGTATATATATATATATATATATATATATATATATATATATATATATATATATATATATATATATATATATATATATTTATACTATATATATATATATATACACTATATACACTATATATATATATATATATATATATATATATATATATATATATATATATATATATATATATATATCCAACAAATATCCCACAATCGTCATAACTGGGAAGCGGCACTCACTGGATTTTTTATGCGAACAAAGACTTCCCTTCCTCAGCATATACAATCAAATATGCAAATGAAATTCAAATGACAAACAAAAGAAATTGGACATACCCCTCTGATCGTTTGTGAACCGCAACGGTTTGAAACAAGCACTTCCGGTATCATTTCACATGTGATCTCACCATGACATCACCATAGTGATTTGAGTATACAAACTTTCAAAATCTAAAACAAATGATAATGTGTCTCAAAATAACCTCCTAGAAAGTGTTTTAAGTGGCTTAGTGTGTGCTTACAAAATATTGTCAATTTATGTAGTGTCAATAGAAAGAAAAATAACAATGAAATATATAAATAAAAATGTACAAATAAAATAAAATTAGCCGAACGGCACTCATTTGAGAAAACATATAACATCAGTATTAGCAGGTTGAATCTAAAGAGAAACAATTTGCTATATTTTCTGTTAAGGAACAGATTTACATTGCGGGGACATCCTCCCTTTGCGATAATAGCCTTATCATATGAATTCTTAGTTTCACAAGTTAAACATACAAGTACAAGCGTAAATCATAACATGTATAACAATATTGTAAGTTCAGGGAACGAACCCGATTATAACATATAGCCCAGAAGCATGAAAACACTGAAACCGGACTATGGTGATAAATACATATTTAGGGGCATATTTAACAATGTGCGAGCAGACATGTTACGAAGTAGAGTATCATGTCTGCTGCACATCGATAAATACTGACAGCATACGCTGTCGGCATTTATCATTGCACCAGCAGTTCTTGTGGACTGCTGGTGCAATGCCGCCCCCTGCAGATTTGTGGCTGCTAGCAGGGGGTGTCAATCAAACCGATCGTATTCAAACGGGTTGATTTCTGTACGCGGCCTCAGAGCAGGTGGACAATTTATGGAGCAGCGGTCTTTAGACTGCTACTTCATAACTTCTGTTTCTGGCAAGCCTGAAGGCCTGAAGGCTCGCCAGAAACAATGGACATCAAGCTCCATACATAGCTTGATAAATATGCCCCTTAGTGTAAGCTTGACAGTTTAAGAAAACCTTTTCTTTGGCAGTGATATGCCTATAACTATGTAGTGATCACATAGACAGTCGCTATGTTAGCGGTAGATGTATTAGTTTGTTCTAAGCAAACATTGTCAATATTTGTAGAGCTATGAAAGCAAGTTATATACAATTCTGTGGAATTCCGAACATAAATCTGACAGAGTTTGGTTTGAGCACAGAAAAAATGCACTGCTGTTCTTTCTGGTAGTGGTGTTATACCCTTCCAGTGATCCGGTGCAATGTCAGTTTCACTATAATTCTCTCATACCATGCAGGAGCATAGGACAATGGCACAGACCTGCTCACCCTGCTATTGTCATACCTTCATCTACAGCAGGGATCTAAGCCTCCCACAGTTTCCCAGTTTCTAAGCAACTGTTGCCCCCCCCTGTCTCCTATCTGCCTGACATCCAGAGGCAGATGCTGGATCCTTCCGGGAACTTCCTGCTAACATGGTGTCTACACGGCAGTGCTGCTCCTACTATTTTTATGCCCGACCTGCTCTGCCCTCCTCCAATACCCTAATCTCACTGTAAATGCCTGCAGTCAAAATGGTCACATCTTGCACTTGGGTCATATAATTCCAATATAAGTAGATTTATACTGGAAGGATAAATGTAATAAAAATTATTTTAAAAAAATCTTCCAGCATCCTTGTCACCCGGTCTAATTCTGTAGTCATCCCAGACCACTGGACGACTGCATTTTTCAAGCACTGTATATAGGTCTAGATTTATATTTTATATATACATCATCAGATATATATATATAAATACACACACCTATATTACGAGTTTTGCGTTGCGGCTTTTAACTCTGAAAAAATGGCAATTTCAGTGTAAAAGCAGTAATGCCGCTATTTTATCCTGTAACGCAACGTCAATCCCGCACTAAAAAAAATGACTTTTTGCTTGGGATTTCCATTACAGGTTGTGCGGTGAGGTTAAAATGCTTGCGGTACAGCCTATACCGACACGATCCATGCCACCATCTGAAACCAGTAGTTATAAGTTTTGCGCGACAAAAATGTTTCACAAAACTCATAACTAAAGTGTCACAAAATACACTAACACCCATAAACTACCTATTAACTCCTAAACCGCAACCCCCCTGTATAGCAAACACTATTTAAAACATATTAACCTCTAATCTGCCACCCACCCACATTGCGACTATTAAATATAGTTATTAACCCCTAATCTGCCACCCACCCACATCACCAACAATATTTAAATATATTAACCCCTATTCCCCACACCCCAACATCACTGCCACTATAATAAAGTTATTAACCCCTATTCCACGCACCCCAACATCGTCACAAATAAGAAAAAAAATTAAAAATCTCAATTACAACTAAAAAAAAATCAAAATTCTTCGAAAAATTTTAAAAATCTAAGTTTACCAAAAATAATTAACACTAAAATCACGAAAAATAAAAAAACACTAAGATTACAAAAAAATAAACAAAATGATCAAAAATAAAAACAATTACACCTAATCTAATAGCCCTATAAAAATAAAAAAGCCCCCCAAAAAATAAACACCCCTTAGCCTACAATAAACTACCAATAGCCCTCAAAAGGGCCTTTTGTAGGGCATCGCCCTAAAGAAATCAGCTCTTTTATCTGTAAAAAAATACAAAGTCCCCCCAACAGTAAAACGCACCACCCAACCAACCCCCAAAATAAAAAAACCTAATGAAATCCTATTGGCTGTTCAAAACAGCCAATAGGATGACACCTACTAAAATCCTATCGGCTGTTCAAAACAGCCAATAGTATGAGACCTACTGAAATCCTATTGACTGCTCAAATCAGCCAATAGGATTTCAGAAGCTCTCATCCTATTGGCTGATTTGAATTTGAAGAATCAAATCACCCAATAGGAATGCAAGGTACACCATTTTGAAACGGCTACCTTGCATTCAACTACAGTGTACGGTGGCAACCATAAGAAGAAGATGCTACGCGCAGGATGTCTTCGGCTTCTAGGATGACTTAGCTCTGCGCCGCCCGGATGAAGATAGAAGACGCCCCTGGGATGGATGAAGACCTTGCCGCCTGGATGGAGATGGATGTCAGGACTTCAGAAACCATAAGTAGATCTTCTGGGGTTAGTTATAGGTTTTTTTTAGAGTTAGTTTTTTTTATTTCGGGGTGTGTTAGGTTTTACTGCTGGGGGGACTTTGTATTTTTTTTACAGGTAAAAGAGCTGATTTCTTAGTGTTTTTTTATTTTTCGTGACTTTAGTGTTAATTTTTTATTGATAAACTTAGATTTTTTTAATTTTTCATATGATTTTTTTGTAATTTACATGTTTAAATGTTTTTCTTAGCGTTTTTTTAAATTTGTAATTTAGATATTTTAATTGGTAGTATTTTTTATTTTATTGGATTAGTTATGTTAGGTACATTTATAGTTTAATGTTAGGTTTATATTTATTTCAAATGTAAGTTTTTATTTATTTAAATAGAGTTATAAAGTAATTTTAGTTTAAAGTTAGGGGGTGTTAGGTTTAGGGGTTAATAATTTAATTTAGTGTTTTGTGATGTGGGGGGCCGGCGTTTTAGGGGTTAATAGTTTTATTTAGTGGCGTGGGTTGTGGGTGTCCGGAGGTTTTGGAGTTAATAACTTTATTATAGTGGCGGCAATGTTGGGGAGCAGTGCATTAGAGTTTAATAGCTTTTATTAGTGTCTGCGATGTCGGGCGGCAGATTAGGGGTTAATAACTTTATTTAGATGGCGGCGGTGTCAGGGCGGCAGATTAGGGGTGTTTAGACTTGGGGTTTATGTTAAAGTGTTAGGTTTAAAGTTAACTTTTTTTCCCCATTTTCATTTCGCAATCGCAGGTGTTTTTTCTAACACTCTCTCCCCACTGATGTCTATGGGGGAAAGCGTGCATGAGCACGTCAAAGCAGCCCTTGGATTTTGTGCGGTATGGAGCTTAACGCCACCATAGCAGCGCTATGGAGGGTGAAATAATGCAACTTTTGTTTTGTTCGTTTTGCACCCTGTTTAGCGCAAAACTCATAATCTAGGTGATAGTTACTAAAAAAAAACTATTTGTTTTCATTCAGCTCGATTACGAGTTTTGCGTTATGAGTGAAAAAGCATTGTTATGCTTCATAACGATGCTTTTTCCCTAACGCCGCTATTACAAGTCTTGTAGCTATCGGTGTACTGAACACCTTTTTGGCTGTCACGCAACGTTATTACCGCACTTTTAAAAAGTCATTTTTCAATGGGACTTCCATAGCGCCGGTATTACAAGTTTTGCGGTGAGGCTAAAAAGTGAGCGGTACACCCTAAAATGACAAGATTCGTACCGCCATCTAAAGTCAGTAGTTATGAGTTTTATGCTACAAAGCTGTACCATAAAACTCATAACTAAAGTATCACAAAGTACACTTATACCCATAAACTGCCTATTATCCCCTAAACCGAGGCCCTCCCGCATCGCAAATACTTACATAAAATTATTAACCCCTAATCTGCTGCTCCGACATTATTTTGATAGGGCTATTAGATTAGGAGTAATTTGTTTTTATTTTTGATAATTTGTTTTTTTATTTTGTGTAATTTAGTGTTTTTTTTGTTGTAATTTATATAAATGTATTTTATTAATTTAATTTGTTTTATTGTAATGTTAGTTTTTAGTGTAAGGCAGGTTAGGTTTTATTTTACCGGTAACTGTATTTATTTTAGCTAGGTAGTTAGTAAATAGTTAATAACTATTTACTAACTAGTCTACCTAGTTAAATAAATACAAACTTATCTGTGAAATAAAAATAAAACCTAAGCTAGCCACAATGTAGCTAGGATCAATGGGGCTGCGTTACGGAGCTTTTTTTCCACAATCGCAGGTGTTAGGCTTTTTTTTTGCCAGCTCTCCCCATTGATGTCTATGGGGAATGCATTACGGAGCTTTTTCTCCGCAATCGCAGGTGTTAGGCTTTTTTTTTGCCGGCTCTCCCCATTGATGTCTATGGGGAATCTGTGCATGAGCATGTCAAAGCAGCGCTTGTATTTGGGTGGGGTATGAAGCTCAACGCAACCATATCACCCGTACAAGCCTGCTTTTTGTAAATTTGTAATAGCAGCGCTATAGGGAGGTGAATTAACAACACTTTTGTGGCGCTCGTTAATTTCCCTATAGCACTCAAAACTCGTAATCTAGCTGATTGTGAAGAACATAAAAATGTAAAATATGCAAACGTAAAGGTGCGTTATTGGAATAGTAATTATAAAATATAAAAAAATATTAATTATTACAAATTGTAAATAATCCATAGAATATATATATATATATATATATATATATATATATATATATGTTACAGTATCTATAATCATTTTTAATAATTATAAATACTTTTAATATATATTTTTTAATATTTTATATTTAATATTTCAATAGCATGCCTTAAGATAACTAAGTCTCATAGTCATAGATTTACAGGTATAGATATATACAGATATATACAGATATATATATATATATATATATATATATATATATATATATATATATATATGTATTTACAATAAAAATAACATATTCCTTTTTGAAGAACATTGGAATGTGAAATATTAATAACTCCTGTTGGGTTAGCTCTCAAGCGAAGTGTTTGTTTTTTTCTTTTATGCTCTCTGTTGAAGTCTGGTAACTTGTAAGACACTTGCTACCCAAGAAGCATATTTTTGTCACTGGTGCTCTTCACAATTTTCACTATGTGCTTTGTACCGTTACTGTCTACTGTAACTGAAGCTAAGTGAGCACTGTGTGCCCTCCCTCAGCCCTTTTCCACGGGTCTCAGTTCATCTGTATAGTGCTCAATATAATACCGGAGAACTAAGGTGTGTGCAAAATAAAGCAAATTGTTGAATAAATAACACTTTCTGCATTATATTGTCGAGTTGTTCAGTGGGAGTCTCTGTAACCTTTCGAGCAATCTCAAAGATTTCAGTTAATAAGACAAACAAGGCTTCACTCTAGTTGGCGTGTTCCCTGAACTGTTTGCTTGTCATCCTCCAAGCCACATGATCCACTTTCCTCCCACGCCTACATGGTTAACTCATCCGTAGGGCTTCAGTATAGCAAAATATAATTTGCCAATTCACCCTAGTCCATTAAATCATACAGCTACATCAAAATCAGGAGCATCCATAATAGCAGAAAAAAAATACTTAAATCCACTTGATAGAAGTGTTTCTTTATCAAATGTTTTGTATCATCCTGATGCTGATCTTTGTGTGTTTGTTTTAAT
This sequence comes from Bombina bombina, assembly GCF_027579735.1. Taxonomy (NCBI): domain Eukaryota; kingdom Metazoa; phylum Chordata; class Amphibia; order Anura; family Bombinatoridae; genus Bombina; species Bombina bombina. Next base: position 320,392,535 of record NC_069499.1, on the reverse strand, counting down.
GAATTTAATTTTTTTTTTTTTTTGCTTTTATGGACTCTTCTGATTTTGATGTTACTTTTCCACTTGTGCTCTCCCACAGCACTGTCAGTTGTGCTCTCTGTCATTGCATGCTCTGCCCAAGCACAGAGCAATTGCCAGGCATACTGCTCATGAACACCTACCCTGTAACGAGAGGGACATGTGCGGGCAGATAAAAGGTGTCTGTACCTCAGTGTGGGGCCACCCAAAGCAGGCCTGGTGAGTGCCATTCCCCTTGTCTACAGTACTGGTCGTAACCAGGTTGTAGCTCCTCTCTGCCTGCCCTCAAGGATTGGACTCCTCACTCAAGCCCTCACTTCAGCTTTAACTAGCCACTCCAAATCACCACCCCCTGCTGTCTCTAGCATGCCTGATGGCCGTTGCTAATGACCTCATGGCCTAGATATTTAGAACTTCTCCCCTCTGGCTCTGTGCAGTGTCTGAGCCATGAGAGCCCTTCAGTAAGAGCCTTTCCTGTGGGTGTAGTTGGAGGCAGGTGACTTTCCTATGAGTGTCATTGGATGCTTACAGTGCTTTCTTTGATTCCTCTGCTAGGTCAGCCCAGGTCTTAATACACAGACCTGTAGGCAGATGCTGAGGGCGCTCCACAGAAGCCAACCCCCCACAAACATGGATAAACCTCCCTCCAGCCAATAGGAGGTTAGAAGACGTCAGAGCCTAGACGTTCCCTATGTTACCAAATAGAGGGATGTCAGAAATCACTTAAAGGGAAAGAAAAAGCTAGTGCAAAGTTCTCTCAGACAGGGCAGATTACAAAAAAACACCCTGTCTGAGGGAACTTTACAAATGGTTTGCCCCTATGGAGGAGCCTCCACTGAGCGGCAGCGCTAAATATCTATCCACTTTTAATCTAGCCCTATGTATTTTAACTGTTTGTTAATAAATAATTTTAATTACATTTTTGGTGTGTTTTTTTATTTTTTTGAGCAGGATTAGTATGGGATATTAATATTCTGTTGAAAACAGAAGCCTCACGTTTCTCAGTTTACAATAGTGTCCATGATCAGACTGCTAAATAGAGTGCTGAGGTTCAAAATGTGCTCTTCCATTGTAATACAGATGTACACGAAAAAGAAGACACTACACAAATATTTATTCTGCTATCTTTCTGTAGCAGTAGCTTCATTTAGATATATAGTCGATACTTTTGAATAATAGATAGCTTATAACACTCCAAGAACAAAGCTTTAGCTTATTGTAACTTTAATAGATACTATGGGGCCAATTTATCAAAGTGCGAGCAGACATGATACAATGTAGTGTATCATGTCCGCCGCTCATCAATAAATGCCGACAGCATACAGTGTCAGTATTTATCATTGCACAAGCAGTTCAACAAAACGCTGCCCCCTGCAGATTTGTGGCCAATCGGCCGCTAGCGAGGGTGTCAATCAGTTCAATCATATTGGATCGGGAGGATTGAAGTCCTCAGTCTCAGAGGCAGCAGATCAGTTATGAAGCAGCAGTCTTTAGACCTCTGCTTCATAACTGCTGTTTCCGGCGAGCCATTCGGAGCTTGATAATTCGGCCCCTCTACCTTAAAGTATGTTTCTTTCATACTTGCTTCTCAACAGCAGACATGTTTCTGTAGAAAGAAAGTCTAATATATACTAAATTCAAAGTTAAAGCTCTTAGTAGAGTTTAAACAGAGTTTATTATTTCAAAAATAGGAAACCTAATAAAATGTGGCTTTTAAAAGCTTTTTCAGATAAGAATTGCAATTATAGTACAACTAAAGCTATTCATTTTTTAAAGTGAATTATCAAACAGACCTTACTGTCTTTGAGCAAAAAGCCATATAACATTTATTTGGATCTGTCCTTGCATCGCTCTGTAAAAAGCTGATGATGGACAGTGATGGAAATATTTCAGACTTGCTAATTGGCCATTTCACACCAAGTCAATCTTGATGTCTCCTCTTCACAATAGCTGTTGAAAAATACATCATAATAAACCTTCTCTATTTCCCTGACTTTTTATCACATGTAATGTAAAAAGTTATGTTTCAATTAGTCTCAAAATTTAAATGAAATTGTTTTAGAAACCAACAAATTCCATGTATATTTACCGTGCTGTAATCTTTTTTTTGCTATTGTTTTTTTACTTGTTCTACCGATAATTAATAATTATTACACAATGCCTACCATCAACTGAACATTTTTTTTAAATTCAAATGAAAGAAATAATCTCTTTTTTTCTTCCCAGAGGGTATTTTTCTTCAAAGTCAGAAAAAAATTCTCTATTGTTTGGTGGTAAAGCAACTTCAACTGGAATGGCTCTTTTACTTTTGAGCTTCTAATCTAGCACTTAGTGCGGCAGTGCCCAAGTCCTGCACTAAAGGAAAGTATTATACGCTACAGGTGAGCTATTTTACCATTAGAAAAGAAACACTTACATTTAACTAAAACAAATGTAAATGTTTCACGATTGGTCGGTATTCGCTTTTTTAAACTGAGATGAATACCGAATAGCAAAGGCAACGGATGATTAAAATACAAAGTTTTTTTAATTTTCACTGGTGCACACCTCTAGTTTATACACATACAAAAATAAGAAATGGCTTACCAAATGGATGAAGATATTTGCAGGTTGAAAATTGCTTATTGAACAACATTAATCAATCAAAAAGCCTCATGGAGAAGACTGGAATCTAGGCCTTTAAGTTATAAAAATGTTTTTTATAAAAGAGCAATAAGACTATGGGCCGGATTTAGCAAGCAGCGGATGCTGCTGAATCCGCCAGAAGTTTCCAGCTCGCCAGAATCTAAAATTATGAAGCAGCAGTTGAAAGACCGCTGCTCCTTAACTTGTCCACCACCTTTTAGGTGGCGGACTGCAATTATCCAGATTCAATATGATTGGGGTGATTGACACCCCCTGCTAGTGGCCAATTGGCCACGAATGTGCAGGGGGCGGCATTGCACAAGCATTTCACTAGAAATGCTTGTGCAATGTTAAATGCTGACAACGTATGCTGTCTGCATTTAGTCCGCCTGACATATGATAAAATGGCACCTATATGCAGATGCCATATGATGACTCATATCACCCTAGATCAATCAATTGATTGTTACTCTTTGGCTAATGTAAATAAAACATTTAATTTCACTGTTCAAGATATTGATTAATTTTCATAAAAGTATGAAATATATTATTATCCTTTTGCAAATTTATTCCAGCAATGCTTTGATTTTAAGTATGATGAAATCATTGTGAATACCTCAGTTATTGAGAACAGCTTTACTTCAGGCAGGACACTAGGGTACTACCAAGGAAAACACTGAAAAAATCTATCTATCTATTTGTTTGTTTTTTGTGGGGGTACTCACCGTACTGAGTACCACCATCTCAGCAGTCTCATAACAGGTGTGTTGTTCTTCAACTGCTGTGGCTCCCTTTAACCTCTGTCTGCATGAACTGCCTAAACCTGTAAGCAACCTCTGCCTGCCTGAACTACCTAAACCTGTGAGTAACCTCTGCCTGCCTGAACTACCTAAACCTGTAAATAACCTCGGCCTGACTGAACTGCCTAAACCTGTGAGTAATCTCTGCCTGCCTGAACTACCTAAACCTGTTAGTAACATCTGCCTGACTGAACTGCCTAAGCCTCTGAGTAACATCTGCCTGCCTGAACTACCTAAACATGTAAGCAACCTCTGCCTGCCTGAACTACCTAAACCTGTGAGTAACCTCTGCCTGCCTGAACTACCTAAACCTGTAAATAACCTCGGCCTGACTGAACTGCCTAAACCTCTGAGTAACCTCTGCCTGCCTGAACTGCCTAAACCTGTGCATAACCTCTGCCTGCCTGAACTACCTAAACCTGTTAGTAACCTCTGCCTGCCTGAACTGCCTAAACCTGTGAGTAATCTCTGCCTGCCTGAACTACCTAAACCTGTTAGTAACATCTGCCTGACTGAACTGCCTAAACCTCTGAGTAACATCTGCCTGCCTGAACTACCTAAACCTGTTAGCAACCTCTGCCTGCCTGAACTGCCTAAACCTCTGAGTAACCTCTGCCTGCCTGAACTGCCTAAACCTGTGCATAACCTCTGCCTGCCTGAACTACCTAAACCTGTTAGTAACCTCTGCCTGCCTGAACTGCCTAAACCTGTGAGTAATCTCTGCCTGCCTGAACTACCTAAACCTGTTAGTAACCTCTGCCTGACTGAGCTGCCTAAACCTCTGAGTAACATCTGCCTGCCTGAACTACCTAAACCTGTTAGCAACCTCTGCCTGCCTGAACTGCCTAAACCTCTGAGTAACCTCTGCCTGCCTGAACTACCTAAACCTGTTAGTAACCTCTGCCTGACTGAAATACCTAAACCTGTTAGTAACCTCTGCCTGACTGACCTGCCTAAACCTGTGAGTAACCTCTGCCTGCCTGAACTACCTAAAATTGTTAGTAACCTCTGCCTGACTGAACTACCTAAACCTGTTAGTAACCTCTGCCTGCCTGAACTGCCTAAACCTGTGAGTAATCTCTGCCTGCCTGAACTACCTAAACCTGTTAGTAACCTCTGCCTGCCTCAACTGTCTAAACCTGTGAGTAACCTCTGCCTGCCTGAACTGTCTAAACCTGTGAGTAACCTCTGCCTGACTAAACTACCTAAACCTGTGAGCAACCTCTGCCTGCCTGAACTACCTAAACCTGTGAGTAACCTCTGCCTGCCTGAACTACCTAAACCTGTTAGTAACCTCTGCTTGACTGAACTACCAAAGCCTGTGAGCAACATCTGCCTGCCTGAACTACCTAAACCTGTGAGTAACCTCTGCCTGCCTGAACTACCTAAACATGTTAGTAACCTCTGTCTGCCTGAACTACCTAAACCTGTTAGCAGAGCTTACTGACTGAACTAACAAAGCCTGTGAGCAACCTTTGCCTGCCTGAACTACCTAAACCTGTGAGTAACCTCTGTCTGCCTGAACTACCTAAACATGTGAACAACCTCTGTCTGCCTGAACTACCTAAATATGTTAGTAATCTAGTAATCTCTGTCTGCCTGAACTACCTAAACCTATTAGCAGAGCTTACTGACTGAACTACCAAAGCCTGTGAGCAACCTCTGCCTGCCTGAACTACCTAAACCTGTGAGTAGCATCGGCATGCCTGAACTACCTAAACATGTTAGTAACCTCTGTCTGCCTGAACTACCTAAACCTGCTAGCAGAGCTTACTGACTGAACTACCAAAGCCTGTGAGCAACCTCTGCCTGCCTGAACTACCTAAACCTGTGAGTAACATCTGCCTGCCTGAACTACCTAAACCTGTTAGTAACCTCTGCCTGAATGAACTACCAAAGTCTGTGAGCAACCTCTGCCTGCCTGAACTTCCTAAACCTGTGAGAAACCTCTGCCAGCCTGAACTGCCTAAACTTGTGAGCAACCTCTGTCTGCCTCAACAGCCTACACCTTTGAGCAACCTCTGCCTGCCTAAACCTGGGAGTAATCTTTGCCTATCTGAACTGCTTAAAACTCTGCCAGCCTGAATTGCCTAATCCTGTGAGTAACGTCTGCCTGCCTGAACTGCCTGTTGGAAATATTCTCTCTGCCTGTAAATAACTACACTTCTCAAACCTGCTTAGCTTCTGTCTGCCTTGACTATTGGAATAGCTTAAATTACCTGCATGTAACTAAGCCTGCATGAACTCTATTACCTCTGATCATCAAATTCTTCATGCTGATGTTAGATTGCCTTGTGACTACCATCTGGCCTAACTAACCTTTATTTGCCTGATCAGCCTGTTAGAATTATCACCAGTTTTTCAGAAAGTGAGGTTTTATCTGTTTACTCATCCTATTACTCCTGGGCCACAGTTGTCTTTAGTAGTCACATCCTGGAATATATTCAGTGTGCTAGAGTGTGATATTTACTTCACGCTAGCCTTTGGGTCTACATCAGGACCAGTCTCACCTGACATATCTTGATTATTTAAATGAATATCTCTGAAAAGCATGATAGTTATAATCCCTCCAAAGAGGCTGAAGTGCCTCCCCCATTTTTAAAGGGACAATAAAGTTAAAATTGAACTTTCATGATTCAAATACAGCATGCAATTTTAAACAAATTTCTAATTTACATCTATATTCAAATGTGTTTGATTATCTGCTAGATAGATTAAGGGTTCAAAAGTTTTATCATGAGGAGACTATTGCTTTAACTGAAGCTGTATTAAAATAACAAGAGGTTTTATATGCAACAAATGACAAAATGGTCAGTAAATACAGAGAAAACTGTGTTTGGACTAAAGTCTGGGACATAATGTGTAGTGTTCAAATGCATACAAAAAGAGAAGTGCTCTACCAGGACCGAACAACGGCTCAGTAGCTTATTCAATGGCGAGTCACCACCTAGGAGCAGTCTCTTTTAGCCCAGTTCTGCTTTTCACAAAGGATAACTTTCCTGAAGTACATCAGTCTTATCCACCAAGTGAGGTTAATCAATCCCCAAAATACTAGGCAATTCTCCTTTGAACAAGGGACATAACAACCCCAGAAGATCGATTGAGCCTCCTATGGGCCTCGTCAGTGAGGTGTAGCCATATTCCTCTATGCTCACACTGGGCAAGGAGTCCATGTCTGGTTTCCCCCATCACTCTTAGGGACACATCCCCAGGGTCATTATTCAAATGCATACAAAGGGGCATATTTAACAATGTGCGAGCGGACATGACACGAAGTAGCGTATCATGTCCGCTGCACATCGATAAATGCCGACAGCATACGCTAGTGAACTGCTGGTGCAATGCCGCCCCCTTCAGATTTGCGGCCAATTGGCCACTAGCATAGGGTTTCAATCAACCTGATCATATTCGATCAGGTTAATTTCTGACCACCGCCTCAGATTAGGTGGACAAGTTATGGAGCAGTGCTCTTTAGAGCTTGATAAATATGACCCATAGAGAGTAATGCTCTACCAGGAATGAACATGTGTAGTGTTAGCATGTGTGACACATAAAATATATGTGCATAATTGTATATTGTTTTATGCAATTTTCATGTTTCATATTGAAATATGTTTGTTTAATTGTATTTGTTTTATATGGTGCTTGTACTATTTTTCTTTGAAAATGCAACTCTCTGTTGTGAGAGCATAGGACTCCTATTTTGTAATAATTTACTATGAGAATGCCACTCTCTGTTGTGAGAGCATGGGACTCTTATTTTGACATGGACTTATGATACTGAAGGATTGTGGGAGATCATGGGTGGAGCAAAGATACTGTTTTTGTTTTACCTCATAACCATTGAGGATTCTGTGAAGTACTCACCCATTCTCCTTATTTCCTGTTTTAACAGGTAACATTTAATCTGCTTACTGGCCTCCTGAATGGGATCTGTAACAGATTCTTGGGGACTCATCCGGGATCGGCGCTTGATTGATTGCAGAACGCTGGTTCGCAAAATTATGATCTTCGGGACCAACAAAGTATGAATGCAGTGGCTGTATTCAAGAAATTTTTTTGTGAAAGGAGTGGCCAGGCTGGCTGGTGACAGTGACGTGAGGGATCGTGAGAAGGGTCGTTATGTCAGATAAAGTACGGAAGAGTCTGGTGTGGGACATCAGAAAGAAACTTCTCGCCTTTTCCGCTGATGAACTGTTTCAGATCGCCTAGAGCATATGCCCAGTACCAGACAGGGACATTTCAGAACTAGATGCTGGAGACCAAGAGGGCTGTTTTGAATACATTAATGCCTTCATGTATAGTACTGACTTATTAGAATCAGAGGACAGAGGTATGACTAAACTGTTGAATTTGGGAGACATTGTTGACTCTGTTGAACATGTTCATACTATGGCCTCTAGTTATCAAGCCGTCAACCTCAAATACGCTTGAATTCCACAGTGTATTTGTGGCGAGGGTGATTCGCTGTAGTTATCAAGCACTACAGCCCGGCAAAAGTAGAATATAGTGATGTAAGCTTCGATCTGCCAGACTCAGTCTGACACAGATTGATTCTTACGTCACTCCAGATGTTCCGAACGCAAGTTCGGCGCAATCTGACTACTTTTGGTAGTTATCAAACTACTACCAGGTACGCTTGCCACTATTCTGGGCCAGCGTACCTGGTTTTCAATCTGCCGCCCTGGACATCCCATTGATTCCTATGGGAAGTGTGTACACCTAACACCCTAACATGTACCCCTAGTCTAAACACCCCTAATCTGCCCCCCCACACCGCCGCAACTAAATAAATGTATTACCCCCTAAACCGCTGCACCCAGAGCCCACTGCCACTCTAATAAACTTATTAACCCCTAAACCGCCGCTCCCGGAGCCCACCACAACTATAATAAATATGTTAACCACTAAACCGCCGCTCCCAGACCCCGCCGCAACTATAATAAATATGTTAACCCATAAACTGCCACTCCAGGACCCCGCCACCCCCTACATAATACCTATTAACCCCTATCCTGCCCCCCTACACCGCCGCCACCTATAATAAATTTGTTAACCCCTATCCTGCCCCCCCTACACCGCCGCCACTATAATAAAATTATTAACCCCTAAACCTAAGTCTAACCCTAACCCTAACACCCCCCTAACTTAAAAATTAATTAAATACATCTAAATAAATATTATTCTTATTAACTAAATTAACCCTATTTAAAACTAAATACTTACCTTTAATATAAACCCTAATATAGCTACAATCTAACTAATAACTATATTGTAGCTATTTTAGGATTTATTTTTATTTTACAGGCAAATTTCAATTTATTTTAACTAGGTAAAAAAGCTATTAAATAGTTATAAACTATTTAATAGCTACCTAGATAAAATAAAGTCAAATTTACCTGTAAAATAAAAACTAACCTAAGTTTCAATTACACCTAACACTACACTATCATTAAATAAATTATTCCTATTTAAAAATAAATACTTACCTGTAAAATAAACCCTAAGATAGCTACAATGTAATTATTAATTACATTGTAGCTATTTTAGGATTTATATTTATATTACAGGTAACTTTGTATTTATTTTAACTAGGTACAATAGTTATTAAATAGTTATTAACTATTTAATAACGACCTAGCTAAAAGAAATACAAAATTACCTGTAAAATAAATCCTAACCTAAGTTACAATTAAACCTAACACTACACTATCATTAACTTAATTAAATTGATTAACTACAAATACCTACAATTAAATACAATTAAATAAACTAACTAAAGTACAAAAAATAAAAAAAAACTAAGTTACAAAAAATAAAAAATATTACAAGATTTTTAATCTAATTACACCTAATCTAAGCCCCCTAATAAAATAACAAAGCCCCCAAAATAAAAAAATGCCCTACCCTATTCTAAATTACAAAAGTTAACAGCTCTATTACCTTACCAGCCCTTAAAAGGCCCTTTTGCGGGGCATGCCCCAAAGTAATTAGCTCTTTTGCATGTAAAAAAAAATACAACCCCCCAACATTAAAACCCACCACCCACATACCCCTACTCTAACCCACCAAAACCCCCCTTAAAAAAACCTAACACTAACCCCCTGAAGATCTCCTTCTTCATCCATGCGGCGTCTTCAATCTTCATCCATCCGGAGCAGAGTGGAGCCTTCTTCAAACGAGCCGACGCGGAGCCATCCTCTTCCAATGACGCCTACCCGACGAATGGATATTCCTTTAAGTGACGTCATCCAAGATAGTGTCCCTCAAATTCTGATTGGCTTATAGGATTCTATCAGCCAATCGGAATTAAGGTAGGAAAAATCTGATTGGATGATGCAATCAGCCAATCAGATTCAAGTTCAATTCGATTGGCTGATCCAATCAGCCAATCAGATTGAGCTTGCATTCTATTGGCTGTTCCGATCAGCCAATAGAATGCAATCTCAATCTGATTGGCTGATTGCATCAGCCAATCAGATTTTTCCTACCTTAATTCCGATTGGCTGATAGAATCCTATCAGCCAATCGGAATTCGAGGGACGCCATCTTGGATGACATCACTTAAAGGAATATCCATTTGTCGTTTTGGCGTCATTGGAAGAGGATGGCTCCGCGTCGGCTCGTTTGAAGAAGTCTCCGCTCCGCTCTGGATGGATGAAGATTGAAGATGCTGCATGGATAAAGACTTCTATCAGATGGAAGACCTCTTCAGCGCCCCTTGGATGATGACTTTGTCTGCTGCGGATGTCCTCTTCTGTTCCATCGGTGGTCGGCTGACTGAAGACGACTCAAGGTAAGCAGATCTTCAGGGGGTTAGTGTTAGGTTTTTTAAGGGGGGTTTGGGTTAGAGTAGGGGTATTTGGGTGGTGGGTTTTAATGTTGGGGGTGGGGTTGTATTTTTTTTTTACATGCAAAAGATCTGATTACTTTGGGGCATGCCCCGCAAAAGGCCATTTTAAGGGCTGGTAAGATAATAGAGCTGCTAACTTTTGTAATGTTTTTTTATTTTGGGGGGCTTTGTTATTTTATTAGGGGGCTTAGATTAGGTGTAATTAGATTAAAAATCTTGTAATATTTTTTTATTTTTTGTAACTTAGTTTTTTTTTATTTTTTGTACTTTAGTTAGTTGATTTAATTGTATTTAATTGTAGGTATTTGTAGTTAATTAATTTAATTAAGTTAATGATAGTGTAGTGTTAGGTTTAATTGTAACTTAGGTTAGGATTTATTTTACAGGTAATTTTGTATTTCTTTTAGCAAGGTAGTTATTAAATAGTTAATAACTATTTAATAACTATTGTACCTAGTTAAAATAAATACAAAGTTACCTGTAAAATAAATATAAATTCTAAGATAGCTACAATGTAATTATTAATTACATTGTAGCTATCTTAGGGTTTATTTTACAGGTAAGTATTTAGTTTGAAATAGGAATAATTTATTTAATGATAGTGTAGTGTTAGGTGTAATTGAAACTTAGGTTAGTTTTTATTTTACAGGTAAATTTGACTATATTTTATCTAGGTAGCTATTACATAGTTAATAACTATTTAATAGCTATTGTACCTAGTTAAAATAAATTGAAATTTGCCTGTAAAATAAAAATAAATCCTAAAATATCTACAATATAATTATTAGTAATATTGTAGCTGTATTAGGGTTTATTTTAAAGGTATTTAGTTTTAAATAGGAATAATTAATTTAATAAGAGTGCAATTTATTTAGATTTATTTAATTAATATTTAAGATAAGTAGGTGTTAGGGTTAGTGTTAGACTTAGGTTTAGGGGTTAATAATTTTATTATAGGTTGCGGCAGTGTAGGGGGGGCAGGATAGCGGTTTATAAATTTATTAGAGGTGGCGATGGTGTAGGGGGGCAGATTAGGGGTTAATAAGTATAATATAGGTGGAGGCGGGGTCCGGGAGTGGCAGTTTAGGGGTTAAACAATTTATTTAGTTGCGGCGGGGTCCAGGATCCGCAGGATAGGGGTTAATAAATTTATTATAGGTGGCGGCGGTATAGGGGGCAGGATAGGGGTTAATAGGTATTATGTAGGTGGTGGCGGGGTCCAGGAGCAGCGTTTTAGGGGTTAATAGATTTATTATAGCTGCGGCGGGGTCTAGGAGTGGCGGTTTAGGGGTTAATAACTTTATTTAGTTGCGGGGGGCTCCAGGGGCGCCGGTATAGGGGGTAGAACAGTGTAGTTTAGTGTGGGTGCTTACTGACAGCTTATCAATAAAGCTGGGAAAAAGCCGAAGAGCAGCGAGATCAGATGAGTGATAACTATCACAGTCTGCTGCTCATCGCCCTGTACTTGGTGCGCAGCTTTTTGACAGTTTTTTTGATAACTTTGGCAAGCGTATTCAGGTCCGCGGCGGCGATGTGAGGCGAGCTTAGGCGGGCGTATTGGGGCCGGCGAAGGCAGGTAAGTAGACACGTTGATAACTAGAGGCCTCTGAATGCACCTTTTCATCAACATAATGAGAGTAATGTTGGTGTACAAACTTCAAGCTCAGCACATACATACATTACTACTGATCATATCTTTACTACAGACACTGTTCATGCAACATCATCTGCTGCTATAGCTGACAAAGGGGTTAGTGTAGTAAATGTAAATCCAGATACTAAACAGAATGTAACCCATTATTATCTTGCAGCATCCTTACAAAACCCCACATTGACACAACCCTTGACAACAAACGCACAACCATAATAACACACAGTTTAGCAACCATCCTGAATGGTCCATGCAGTTGCCGTCAGAGAAGGTAGTCTCCCTAAGGGACCTCTCCTATCTCCAGCGTCACAAGTTTAAAATACAAGGAGGACAAATCTAACATCACATACACTCGTTTTTGCAGGCAAATTGAAGATGGAATCAAAGAAAATTTTAGTGATACTGAATTAGTCAGGGGGACTCTACGAATAATAAAAGCAGGCATTTTCAAGGACATGTTGATGAATTAGGAAGACGTGACAGTTGAGGAACTCAAAGGGTTTCTTAGGTCACATCTAGGAGACAAAAATAGCAGAGTTATTCCAGGAATTAATGTGTGCAAAACAAAATGAGAATGAAACGCCTCAGCAGTTCCTGTATTGAATAATAGGTTTTAAACAGAAAATCATCCTTGCTGCAAAACAGGCTGACGCTGGAGTGAGATACAGCTCGGCAACTATTCAGGATGTTTTCCTTCACACCGTTTACTAGGGCCTAGGACACAAATATAAAGACATTCATAGTGAGTTAAAACCCCTACTCTCCAACCACAACATCACAGATGAGGAAATACTAAGAAATGTAACAAAAATCACCAGCGATGAGAATGAGAGGGTCCCAAGGCCGGTTCTTGTAACTCGTACTAAGCCAAGCATTGCAAGTTGTACCCAGCTTAAAAGTGAACCTATGGGAGATGTGAAAGAAACCCATGAGCAAGAAAACAAAAATGATCCAATTAAACAGCTAACAGCTCGAATTGATGCACTTACCAGTATGGTAGATTTTATGAGAAATTCATCACAACAAGCACAGCTTGGGTATACCTGTCAGTGTGGCATGAGCTGGCCACCTCTACAGAAAGGGACAAAACACTGTGGTTGCTTAAAGTGTGTTGAAACTGGTCTGCAAAATTATACTCACTGCTTTCAGTGTGGTAAAGAGGGGCACCTGGCTAGGGGATGCCTCCAGAAATGCAACCTGCAGGGAAACGGGAAATGGTCACTGCAATGGGATGAGCAGTGAACAAGGCCTCCTTGCCCAAAAGTTCAAATGATGAAAGTCCAGAGGTTGAATTTGGTCCTGTGAAAAGCAAAAACACAAAAACATTTCATTGTAAGACATTCAAAACTTCCAATGACATGAAAGAACATTATCAAACTTCCATTCTCTCAGCCCCTAGGACAAAGAATGAGGCTATTGTCAACCTTTGACTCAGTGTAACCTCAACGGTCTTGCAGTAAGTGCTGTGCTTGACACTGGAGCTCAAGTCAGTATCATTGATCGTGCTTGGAAAGATACATATTGACTGGCTGTGGACATAAGACCTCTTTCTCAACTCATGGGAACTTCAGAGAAGTTGGAAGTGTATGCTGTAAATGGGGATGTCATTCCATTTGATGGATGGGCTGTTATCACTGTTAATTTACAGGCAGAGCAACCAGAAGACATGAAGTCTGGTGTACAGGCCCAGGGTGTGACTACTTTAGTTACTCAAGAAACCTTGACACTGTGGCACCCACCTGTAGACCTCAACCATTTGAGTGGGAAACATCATGAGAAAAGGCAATAAACTCTTTATACAGCATCTTTCTTACTACCTCCTGCTAAGAGCAACCTTGGTTGCATCCCAAGCTTGCAAATGTCAATTAATCTCAAAGATGACATACCAGTGCAGCGGTCATACTCTTTGGTACCTAAGCCTTTGTTCCAAGAAGTCAAGGACTATATTCAAGATCTCCTGGCAAAAGGGTGGATTGTGAAGTCCAAGTCCCCTTATTCTGCACCAGTAGTCTGCATCCAAAAGAAGGATCGTTCGCTCTGCCTGTGTATAGATTATCATCTCCTCAATAAAAAGACTGTACCAGATAGGCACCCTCTGCCGAGAATCCAAGACTTGCTTGATACACTGGGGGTTATGCATGGTTCAGTATTCTTGACCAAGGAAAAGCTTACCATCAGGGCTTCATAGCCGAAGGTTCCAGGCACATGACAGCTTTTATAACACCTTGGGGACTTTATGAATGAGTAAGAATTCCATTCGGCCTGTCCAATGCACCTGCAGCGTTCCAGCGCAGCATGGAGGAAATGCTGGATTCCCTCAGGGATGAATGTTGCATAACATACCTTGATGACATGCTATGTTATGCCAAGTCTTTTGATGAACATGTGGAAGTGATTCACAAGGTTCTCCAAGCCCTCCAATGTCATGGGGTCAAACTTTGGCCTGAAAAATGTGAGCTCTTCCGTAGAGAAGTCAGATATGTGGATCATCTTGTGTCTGCTGAAGGTGTGCAAATGGACCCTATAGATCTTGAAGCATTTCTGTCACTCAAAGATCATACTCCACAGACCATGGTGAGGTAAGGAGCCTTCTCGTCTTCCTAAGCTACTATCGCTCATTTATTCAAAAAAATGTATGTGTGGCCAAGCCTATCTATGAGCTTCTCCAGGCAAAGTCTGGGGTGGCACCAGTTCAGCCTAGTCGAAGAAAGACCAATGGCTCACAAATGCCCTCCCGAACCCCTGTGAAGTGGACAAGAGAGCACCAGAAAACGCTTGAAGTATTGATCGACATGTTGACAAAACCACCAATTCTAGACTACCCAGACTTTAATTTACCATTCATGATGCACACCGATGCATCAGAAAGGGGCCTAGGAGCTATCCTCTACCAGCATCAGTATGGAAAGTTGACGGTCATTGCGTATGGCTCCCGGACACTCCCCAGCTGAAAAAAATGACTGCCTACATAGTGGTAAACTTGAGTTTCTTGCACTTAAATGGGCAGTGTGTGAAAAATTCAGAGACTACCTGTTCTACGCTCCACACTTTACCATTTACACAGACAACAATCCCCTGACCTATATCATGAGTACTGCAAAGTTAAATGGGGTTTGCCATTGCTGGGTGGGAGAATTGTCCGACTACCGTTTTGATGTCAAATACCGGCCTGGTAAAGTAAATATTGATGCTGATACACTGTCGCGTATCCCCCTTGACATGGAAAAGTATGCCACTGAGTGCACAGAGCACTTGTCATCTGACGTGGTGTAAGCAGTCTAGGATGGAGCTAATGCCACCACAAGGAAAGATGTGGCTTGGATTGCAGTGCTCAGTATGTCCACCATGGAAACTGACCCACCATCCCACATTTCATTGTTGCCAAGGATAAGTTAAGATGAACTCCCCAAAGCTCAAAGGGAGGATCCAGTAATCTCCAAAATATTGAAGATGAAAGAGGATGTCAAGGCACCAGATGAGAGTCTAAAAAAAACTGTGACTGGATCTGCCAACAAATAGCTCAAAACAAACAGCTTGTTCTCCCAGCTCAGTATAAACAACTTTCTTTGGAGCACTTGCATGACAAGATGGGGCATGTTGTCACAGAATGGGTACTTCATCTGATGAGACAAAGATTCTACTGGCCATTTATGAAAAAGGAAGTAGAGGAGTATGTCACAAAGAAGTGTCCCTGCATCAAGCAAAATAAACCAGTAACCCATGTCAGAGCACCCATGGTAAGAATAACTTTCAGCTCAACTCTAGAACTTGTTTGCATCGACTACCTGCGCTTAGAGTCAAGTTGTGGTGGGTATGAGTAAATACTAGTGGTCGTAGATCACTTTACTAGATTTGCTCAAGCTTATCCAACAAAAAATAAGTCTGGCCGTATGGCAGCTGAGCATCTTTTCAATGACTACATCCCCCGGTTTGGCTATCCTGGAAAGCTGCATCATGACCAAGGCAGGGAATTTGAGAATGAGCTTTTCCGGAATCTTTGGCAACTTACTGGAGTATGCCATTCGAGAACATCTCCTTATCACCCTCAAAGTAATCCAGCTGAGAGATTCAATCGGACTCTCCTCCAAATGCTCCGTACCCTGGCTGACAAAGAAAAATCAAGATGGAAAGATAACCTTCCTCAGATCATACATGCATCTAACTGCACACGCCATGAGTCCACTGGTTACTCCCCATTCTATTTACTGTTTGGACGCCATTCTCACCTCCCTGTTGACCTGATATTTGGGTTGATTGAAGAGGATGAGGGGGTGAGTCACAAAGGATTTTCTCAACATTGGGCTGGAAAGATGGCCGAGGCGTATCAAATAGCAAGTGAAAACAGCATTCAAGCAAGTGCACGAGGCAAAGCTCAGTATGACTTAAAAGTCAAAGGTGTGATTCTAAAGCCTGGAGACAGAGTCCTTGTCAGAAACTTGAATGAGTGAGGAGGCCCAGGAAAACTCAGGCCATATTGGGAGAAGATCATTTATGTGGTGAAAGAGCAGGTAGCAGACAATCCTGTATATGTGGTGAGTCCTGAGAATGGGAACAAAAGAGGGACCAGAACCCTACACCGAAACTTACTGTTATTAGTGAACGACTTGCCTGTGGAGACAAAACCACAACCACTGAAACCTGCAAAACAGAGACAAGGTAACAGAGAGTCAAAGATAAGAGAATCTTCTTACCACAGTGACACGACCTCTTCGGATGAGGACAGCTCTGGAAGATACTGGTTGAGAATCTCTGAGAGTTGGACAGAGCATAGAAGAGAAAATACTTACCGGCAAGGTTCAGAACTGGGTCAGGGAAATCCTCTTTTCAAAACAGCATCATCAGCACCTGAGAGAAAAGAAAAAGAAAGAGCTCAAGTACAAGTCCCACTAAGGGAGAGAAACAGTTTGACAGAGAACCATTTGCCTGATGAACTGATCCTGAATCCAACATTTCCATCTAGGGCTAGTGTAGATAGTGAAAGTGAAGGTGCCCAGCCTGATGAAGTTGAAAGTCTGGCAATAGAAAACAATATTGAGCCAAGACGATCTGTAAGAGAGAGAAAGCCAAAGCAAATGTTTACATATGAAACACTGGGTCAGCCATCAATACAACCACAGACCATGCTCCACAGTGTAGCAGCATATACCTTTCCTCACTTACCTGTATGGGCTACACAATATTATATGCCACCACTCTCATATCATACACATTACAACTCATACAATGTGGCACCATACATTCCCACAGTGACAGTATATTAAGTTAAGAAAGTTTTGTTTCAGGGTAATAAAACTGTGACTGAGTGTATATGTGTTTTAGTAGCTGGAGTCATTTTATTTTGTCAGGGAGAATGTGACACATAAAATATATGTGCACAATTGTATATTGTTTTATGCAATTTTCATGTTTCATATTGAAAGATGTTTAATTGTATTTGTTTTATATGGTGCTTGTAATAATTTTCTATGAAAATGCACCTCTCTGTTGTGAGAGCATAGGACTCCTATTTTGTAATAATTTACTATGAGAATGCAACTCTCTGTTGTGAGAGCATGGGACTCTTATTTTGACATGAACTTATGATACTGAAGGATTGTGGGAGATCATGGGTGAAGCAAAGAGACTGTTTTTGTTTGACCTCATAACCATTGAGGATTCTGTGAAGTACACACCCATTCTCCTTATTTCCTGTTTTAACAGGTAACATTTAATCTGCTTACTGGCCTCCTGAATGGGGTCTGCAACACATGCATCAGAGAAAAGAAAGAAAACATTTGATTTTTCCATAACTATTCTAAGAAAACAAGTAGAGGCGGTCCTTTGAATTCTCAGTTCAATGAGTGGAAGGTTGAGACAGGATTAGAGTACATTGTGAATACAGAAGAAAAGCCAGTGACTTAAATCCTAGTGAAATTTGCAAAAGGGAAAATTTGCTTTACTTCTCCAGGGGGCATTCCCTGCATTTCTGTATGTGAAAGAGAGGCAATCTTAGTGCAATATAGCACTGCATGACATGACAGTTCTGCTGCATTTACACTTTGTGCTTTCTAGTTTACATCACTTTACACTTCAGATTAATTGGTATTAAATTTTAACTTTGCACATTATTTTTTTGTATTTTATTTTGCATACAGCAGTTTATTTAGAATTGCGATTTTACAAATTCTGATTATAGTGCTGACTTCACAGGGGCAGAACTCACTGAATTTTCTAAGAAAAGGGGAGGGACCTGGAAATCTCAAAGAGATGATAGATGTCTTCAATAGAAAGTAATGAGACTCTCTGGGATACAACATTTCACATGGTAGATAGAAGGTAACTGAGAACACCTTGGTTTTATATAAAGGGGTCCATTTATTAGTGTGGAAGGACATGATCCAATATAGCGGATCCTGTCTGCCGCACATCGATAAATGCAGACAGCATACTCTGTCGGCATTTATCATTGCACCAGCAGTTCTTGTGAACTACTGGCGCAATACCACCACCTGCAGATTTGCGGCCAATCGGCAGCTAGCAGGGGGTGTCAATCAGCCTGATCGTATTCGATATCGGGTGGATTGCTGTCCGCCACCTCAGAGGTGGCAGACGAGTTAAGGAGCAGCAGTCTTAGGAACTGAAGCAGAGAGGGTTGGAAGCAACATCCACTGCTTCATAAATAGACCCCAAAGGCTCCATTTGCATCAATTTTAAATTAAAATGACATGTTTTCACTACAATTTAACTTGTTTTTGTCTATATTTTAGTATATTTTACTTTTCTGTCAGTTAAAATAAGCGTACTGTGAATTTGAGCAAAATTCACCTGCATACAGCTGGCAAGACAAATCAGAGAGACCAGCTTGTTTTAAATGCTTAGAAATATCACAGACCAGGAAACTGCCCTGTCCCTCCCATTTTATGAAACTGTCAATTTATAATGAAGAAAATACAAAGTGCAATGTAATTTGTAAAAGATTCACAGAAACATACAAAGTATTAACCTAAGTTATTAAAATAACACAGAAACTTTCAAAGCATAATCATAATGTGTAAAATCACTGCTAGATTGCTAGATAAAAATGTAAATGTATTACAATACAAATGAGAAAGTTCAAAGCTTACATGCAATAATGCTGAAAGGACCCAATCTGCATTGTATAGTAATATAAAATATAATGCACAAAGTGTAAGTTTAACAAAACTCTCATATAATGCAGTGCTATATTGTGCTGGGCTTGTCTCTGCTTTATATACATAAATTAAAGAGATCCCGCCATGCTGGAGAGTTCCATTCTTTTTTTCTTTTGAAAATTCATGAGTTCATCATTTGTGAATTCTGAAATACAATTTCTCTCCAAGATGGAGAATCTTTGAAAATCAGTGCCTCATTGTATGATTTTGTCTCAAACCTGGCAGCCACCCTGAAAGTCCATATGTCCCTTATGAATTTCTGGCTCCTTCTGCTCAACAACGTCCAGTGGTACTTTACTGGAAAGGCCATTCAGCTGTGCCAGATTATGAAAAAAAAACAGCATGCAATGATGATGTTAATGACCTCTTAGGGGGGTGTAGAGCAAGGTCTCACTTGAGTAATCTGAACACCTAAACCCTGATTTGAGTACCCCAAAGATTAATTCAACCAGGCCTTGTTATAAGCTTTTAATGTATCTATTGCTAAAAAAGTGTGTTTAAGATTATATTTAGTTGTGATGAGGGCATGCATGCAGGTAGTAAAGGGTTGTATGGAGTGCAGGTTATAACATGTTGAGATATGTGCAGTTTTTGATCGGAAGGAATGAGAGTCAAGTGGTGAGTGTGGTTTGTGGTACTATATAAGAGGCCTTACATATGAAGTGACTTACCCAGCAACCATCCTTGAGGGAATTCTCCAGCATCAAACCTTTACAAGGCAGCCGAAAAATGTAATCATGAGCATCTGCATGAAATGCTACATTGACGCTCTATATGTGCATTGAATAATCACAAATAATTTGAACATTGAGAGAGTAGAAGCGCTTGTGCTTCCAGTATAGCACCTCTTGATCTTGGGGTGACCAGAGTGCCACATGGATGCACTATAGGTAGAATCCCCTTTTGAGTCTACACTAGGCATAAGGAGTTAAAGCAAAGAAAATAAATCTGTGTTAACAAGTACAGAATGCAGCTAGGGAATGGGGCAGCACCATTGAGAGGGTGGACTGCACTATTGTGCTGACAGGGCTCTTAATCCTCTGAAAACTGACAGATTTAGTTTAGAGCTAAAACAAATGCCTATTTATAGAATGTATTACATACAACTTAAATATTGTGAAACAAAGTGTTTGTACTTCCTATGTAGCACTTTTTGATCCTGAGGTATCCTGATTAGATTATTGGTACAATCTAAGGCACCAAGAACATTTAGCAATTGTCTCTGTAGGTAAAATCCCCTCTTGACACAATAGGCTCAATGTATTAGGCAACATATGCGGCTTTTTAGCCTTGCATTCTGCAATGCTTCATCTGACTGCTGCCACCTCTGAGTTGGTGGAGATAAAACACCCTGAATGTGCTTATTCAGAGTGATTGTCTAACCTTGCTCTCACTCAATTGGTTGAGCTACAGCTGGTTGTGATGTTGCACAAACAAGTGTACTTCCATTGCCTGCTTCTCAAGTCAGGAAGCTTGTCCACCTTCAATTTGGTAAAGGGGGCTCAATTTCAGTCCTCAGGTGTTGAGAGAAAATAAACCTGTGACAATGAGAACAGAAGGCAGTGAGGAAATGGGTCAGCATATTTTAGAATGGTTTTTTTAGCATAATTTAACTACAAGAGCAATCTGATCCTTCACCTGTTCCTCAGCCTGCACCTGAGCCTGCATTGGTATCTGAGGCTGCAGTGCAACCTACACTTGTACCACAACCTGCAGCCTCCACCTACATCTAAACCTGTATCACAGCCTGCACCTGTACATATACCTCTACCTTAGTCTGTACAGCAGCTGGCACCTGTTCCTGTACCCAAGCCTTTACCTCTATCTGCTCCTTCACCTGTTTTACCTGAGCATGCACCTCATTTGTTCCTTTGGCCTGTACCAGTTTCTGTGGCATTTCATTGGTCTCATATCTTCATGTGACCTGTACCAGTTTATTGGTGATGCCTTTGCCTCACCTGTTCCTGTAGCCTGTTCCAGTTCTTGCAGCCTTACCTCTGACCTGTACACATTTCTGCTACTTTTCCTTGGCTGTTAGAATGTATAAACTTCCCCTAACATTGACCTCACATTTTACTGTGAGCTGTACCAGTCCCTGCAGCCTTGTTTGTGGCCTTGCCAGCATCTGATTACAGTACTTTGACAATATCACTGAACTTTTCACTTTATTGGTGACTGGGCTAGTGTACTTTACTTTAATTCATATGAAAGTTTGAAAAACTATATCTGGAGCATTACAACATAGAACAAAAGAAACAACATTATCACATTGTTATTGAATTGTTACCTAGTAAAAGGTAATATATAGTTTCAGCAAAAATATTGTAGTCTTAGCATTGGCCAACCCTCTTCAGAAACCAACATTAAACAATTTTAACATGGTGGGTAGTGTTAAATTATATTTTATATTTCACTGGCAATTGATTAATCTTGGACTAACATGGCCAATACAACACATATTTTCAATTTATTAAAGGGATATCAATTCCAAATGTTTTCTTCAACGATTCAAATCGAGCATACAATTTTAAGAAACTTTCTAATTTACTCCTATAATACATTTTTCTTCGTTCTCTTGGTATCTTTATTTGAAAATGCAGGAATGTACCCTTAAGAGACGGTCCATTTTTGGTTCAGAACCCTGGGTAGCGCTTGTGGATTGATTCAATAGATTGTGACATTTTGTAATGTTTGTAATGTAAAACATACACAATTTTTGCATTTAAATGTCCTATTAACTCTCGGCTAGATTTAGAGTTTGGCGGTAGCCGTCAAAACCAGCGTTAGAGGCTCCTAACGCTGGTTTTGGGCTACTGCTGGTATTTGGAGTCAGTCAGGAAAGGGTCTAACGCTCACTTTGCAGCCGCGACTATTCCATACCGCAGATCCCCCTACGCCATTTGCGTATCCTATCTTCAATGGGATCTTTCTAACGCTGGTATTTAGAGTCTTGGCTGAAGTGAGCGTTAGAAATCTAACAACAAAACTCCAGTCGCAGAAAAAAGTCAGTAGTTAAGAGCTTTCTGGGCTAACGCCGGTTTATAAAGCTCTTAACTACTGTGCTCTAAAGTACACTAACACCCATAAACTACCTATGCACCCCTAAACCGAGGCCCCCCCACATCGCCGCCACTCTATTAAAATGTTTTAACCCCTAATCTGCCGACCGCACACCGCCGCCACTTACGTTATCCCTATGCACTCCTAATCTGCTGCCCCTAATACCGCCGACCCCTATATTATATTTATTAACCCCTAATCTGCCGTCCCCGCTATCGCTGACCCCTGCATATTATTATTAACCCCTAATCTGCCGCTCCGTACACCGCCGCAACCTACGTTATCCCTATGTACCCCTAATCTGATGCCCCTAACACCGCCGACCCCTATATTATATTTATTAACCCCTAATCTGCCGCCCCCAACGTCGCCTCCACCTACCTACAATAATTAACCCCTAATCTGCCGACCGGATCTCACCGCTACTCTAATAAATGTATTAACCCCTAAAGCTAAGTCTAACCCTAACACTAACACCCCCCTAAGTTAAATATAATTTAAATCTAACAAAATAAATTAACTCTTATTAAATAAATTATTCCTATATAAAGCTAAATACTTACCTGTAAAATAAATCCTAATATAGCTACAATATAAATTATAATTATATTGTAGCTATTTTAGGATTTATATTTATTTTACAGGCAACTTTGTAATTATTTTAACAAGGTACAATAGCTATTAAATAGTTAATAACTATTTAATAGCTACCTAGTTAAAATAATTACAAAATAAAAATCCTAACCTAAGTTACAATTAAACCTAACACTACACTAGCAATAAATTAATTAAATACAATACCTACAATTAAATACAATTAAATAAACTAACTAAAGTACACAAAATAAAAAAGAACTAAGTTACAAAAAATAAAAAAATATTTACAAAGATTAGAAAAATATTACAACAATTTTAAACTAATTACACCTACTCTAAGCCCCCTAATAAAATAACAAAGACCCCCAAAATAAAAAAAATGCCCTACCCTATTCTAAAATTAAAATAGAAAAGCTCTTTTACCTTACCAGCCCTTAAAAGGGCCATTTGCGGGGCATGCCCCAAAGAATTCAGCTCTTTTGCCTGGAAAAAAAACATACAATACCCCCCCCCTAACATTACAACCCACCACCCACATACCCCTAATCTAACCCAAACCCACCTTAAATAAACCTAACACTAAGCCCCTGAAGATCTTCCTACCTTATCTTCACCACACCGGGTATCAGCGATCCGTCCAGGCTCCGATGTCTTGATCCAAGCCCAAGCGGGGGGCTGAAGACATCCATCCTCCGGCTGAAGACTTGATCCAAGTGGGCAGAAGAGGACATCCGGACCGGCAAACATCTTCATCCAAGCAGCATCTTCTATGTTCTTCCATCCGATTACAACCGGCTGATCTTCAAGACCTCCAGCGCGGATCCATCTTCACCGACGACTTTCCGACGAATGACGGTTCCTTTAAGGGACATCATCCAAGATGGCGTCCCTCGAATTCCGATTGGCTGATAGGATTCTATCAGCCAATCGGAATTGAGGTAGGAAAATTCTGATTGGCTGATGGAATCAGCCAATCAGATTCAAGTTCAATCCGATTGGCTGATCCAATCAGCCAATCAGATTGAGCTCGCATATTTTTCTAGTGTGTAAATATTTTTTAATTTTTTGTAACTTAATTCTTTTTTATTTTTTGTACTTTAGTTAGTTAATTTAATTGTACTTATTTGTAGGTATTGTATTTAATTAATTTATTGATAGTGTAGTGTCAGGTTTAATTGTAGATAATTGTAGGTAGTTTATTTAATTAATTTAATGATAGTGTAGTGTTAGGTTTAATTGTAACTTATGTTAGGATTTATTTTACAGGTAATTTTGTAATTATTTTAACTAGGTAACTATTAAATAGTTAATAACTATTTAATAGCTATTGTACCTGGTTAAAATAATTACAAAGTTACCTGTAAAATAAATATTAATCCTAAAATAGCTACAATATAATTATAATTTATATTGTAGATATATTAGGATTTATTTTACAGGTAAGTATTTAGCTTTAAATAGGAATAATTTATTTAAGAAGAGTTAATTTATTTCGTTAGATTTAAATTATATTTAAGTTAGGGGGGTGTTAGTGTTAGGGTTAGACTTAGCTTTAAGGGTTAATACATTTATTATAGTAGAGGCGAGATCCGGTCGGCAGATTAGGGGTTAATAAGTGTAGGTAGGTGTTAATAAATATAATATAGGGGTCGGCGGTTTTAGGGGCAGCATATTAGGGGTACATAGGGATAACGTAGGTTGCGGCGGTGTACGGAGCGGCAGATTAGGGGTTAATAATAATATGCAGGGGTCAGCGATAGCGGGGGCGGCAGATTAGGGGTTAATAAATATAATATAGGGGTCGGCGGTGTTAGGGGCAGCAGATTAGGGGTACATAGGGATAACGTAAGTTGCGGCGGTGTATGGAGCGGCAGATTAGGGGTTAATAATAATATGAAGGGGTCAGCGATAGCGGGGCGGCAGATTAGAGGTTAATAAGTGTAAGGTTAGGGGTGTTTAGACTCGGGGTACATGTTAGGGTGTTAGGTGCAGACATAGTAAGTGTTTCCCCATAGGAAACAATGGGGCTGCGTTAGGAGCTGAAAGCTGCTTTTTTGCAGGTGTTAGGTTTTTTTTTCAGCTCAAACTGCCCCATTGTTTTCTATGGGGGAATTGTGCACGAGCACGTTTTTTAATCTGGCCGCGTCCGTAAGAACCGCTGGTATTTAGAGTTGCAGTTGCGGTAAATATGCTCTACGCTCCCTTTTTTGGAGCCTAACGCAGCCTTTCTGTGAATTCTAAATACCAGCGGTATTTAAAAGGTGCGGAGGAAAAAAAGCACGCGTAGCTAACGCACCCCTTTGGCCGCAGAACTCTAAATCTAGCCGTCTGTGTTTTTGAGTTCATTGAAAATGAAAGTGCATACTTTCATTTTCTTTATAAGCCTAGCACTGCTATATTCTTAACAACTATTGTTTGATCTGTGTTGAATCTCTTTAATGCCTATTGTTTGACCTGTGATTACAGTAAAGTGAGAATGTTTTTAGAAAGTATTCACAGCAGATAGGTAGGTTACATTATTACAGGACTACTCAAACGCCTTGTATTTTTATTGTATTTTATATCCCTTTAAGTGGTTATAATAATTTACATAATAATAAAAAATAAAAAAAAATGTTTTTTCCAGTCATATTTTGGGAAAACTCTAGATAACTTAGAAGTAGTAAGTGTATGTGCTCATCAGTGACAAGTAGTTTGATATATATTTTAAAAGGTGTATGTTTAACAGATTTGAAAGTTAAGATTTGATTTATGCTATTAATAATAATAAAAAATAACGAGCTTTTCTTTGTACTGATAGATAAGAGTACATGATGTTACTGGTATTAATTTTTCTAGTGTTAGGCCAAATAGACAACCGCCTAAGGCCTTATGATGGGGCCTCGTAGAAGAGCATAGAACAAATCAGCTTTTTTTTATTTTATTTTTTTCTGCCCCTGGTATGTTAGTTTTTGTTAGCATAGTAGCCCTAGAAGTAAATTAGGGGAAAAATGCAACTACGCATCAGTCCCAAAAGGGGGCGCTTCCTAGGTATTTATACTATATCAGATAAATTAAATACGGTAATAACAGAATAATCAAAAAATATTAATAATTCCTATAGAATTTATATAGATGATGAGAATAACAAGAATAATTAATAATAATTCATAAAAAAATAAAAAATATTAAATAATAAATAAAAACAAACAAACCAAAAGTCCCAAATAGAGTGTTGGCAATATAGGACAAAACAATACAATGTGGTGATAAAGTCTTTGAATTCCTCCAATGGTGTGGCTGCTCTCTGACATAGGATGGTCAATCCCTGGGATGCGATATTCTAAAGGAGAAGAGACACAGAGGCTCCAACATGGCCTAGTACCGTCAGGCAGATGGATATATAAACATTAATAAAGGAGAATGGGTGCTCACAAACACACCGCACTCAATAGTGCTGGTGGGGCCGGCTGGAACTTAACAGTGGTCCAGCTCACTGTCAAAAGCACGCTGGGCACAACAGATCAGAGCTTAGCAGAAATACATCACAGGTGCCTATGAAGGGTTATAAAAGAAAAGCTACCATAGCCTAGTACAGTCCAATCAGATCTGAAGATGATATAAAGTCACACTTACAATAGGTGCTGCAGGAATAGCATGAAGAAACAGCCCTTGAGAGGCTGAGAAACGCGTTTCTTTGTTTTTAATAAAAAGTTATATGTTTTTATAAAACACTTGCTGTCTTTTGTTATGCCTTCATGCCGGTTCGTGGAGTTTGGTGAGGATCCCGTTTGCCCAGAAAATGGTCTGCTGGGTGACTAAGAGGTCTCAGCTTGCTAATACTGCACCTGTAGGTGCAGCACCTATTGTAAGTGTAACTTTATATCATCTTCAAATCTGATTGGACTCTACTAGGCTATAGTAGCTCTTCTTTTGTAACCCTTCATAGGCACCTGTGATGTATTTCTGTTAAAATAGTAAGAAGTGAATACAGCACCAACAAGAGGCCAAGGGATAAATATACTCACAGAGAGATAAAAGAAGATTATTTAATGAACCATGTTAAAAAGCATCAGTAAAAAATGTAAAAAACACATATAGATAAAATTACAAAAACAGGAATATCTTGGAGGAGCGGCTAAAGCTGATAATTACAATAAAAACAGAGATAATCACAGGTGATCATTGTGAGTGGTACACCAGATTAAGAGTGTAAACTAGTGAAACAGAATAAGCCTAAGTACAGCTATAACAAGTGCATCAAGCAAGAAATTAATAAACAATAGTACAAACAATTCTGTTAAGCTCTGATCTATTGTGCCCAGCATGCTTTTGACAGTGAGCTGGGCCACTGTTACGTTTCAGGCTGCCCCACCAGCACTATTGAGTGCGCTGCATTTGTGACTACCCATTCTCCTTTATTAATGTTTATATATCCATCTGCCTGACGGTACTAGACCATGTTGGCACCACTGTGTCTCTTCTCCTTTAGCTTAGTAGCCCTGCCATTAAAATTCTCCTGACACAGCTGGATATTCTAACCCTCACAGACTCTTACACAATGGCAAATTATCTGCTGTCAAGTCCAGACTCCTCACTTTCCTCTATGTTTCTGCTTGCCCATGTGCAGTGCTTTCAGCTTCAGCATACTCAAGAGGCAGAGGAGACACAGGCAACAATAAACATGTAAAAGAGAAAGGAGGATGGCATTTTAAGCATTTTAACCCCATGCAACCAGAGGTAATAAGCTGTTATTAATATTTCTTAAATTATCTCTCCTCTGTTTCTTTTCTCCCTTCTCATTCTATTTTTTTCTTTATTCTTTTCTCTCTCACTCCCCTCTTTTCTCTCATTCCCTCTTCTCTCCCTCTTCTATATACCCCTCCTTTGTCTCTCTTCCTGCACTCTCTCTTACCTCTCTAACTAACTTCACTTTCTTCCATCACTTTCCTCATACTACTTCTCTCTTCACTTTCTTTTTTTTTTTCAATTGTCTCACCCTCCTCTCGCTTTAATCTCCCTCTCACCTCATTCCCACTTTGTCTCCTCTTTTCCCCTTGTTTGTTTTCTCTCATCTTTCTCTTCTGACTCTATTTCTTCTTCCTCTCTCTTTCCCCCATCTCTTGTTCTTCCTTTTATGTTTCTTTCCACTCTTTGAATTCTCTCCTCTACTCTGCCTTCCCTTATTGTCCTTTCTATCCCTTTTCTTTTCACTGCATTCTCTTTGTCTCTTCCTCTCTCTACCTTCTCTATCTGGCCTGTATTCTCTCTCTCTCTCTCTCTCTCTCTCTCTCTCTCTCTCTCTATCTCTCTCTCTGTGTTTTTCCCTCCACTCCCTCTCTCACCATTCTCTCTTTTTTCTTTTTTTTTTCTTTTCCTTTCTTTTATTGAGTGATTTGTTACAATGGAAGAACAAAACATAAATTATTATCTAAAAGAAAAAAGATAAAAAGAGGGAAAAGGTTTGTACACAACCAGGTATAAAATGCAGTACAGTACACTACTTGATAGGTAATAAAAACTAAAACATAAGAGAAGCCAATTCACCAATTCTAGAGCTGCCTCTGTTCATTAAATTGTGGTACGCCTATGAAAACTGCATAAAAAACATTTGCATAGGGGGGGCGGAGCCTAGCCATGATCCATGATGGCTGCTTTCTAACAGAGCTCCGGAGTCCCCATAAGTAAACTGCAGCTAATCAGTGCTTTCCCAGCAATCAAATGCATAAATAACGGTGACCGGATCACCCACACCTATTGGAGCCCTAAATCTCTATCTGGTTAAATCGTTGCCACATCAGGCCCGGTAGCACTCGGCTGCCCGGGAGGACGGCAGTTGCAGCAGAGCGCTTGCCATAGCGCCGGACAGAGGACACAGCACCAGGATCGCCTTACTAAGGCGATAATCACACCACAGTGAGCCTCAAAACTCCTCCCACACTGACCCGGTGTATATCCTTGGCACCAAAAGCTCCATGGGAGGCTGCGGCAGCATTGGCTTCTGACCGCAAAAACAGCAGGCCGCTCCCACGTGGCTGCAAAAAGAATAAGCAGAGTAGCCCTGGCCCCCCGGTGGACCAACTCTAATATCAGGGAGGTGAAACAAGGAGCGGTAAGAGTATACCCTTTATATTTAACATGGGCATATCAGCCAAATGTATAACTAAAAGTTTAAAAAGGCACCTCCATCAGACATAAGGGACTGTGACACTCAGGCCTTTTATTAATATCAGCAGTGAGGGATCACAAACTTAACCACACAGAGGAAATTTCGATTAACTCCTGAAGGGTAAAAAACACATACCGATGCAGAGACATAAGACATATACCCACACAGGGACATTAAAAGGGAATGGCAAGTAAAAGAAATGCTAAGCCACCCAAGGGTGTTCAGTCATCAAATATGGAAAACTATCTTATCCCCACGGAGGCCCCTACACCTACTAGCAAACCTCTGGGTGACGCAGCTACTTTTGTTACACCTTTGCAGACACCAGGCCCTGAACATGGAGCTCATTCTTTTTGCTATCTCACCAAGGAGGACATCAGACATTTGTCCTCTAAAGAGGACATCAAGGAGGCGATGCAGGACTTTAGGGCAATGTTTGGGGAGCTAAAAAGGGATGTGGCTCAGGTTGATCAGCGAGTTACGCTGGTAGAGGAAAGGCAGGAGGCCATGAATTCAGACCTACAGCACCAGTCTAGCCAAATGCAGGACCAGGAAGGGGCAGTACAAACCCTGATGGACCGCATAGAGGACCTTGAAAACAGGAGCAGGAGGAACAACCTCTGCCTCCGTGGCATTCCTGAGGTTATAGATCCACCTGCTCTCCTGCAATATCTGCAAGATTACATAAGATACCTAAAGCAGGATGACGAAGCGCCTGATATACAAATTGAAAGAGCACATAGGGCTCTACGCCCAAAGCCACCCAGCAGAGCACCCCCAAGGGACATCATTGTAAAAATGTTATTGTTCCGTGATAAGGAGGAAGTCCTGAGGCTTGCAAGAGGCAGACATCAGCTAGAATTCAGAGGAGCAGAAGTGCAGGTTTACTCAGACCTTTGTCCAGTCATCCTGCAAAAGAGAAGGGATATGAGATTTGCAACTACGGTACTGAAAGAGATGAGGATCCCCTACAGATGGGGCTTCCCCACTAGCATAATTGCCACAAGAAATAATAGGTCCCACATCCTAAGAACAATAGACAACCTACCAAGCTTCAATCAAGCCTTGGGCCTTGACATAAGGCCGCCGCGGACCTTAGAGGCTGCTCCACAGCGACCTCCAGAGAGAGGCCAAGACAAAAATCTGCAGAATCTTAGCTGACGGTCAGGGGCTTGATATATGTCCTTTGTCGGGCCTCTTGACCGCTGATTGCACAGACTGAATGCAGCTCTCTTACCGGTAATTGAGGGTGGAATTTGCCCTGGACTCAAAGGTCGTATACTATTTAACATATGTGTGATTGCCTCACTGTACGCAGTTGAAATGGTTTACTTAACATAAGTTACACACTTTTTTTTGTACACAGCACCTGATATGTTTAGTGTAAGGGCCCGTAGATCACTGTCGGTGTAGACCCCCAATAGCAATAATAACACTTGCTTAAGCAAACATCAGTAAGAAGTGGGGGCACAGCACACGCAAAACCTAGCCCGGGGAAATTAAGCAGCAGCCCTTAAAAGAGAGCCAAGGGGAGGGGATAGATTATAGGTGATAACTATAGACCTACCAAAGTTGTTAACCACAGTGCCCCTCAGTATAGATGCAGGGTAGAAAAGTAGACAGCTCCCCACGTTGGCTCACGGCTAGCCTGCCAACCCAATAGGCCTGTACCCTAGCCTAATAAGGTTAAATGAGATCTATATTAGCTTTTACACTGACATGTGATGGCAGGCGACAAAGTGTAAACCCTAGCTTAGTCTAACAGAGGTACTGGGAAATACCGGTCACTACTATATTGCAAGGAATGTACTGAGTTACAATTGAAAGTTTTAAATGTTTATATGCATTGCATTTACATGGGGACGACTACCCCCCGATTTTGTTAAATTTGATCATTGGAGATCCTCTCTCAGGAGTGTGATCCAAATTTTGTTAATTGCTGTAAAGTTAATATTTTTTGTATTTATTTTTGTGAATATAGCACTCTTTATACACAGTAACATCTCTAATAGTTAAATCTTAAAGTAACACACTAAAGAAGGTTACTCTCCTCTTCTTTTCTCTTACTCTCCTTTACTCTTCTCTCTTGCCCCGACCTTCCCTCCCTCCCTCCTACTCCTGACCCCTCCCCTTTTCCCTTCCCTATCCCCTCCCTTCCATCCCCTCCCAATCCCCTCCTCTCACCTCCTCCTAGCCCCTCCCTCCCACCACCTCCCAGTCCCTTCCCCCAACCCCCTTCTTGCCCTTCCCTTCCACTCTAGCCCCCCACCTCCTCCCCCTCCTAGCCTTCACCCCCCGCCCCCTCCTAGCCTTCCCCTTCCATCCTCTCCTAACCTCTCCCTTCCACCCTCTCCTAGCCCTCTCCTCCCACTTTCACCTAGCCCCTCCTCCCCTGCCTCCCTCTCCCTGCTTTTCATTGCTATCCTCTCCTAGCCCCCTCCTAGTACTAATTTTTTTTCCTCCTTCCCCCTACCCTCCCCCACCCTCCATAACCTCACTTGCCCTGAAACCCAACTCCTCCTCAAATAAAGCATCATGGAACGGAGGCGAGGTCGTGCTGAGTCCCCCCCATTTGAAATAATATCAATCAATGCTAAAGGCCTCAACAGCCCCAGTTAAAGAGCTATAGCTCTTAGGGATGTACAAAGGATGGGAGGGGACATAGTTTTTTGGCAGAAGACCCATTTTCCTATTGGTCATGAGCCACAATGGTCTAATCATCGTTATCCCATAGCCTATTTCGCATCAGGCCCTGCCAAAAAAAAGGGTCGGGATTATGTTTAGAGCTAAAATGCCCTTCAAGCTACAACAGCAGCATGTCGACCCGGAGGGCAGATTCATTCTGCTCATGGGCTCATTGTTTAGCAGACCAATTACCTTAGCCAATGTGTACTGCCCTAATCGATCCCAGCACCTCTTTCTCTCAGAGGTGATACCCAAAATTACAGAAATAAAGGTTGGGGTACTATATTTAGGGGGAGATTTCAATGCACCTATGGACCCCACACTCGACACCTCTGATGGCTTATCCAGCACTCCCCACAAAACTCTGAAGCGAATGACGGCCATATTGGCTGAGCTAGCAGTCCACGATATCTGGCGCATGCATCACCCACATCACAGAAATTACACGTTCTACTCGCACCCTCATAGAAAATACTCAAGAATTGACTACATATTCACTGACACAATAGGCCTAACATATATCAAAAGCAGCAACATACACGCAATCACATGGTCTGACCATGCCCCAATGAGCTGCAGAGTGACCTGGCCAGGTGCCCCGCTCACGCCTTATACGTGGAAGCTCGACGACACTCTGTTGGACGACCCACTATTTTCAGCTGAGATCAAAAAAGCGTTAATTGAATTTTTTCGCCTTAATGCAGACAATAGCATTGAGAACTCTACCATATGGGAGGCACACAAGTGCACCATTAGAGGACTCCTAATTAGCCGAAAAGTGAACCTGAACAAGCTAAGGGTGGAACGTTACAAGTCCCTCCTGGGCCACGTTGAAAAAGTGGAACAACAGCATAAGGCTTGCCCCCTTGACGGGGATAAACTGAAGCTTCTGAACTTTGCTAGATCAGATTTACTGCACTTCTTGCAGGAGGACCATCAAAAAAAGGCTCTCATATTGAGACAAACGTATTTTGAGCACGGAGATAGGACAGGGAAACTGTTAGCAAGGGCTATTGCTAGGAAAAAAGTAAAGGTGTATGTCCACCACATGCAGGGGAGGGATAGTATGGTTAAGGCAGATGGAGCCTCGATCGCGAAGATCTTTAAAGAATATTACGAATCACTATACGATCTGCAGAGGTCCTCTGGGGACGGAGCAGGCGACTCACCGCCGCTTCAGACAGCAGAGGAGGTGCAGAAATATCTGGATGATGTTCCCCTCCTACAGATCACAGCGGAGGAGGCAGAGGATTTGGACTCTCCTATCACCCTAGACGAAGTTAAGAAGGCTATAAAAGACCTGCCCTCAGGGAAAAGCCCAGGGTCGGACGGCTTTGGTCTTAAATACTATAAGACATTCACTGATGTCTTAGTGCCAGAACTAGCGACGATCTTTAACTTGCTGGCCCATAACCCCACACTGCCAAGCTCCATGTTGGAAGCTTTTATAGCGGTAATCCTGAAGCCCGGGAAATCGCAAGACAGACCTGAGAATTACAGGCCTATTTCGCTAAACTCAGATGTTAAAATTCTGGCGAGAATCCTGGTAAACCGGTTGAATAGACTCCTTCTGAGTATTTTATCAACTGACCAAGTGGGCTTCATTCCAGCTCGAGAAGCCAGGGATAACACCCTGAAGGTGCTACAGATGATCAAACGCACATGTAATGGGAGCCCCATTGTCCTTGGTAACAACGGACGTCAAGAAGGCGTTTGACCGCGTGAGCTGGTTGTTCATGCGGCAAACGCTAAAGAAATTCGGCTTCGGAACAGGCTTTATAAATCGGACAATGTCCCTGTATGCCACACCTAACACCTAATGCCAGAGTCAGAGCTAACGGGATGTCACTTTTGAGGGAATACCAAAGAGCCATCTCTCTTCAGAGACTGGTTGAATGGAGCCAGGGCTCCAGCAACAAGGCATGGATACAAATTGACAATGAGATTGCCAGAAGGGGTAACATGGGTGTGCTGGCTTGGATCTCTCCTAACAGTCGACCAAACTCAATTAAGCAGTACCCTGTGATTAAAGAAATATTCCAGAGCTGGGATGCACTACTCAAAGTGGAGTCTTACATCTCTACGCCCGCCTCGCCCAACACCCCAATCAGGGAGAACCCAGACTTGGGCATGAAGACTAGCCCGTTCCGGTCAGGAGCGTATTATTGCCTGGCTGACTCGGCTATATCCAATATCCTGCAGCAGGATAAGCTAAAACCGCAGACGGAGATGGTGGAATGGGACCCGGCCATCTTCGGTTCGTGGTACAGAGTAGCACAAATCTCACACTATTAAACCATGCACAAACACAAATCAGATATGCTCAGAAGCAGAACGCTCTTTGAATCGCTCTGCACAGCGTCACAAGCACCGACTCACCTAATATCAAAGCTATATAAGCTCCTGCTCACCAAGGGGGGCTCAATAATAGACACGAAGGATTGGATTAAAATATTTAGAAAGGCAAAAAAAAGTCGGTCTCAATGAGACTACAGGAGACGCATTACAAATTTCTAAGTAGATGGTACCTGACTCCTAGCAGGCTCCAGAGAATATATCCACACACAACGGGAGAGTGCTGGAGGGGTTGTGGAGAGAGTGGAACACTGCTGCACATTTGTTGGAACTGCCCTGTTATAAAACCTTTCTTGGAGGGAATGCTGGGGGAGATAAGCAGAATTCTTAAAATAATAATTCCTCCAAAACCAACTTACCTCATTTATCACGAGCTCCCCAAGATACTAGGGGAAGACAAATACCTGTTCTTTATGCTGATGCTCAATGCAGCTAAAGGGCTTATCCCGAAATTCTGGAAGAAAACGCAGGCCCCTGACATTCAGGGGTGGAGATCCCGAGTAGTGGATCTTCTTAACCTTGAAAGATATCACTTTTTGAAAATCGGCAAATTAGCTACGCACGAAATGATGCTACTAACCTGGGAGGGAAGGGGAATCTAATCAGAGAAATCCAGAACCCTTGTAGCAGGTGTCGGCACCGTACACTGGTCCCCTCCACAATACCCCCCCTTTTCCCCTTTTTTTTTTTTCTCCCGCCTTTCTCTTTCTCTACATACCTTATCTCATCTTTCTCTTTGCCTTCCTGTCAATTACTGTTTAGATAGTTAATGCCCTACATGGGCTAAAACACCGGAAGACAGGTTAGAGCCCAGCTGTATGATTTACGCAAGCTGGGCAAGCAGATTCAAATGACATTCAAGCCCCTGGTGTTTGGTTTCTGAGAATAAGACTACTAATTAAAATTGTGAGGATACGTCCTCGCTAGAACAAGCTCAAAATCATTTGTGATGATGGACAACATTTTAATAGTATCACTGAAAGACATATGAGCTAGTTATAAAATCTAAGTATAATGATCAACAACTGAAAAAGCTGAAACTGATTATTTATATCACTGTCTGATATTTCGCAAGAATGTCATCTGTTACATGTTGTTAACTATTTTCAATAATAATAAAGCTTGTTTAAAAAAAAAAAAAAAAAACATTTGCATAAATAGTATATGTTGTCATTGTCAGAATTTTTAATTCTCCATTCATTACTAGATGCTTTTTTCTGAATCTTGAATGATAGTAAAATGTTTCAACACTTGTATCAGAAAAAAACTGAAAGCAAGAACTGGCCAACATCCAAAAGCCCTTAGCCATATGTTCAGAGAGTGGAAATAGATAGATAGGAGATATTTAAAGTAAAAAGAATTATGCATCTTCTGTAAATGGGCAGTTATTATTCCTTGGTGTAAGTTAATGTATTCTTTTAAAACTGAAATATTGTAATGTGACTCTTAAAAATGTACCAAAGTATGATAATTAGTCATTATATTAGAAAGATGATTTCCTGAATGTGTGGTAATTTAAAAAAAAAAAAAAAGCTAACATTACGATTATTGTGTATGGTTTAGAAAAAAAATCATAAATTATTCAAACAAGTAAAGCATCAGGGTATACTCATTAATGTAAATATTGGCAATGCAATTTGCTAAGCATTATTATTATTACAAATATTTTTATGAGTTTGGATAGTTTGCTTAAAGTATCACAGTGTATTGGTATTCCCACTTCTCATGTGAGCTTAAAGGGACATTCCAGTTCAAAATGAAATGCACATGAGTGCATTTCAATTTCAAATAGAAGCAGTGTTCTTGTATTATAAAAATTGCTTCTACTAAAAAGCCATTACTGTTTTGAATAAGTTCATTTATTTTGCATGTGAAGCATTTCTAGATTCATGCACCAAAGTATCTGCTAGGGAAGCCTGCTATACTTTCTATTGCGTTGGCAATGACTCAGTTTGCATGACACATCTAAGACTCACCGAAGAGATAAGCTTTTTAAATGCTGCAGCATGACAGAAATTATATCCTCCACGTACATGCGCACGGTAAAGGCTTTCACTGAAAACAGTGATAGTGTTCACTAGAAGTATTTTATTAGTACTGAAATATGCTTTTTACTCAAAACTGTATTTCTTGAATGCCCCTATAATCACATCCCTGCCTATATGACTGATTATATAAAAAATATGTGCAGGTTCCACCTAAATAAATGATGTAGAAAACCAGAAAACATTTTTCCTAGATCAGAACAAAGACCTATGGGACGATTTATTTTTAAAAAAATGTAATGTTTATTTATTGAGGCTTTTCACAAATACGTTAAATCACAATATATCACACTGCATCATCATAAAGTTCACGTACTGTGAATAAACAATCTTAAATACAAAATATTTTTTTTCCCTTCATCTTCTTTTCCTTCTTCCCTTTCCATACTTTTTCCTATCTGTATTCCACCATATCTAAACCATATGGATTCCATATTCTACCTAAATAATAAAAAAAAACAAAATCCAAAAAACACAACTCCCTACTCTTTTCCCACACTCCACTTTTATAACCTATTCTCAACGTTCTAATAACCAATTCCCTCTAAGTTGTTCTTCTTGTATAAATAATTTTCCAAAATTTTTACTATCCTTTGTTGTACTGGTATGTTCAGAGATTTAATATATTTTTTCCATTTCCCGAAAAATCTCCTCTCTTCCTTCTCCTTCTAACAGGAATATTATGTCTACTGCTGTAAGGATTACTTTAATTTTACATTTTTTTCTAGCCAGTATGTAATTTTTAGCCAGTAACTACTTTTTTTTAGGACACTGAAAGACACAATGTACAATATCTACTTGATCTTGTCTACATTTTTTACAATATGTGTCTTGTGCATTTTTCTAATTGGACATTACATATGGGGGTCTATTTATCAAAGCATCAACTGAAAATACACTTGAATTCTGCGTCATATTTGTCATGAGATTGATGCGCCGTAGTTATCAAAGCGTCAAGATCGGTAAATGTTGAAATTTGTGACGTAATATACGATCCTGGGATCTCAATCCGACTCAGATGAATGCTTGCGTCATTACAGATGTTTCAAATTCAGATTCGACTCTATCTGAACCTTTTCCAAATTTATCAAACATTGAACAGGTACGCTTGCATGTATTCCGACGCAGCATACCTAGTTTTCAATCTGCCACCCTTGAGGTTGCGGATGCCTTAAAAGTCAATGGGAGTCTGAAAACACAGAAAGCTTATGTTCGATGCTACAAGAGAATGACGTATATTATGTAATAAAAGTGAATTAGAAACTCTTTTAAAATTGTATACCCTTTCTAAATCAAACAATATTATTGCTCCACTTTTGGTGCACTAGTAGATATAGGGATAAAAATGAAAAATACATTACTACTTATGGATTATGCTACAAATTTGTCTCTCATTACAAAGCAAGGGGACAATATTATTTCTACAAATTTGTTGAAAAGTGTTGCCCCAAACTTGTCACACTAATAGATATAGAGATAAAAATGAAATAAATACACAACATAATATAGCTAATTTCCTTTTAATTTTTTTGGAACAATCTATGTGCGCCATGTTTAAGCCTTGTAATACAAGTCACACTCTCCACTTTGCACCAATTTTGACGCAACACTTTTTGCATTAATTATGATACAAACTCCTAAACAACCCACACACTTGTGAATTTTTCAAACACTTTTAATTGGAATATGCATAATAACATGATTTATGACATCAGCCATCTGATTCAAACATACATTTTAAACTATCACTAGCAAATCAAATTGCTCGATATTTGTGTCATTGATCACTTGTAAGTGCCATTTGTTACTTTGTGTATTATACTTTTAAAGTATGTATATGTGAATTTAGAATTAAAGATACACATTGATGCTGACATTAGGACATACAGTGTACTATTTTAGACAAGGATTTTAACATTTGAATTGATGTTTGATTCAATATAATCTTAAACTGATAGCTCAAAGGGATAGCCCACCTAACATTAAACTTTCATGATTCAGATACAGCAGAAATTAAAATCACCTCTTTACTGTCATGCTATTTTCAGTGTATTTCTTCCTTCTCTTGAATTTCTTTTTCAGTAAGAAATGTCATCTTATAGGCCAGCCCATTTTATAACACCTGTGAAGGGGTGGTTTTTAAAACTAGATTGCAATCAGGAGGGGTTACACAGGTACAGAGAGAAAACTGGCCCAGCTCTTAAAATATTCATTGATTGCAAATAAATACATATGATACCCCGATTACATGTTATATTTGCAATTATTACTGCTCAGAATAATAAATTTACACTATATACATATAGTGGTATAAATAAACACAGAAATATGAAAGACAACATTGTTTAGAAAAAAAATAAATTAGGAACATGTAAATATGTTTTAAAAAGATTTCTGACATAACACACACACACACACACACACACATATATATATATATAAATATATATACATACACACACAAGTATGCGCAAAGATATATGTACAAATTCTAGCATTAATAATCATTTATAAAAAAAAATATGAGATAAAAGCATATCATGACTTCTAGAAATACAAATACACATTAATGTATGTGAAAGTATCATATAACAGATTTCTTTGTATAACAAATAAATATAAAAATAACTTTCTATGAGATATTGTTTGTTGAGGTATAAATGTAGCTATTTCTTGGACATTAACAGTTGAAAAATAAAAGATTTGCTTTAGAGAAATGTGCTTGTTCATGGACAGTAATGAAATGATATAAATAAAGTTTGTAAAAACCCGAATAACCGCAACATCGATGACTGTTAGTTAACAACAGTCCGATGCTCTTCACACCGTACTTGACACGCATGTTTTTGAAGGCTTTTTTGATAAGTAAGGGGATTGTATTTAGATCCAATCAGCGATGTCTAGCGAGCGTATTGACACCGGCGAATGCACTGAGATTGATGCTTTGATAAATTGACCTCATGGTGTTAAATATGCATGGTAAATTTATTAAGTTTGTGATTCTCTCCAGCTAGACATTAATGTTGTATTTCTTGTTTTTTTCATAATAGACTTAAAACTGTCCTTTGTTCTGGGAGTAGTTTTAGCCATTTATTTACAGATTCATATATAAATAGGGTTCTTTTTTGTTTGTTAACTAATTTTTATAATAATGTATCTGACGTTATTCCCTGTGAGAACATTATTATGCTTGGCCTTAGACTGTCCCAGATATTTGTTTCATATATTGAATTTCCCATTGTATTACAATAATGTCTCAACTGTAGATAAATGTAAAACTGCTTACTGAAACAGCCAAAGCTATTTTTTAGATAGTCAAAGTTTTGTATAATTGTTCTTTCTTTGTCTATTAGCTGGTGTTTTAATCCTCTTGTTTCCATTGGTTACATATCTTATGATTAATCATTACATCGGATTACCTTTAATGGGTAAATATAGAGAAAAATGATGATCGATCCCAAGCATTATACATAAATTTTGCCATGTAATATTTAATTTGCTTACACTTTTTTGCCTTCTTATCTTACTCAGTAATTTTTTATAATCTAAGTAAATCAAGGCATTTAACTCGTATGGTTTGACTATATTTTTTTCTAGATCTAAATTGACAAAATTATTATTATCTTTTAACCAGGCAAAAATAATTTTTGATTGATTTGTCCAATTATAGATTTATATATCTGGTAGTCCCAGTTGTCCCCAATCAGTAGATATACCTAATTTTGTATAGGCTATTTTAAAAAAATTTCAATTCCAAGAAAGAAATTTTAATAATTTCATAAACTTGATAATGTCTTTTTGCTTAATGATTAAAGGCAAATTTTTAATTAGGTATAAGATTTTAGGCAAGGTAATCTTTTTTACCATATTATTTTTTCCAGAAAGATTTATCAGCAAATGTAACCATCTTTCAACTTCTTTAAATAATTTCATAAATAAAGGGTTAAAGTTTAATTTATACCATGCTGTCGGTATATGGGAGAGCATTATTCCTAAATAATTTATTGATTTGGTTGCTGTAGAATTTAACATTAAGGTTTTTTGTTTAAGTAACCACATAATTTCTGATTTTCCTTTGTTAATCCTGTACCCTGAGAAGGAACCAAATGTATCCAAAATTCTTATTATTATGGGTAATTGTGAGTGTGAATCAATAATACATAATAACATATCATCTGCATAAGCAGCCACCTTTGATTCGGGGTTGCCTATCTTATTTACATTTATTGAATACAGAATTTTTATCATCAACGGTTCTAAGGCTAAATTAAATAAAATTGGTGAAAGAGGACATCCTTGACGTGTACCTCTTTGCAGTATAATATAATTAGTTTGTTGATTATTTATAAGAAGTGCTGATTTAGGGGATGAATAGAGTGTTCTTATACATTCCACTATTTTACCCGAAAAACCAAATTTATTTAATGAAGTAAATAGGTGATCCAATTCAACTGAATGAAATGCTTTTTCTGCGTCTAGTGATAATAAAAGAATATCTAAATTATTTTTTATTAATATTTGTTTGTTCGCACAAGTATGTGAAATTATATTAACTACTCTATGAATATTATAAAAT
This sequence comes from Bombina bombina, assembly GCF_027579735.1. Taxonomy (NCBI): domain Eukaryota; kingdom Metazoa; phylum Chordata; class Amphibia; order Anura; family Bombinatoridae; genus Bombina; species Bombina bombina. The sequence goes on along the minus strand of NC_069499.1, from coordinate 320,351,950 downwards.
GAAGACCTACCATTAATGAAACCAGTTTGGTCTGGGTGGTTAAATGTGGAGATATTTTTTTGTAATCTATTTGCTATGATGCTTGTCAGTATTTTAAAATCCATGTTTAACAAGGAAATAGGCCTTTATAATGTGGGGTCATGTTCATCCTTTCCTGGTTTTAATATTAAGGTGATTAATGAATAGTGATGTCATGAACCTAAAAATTTAGGTTCGCGAACGGCGGACTCGAACTTCCGCAAATGTTTGCGAACCGGCAAATCGGGCAAACCGCCATTGACTTCAATAGGCAGGCGAACTTTAAAAACCACAAGGACTCTTTCTGGCCACAATAGTGATGGAAAAGTTGTTTCAAGGGGACTAACACCTGGACTGTGGCATGCCAGAGGGGGATCCATGGCAAAACTCCCACGGAAAATTACATAGTTGATGCAGAGTCTGGTTTTAACCCATAAAGGGCCTAAATCACCTAACATTCCTAAATTGTTTGGAATAACATGCTTTAAAACATCAGGTATGATGTTGTATCGATCAGGTAGTGTAAGGGTTACGCCCACTTCACAGTGACAGACCAAACTCCCCGTGTAACGCACCGCAAACAACCGCAAACAGTCCATTTGCACAACCACGAGATAGATAGATTTGATAGATAGATAGATTCATTGAAGGCAACTTCAATTAGATTACACTAGCAGACTGATGTTTCACAGTCAAAATATATATTTTTAAAATATTTACACTACTGTTATAACAAATATGATTGGTGGCACTAGTTGGCAAGTGGGCCTGGCACACACGCTGGGAGGAAGGCAACTGCAATTAGATTACACTAGATGACTGATGTTTCTCAGTCAAAAAAGTTTTTATTTTAAATATTTACAATACTGTTATAACAAATATGATTGGTGGCACTAGTTGGCAAGTGGGCCTGGCACACACGCTGGCAGTCAGGCAGGCAACTGCAATTAGATTACACTAGATGACTGATGTTTCTCAGTCAAAAAGTTTTTATTTTAAATATTTACAATACTGTTATAAAAAATATGATTGGTGGCACTAGTTGACAAGTGGGCCTGGCACACATGCTGGCAGGCAGGCAACTGCAATTAGATTACACTAGATGACTGATGTTTCTCAGTCAAAAAAGTTTTTATTTTAAATATTTACAATACTGTTATAACAAATATGATTGGTGGCACTAGTTGGCAAGTGGGCCTGGCACACACGCTGGCAGGCAGGCAGGCAACTGCAATTCAATTGCACTAGCAGACTGATGATTCACAGTCAAAAAAGTTTTTATTTAAAATATTTACACTACTGTTATAACAAATATGATTCGTGGCACTACTTGGAAAGTGGGCCTGGCACACACGCTGGCAGACAGGCAACTACAATTAAATAACAATAGCAGACTGATGTAAAAGTTTTTTTTTACAAAATTTAAACTAATGTTACACCAGATAGGAATGGTGGACTGGCACTGAGGATGGAAGTAGGCACAGTATATGCTGGCAGCCTGACACACAGGCTGGCACTAATGGCAGCCAGGCTGGCCTGTCAACTAAAATTAAATAACACTAGAAGAGGACTGATGTAAAAATTTTTTTTTTTTAAATTTACACTAATGTTACACCAAATATAAGTGGTGGGAAAAAGAGCTATTAATTACACTATATGATGTGGGCCTGACACACAGGCCTGATGGAAAATGAAATTAGATTACACTAGCAAAATGATTTAAAAGTTTTTTTTAAAAATTTACAATAATGTTAAGCAGATATGAGTGGTGGCTGGCACAGCAATTAACCACAGTATATGCTGTGTAAGCCTGACACACAGGCCTGATAGAAAATGAAATTAGATTACACTAGCAAAATGATTTAAATGTTTTGTTGTTTAAATGTACACTAATGTTAAGCAGATATGAGTGGTGGGTGGCACAGAGCAATTAACCACAGTATATGCTGTGTGAGCCTGAGACACAGGCCTTATAGAAAATGAAATTAGATTACACTAGTAAAATGATTTAAAAGTTTTGTTGGTTAAATTTACACTAATGTTAAGCAGATATCAGTGGTGGCACTAATCACAGTATATGCTGTGAGCCTCACACACAGGCTTAAAGCCAGGCAAATGCAAATAAAATTACAAATAATAATAAAAAAAAAACCGACTGAAGTTATAGCCCTAAAAAGGGCTTTTTGGGGTGCTGTCCTTACAGCAGAGATCAGATGAGTCCTTCAGGACTGTAGTGGACACTAAATAATATTTCCCTATAATGTCAGCAGCAGCAACACTAAAGCTCCTCTCACTAAGAAAGCAAGATTGTAATGAATCTAAAATGGCTGCTGCCAAGGAGCTGGGAAGGTCTGTGAGGGAGTGTCTGCTGCTGATTGGCTCAAATGTGTCAGAAGGCTGTGAGATACAGGGTCAAAGTTTCCTCAATGATGACACATAGGGGGCGGATCGAACATCGCATATGTTCGCCCGCAGAGTCGCACGCGAACAAGCTATGTTCGCCGGGAACTGTTCTCCGGCGAACAGTTTGCGACATCACTATTAATGAATCTGCAAACCTACTTTGATCTTTTTTGGGATTACCTGAATATTAATAGTTAAATACTTTTTCTTGTGTTGGAATTTTTTTGGGGCACATAATTTAATAAAATTAATTTGGTAAATGATCTGGGTCTGCTGCTTTATAGATTGCTAGTTCTTTAATTGTTCTTTCTATTGCTGATCGTTGTATGGGGTTATTTAAGACTTCCAATTGTTCAATATAAATTCTTGGAATCTTAAGATTTTCTCAGAAACTTTCTTTATTGTCTTTATTAATTGCTTGAGTTTGATTTAGTTGTGAGTAGAATTCTAAGATTTTTTTTCGAAATTTCTTCCTGAGAAGTAATATATTAATTTCCTACTTTTAATTTCCCGATTATTGTTTTAGGTTTGGCAATTTTATTTAATTCAGCTAAGTATTTACCTGCCTTATTGCCAAATCTTAAAAATTTGCTTTTGGTTCTTGAATTTTTTTTGTAAAAGAAAGGTGTTCCTCTGGTCTTTAATTGTTATATATTTCTTCCAATTCTCTATGGTCAGATTATTTAAATATTTGTTATATATATTATTTAGGGCATTGGTTAGTTGAATTTCTTGTGTCTTCAACTTTTTTTCAATGCAAAGAAATAGAGGCACCTCCACGGTTATGCAATTTAAAAGTCTTTTTATTCAAAGGAACAGCAGATGATAAATACTGTTATACAGATCAAACAGCTTAGGTTGAGAGATCTTGGGTGATTCCCAGGGACCCACTGACGCGTTTTGGCTCGCTGGCCGTAATCTATGCGCTATATATGTTATACCTTCTGCTTTGAGTACTGCTTTAGCTGACTCCCAATATGTTATTGGTTTTTCTATATAATCCACATTAAAACTTTCAAATTCCCTCTATTTATTATTAAGGAATTCAGAGAAGTCTGTATTAGTTAATAAATATCTGGGTTAGGCAAAAAAATTCTTTCCTTAATCTTTTCCCACATTCTATACTTATAGGTGCGTGATCAGAAATTATTATGGGATGTATATCTGCTTTAGTAATATAAGTGATAATCTTGTCGGATGTAAGAAATATGTCTATTCTAGAATGTGTTTTATGAGCCCTAGAGAGACACATGTAGCTCATATCATTTAGGTTTTTGTATCTCCAGATATCTTTCACTCCTCACATTCAGTCCTTGACTAAAGCCTGCCGCTTCCACCTTAAAAACATCTCTAAAATTAGACACTTCCTTACACAAGACACAACTAAGATTTTAATCCACTCTCTCATTCTTTCCCGCCTTGATTACTGCAACTCTGTCCTCTCTGGTCTCCCCACCTGCTGCCTAGCTCCTTTACAATCCATAATGTATGCCTCTGCCAGACTCATCTTCCTTACACGTCGCTCTTCATCTGCTGCACCTCTCTGCCAATCCCTTCACTGGCTTCCTCTTGCCTCTAGGATCAAACACAAAATTCTCACTCTGACATACAAAGCCCTCAACTGCACTGCTCCCCCCTACATCTCAGACCTTGTCTCCAGATACTCTCCCTCCCATCCCCTTCGCTCTGCTCATGACCTCCTACTCTCTTCCTCTCTTGTCACCTCATCACACTCCCATTTTCAGGACTTCTCCAGACTGGCTCCCATCTTGTGGAACTCTTTGCCTCACTCCACAAGACTCTCTTCTAGTTTTAAAAGCTTCAAGTGCTCCCTAAAGACTCTACTGTTCAGGGATGCATACAACCTACATTAACCTTTCCTAATACCAGTTCCTCTCCTCCATTGCTATCCCCTGAACCCCCTTAGCATGTAAGCCTAAAAGTCCAGCTGTTTGTAGATCACCTTCTTAAGAGCTGACTGCAACAGTGCAACTCTTGGCAGGGCCCTCTACCCATTTGATCCCTATAATTGTTTTGTTGTACTCCCCCTTTGTTTATAGCGCTGCGGAATCTGTTGGCGCTCTACAAATAACCGATAATAATAATAATGGTGTAATTTTATTCCTTCTGTTTAGTGTTTCAAAAGAATAATCAATAAATATTAAAATCTTTCTTCCATCTATCTCTAGATTTCTTTTCTGCCTGGCAAGGTGCATCATTTTGATCTTATCTTGAAAGTCTAGATATCTAGCTATAACAGGTCTACTTCTTTTATCCCTAGGTTGTTCTCTTAGTGGTCCAATTCTATGTACTCTTTCAATTTTAATGGGTAGGTTTTCCTTTGCAAATCCTAGCAATTTAGGTAGTGTGTATAACATAAATTTCTGTAAATCCTGATATTTATTACCCTCTTTAAGGCCTATAATTATTTTGTTGTTTCTTCGGGATCTATTCTCTAAATCCTCAATCTTTGCTATCAATTCTAAGAGTTGTGTTTGCTGTTGCTTTTGTGTATGTTCTAATCTAAATTGTATGTCCTTTGTTCAGAAATATGCTCTTCTGCCTCATGTATTCTACCTGATAAATGTTTTAAGTCTTCTGTTAGTTTGGATACCTCAGCTTGTATTTTGTCTGTGGTATGAAGGCTTCTAAAAAATTTTTTCACAATTAGGTCACCTTCTCCTGATATTATAGACTCTTCTCCACTGTCATCTAGAAAAATGTCACCTTGTGATTTAGAAACACCTTTTTTATCTTGTGTTTTTGGTCTTCTAGACATTGTGTTCACGTGAGTATTTAAAACAAATGTATTCGTATGTTAATGTGCAAAAGCAAGTATTATTAATAGTGAGAAGAAAAAAAGTACCAAACTAAAGTGTAAGAAAATGGTATTGATTTTTTTTTGTGTTGTTGATTTTCCTTGGGTGCGTGTGTAAGTGTGCAGTGATTACATTTAATACCTCTACATCCTCTAGCGGCTATGTAAAATATTTAAGGGAGGGTCAAATTGCTTTATATATTATTATCATCCATTAGGCCTATTATTGTTTTAGTCATATACAATATTTTTCAACAACTTTAACTTAGATAGATTTGTTAGTAGTCAAATTCCTCAGTTTGACTTTATGTAACCTGAGTTCTAAAGGTATAGCTGCAAATACAATTTATACTAAACTTAATATAACAGAGAGGGCATGGCAAAAGAAAATTCTAAGCAAACTTCTATATATTCCTATATTACCTATACACATTAAGCCTCCCCATTAAAAAAAAAGCTTAATGAGGGAGAAGTCTGTATCTCCACTTTGTCTAGCTTAATTCCCAGGGTTTTTACCCAAACCAGCTGAATTTTGTAAGTCGCTAGGCTGGAATACCAACTAATAATATAGTTCCATGATCCTTACAGCATAATAGAACCATACCAAATTACAGAAAAGGAAAAGAGACAGATTATAAATTATTATTCCTGTATGCAAAGGCCTCTGCTGCGATTAAAAGATAGATCATTGTGAGGTCTCTTATCCCCCTATCTATCCTTTTCCCCTTTTTCTTTTTTTACTTTTTTCTCCCCTTTTCTACTTTATGTTCTGCAATTAGCGTGTTAAATAAAGTGTCTTGTAATCAGATGACTTATTGGGAACACATGGATATCCTTGAGGTTGGTTTCCCATTCTGCATTTGAAGGCGAGTTAGCCCCCAGGGTGCCATCTGATGTAAGCCACTCAAGTCCACTAGAACAGACCGCGGTACTGCCAATCGGTTGTTCTGGGGTTTTTATTCACCTCTGTTTGGTCATCTGGGGCTTCTCCTCCACTCTGGTTATGGTCTCTGGGGTGTTTGCTTGTGCTACCGGTCGATCTTAGCCTTTAGGTACCCCACACCAGGCTTTGAGTTGCGGCCTGCTTACAACCACAATTGTGGACTTTCACGCTCTGTTGCTCTCAAGCTGGGAGATGGATTCTGGATCATTGGCCAAGGGAAGGTAGCTTTGGGAAAAATTTCAGGGCCGTCGGCTAGCTATCAGCACAACCCTTGGCGGGCCTGCAACGCTGCATGCGTTGTGCTCCTCCCACCAAAAGTCTGCCCCTATGGGCTGATTTACCAAGCAGTCAATCGGCCCCAATTAATCTGTTTCTGCACGTTTTGTTCCAGAATGCCTTGATAGTTTTCTGATTTCATTGTGCCATGCACAGATTCTAGGCTCCCAGTGCCAGAGGCAGCAAAGCAACCCCTAAACATCACAGAGCCCCTTCCATGTTTCACAGTAGGAATGGTGTGCTATTCTTTGAAAGCTTATTTTTTCCATCTGAAAACATGGAGTTGTAATTTGCAAAAAAACCTTACCTTTGTTTCATCTTCCAAAAGGACAATCTCCCTGTTGTAAAAATCAAGGGTACCTATAATTTTGGCTACAACTGTGTATATATATATAAATTTGGAAGTGCAAATTTTATTGTAAATCCACCTACATCAGAATCAACAATTAAACATTTTGTAAGGACATATTCTAGCAATCTCATTTTGGTTTTATAAATTTTTAATTCTAAATACAATTATTCTGATATAATTTATGTCACCTTAATGTGTTTAAGCACAGGAGGGATTTTTGTAATTTTCTCATGCTGCACAATAAAGTATGTAATAGAGATTGAAAAGACTACCTCCATTATAAACCTGTCATTTACTTTTCTGCAATGTTTTGTGATGGAGTAAATGTATTTGTTAGGAATAAAAAAAGTCATAGACTGAAATAACAATGTCATTAGCAACATTAACAGTATAAATATTGAAATACTTTATGTGGAGGAATATTTGTTATTGAATACTTATTGCTAGAGATGGGCAAATGTTTCGTAACATTCGAAAAATGAAACAGATTTTAACACATTCGTTGATTTGTTTCGAATTTCGAATGTTTGTACAACATTCTATCATTCGTTTCATGTATTCTAATTATGCAATATTCGATTTTGAAAAATTTTAATTTATATATTTGTAATAGTATTTCTAATGCTTTCTTTAAATGTAATATTCAAATTATGCAATAGTCGAATTAGACTTTCTTTTTATTTATATACAGTATCTGTAATAGTATTTCTAATGCTTTATTTAAATGTAATATTCAAATTATGCAATATTCAAATTTGAAAAATTCAAATTTACATATTTGTAATAGTATTTCTAATGCTTTCTTTAAATGTAATATTCAAATTATGCTATATTCGAAATAGAAACATTCAAATTGATATATTTGTATCTATTATATATAGATTTACTAAATTCCCTACCACATGAACTATTGAACTTCTGAATAGTATTTGTTAAATCGAATGTTACATTCAAAATTTCAAATGTGGACATGCAATCTAATTATGAACATTCAAATTCGAAAGTGACATTTGAAAACTGTTAATAGCATTCGATTATATAATTTTTGAGAATATTCGTTTTAATCAACATTCGATTATGTAAATCAAATTTCTACAATAACAATCGTTCTAACATTCAAATTCGAATATAAACACATTCGCCCAACCCTACTTATTGCTCAAAAACAGATCTTCTTTTACTTTAAGTGCCAACCAAAGATATTATATTCTTCAGATTATAATTGTTATGTTAATTGAATCTATTATTTTGCATATATTAGTGGTCAGTAAACAGTCTGATAAAGTAAGTGTTTAAACTTCATTATAAAAAATGTGTTTTGTTTTTATTATATAATATATTATAGTAACATGTTGAAGTACTGATTGATTTTTAGTAGTCACTTTCATTCCAGATAACTGACATACCCTGAACTGATATGCTGGTAAGTAACCCCAAAAAAAACCCCAATCACAATCTTGCTTAAGGGTCTCCTAGGAAGATACAATGATGCAATGTAGCGTATTTATGATTTACAGTTGCAGTAATGTGAATTTGGTGTGCGGATAGAAATGGATTGTAATAGGTTACTATGAAAATTAGGATTGTGCAACCTTTAACACCTGATTTTGAAGATACCGGTACTGTTAGTGGCAATCATGGCAGTACAAGTGTGACTTACCATAAAATATTATAATATAAAATAAAAACAGGACATTTTGAGAGTGGAGGGCCCTCTAGTGGGCCTGTAACAACACTAAGGGATTACCAACTTGAAGTCTGGAGAATGTGAGTTTGTTTGTTACTATGTTGCAGGAGAGGAGGCGGTGTTTGTTCTTACCTTTATAGGATCCTGCAGCAGAGTATCAGGCCTCTTTTCAGTTTCAGACTTCAAGAGGAAAGTTTCTGTGTCCCTGAAGGAGGATTTGCTGATGGATAGATCCAGGAGGAAATCTCTGCCACCCAAACGATACAGAGAGGTTGTGGAGATGTCATTCAGGAAGAGAGGACCTGCAAGACAAGCAGAGGAGCATGGGTTTGATGAAATTGTACCCCACACTCCCCTAAAAAGGCCAACCCAGAGGAGCTTTAATAAGGGGAAAGGGCCTGCTAAAAAGGGGAGAGGAGGTGCTGGGCAAAAAGGGGGTAGCTCTGTTGCTCAGCCAGGGGGAATGGGCTGTGAGGAGGTCCAGGCTAGCCCCAGTGGGGGGTGGGAGGCCCCTTTGGAGATGAGGGAGTCTAGCAGGGGACTGGCTGTTACAGGAGGGAGTGAACAGGCTGGTGCTTTGCCAGCATTGCCACCGGCAGCCATGACAGCAGTCCTTGCCCTGGCCCAATCGCTGGCATCAGCGATGGCCCCAAAGGCACAAGGGCAGGGCGGGAGTGCGGCCCTGGCTGGCGGTGGTGCAGTGGAGGGCCAGGCAGGAGTTCCGTGGACCACGAGGGCTCACATGGCAGAGTGCGCAGCAGGCCCATCCCTCTCAGATGGCGGATCACGAGAGATGTTCTCCTCCAGTTCATCGGAGGAGGAGGAGCTCGGCCGCCATCTTGGAGGGAGGGTCAGAGGACCGGAGGAAACCACTTGCGACCGGAGCGGCCCAGGTAACTTGGGGAGGCTTCCGGTCGTGGGTGGGGCGGCAAAGGGCAGTGCAGGGCGGAGGCAGCAGGACTTACCGGTCGTCGTTAGGGCGGCTGGGGTGGCAGGAGCTCATCAGCGCGGCGAGGATGCGGGGCCTAGTACAAGCGCGCATGCGCACACAAGTACTGATGGGCCTGTTGTGAGGGCGCAGGCGCGCCAAGGCTTGGTGGATGCTGGCTGGAGGTGTGAGTCTGTGGGGTCGAGAGCAGTGTGGCCTAGGCAGACGGTGCAGGCAGACATGAGTCGTGGAGGTACAGGCACGCATGCGCATGGGAGGTCTGGCGCTAGCGGCCATATGTGCTTGTCTGGAGCTGGAAGGGGCATGAATATGGGCAGCAATACTGTGAGAGTCATGGAAGCGAGCAGTGACAGGAGTATGGGGGATGTCACTGGGAGCAGAGGGAGGACACATGCGGGGATAACGCATGTCAGCGCTCATGGGTCACAGTATGGAATGGTTGGTGATGATGAGTACAGGTGTATGGTGCCTGGGAATATGGGGCTTGGATGTGATAGGCTAGGGGTTTCTGTGTGCAGGCCTGAGGCACCTCAGGCTGCGTTGGTGCAAGAGGCAATAATACAAAGGGCAGTAGAGACTGCGCTGCGTGAGGTGGCCAGGCAGCAGGCCCCCCAAGGGTTGAGTGCTCATGCCCAGGAGGGGCCTGGGCAGGAAATATTGATTAGAAGGGCTGTGGTTGCAGCCCTGGGGATGGATGCTGGGGGGGATCTCAGGGTGGAGTGGAGGAATCGCTCTTTTGACGCTCCACCCGTTGCCCAGAGTACTCCCCAAGTTAATTTGTCTCCCCAGGTACCGAGTAGGCACTCTTCCACAATGGCAGCAGAAGCTTCCAGTGCGCTGGTTGTAGCAGGACAGAGCACCGAGCAAAGGGAGCAGTCTGGATCTTCGTCTCAGGCACCCATCGGAGCAGACCACCCAGGAAGTCATGAGTACTATGCACCACACACATTGCACACTGACACAGGGTCTTCATCTAGTGGATCAGGTTCAGATAGTGGGGAGGACCTGGGGCTGGTTGGAAAGGGTAGAATGTTTCGCTGGATCAAGAAAATGGCGGCGGGGCAGGCGAAGGATAGGGACAGGGCGCCAGGACCCGCGGAAGGGGTTAAAGGGCCTGTAGGGCCTGGGGGCGTCCCCCCCCGGGGCCTCGGGGCCTCGTAAGGTGGCGGCACAGGGGGACACGTACCCGTAGGTATATATATATATCTTGCAGCACCACTGAACTTAACCATACAAGCTGTACCAAAAAATGCGGAATCTCCCAACCAGATTCCAAATAATGATATAGAGTAAAAGGCCAGAGGGTACAGCGCTGCAACACCTTGGAGTAGGGGTTGACAGCTTAAGATGGTGTCCACGATTGGATGTATGTATGTATAGAGATAATAGTTATTACAATTAAAATCCGTCTGAAAACAGTCTGAAATCAATCAGTGTTTTTGATAATAAAATATTAGTTTTAATGTAACATAGATAAAAAATAAAATGACATAAAATTAATTATACAATATGACAATAGGTTAGGATCCTAACATACAATGAAATATACATATAGTGTATAAAAAAATGCGCAATCTGAGTGTCTATGATCTGAGCATATACAAATATTGCTAGATAAAACACTATAGGAAAAAACTCTGTAGTGTTCAGCACGAATGTAATTGTAAAGTCCTATGAACTGTGCAAATGATAAAAAGTCCAGATTTATATAGTGATAGTGGTAAAATAATCCATATGATTCCAGCAGGGTTAGAGCATTACTCCAAGTTGGTGTCCAAATTTATGTGGGTATATAAAAATTTGTAAAGTGTCTAATAAGTGAAAAAATAATCCATATGATGTAGAAAAAATAATCCAAATAATGTAAAATATATATATATATATATATATATATATATATATATATATATATATATATTCAAATATGAGCCAAAATGTGAAAAAAATGTGAAAAAAAGGAGAAAAATTTGGCAAAACTAAAAAGTAAAAAGTAAAAAGTAAAACCTGTATCGAAGTTAAAAGGTGAAAAATTGGTGACAAAATAGGTGAAAAAAAATATATATGTGATAACTGTTGGGTATACACCCAGGTGGAAAATGTCCCCAGAGGGAGTCTAAGAAAACTTTTTAAACTCCCCTTAAAAGTAATCTGTGATATGAGTTAATGTGATAATCCCAAAATTATATGTTCTGTAGCATATCCAAAACAAATCCAAGAAGTGATGTGGTTGGATTTCCTAAGTGATGGTCTTTTTTCAGTGCTTTAAAGTTGTCATCATAAACCTAAAAATAATACAAAAACGGACATAGTGCAATACAGCTACTATTGAGACAGAATATACCCGTGTTTGGAAAATTCACTGTACGGGCACCTCAAGTTGAAAGTAGTGAAGAAAATACAGGAGGGTCGTTACGTTAATGTTTTTGACCTCTCACTGGATGCGTTTAGGGTGAAAGAAAGGGCGAAAGATGGGTCAGGGCTCAAAAAAGTGCGCAGGCCTTAAACGTACGAGGAGTGGCTAAAATGCTTCCGAGTGCTGGCGGCCTGTTATGTGGATAGGTGGCCACTGCAGGGCCACAACCTTTTTAAGTACCAGGATACTATTGAGGATATCCATAACAGATTTAAAGAGGGAGCATAGAGAGAATATGACATGGCCTTCAGGAGGAAGATGGTGGGTAACCACTTACTTCATTTCGGCACGCAGGACTTGCACCTGTGGTCGAAGCTGGGGTTGGAAGGGGGTACCACACCCCCGATGCAGGCGCAACAGGGTTTGCCAAGGCAGAGTGCAAGGGTAGGTCGGCGCGGGCGAGAGTGCTGGAAATTCCAGGACAAGCAGTGTGACAGGGGGAGCAGTTGCTCCTTTCGGCACATCTGCAGATACTGTGGAGGACCACATGCGGGAGTTGATTGCAGCAAACGCAAGGACCAGGGGAAACCGAAGCCAGCACCAAAATCTGGAGCTGTGGTCAAGGGCCCAAACCCCGCTTAAGCTGTCCCCTATGCTTCCTTGGCTGGCCCATTATCCAGACAGGGAGGCAGCGGAGCTGCTCCGGGGTGGTCTGGAGTGGGGTTTTGAGATCCCAGTTACAAGGATGGTGCGGGGGTCAGAGGTGCACAAAAATTTAAAGACGGCTTACGAATTCCCACACGTGGTGAGGGAGAAATTGGCAAAGGAAGTCGCATTGGGTAGGGTGTCAGGCCCATTCGCAGAGACCCCCATCGCGAACCTGGTGGTTTTGCCATTGAGGGTGGTGCCAAAAAAGGAGCCGGGGAAATTCAGGTTGATTCATCACCTGTCTTTCCCAAAAGGGGGGTCAGTCAATGATGCGATTGACCCAGAAATCAGCTTGGTGCATTATCAGTCTTTTGATAATGCTCTGGAGGTGGTTAGGGAGTGTGGTTCAGGGGCATTGATGGTGAAGCTCGACATTGAGTCGGCATTCAGACTGCTGCCCCTTCACCCCTCAGCGTTTAGGCTCATGGGGATGAAGTTTGAAGGGTTCTATTATGTGGACAGGTGCCTACCAATGGGGTGTTCCTTGTCCTGCTCGTTATTCAAGTGTTTTAGTTCCTTTTTGCACTGGGTGGTCTGGTCGGCGTCGGGAGGTGGGGCGATTGCCCATTACCTCGACGACTTCCTTCTGGTGGGGAGAGCAGGTTGCGCTGATTGCTAACAGCTGATGAGAATCATGAAGGAAGTGATGGCCAGTTTCGGGGTGCCCCTGGCGGACGAGAAGACGCAGGGCCCCTGCACATGTATCACATTTCTGGGGATAGAAATAGACACGGTGCGTGCAATCTGCAGATTGCCCGGAGAAAAAGTGCAGCGAATGCTGCAGGTGGTCCGGGCAATTATGGGGCGCGATAGGGTTCCTATCAAGGAGGTGCAGTCATTGCTGGGCCTCCTGAATTTTGCTGGGCACGTGATCCCAATGGGAAGGGTCTTCAATCGTCGTTTGGAGGGCCAGTTGAAAGGCCCTCCAGGACAGGCTAAATGGGCACGTATTACGGTCGAGGTGAAGGAGGATTTGGAGGTTTGGGCCAGGTTCTTGGTTGACTTCAACGGGGTTTGCCTCTGGAGGCACCCGCCAGTTTCCAATCAAGCACTTCACCTCTTCACAGATGCGGCAGGTGGCTTCGGGTACGGAGCTTATCTGGATGGGGAATGGAGTGCCGCTCCATGGCCCAGAGACTGGATAGAGGCCGGGTGCGTCAGGAATTTGACGCTGTTGGAGCTGTTCCCCATAGTGGTAGCTGTAGAAATATGGGGTGTGCGGTTAGCAAATAGGTCAGTGGTGTTTTGGACGGACAATCTGAGCATGGTATATGCCATTAATAGGTTGTCTGTGGCTTCACCACATGTAGTAAGCTATCTGAGGCACCTGGTGTTGAGCTGTTTACAGCTCAACATCTGTTTCACCACCAAGCACATCCCGGGAGTGCAGAATGTTATTGCTGATGCACTCTCTCGATTCAACTGGGGGCAGTTTAGGAGAGCAGCACCCAGGGCGGCTAAGAAGGGTCTAACGTGTCCTTCTTTTCTTTGGCAGCTGGCGAAGGTTGGGAAGGCATCCTCGGTTTAGTTAAGGCTCTGAAGACGTGGGCTACCTACCTGGGCCACTGGAACAGATGTGTGACTTTCTGTCGGCAGAGGGGTGTTCAGGTACAAGGGGCCACGAGGGTGCAAGTGTTGGGATGGTTGGCTCAGTTGAGAGGGGAAGACATTAGCAGGGCTGGAGCAGCAGGTAGGCTAGCAGCAGTGTCTTTCTTTAACCAGGCATTGGGTTTTGTTGACCCCTCCAGGGCTTTTCTGGTTAGAAAAGTGCTGAAGGGGTGGGGGAGAATGGTCCCCCGCGCAAAGGATAATAGGGAACCTATTACAGTGGACAGATTGGGGCAGTTCGCTCTGTTTCTGCGAAACGTCTGCAAATCTGAATATGAGACGTTGCTGTTTAGAACTGCTTTTGAGTTAGCATTCGCGGGGGCCCTTCGGGTGAGCGAACTGGTCTCCTCGACAAAGACAGAAGGGTCTGGCGGGGTATTGGCGGAGCATGTGTGATTAGCAGAGGGGGGCATGCTATTATTCGTCCCGAGGTCTAAAACTGACCAGGAGGGCAAAGGCACATGGCTGCCCTGTGCGTTGCGTGGAGGAGTTTGTAAAACTCTGTCCAGGACAATGCACCCATTTCCTCGTGCACGAGGATGGGTCCGCATTGTCCAAATTTCAGTTTAGGAGAGTGCTCTCTAAGATAGCGGAGTTGGCGGGTTTGGACCCAAAGAGAATAGTGGCCCATTCCTTCCGGATAGGCGCTGCAACTAGCGCAGCAGAGAAAGGGGAGTCATCGGCTGAGATTAAGCGCTTGGGAAGATGGAGGTCAGTCCAATTTAAGGCGTATATTAGGCCCACACCAGGTCCACATTTCTAGGAAAGGTGGTGGCCAGGTTGCATTTGATCGTTTATGTGAGTTGGCACCAACGGGACACCCGGTGGGTTAGCGGGTTGGTGTGGGGACAGGGCTGCTGATGGAGTTTCGGAAGGTGAGTGGGCGGTTTTTGTGGGGGCTAGGACGCTAGCCCAGGTTAATTTGGTGTCATCTGTTTTACCAGGTACATTAGGAAGTTCACCAACGGTTCGAGTGTGGATAGTTGGACACTCATTTATACGTGGTTGAAAGAGGTCAAAATAGGTTGGTCAAATGTGGTTGCTCGGCTGCATTGGCGACACATTGTGACCCAGAAAGCAGCCTATAACGTGCAAAAGAAGGTCAATAGAGAGTTGGGAAGAGCGGTCACAGCCTTGGGGGGCTTCGTGATTAGACACAATGGGATAACGGCCGACAAGAAGGACCTTTTTCGCCCTGATGGGGTCCACCTGACCGATGTCGGGTTGGACATGTTTTTGTCAGACATTAAGAGCGCTTTGTTAAGGGTAATATAGTTAAAAAAAAAAAAAAAGTTGGTTTGATTGTTATTGTTCTTACGGTTATTGTTACAGTTGACATGTTAATTTATTATAGGTGCCTGTCGGTTATGTAGCGGCAAGAGAACGCCTGGCTCTTGTGGCGGGTGGTCAGGGCCCTGGGGAGCGGGCATGGAGAGAGAAGAGTGCCGGTCTAAAAGAAGGGGAGGGGTTACGCCCACCAGGCGCCGGCCTGGGGGTCCTCTCCCTTGCGAACAAGACGAATACCTCTAAACCATCACAGCTCTCTCTCAGTGCCATTGGTCGTGACAGCTGGGTGTCATGTTGCAGGCATCGAAATGGGCCTTGACCATCTGCTTAAAGGGGCTAGGTTAGGGAGAGATCCTGCCAACGTTTGTTGTTAACGAACTTGTTGCCAAGTTTGGTATTAAGAAAAGTGCCTAAGGTAATTCGAATAACGCATTAGGCACTAGTTTATTTAATAAACGCGACCGTGACCGGTCTTTTCCTCCCAACTTGGTGTGCTGTCTTATTATTTCATGTTATGCTACACTACGTAGGACATAAAAGGGTTTTTTGGGGTCTTGAAGTGACTATAGAAGTTTTTTCATCATGCCAAGATCCATATAGCTATTTAGGGCTCCATGTACTAAGCAGTCAGTGAGCTACCCGCAACAAATCTTGCGTCAAAACTCGCAAACTGATATGTACAAAGCCGTCAACTATGTTAAAACTTGCATCTGTAAAATTGCGAGCGTACTTATCCGCCAAACCTCGCTACCTCTCCATTTTTCACTGTAATTAGACACATTTGACCACCAACTCGCCAAAAACGAATGTACTAAAAAATCTATTTGTCCGCTCGCGTCAATTTCCACCCCCACCTCATTATTTTTGCCTTGCCACCTTTTAGGTGGCGGCCAAGGTACAAAACAATAGGAAAGTCACTCTAGACGCCAGTCTAGACATATATAAAAGGCAGTAATATCAGCATTGTACTTACATTGTTCATTTCAGCAGCTATGGAGAGAATTCTGTATTTGTTTATTCTCTGTGTGATGCAAATCCGGGCTAGAAGACAGAATACTGGAAATGTTGCTAATCGAATGGCTAGAAGAAGGAGAGTTCATATCCCCCGTGTATTCCTTCCACGGGTTGGTTTGCACGGCCTTTCTGACCGAGAGATCATACAAAGATTCCGGCTTGATTGTGAATCCATATTACACCTGTATCGAGAGATTGAAGATCATTTGGAGCCGATGACGGCTCATTCACAAGCTATTCCGGGACTTCTGAAACTATTAGCTGCATTGCATTTTATGGCAACAGGCTCCTTTCAGGCAGTTTCTAGCATCATTATTGGAATGAGTCAATCTGCTTTTTCACGCCACTTATCCAAAGTCATTGGGGCTATGATGGTTATTTTTCATTGATATGTTTGTTTGCCATCTACCCCTGAAGAATGGCAATCTATAAAGTCAAATTTCTATAGGATGGCTGGGATGCCCAATGTCCTAGGTTCCATAGACTGTACCCATGTTGCTGTAAGACCACTTCAAGCTCGTGAGGAGATCTATAGGAATAGAAAGCATTTCCATTCCTTGAATGTCCAGATTGTCTGTGACCCCAACATGAGGATTATCAGTGTCCGTTCTAACTTTCCTGGCTCCTGTCATGATTCTTACATCTTAAGGCAGACTGGCTTATACCGGAAGTTCGAGGACGGAAATATGCCTGAAGGATGGCTTCTAGGTAAGCATAACTGGCGTCTAATTTGTCTCTCATTTCAATGTACAAAAATTGCGCCCAATTTGTCGACTGTAATCTGTATATTTTAAATTTGTATTGTATAGTTCTCAATCTTTATAATTATTCTTATATTAATATTTATATTTATTATATCTTCTATTAGGAGATGGAGGGTACTCATGTACAGAATGGCTGTTGACTCCCTATAACAACCCACAGACCAGAAGTCAAGTACATTTCAATGAAGCTCACCGATCTACCAGGGGGGTTATTGAGAGGACTTTCGGTCTTTTGAAAATGCGGTTTCGATGTCTTGATCGTTCTGGTGGTGCTATGCAGTATGCACCTGAGAAAGTTGCAAAAATTATATTGGTTTGCTGCATACTGCACAATATAGCAATAAAAAGAGGCTGTCCATTAGAAGATGAAGATACCATAGATGCTGATGATTTACCAGAAGAAATATGTGTAGGACAAGCTAATAGGCGTGGTATGGCAACAAGGGACATGGTTTCAGAACAATATTTTGAAGATTAAAGTTTCAGTTGATCAATAAAAAACTTTCTTTATTAACTTGTCTTCTACTTTTTTTTTAGAATTAAGGTTATTAAAAATCACTCATGATAAACAGTTAAATACATAACAGTTGCTCTTCAATTATCAAAGGTTTCAAATAAATAAAGTTTATGATCAAAGTTATTACAGACAATATATTATAGGTAATACATTGTCTTTGTGACATCACACTAGTGTCTACAGCTGCTCTCACTCTTTTACATAATGTGATTACTGTAATGTAATCCCTCCATAGCTGATGCTAATTCATTGTATTGTGTCATTGAATTGTAGCTGTAACAAGTGACAGTATATTCCAAAGTGCTTTATGTTTTCAGATAGGATTTTTGAGTTAAAAAAGACTTGCTAATTTGATTTGTTTTATTCTAATCTCAATTTTTAACAGCTACTAGGTTGTCCCATATTCCAATTAAAAATACCTTAAGGGCTTACTCTTAACACTTATTTTCTTATCCTTAATAATATCTATTTCCATTCAAGATTTGTTAAAAGAATAGTGGCATATAGAAAATAATGGAAAATAAATTATTTTATTACAAAATTACAATCTTGAAACATTATATATTAAATATTATTAATAACAATTGTAAACCAAAGTAAATTTTAATACATATCAACACATCTGAAACAAAGAAAATGTTTAGAAACAAAATAACAATTGTAAACCAAAGTAAATTTTAATGCATATCAACACATCTGAAACAAAGAAAATGTTAAGAAACAAAATAACAATTGTAAACCAAAGTAAATTTTAATACATATCAACACATCTGAAACAAAGGAAATGTTTAGAAACAAAATATCATTTGTAATAACTATAAACATCGATTCAATTTACAAACCTTCATAAAATACATTAATCTACATATACATTATATTTTTTTCAATTTTTCGGGGATGCATATCTAGATCAATGCGCTAATGATTGACATAACGATTAATCACGTCATCGTCAAACATGTCGCGTCCTGAACCTTTTGGTGCTGGAGAATTGGTGATATTAATTTATGCCATGGATAAATATTTCCCTAAATGGATTGGTGGTGTGAGGGGAGTGAGACAGGAATGCAGAGACAAAATTATATACGAGATGCTGAGAAGAATGCATCGTATTTCAAAAATTAAAAGAACAAGACGACAGTGTCTTAGAAAATATAGTGATTTGAAGAGAAGAGAACCGAAGTACTATAAATCTATTTGAAGATTTTTTTTTTTTTTTCCTTTTCCTTTCTTTTTTTTTGTGTGCAATACTTTTTATTTAAAGTTTTCAACCAAATTCAAATAACAAAGCTTAATGGGACATGAAACCCAACATTTAGGTAGAACATACAATTCTAAACAACCTTCCAGTTTCTACCTCTCCTATCAAATTTGCCTCATTCTCTAGGTATCATTTGTTGAAGGAGCAGCAATGCACTACTGGTTTCTAACTGAACACATGGGTGAGCCAATGGCAATCGGTGTATATATGCAGCCACCAATGGGCAGCTAGGACCTAGGTTCTTTGCTGTTCCTGAGCCTACCTAGATAAACCTTTCAGCAAAGGATAACAAGAAAAGGAAGCAAATGAAACAATAGAAGCAAATTGGAAAGTTGTTTAAAATTGTATGCTCTACCTAAATCATGAATGTCTAATTATGACTTTAATGTCCCTTTAACCAAACAGTTGCAAGAACACAAATTTAATTAATTTATCTCTTTATCGTTACATGACAAATGAACAAACAGCCATGAAACATATCCCTTATCTTAAAAGAAAAAAGTGCTATTCATCATTTACAGCTTTTATCAGTAGGAGGGATATGAAACCCCAAAAACTTATTTTGTGATTCAGACAGAGCATACAATTTTTTTAAAAAGTTTCTAATTTACTTCTGTTATCACATTTGCTCTGTTCTCATGGCATTCTTTGCTGAAGAGACACATAGGTAGGTAACTGAAGCACTACATGGGAGGAAATAGAAAATGCTATCTAGTGCTCTTGTGAAAATGTTGCCATATTGTGCTCCAGACATTGGCATGCTCATGAGCTTATGTCCCTTCTTTAAAAAAAAGATACCTAGAGAACAAAGAACCTTTTGATAAAAAAAGAAAACATATTAAAATGACAAGTTTTCATTCTATTTCTGCCTACCCTTGTATGCTACTGCTTTGCACATCTTTGTCGGTGAGTGCTGCTAGGATGAGCCAAGATAAACAGAAATTAAATCATACTTGTGTAAGTTTCAACATCTTGGTTCAGTTTCTTTATGTAGCATTCACGAATCTTCTGTCACGCTCAGCTGCTGGGAAGCTCTGCAGTCCTCTCTGTGTGCTTGATTGACAGGTGTCTGAGCCACCCCTTCCTGATGATGTCACAACCAGGCTTTTTATTCTGGCTTCCTGTTTCTCCAGTGTCCGTTTGTTTGTTAACTTTGAGGCTTCTGTTAGGATTTCGCTGAGGAATCTCTCTAACTGCTGCTTTTCTGTTGCCAATCTCTTCAAGGACTTACTATGCTGGATTAACCTTCAACCTCCTGAATACCTGTCTCCAAACAATGCAAGTACTGTTTGTTTTGTGAAACTTTCAAACTTCCTGTTTACCTGCTGCAAACCCTGCATATTCAGACTACTCTGTGTAGTGCAAACTATTCAAATACTGCTATTTCTGTGAATCCTTCAATCTGCATGTTTACCTGTTTCCAAACTCTGCAAATACAATTATTCAGTGTAAACCTTCAAACTGCTGGATATCCTGTTGCCAATCTCCACAAGTACTGATTAATTTGTGTTAACCTTCAAACTACCAGCTTACCTGTTGCTATCACTGCAAGTTCTGACAACACAGTGTTAACCTTCAAACTACCTTATTACATGTTATTAATTCTGCAAGTTCTGACTACACAGTGTTTACCCTCAAACTGCCTGATTACCTGTTGCACACTCTGCAAAGACTGTCTACACAGTGTTAACTCTCAAACTGTCTGATTACCTGTTGCATACTCTGCAAAGACTGTCTACACAGTGTTAACTCTCAAACTGCCTGATTACCTGTTGCATACTCTGCAAAGACTGTCTACTCAGTGTTAACCCTCAAACTGCCTGATTACCTGTTGCATATTCTGCAAAGACTGTCTACACAGTGTTAACCTTTAGACTGCCTAATAACAAATGACCTACTCCTGCATTATTAACTGCTTCCTGTTTTACCCTTCTTCTGTCTGAGTATAAGTGACTATCCCTGCTCTCCTGATTCTGTGGAAGGCATTTCCTGAAACCAGTTCCTTATTCAGAAGTCTATCTGGCTGATATCATGAATTACTTTGGCACAGGCTAACCCTGCTCCATATCGTGAGTACTTTGTTTTTTGGAGGTTGTCGTGGGGTCACGTCCTGGATTAAACTCAGAGTGCAAGGGTGTTGTTTAAGTTCGCCCTTGCATTTGGGTCTACTACTGGATATTTCCTAACCTGACAGAACAAACGGACCATAATATGGACCCTGACGAGTTATCCAGGGCTGGGGCTCTACAAGGGCAACTTCTAGGAAATCATTCTGCTCATTTGCAATCTTTGGATTCCAAGCTTGACCAGATTACTGCTCTGCTACATAACCTCTCCGCTCCTTCTCAAGCGACGGTGACTCCTGCTGCCACTGCTACTAGCACCAATGCTGTCTTTAATCCACCTCAAACTGTTGGACAGAATATACCACAAATCCCACTTCCGGATAAATATGACGGTAATCCTGAAGAATGCCGTGGATTACTTAATCAGTGTCGTTTACACTTCAGAAACAATCCTCAAGTTTTTTCCAATTCTACTTCCAAAATCACCTTTATTATTTCTCTCTTGAAGGGTAAGGCTCTAGCCTGGGTGTCCCCTCTTTTAGAGAAGAATGATCCGTTACTACAGGATGTGGAATTATTTGTGTCCATTTTTTCTTCTGTTTTTGACAAGCCTGGGAGGTCTGCAGCTGCTGAGGCAGGATTGTTGGATCTGAGACAGGGATCCCTTTTCGGTAGCTCAATATGCTATTGAATTCAGGACTTTAGCCGCAGAAACTGATTGGAACCATGGAGCCTTAAGGGCAGCCTTTCGCAAAGGACTTTGCGAACGCCTTAAGGATGAACTAGTATTTCGGGAACTCCCCGATTCATTGGAGGGTCTTATCAATTTATGTATTACTCTTGACGCTCGGCATTCTGAACGTCTTCAGGAGAGAGATAGGAATCGGAGATCCTTTGTTAAATCTTCTCCCCACATACCATTGATTCTGGGGTTACCTTGGTTGCAGCTTCATGATCCAGTTTTCTCATGGTCTAAAGGAGAACTTATTTCCTGGGGAACTACCTGTTTCAAACATTGCCTGCAAAATCCCTCTAAACCATCCTGTCCTGTCGTAGCTATGGTGGAAGTTCCTGAATCATTGCCCAATTACTATCATGCCTTTAGTGATGTGTTTTCTAAAAAAGAGGCTGAGACGTTACCTCCACACCGGATATTTGACTGTCCTATCGAATTGTATTCAGGGGCTCCTCTACCTAAGGGAAGGACCTATCCCCTCTCTCGTCAAGAAAATGTCTCTCTTGAGGAATACATAAAGGACAACTTAGCCAGAGGATTCATTTGTCCTTCCTCTTCACCTGTGGGTGCAGGTTTTTTCTTCATTGGGAAAAAAGATGGAGGTCTTCGTCCCTGTATTGATTATCGAGACTTGAATCAGATTACTGTCAAAAACAGCTATCCTTTGCCGCTCATTTCTGAGTTATTCGATCGTCTTCAAGGTGCTTCTATTTTTTCCAAGTTAGATCTCCGTGGGGCCTACAATCTGGTCAGAATCCATAAAGGAGATGAATGGAAGATGGCATTTAACACTAGATTTGGTCACTATGAGTATCTAGTAATGCCATTTGGATTGTGCAATGCACCAGCAGTATTTCAGCACTTTGTTAACGAAATCTTCAGAGATTATCTAAATCAATTTGTTATCATTTACCTCGATGACATTCTAATCTATTCAAAAACATTACAGGAACATGTACATCATGTAAGACTGGTTCTTCAGAGGTTACGAGACAATTCCCTGTTCGCTAAATTGGAGAAATGCTCTTTTCATCAGAGTTCCATCCCCTTTTTGGGGTATATCATTTCTGAATCAGGTTTTGAGATGGATCCTGCTAAACTGTCGGCTATCAAGGACTGGCCCAGACCAACTACTCTCAAATCCCTGCAGAGGTTTCTTGGCTTTGCCAATTACTATAGAAAGTTTATAAAGAACTTTGCTGACATCACGTCTCCACTCACTTCTCTTACTAAGAAAGGGCAAAATTGAACTGGACCTCTTCGGCAGTACAGGCTTTTGAAACGCTAAAATCAGCATTTTCTCCTGCACCTCTTCTCAGTCATCCAATTCCTGATTTCCAGTTTATTTTGGAGGTTGACGCTTCCTCTATAGCAGCTGGAGCTGTTCTCTCCCAACGTGATCTGACTACCAGCAAGATACATCCTGTGGCGTTCTTTTCAAAAAAATTCAATCCTGCCGAGTTAAATTATGATGTGGGCAATAAGGAGCTTTTGGCTATAAAATTAGCTTTGGATGAATGGAGGCATTGGTTAGAGGGTACCAGTCAACCTTTTTTCATTCTGACAGATCACAAGAATCTTTTATACCTCCAAACAGCTACACGTCTCAATCCTCGTCAGGCTCGGTGGGCCTTGTTCTTCTCCAGGTTTAATTTTGTACTTTCCTATGTTCCTGGTTCAAAAAATTCCAAGGCAGATGCTTTATCTAGGCAGTTCCAATCTTCTGAACCTTCTCCATTGGATTCAGAACCTATTCTACGTCCAGTCAAAGTTTTGGCTCAAGTATCCTCTTTTCCAGTACAGGCTTTACATGCTGCTCAAGTCTGGGTACCATCTTCTTGCAAACTACCTTCTGGTATCCTGTATGTACCCAAAGGATTACGTCTTCAGCTTCTACGTTGGGCTCATGACAACATTTCAGCAGATCATCTGGGAATAACCAATACATTGTGGAAACTGAAGCAGCATGTTTGGTGGTCCACTATGAGGAGGGATGTTAAGGATTATATTGCTGCTTGTAGTTCTTGTGCTTCGAACAAACAATCTTCTCATCGACCATTTGGTCTATTACACCCTCTTCCTATTCCTCATTACCCTTGGTCTCACTTATCCATGGACTTTGTTACAGATCTTCCTGTTTCTGCTGGAAATGCGACCATTTGGGTAGTGGTAGATCGGTTCTCCAAGTCTGCTCACTTCATACCTCTTCCAGGCTTGCCTACAGCTCAAAGACTTTCTGAACTCTTTGTTCTACATATATCTCGTTTACATGGTTTTCCCACTGACATAGTCTCAGATCGTGGAGTCCAATTTGTTTCCAAATTTTGGAGATCTTTTTGTAAACACTTCAGAATCAACATATCACTTTCTACTGCACACCATCCTCAATCCAACGGACAGACTGAGCATGTAAATCAAGCCTTGGAATCTTTTCTAAGACATTATGTAGACCATCACCACTCCAACTGGTCTCAGTTATTGCCTTTGGCGGAATTAGCTCACAACTCACGTTATAACGCCTCATTACAGACCTCTCCCTTTAAGGCAGCTTATGGATTTGAACCTAGAACCTTTCCTATGATTACCAGTTCTACTGAAGTCCCTGGAGCAGATCGTATAGTGAAAAATCTCAGTAATCACTGGCAACTCATTCATCAAAATCTACTCTCTTCTTCCTTAAGACATAAGAAATATGCTGATCGCAGAAGGTGCAAGGCTCCTTTACTTCATACTGGAGACAGAGTATTTTTATCCACCAGATTCATACGTCTAAAACAACCTTGTAACAAGTTGGGTCCTAAGTACATTGGACCTTTTCGAATTGTTTCCAGAGTTTGTTCTTCTGCATACCGCCTGGCCTTACCCAAGACTCTCAAGATCCATCCAGTGTTTCATGTCTCCCTACTCAA
This sequence comes from Bombina bombina, assembly GCF_027579735.1. Classification (NCBI taxonomy): domain Eukaryota; kingdom Metazoa; phylum Chordata; class Amphibia; order Anura; family Bombinatoridae; genus Bombina; species Bombina bombina. The sequence continues at coordinate 320,327,281 of NC_069499.1, read as the reverse complement.
GCCAGTCATCTACAATCAGTACTCTATCAAGAGTAAACCACCTCCTCCACTTTCGGTAGAGGGAACTTCTGAGTTTGAAGTCAGCCAGATTCTCGATTCCATGCTACGGGGCAATCGGCTGTACTACCTGGTCCATTGGAAGGGTTATCCTATCTCTGAACGATCTTGGGAACCGGCCTCTCATGTTCATGCTCCAGCTCTTGTCAAGTCTTTTCACAAGAAAATACCCTGCCAGGCCCGGTCGGGTCCCCCGGAGGGGTCCTTGAGGAGGGGGCACTGTCACGCTCAGCTGCTGGGAAGCTCTGCAGTCCTCTCTGTGTGCTTGATTGACAGGTGTCTGAGCCACCCCTTCCTGATGATGTCACAACCAGGCTTTTTATTCTGGCTTCCTGTTTCTCCAGTATCCGTTTGTTTGTTAACTTTAAGGCTTCTGTTAGGATTTCGCTGAGGAATCTCTCTAACTGCTGCTTTTCTGTTGCCAATCTCTTCAAGGACTTACTATGCTGGATTAACCTTCAACCTCCTGAATACCTGTCTCCAAACAATGCAAGTACTGTTTGTTTTGTGAAACTTTCAAACTTCCTGTTTACCTGCTGCAAACCCTGCATATTCAGACTACTCTGTGTAGTGCAAACTATTCAAATACTGCTATTTCTGTGAATCCTTCAATCTGCATGTTTACCTGTTTCCAAACTCTGCAAATACAATTATTCAGTGTAAACCTTCAAACTGCTGGATATCCTGTTGCCAATCTCCACAAGTACTGATTAATTTGTGTTAACCTTCAAACTACCAGCTTACCTGTTGCTATCACTGCAAATTCTGACAACACAGTGTTAACCTTCAAACTACCTGATTACATGTTATTAATTCTGCAAGTTCTGACTACACAGTGTTTACCCTCAAACTGCCTGATTACCTGTTGCACACTCTGCAAAGACTGTCTACACAGTGTTAACTCTCAAACTGCCTGATTACCTGTTGCATACTCTGCAAAGACTGTCTACACAGTGTTAACTCTCAAACTGCCTGATTACCTGTTGCATACTCTGCAAAGACTGTCTACTCAGTGTTAACCCTCAAACTGCCTGATTACCTGTTGCATATTCTGCAAAGACTGTCTACACAGTGTTAACCTTCAGACTGCCTGATAACAAATTACCTACTCCTGCATTATTAACTGTTTCCTGTTTTACCCTTCTTCTGTCTGAGTATAAGTGACTATCCCTGCTCTCCTGATTCTGTGGAAGGCATTTCCTGAAACCAGTTCCTTATTCAGAAGTCTATCTGGCTGATATCATGAATTACTTTGGCACAGGCTAACCCTGCTCCGTATCGTGAGTACTTTGTTTTTTGGAGGTTGTCGTGGGGTCACGTCCTGGATTAAACTCAGAGTGCAAGGGTGTTGTTTAAGTTCACCCTTGCATTTGGGTCTACTTCTGGATATTTCCTAACCTGACATCTTCCCTCCCTTTTCATTTCTGCATTTTTTTTTTTTTTTTTTTTTAAATCTTTTTATTAGGGAAAGGATAAATCATACATGGTGTCATGCTGTCTTGAGCCAAAAAGGTTACATTGTAACATAAAAACTTCCATATATATGTATTCCAACATCATACAAAAAACAAGGAATAACCAAAAATAAATTCAAAACATATAAATACACAAGACAACAATTAACATCATCTCTACTGTAGTATTACCATACCGCGGCTTTTATAACATTTCCTGATCAAAATGTTGCTATACTATATATTATAGATTCCCTACTTATTACAAGGATAGACCACGGGTGTATCGGAAAACACCGTAGAAAAAAGACCCAGAAGAAAAGAAAGAAAGAGAGAGAGAGGAGAAGAAAAAAAGAAAAAAAAGAAAAAAAAAGGACCCCAACACTCCCCGCTCTCGATAATCCTCACCCCGGCCCCGTCATTGGAGGGTTCACTAGGCTTTTTAACCATCTCTATAATTCCTTATCCACGATTGAGGGAATATTCCAAGTATTACCAGTTCAGAAAAACTGATCAAAGAAAGGAAGGGGGACAAAATTTGCTTCTGGACCGGAGTTGGGAATGTTGCAATTACGGAGGCCCAACCAATCAAATATTTTTTGATTCTGGACTCCTTTACCTATTGTAAATGAAATGATTCATAAATAATCTGTTCTCTAATACCTTTCAGTATAGAAGCCAAACTAGGAGCTTTAACAGACTTCCAGTTCTTTTTTTTTTTTTTTTTAACTTTCTTTTTATTGAGCAAAGTTAGCGATACAGATAGACCCATTCCTTTGGGTTTTGATACATTCAAAGTGATAAACAGTTTTATTTATTTTTCCCCCTCTATTTCGTCCCCCCTCCCCCCAAGCCCTCTCAGATTTGTATTACTAATTGGTTAAGTTGTTTCTTTTTTCTTACATTGGACTATCCTGTCCAATAGTGTTTCTATTGTCAGGAAAAAAAAAAATAAAGAAAAGAAAAGAAAAATACAGATTTTCCTCTCCTCAGCCCCCCCGACCCCCCCCCCCCGCCGATCTAGTCTATATAAAAACTATCCCATTCAATCCTGATCTCTATACACTGAAGACCATTCACCTCTCAGATGGGCATTTAGAAAGTACCCTGTTTGTAAAAAGGGGAGCAGTATCTGTTTTTGCTTTTGTATGTCTAGAGTTTTTATATAGCATTCCCATTTTTTAAGAAACGTCGATGTACGTCGAGTTGTGTTGAATTGAGCATCATATTGCTCAATGAGTAGATGTAGCCGCAATTTATGAATAAGATGTTTTACCATAGGGCATTTCCTCTCTATCCACAGGGACAGAACACAGCTTCTGGCTAATAGGAAGATTAGAGGTAAAATAGGACAGAGTCTATTAAGACTAGTATTCCAATTTAAGAAACAAATCATCTCTAATCCAATAGTGAGTTTGAGCTTAAAGGTTGTTAATAGCCAGTATTGTAATCTGCCCCAGAAATTCTTGATGCGAGGACAGTCATGAAAATAATGGTATAAATCTGGGGCATGAGTTAAGCATTTAATACAATGATTATCAATCGACGAGTTCCAATGTGAGATACGTTTAGGAGTAAGATAGTCTTGGTTCAGCATGCGAACCTGAGATTCTCTCAGTTGCGAGGATAGGGTAGCTTTTTTAGTCTTTTCTAGACTCATTTTAAGAATTGGAGTAGTTATATTTCCAATCCTTTGCTTCCACTTGTCTAAAAGAGATTCTTGTAGTTCTGGTATGGTTTTACGTAATAAAATTTGATAAATTAATGTAATTGAGTACCGTCCATTTTTAAATGCGGCATGTATGGGCACAAAAAGGTGAGGGAGACCAAAAATGTTTATTTTTGTCTTTAAGGTTATTAATATAGTGCCTTGTCTGTAGGTAGGCAAAAAAGTGGGTATGGGGTATATTAAATTGTTTATTTAATTCCTGGAAAGATTTCACTGTATGAGTGGACTGATCCAGAAGGCAACCATCCAGTTCTTAAAAATAATATGTCTAGTAGTAAGTATGATAATATTAACTATGCGTCTATCTATATTCAATCTGACATCAGTGACCAAAAAAAGAATGTCTTCTAGAGAAAGGGAGTGCGATATCTTAAAAACCCTGTTTACCCAAAATTGTATTTTATACCACAACTGTCGAATCTTTGGACAAAACCATAACATATGAGCCAGATCCGCACATGGGCATGAACATCTATAACAGACTGCACCTTGTTCTGGATAGAATCTGGATAATTTAACCAGCGTTAGATAAAGATTGTTGATTAATTTTAGATGAGATTCTTTCCAGCCCACTGATATAGGATAACTAGAAGCCTGAGAGAGGCTGAGTACAATCTTCTCTGTATCAATTGTTTCAATAGTCGACCTCCAAGAAGCACATAGTTTATCCATAGCCAGAGTACCTTGTTTGGACAGCATTACATCATAAATTAGAGATATAGATGCCTCTCCCCCTCTAAATTTCTGGATACACATCTTCACGTCTGACCAATCAGATGTGAAAGAAGCGTACCATTTCTGAGATGAGACATAATGTTGGATCTGGAAATACGCATATTGATTCCTACATGGAAGAGCAAACTTTTGACACAGGGTGGTCTAAGGATGAATTCGAAAATCAGGAGTCAACAGTTGAGATATGTCTTTAAGCCCCTTCTCTCGCCAATTTTTAAACACCATCTGCTCTATACCCGGAAGAAAGAGTGGGTTACCCATAATCGGCAGGAATTCAGAAAATGCAGGATCAATTTGAAGAGCATGATCAGCTTTATGCCAAGCAGATATTATATTCTTAAATGAGCGCAGTTTCTTAACATGTATCTGTAAATTTGGAGATGCGCAGTGCAAGAGAGCACACAATGACCAAGGAGAAACCAAGTGTTCTTCAAGAGCATGTGACGAGACTATATTAGATTGGGCAATCCAATCAAATGCAAATTTCAATAAAGTTGCCAAATTATAAAATTTGATATTTGGAAGAGCCAACCCAGCTGCAGGAAATTTATTGGTCAATCTCTTAATTGATAAGCGCGGCTTTTTGCCTTTCCAAATAAATTGAGAAAACCAAGACTCCATTTTCTTTAAATCTTTATTTAATATATATAATGGCAGGTTTTGCAACAAATATAAAATACGCTGAAAAATTAATGTCTTGATAACACTTATGGAAGCTGAAATAGAAAGCGGAAAGATCCTCCACAACTGTAAATCATCTTGAATCTTCTGGAAAAGGGGTAGAAAGTTTTCCTGATACCAGAATTTAGGATTTTTATTTATATCCAGACCCAAATATTTGATGCTTCTTACTCTTCTGAACTTAGTTACGGTTACTTTCCCCTCTTCCGGACCCAGCCACATTATTTCACTCTTATCAATATTAATCTTATATCCTGAAAAGGAGCTAAATTCCTCCTGAACTATTTCTGGAATAGCAATCGCAGTATTCTGGATAAATATTAACATATCGTTTGCGTATAATAAACGTTTTAAACTTTGCATTCCAAGTGGAATCCCCTTTAATACATCTCTTAACCGAACTGCAAGAGGTTCTAGCGCAATATTAAAAAGGAGGGGGGACAACGGGCATCCCTGCCTCGTTCCCCTTTGTAAAACAATTGGCGCCAAGATAGTTTGATTGATCAACAGAAATGATCTGGGATTCTGATAAATTTTCCTGACAAAGTTATCTGAAAAGCCGAATTTAGCGAGTGTAGAGAAAAGATGCAACCACGATATACTATCAAACGCTTTGACAGCATCTAAAGTTAACACAGCCCGGTCTTCCACGCCGCTATCAATTCTAAGTGGCTCACTATTCCACATATAATCCACAAGCGTAATTCATTTCCGAATATTTTTCGTCGGATTACGAGCGGTCATAAATCCTGTCTGGTCAGGATGAATAAGATTATCCAGACAATATGAGAGTCTGGCAGATAAGACTGACGCTAAAATTTTATAATCAGCGTTAAGCACTGAGATTGGCCTATAAGAAGCAGGGTCCATAGGATCTTTGCCTTTTTTTAAAATTAAAGAAATATTAGCAGCTGTAAAGAGGTTAGAGATAGGATTATCGGAAGAAAAGTAAAAATTGAAAAGTTTTACTAATATGGGGGTAATTTCCTCAGCTAATATTTTATAATACTCTGCGGGTAGCCCATCTGGGCCTGTTGCTTTACTCATCTTTGCAGCTTTTATTGCAGTAATGATCTCTTCCTTATTAAAAGGTGCATTCAATCTTCCCAGATTTTCTGGTTGTATTCTAGGCACCTTGGTCTTAGACCAAAAATTTTCTTGTTTCTTTAAATCAGCAGGGACCTCCGTATAAAGCTGTTGATAGTATAAAGAAAAAGCATTAGATATATCCTAAGTCTCATTGTAATAGGTTCCCTCTACCTGAATAACAGGAATACAATTTCTCCTATTCCTAGTTTTAACCAATCTGGCAAGATTTTTTACCGAACAGCCGTGAAAACTTTTAAAGCGTAGATTAATTTTGTGTTCTTCTTCATGATGTTTTTGTAATAGAAATTCCTCTCTCTCTTTTTTCATTTCAAGATATTTAGACCAATTATGCATCGAACGACTCAAATAATAATTTCTGAAAGCATTCCTGACTTGATTCGTTAATTGGACTTCCTGGGGCCTTTTTTTCCTGTTAAAAATAACCATGTAGCCTTTAATGGCGCCTCGTATGACCGCCTTAGATGCCTCCCAGAAAGTTTCAATTTTCTGTAAATGGGCAATATTAAATAGACAAAAATCCTTGAAGCTCTGTTTTAACCAGAGTGTGAATCTAGGATTATTCACAAGATAACGGGGAAGGAAAAATGCAGAACCTTTCATATTAGACATAATCTGTCTATCCAAGACTAGAGAAATAATAGCATGATCTGTAACTACAATTTCTCCAATTGCGGCCTCTATTCGCCCAATAGATAAACCCTCTGCTAAAAGAAACATATCTATTCGCGAGAAAGTTTTATGAACTTTAGATTCACAAGAGAACTGTCGATCGTCAGGGTTAAGATTCCGCCAGATATCTACCAGTTGTAGCTTTCGATAGAATTTACTAAAATGTTTAGAGCATCTCCTATTCTCTGAGACATTCCTTTGTGAGAAACAGTCCAGCTCCGGACACATGGTCACGTTAAAATCGCCCCCTATAATAAGATTCTGCTTAATGAAAGGAAATAATTTAATTTTAATTTTGTTCCAAAATTCAATTTTAAATTTATTAGGAGCATATATATTATAGAGAATAAACTCCTCATTATTAATGACAATACGTAAGACAATATATCGGGCGTCCACATCTATTTCTCTATCAGAGATTTTATAATCTAAGGATTTATTAATTAATATGACAACACCACATTTCCGTCTTATGGCATCCGTGGCAACAACCTCCCCAACCCATTTAAACTTCAATTTATCAGCTTCCTGTTTACTTAAATGAGTCTCCTGTAAAAATGCGATATCAGGCTTCTCTTTTGCTAAAGTTTTAATAATTAATTTACGTTTGAGTGGGTAAGAAATTCCTCCCACATTCCATGACACTATTTTAAGCTGCATCGCAATTTAAAACTCCATCCTACATGACAATCTTTGACGGGGGGGTGGAGGGAGCGGGGGGGGGGGGAAGAGGAAGGAAGAAGAAGAAGAAAAAAAAAAAGGGGGAAGTCTCTAAATTGTTACTAAAAAAAGCAACAACTTTAATTCCATTTCTATCTTCCTTAGAACTCTGCATTAATTCCACACTAACTATATGAAAATCTATTTGAAGATTGATAAGGACATGTAAGTTCCAAAATTATATATGAAATTATTTTTTATAATATAAAATAAGGATGGTATTTTTGAACTGCGTCATCATTGACGAATCAAGGACAATATTATTTTCTGAGTGTTACTTTAACTATATTAGTATATACAATTGCAACAAGTTACAAAAGTAAGCATGCAGAACTGAGTTAGTAGATTAAAATTGAACTATATTACTATATACACTTAAAAGGTTAGAAAAGTTAGCATACAAAACTGAGTTAGTAGAGTAAAATATAACTATATTAGTATATACCATTGAAACATCTTCTAAAAGTAAGCATACAGAACTGAGTTAGTAGAATAAAATATAAATATATTACTATATACCATTGAAACATGTTAGAAAAGTAAGCATGCAGAACTGAATAAGTATAGTAAAATGTAATTGCCATTTTAACCAACTATACAATGTACTCCTATCATCAAATTTATTTTCATTCTCTTTGTATCTTTATTGGAAAAGCAATAATTTCAGTTTAGATGCAGGCACATTGTGTGTGAAAACATTATTGTGTTCTTCTTTTCTTATTGGTTGGTAAATCCATGCACCAATAAAGAAGTGTTTTACATTGTATAGAACCAAAAACGTAGATGGCTTTTTTTTTATATAAAAAAAAATATTAGAGAATGAAGCAAATTTAAAATTGAAGTGAATTATATATTTTTTTAAAATGGCATGTTCTATTACAATCCCAATAGAAAAAAAATTGGTTCAGTGTCCAATTATTGTAATTGTAGTTTTAAGCATAATTTTTATGTTTTGAAAATAAAAAATTACTTGGATTAATTACATTTATTTTTTAAATTCAAAATTTTTTTTAATATTTTTTTTTTATAGATATGAAAAGTAGGAGAATGAAGTGTGAACAGCCACCACGCTACCTCAGGTCAATGTTGGCGCAAACACCCAGAAGTGAAGCTCTTTCTCCACCTTTGCCAATAACACTATTGGATATTGAATGATCTCCCAAACCATATGAAGTTTTTCATGAAAACACACAGACAGGTAATGACTTATTTTTTAAGTTTTAAATAATATATTTTAGGTTTTGGATTTAATAGTATTCTATCTTTATCTTTGTAATTACGTTCATAGATATTACCATGGAAGACATGGAAAATAGTATGGAAATGGAAGATTTTCAAAATCCTGATAGTGTGCCAATATTTGAAGCCTTAAGTTCAGATGATACTCAACCAAGGATAGAAGTTTTAACAACAATGATGGTAGATAAAGGTATGTTTCATAATCAGTAATCTTAAATCTAAGAAAATCTAAGTTTTAACTAATACATATTGTATATTTCTACTAGGAGTTGGCTCAGATGAAAGCTTTAAAGGAGTGGACATAAGTGTAGAAGCCAACATAGTAGATAACCTAGATAACAGCGCATCAGGAGATAATATTTGTGATTAAATAAACCATATTATACATTGCATATGTATATGTAAATGGAATTAAAATTTTCTTTGCCTTTATTTTTCTACAGATTTATCTTCAACATCAACTACTGAAACTGAAGACAAACATACTCAGAGTTGTCTTGAAGATCATGTTAAACAAAAAATTTCTAAAATTCGGGCAACTTTGGGAATGTTAATGGAGCAAGTAGATTTTTTATACCGTAAATATGTTATTTGATTTAATTTTTTGTTTTGTCATGATGATTGTCAGAAGAATGACAATTAATAAATGAGAAAAACTTTTTTGGTGAAGAATCAATAGTGATTTTGAATTTATGTAAATAAACCTTTTTTTGGGGCATAAAAAAATGTGTCTTTATTAAACAATAACATTTTTAACTTAAAGAACACAAATAATAACTAATTAAAAATATATCGAAGAAAACAATTAACATAAAATAAAACTTTAGGGACTAAGGTGTTATAAATAATAAATGAAACGTTCACTGCAGACGTGGCCTCTTTGGGTCTGTTGTACCCTCCCTTTCACTGACAATAGACAACAGAGATTGTAATGTCCTTTCACTGATGGATAAAGCTCTGTTAATTTGCAGGTTTTTCTCTTCATCCATCCGCCTCTGCCACTGGAACATTTCTCTTTGCAGCTGTCATTTTTGCCTTTCAATGTCATTCCTTTGCATTTCCAGTTCAAAATTTTTTCTGACAGAGCTGCCCAGCGGTCAATATTAGTGTTAATAATATTTTGCATATCTCTGTGGTCCTCTCTGTATTGCCTTGCAAGGGTCAACATTTCCCTTAACCCCACATCAGCCAATAGTCCTTCTGCCGGTGTATTATCAATATTTATACCACCTGTTTTGAGTGCAATTGGTTGTGCCTGTGTTTCAACAGGTTCCTCCAGGTTTTCCGGTGTGTGTATTTCATCCGGTTATGCATCTCCACATTCTTCAAGAATATCTGGAGTCTCTCTTCCATCATGCCCTCCTGGTGGTTCATCTTGAATGGGATTTTCCACTATTGGCATGAGATTGATAGTGATCTCCCTTGATGAGTTTTCTTCTTCTAGATCAAGACATAACAAATTGTTAGTAAATAAAAATAAAATTTTCTAAAAACACTTGCATAAATAGAATAGGAGAGAGCAGATGCAACAGTCATACACAAATTTAAGTTATATTATATATATATATACATATGTGATACATACCATCAAATAATGGAGATGAATGTCCAGTCAATCTCTGGAAAATACGTCCCAAATCACCTATAAAAAAAAAGTTTTTTTAGTCAATGTAACCATATATTCAAACGCTATTACATTCAGTGAAATTTCTATTAGTAAAATTATTAATTAAAATGTACTTTGCAATTAACTGGACACTGAACCAAAAATAATATTTTTTAGAATAAGATATATAGCATGGAATTTCAATCAACTTTCTAATGTAATACAATGATCAATTCTCAAAAAGAAAATAATGATAAAATTTAAACCCATTAGAAAGTTGCTTACAATTGCGTGCATACTCTACATGAATCCTCATTTAAAATAATTTGTACAGTGTCCCTTTCATGAAAATCTAAGATCATTGCTATTTGTCCTTCAAATTCCATTCCATCTGTAAAAGATCTCAAACTCGATTATGTCAATAATGACATTTGACATTTTTTTTCTCCAAAAAAATAAATAAATATTTGATAGATAAAAGAGATAAAACACACAACATTGAAATTATTCATTAAATTTGTAAATTACTTACCAGTTGCTCTGCCAACACCAGTTTCTGGAGTGCTGGTCCTTACATCAGGAAGTGTGTCCGCCAATGAAGTAGTGTGTGTAACATTAGATGTGGAGCGTATGAATTGGCCATGTGAAAAACTGGCCGAAGGTCTGGAACCAGCTGCACTGGGTGGTCTGGAAACAGCAGAAGACAAAGTAGAACAAGTGGGCACTTCGTTGTTACTCCTCACAGGCTCTGCTTGTGTTGTTGGTGTTGCTTTTAAAAAAAAAAAGAAAAAAAAATAATACTTTATTTTTATTTTTATTTCTAGTTTAAACTGAAAGCTAAAAGTGTTAATAATAATATAATCACAGCAGTGAATGAAGGCTCAATCATTAAAGGGACATGCCACCCACATTTTTTCTTTTATGATTTAGAAAGAGAATGCAATTATAAACATATTTCTAATTTACTTATATTATCTAATTTGTTTTATTCTCTTGATATTCTTTGATGGAAAAGCATATCTAGATATGATCACTAGCTGCTGATTGGTTGCTGCACAAAGAAACCTCATGTGATTGGCTCACCATGTGCATTGCTTTTTCTTCAACTAAGAATATCTAGAAAATGAAGCAAAATAAATAATGGAAGTAAATTGTAATGTTGTTTAACTTTCTATTCTCTATCTGAATCATGAAAGAAAGATTTTGGGTTTAGTGGCCCTTTAAAGGGACATGAACAAATAAAATTTCCTTTCGAAATCTCATAAGAAAATGCTTTTTCAAAAATATTTAATTGCATTATGTTTTTGGCTTCATTGGATTGATATACTTTGATGAAAAGCAAATCTATACAGGCAAAGTAAATGATCATTGGTTGATGCACATAGATGGGTCATATGACTGCGTCAACTATGTGCATAGCTATGTCTGAAAAAAGTATATGTTTAGAAAGCGGAGAACAATTATATAATCTAATTTTGAAAGATGTTAAAAATAATATTCTATACTCAAATAACGCTACATGGAACTCAATAGAGCAGAGATTTAAGAAGGCATGTGATCTGGGGTCAGTCTCATGATTAATGTCGAACATACCATGTTACACAACATCTATATTTTTGTAATAGTTTCAAAATACATTATTTCTATTGTCATTATCTCTTTAAGGAGTTTCTATGCAATACTGGTTTGTAAATGAACACATGGGTGTTATCTTTAGGGATCACTATATTTATAATCAACAAATGTATATTTCCATTATAGCTATAAAAAAAAGGCAGTATAACAACCCTATTATTGTACAATCCCTTATACATATATGCGACATAAATGATTACAGTATTTGGGGCCTAAATGGCCTATATGGATTCAGATACGGAAGCGTAAGAAGTCAGATCATGTTATTTTTAAGAAATATATATTGGAGACAATGAGCTATCATAATTTAACAAACATTTTTGCATCAATTATGTTGTACATTTACCTCTTAAATCACTGTCACAATCATCCATTATGCCAGTGATGATCTCTGGTCCCAGACGCTGAACAAGCTTCTGCTCATAATTATTGAGGTCTGCCACATATGCTGGTCCACCTCCGGTAGCACGTGCCGAATTTTTTTCTCTGGCCAATTTAGCTTTGGCGAAACGTTTAATGTCTTTGTAACGCTTCTTCAGCTGATCGACATCCTTTTTTCCTGGACCCTGGGCACTAACAGCATCGCTGATCCTTTGCCAGATCTGCTTCCTCCTAGAAAAATTTGTCTGTTTGACACGACATCCAAACAAATAATCATAAGAGTCAATAATCATGTCAATCAAAACAACGTTTTTCTGATGAGAAAAGTGAGGATTCTTGGATTTTGAAGCGGTTTCAGATCCAGATGAAGCCATATCGAATTTGTAAATAAAGATCACAAAAAATAACGCTCTGTAATCACTCTCCAAAAATTTTGGAACAATAATAAAGTTGTTTAGAAAAGTTGTACATTTATAGGAACAAAATTCTATTCCCGCGACTACTATGACGTTCGTGACACCTTGCATGTCACGTGTTAACAATTGGCCAGACAATTCAACTGAAAGTTAAGTACATCAGCTTAGTCGCGGTGAGCGAGGCGTCAAATTTATCAATATTCCGCCACTGCTCGCGGCGGGCTAGACGTGTCTATTTATTGTGGGATTATTAGTACATAGCAACAGCGGACACCATTTCGCCCGCGGCGAGTAACGGCGAGTTTAGCCGGGTCTACAATGACGGATGAATTGACGGCTTAGTACATGGAGCCCTTAGCGTTGAGGATGTATTCTGATGACAATAGGTGAATGTCACATGTAAATGAGTATTTCCTTTGTACTAGGAACAAAGAGGTTACATGAATAGACCTTTACTGTAACCTTACGAGGCATGAATGAGCTATTGTATTAGTCCATTTCAAGAGTTGTTCAGTTGAAAATTTGTTTGCGATGTTGAGCTTTTAAAAAACAAAACAATATAGCATTGTGATCACTTGAGAAACTCAGTGAGCAATTTGGTTGGAAATGTAAAAGTTTTTTTTTGGAGCAAATTGCAGATAGATTGTGATCAAACCTTGGATCCTTACCAATATCTTTTGTGTTTGAGGGGTTACTAAGGCACCACTAATCCTTATTATTAATCTCAAATTCTCAAAGGTGCCAACAGGACTAAATTCTTCAAAATGTCTCTTTATTGCTTGTGTATTTATCTATCAAGCTGACTAAAGATCTGCTACTAGTATTCCTACTTTCAAAGGGACAGTGAAATCCAAATGAAACATAAATAAATTGGATAGAGCATACAAATTTAAACAATGTTCTATTTTACTTCTATTATAAGTTATGCTTAGTTCTCTTTGTATTTTTTTGTTAAAAAGTAATGAGTTGAGTACAGGAGTACTGGCAGCAATGTTTACAACAATATTGCAATGTTATAGTTGCAAGCACTGCTGCCATAGAATGCTATAGACAAGTGCCCACTCTTAAGCTCCTATCAGCCTACTTAGAGCTACCAAAGCGGCCGACAGCTAAAAGTAATTTACAGCTCCATTTTAGTACCAGGTTTCCATTTAAATATTTTGCGCATTAAGTGCAGTCGCTCTTTTCGTGTAGCTGTAAGTTAACGTGTTAACGCTTCCATCTGACGTTGGATTTCTTTAAAATCAAATAGTTGCTAAGGTAACCCGACCTTACGTTGTAATCTCTGGTTTGCTGTAACACGTAGGCATTCTATAAAAATGCATTGTGAAAAAGACATGATAAGGTTTAATGCTGTAAAATAAAAGATTTCTTTACACTTTTGTTAAGTTGCTTTTTGTGTAATGTTGTTATTTTTTGTTTCAATACGTATTTTAACACTGCTTAAAAAGCATATTCCGTCGTCCTACATTACAATCGACTATTTCTGCAATAGATTTAATATATGTTTTCTTATCTCTGTTGAATAACTTGTTTGTGGAATGAGAATAATATAAACTAAGCTTTGTTTGAAGGTTTAATTTAAGGGAATTATTCTTTAACAGAAAAAGAAATCAAAGTACTGTATGAGGCTATGAAAAACATCATAATATAGAAACTGTTGTACAACTGTCTAAGCTCATTACATTGGTTTGCAATTAAGATAATGCATTTTATACTGCTAAACAGCACAATTACTCTGCAAGCAATGAGGACTATGCTGACGGTCTAAAATATATCTGGCAATAAAGTTTTAGGTTTCTATGATTGCGGCACTGAGGATCAAGACCCTAGTGAATGTGTTTTTTATTTTGTACAGTATCTATAAGTTATATGTGTAGAAATCTCATTAAAGGGAAATCAAAAGATTTATAGCACTTTGCTTTATTTTGAAGTTTGCTTACACAACCTAGACATGAGAACTTGCGATTTTAATACATAATATTCTGAGCTGTAAAGCTCTAGTATGGGATGAATTCATTCTGAAATGATTCAGTCTTACCATAGACAAACAATGACTAGATCTTAACATCAGTTTCTACTCATTTTCAGTTAAAGGGGTAGTGTATTGTAAAATAAGTTTCCCCTAAAGGTGTTTACAATGAGTTGTTATACAAGCTGCATAGTTTAAAATGCATGAGAGATTGTTCCTTTTTATATATTTTTTTTGTAAATTAAATAGCTGTCACTCCAAACTAAAACCACAACCTAATTAAATAGGCTCAGCTTCCAGTGATAGTAGATGCCATTAGCTTATATCTATATATTTATACAAACATCTTCTTCATCTTGTGACCAAACTTAGGTCTTAATATTCAAAGGTTCTCCAGCTTGGAGAAAAATTGCAGTTCAGACTTTACAGGGACAAGATCTCCCTCATTTCTATATATGTAGGAGAGACAAGACCAGTGCAGTTACAGCACTGCGTGATATGAGGATTTTGTTACGCTTACACTTTAGGCTTTATATTTTAAATTGCTATAAACTTTAGATTGAGTCCTTTCAGTGTTATAAAATTTAAGCTTTACAATTTCTCATTTATATTTTAATACATTTAGATCTAGCTCTAGCAGTGATTTTACAAATTCTGATTATGTTTTGAAAGTTTCTGTGTCACTTTAAAAAAATTATGATCATACTCTGTAGCTTTTACAAATTACAGCTTCAGAAAGTGGGATGGACAGGGCAGTTCCTTTGTCTGAACATGGGAGTTTTCAGGTTATGTCTGAAGCTCTCTAACAGGTCAGCATTTTAAATACAAGCTGGTCTCACTGATTTGTCTTGCCAGCTGTATGCAAGTGAAGTTGCTCAAAATACATAATACCTTTATTTTAACCCCTTAAGGACCGGGCATTTCAGACAAAAAGGCATTTTTAGCATTTTTGCCATCACTACATTTAAACAGAAATAGAGCCTTTTTTATATTTACCTATCAAAACTATATATATATATATATATATATATATATATATATATATATATATATATATATATATATATATATATATATATATATATAAAATAATGAGGAGTGCACTCGCCAGGACTTTTCAGAAGTTTTAATTCCAATATGTGAACGTTTTCGGGGGGTTAGCCCCTTCTTCAGACATACAAAGATACAATATGAACAAACCCACACCAGACACCCTTAAATAGATAGGTCAGCCAATCACTAGCTCTCTAGGTGGGTTGCCACTCACAGGGCGTGGACACTCCCCTATCAACCAATGAGGCTGGCCAAGTATACAACTAACAGTGCATAAGAATATACATATATACAGCAGGAAGAGACATAATATGCATGCTGAATATATAAGAGATACAGCAATGTAATACAATATAATACAACATAGCATTCAATGACAGGCACAAAATGATGTAATAGACAAGTCAAAACCACCAAATCTAAAAATAGACAGACATAAGCACAAAGATACTGTGAGGGCCAATTTGTCAATATAAATGTAGCATAACTTAGTCAATGTGACTATCCGTGTAACAATGTGCATGACAATATCCTGAACTTTTATATATATATTTTCATGCCACCATTTCACCGCCAAATGCGATCAAATAAAACAAAAATTAGTTTTCACTTAAATTATGGCACAAATGGTTATAAATGCTTCTCTGGGATCCCTTTTGTTCATAAATAGCAGACATATATGGCTTTGGCATTGCTTTTTGGTAATTAGAAGGCCGTTAAATGCCGCTGCGCACTACACTTGTATTATGCCCAGCAGTGAAGGGGTTACTTAGGTATTTTGTACCATTAATTGTAGCTTTGGTGTAGAGATCAGCCTCCCATCTGAAACATCCTACCCCCTGATCTCTCCCTGACCCCTCTCAAACAGCTCTCTTCCCTCCCCCACCCCCCAAAGGTCACCCCCTTCTTAAGTACTGGCAGAAAGTCTGCCAGTACTAAAATAAAAGGTTGCTTTTTTTATAACTGTTTTCTTTTTTTAGGTTTTCTGCAGTATATTTTCCCTCTTACCCCCAACCTCCCTGATCCCCCCCAAACAGCTCTCTAACCTTCCCCCCTCTACTTATTTGCTGCCATCTTAGGTACAGGCAGCTGTCTGCCAGTACCCAGTTTGCAGCAAATTAGGTAATTGAAAAAAATTAATTAAAATACCCTTTTTTCTGTAGTGTAGCTGCCGCCCCTCATTACTCTCCCCTTTCCCCCTCCTAGATCCCTTTCCCTCAATGGATCCCACATAGGATCCCACTCAATGCCCTTCCTCCCTCCCTCTGCCCTCACTTCCCGGCTCTTTTTTTCCCCCTAACGTGTTGTGTCGTGTAGCGGTCCTACCCACTCCCTCCTCCCACCTCCTCCAGAGATGGGCCACGCACACCTCCCTCATTACTCTCCCACCCACCAATAATCAGCACCACCATTGTGCGATGCAGAGAGTGCCACATTGATAACTCTGCAAATTTGTTTCTGCAGAGAGATTGCGGCAGAGAGAAGCTTAGTACTACAGTGACGTACAGGCTACGTTGCTGGTCCTTAAGAGCATAACGACCAGCGTCAAACAGGGTACTGCGCTGGTCATTAAAGAGATAACTAACAGAAATGTAATATATACTAAAATATAGATAAAAAGCAAGTTAAATTGTAGCAAAAGCATTTCAGTTTATTTTGTAATTAATGCAAACAGAGCCTTTGAGGCCCATTTATCAAGCTCCGAATGGAGCTTGATATGAAGACCGCTGCTCCATAACCCTGTCCGCCTGCTCTGATGAAACGGACAGGAATCGCCGCAATTCAACTGGATTGAGTATGATCGGGTTGATTGACACCTCCCTGCTGGAGGTGGAGTTGCACCAGCAGCTCTTGTGAGCTGCTAGTGCAATGTTGAATACGGAGAGCGTATTGCTCTCCACATTCAGCGAGGTCTTGCGGATCAGATCCGCAAGACCTTTGATAAATTGGCCTCTTTATATCAGCCTCAGGGTTTGCCCAGTTACCTTCTCTCCCCATGTGAAATTTTGTATCCCAGAGAGCTTCGTTACTTTTTATGGAAAGCATCTCTAATCTCTCTGGGATTTTCAGGTTGCCCCACTTTTCTGCCTCTGTCAAGTCAGCACTATAATCTCTCACCAAACTGGCCAATAGAACATAATATCACTCTCAGGGAAACTGAAGCTGACAGTTTTAATTTAAATAATTGACATGCAAAGTGATATAAAATGGAAAGCACAAAGTGTAAATACAGCAGAACTGTCATGTCATACAGTGCTTTGTTTTACTGGGCTTGTCTCTCCTTCACATTATTTTAGAATATTTAACCTGAGCAGAGAGATTTTGAATATCAGGGCCTCAGAGAGAACCATTATAAAATGAACATTTTATTATCTCGCTTTAGTAACTGGAAGCACTCATGCAAGAGGAGATACTGGAAACACTCATACAAGAAGAGATGTGTTGCAAACCAGATGCTGTAACAAGCAGGGATTGTATACCAAATAAAATAACGGTAACCAGTATAGCAGGCGAAGAGTGTGAAGTCTCTCCAGGGTCAAAAGACAATAATGACACCAGGCACCAAAAATCAAAGCCAAAAAGGATAAACAATTTATGCCTCAAGGACACTTCTAATTTGAGGTAACTCGCACATATAGAAGACTGTTTAGTGCTATCTTGAGCACATCCTGCTCTCGGAGCATCACACAGAGCCACCGTCACTCCTGGGAACATATTAAAGTTGAGAAAAATGCAGAATACCCATTAAACATATACTGAAAAGGAAGTATATATGGATGCAATGTACCATTTGGACTCTAATGCTTTACAACTGGCTTTGTTTTTTTTTAAAAGACAAACATTTGAATACTTCTATGCACACAGTGGTCTGGGTGCCAATCTAACCAAATGCCCTCCTAGTACTTATCAGAGAGGTTATTCAAGGGTTTTTGGGTATGAGACTATTTCAATCCATTTGTTAGACTGAAGATAACCTATTAATCTAATGCTTTTCTAATGCATTTCACCCATGTAAAAAATACCAACAACTTGCATGGGGAAATTCTTTTCAACTATTCCAATCAGCTAAAAATCTTGTTTTCTACTGTTTCTCAAAGCTTTTATTCATTCAATTTCCCCACTCTTGTCTTTTTGAAAACTACTTTCAAGCATCTGAACATACTTTACATGTAAAATATAATATAAAGACATAAAATAATTTGGGCTAGATTACAAGTGGTGCTCTAATATTAGTGGGCTTGAGAAAAAGCATGAAAACGTGACCACATGAGCGCAAACTAAATTTGTCGGGTAAGTGCACCAAACACAACATAACTACATTAAAATAAAGTGTTACACTCATATATACACTATCTAATACAATTTTTCATAGAAATATTAAAAAAAGTTATAAAGGTTAAAAGGTATATGGTATATGGAAAATGACAATGTATTTGAATAGAAAAGGCTATAATGTATATATTCATACATATACATGTTTTAAGGGATTAAATGCCATATACTCCTCTGTGGAAAACTTAAAATATAACTTAACTATTTACATAATAACGTTTAAAGTAAACTTTAACCTTATTTCTACCGTAGAAATAATGACACAACAACTTCTTGGTTATAAACCCTGCAGGTCATGTTTATTGTGGCAACACAAGGAATTCATGAACAGCATCAATAACATGGACAAGGGGAGTGGCAATCAGGTAGTAGCTAATGCATAGTAACCCATGCTAACAAGATGGGCAGTACCAGGGATGCAGGAGAGTAAGAAGAGTGTAGCTCAATACAAGAATGGCTTAGGGAGTTCTCAGCTTCGAATCGCACAGACAGAGGACCCCTCAGATGCGTGTCTGAGGACTTCTCCCCTGTCTGGACATAGCCATCACTCTACCTCGATCACATCCTGTCTCCTGACACTGTGCAACCGCCAGCCCAGGGTGCTAACCCACCACTCCAGACCATTTAGACCAGGGTCAATTAGGTGCAAACCACATTGAACACCTGGGGAGCTGAAACATAATGTCCTTGGACTTGTAGAAATAGGCTGGCTAGCCCTCATCATGCCTCAGACTCCCCTAACTATAAAGAGATCACCAAAGTGATGAATCCCCCTATTGATTACTGCCTAGAACATGAACAGGGAGGGATAGGGTGGGGAAAATATCAAAGAAACAAGCAGAAAGAGGATTTGGACTTCCTGTACAGGTCTTAAAAAGGTAAGCCAAAACCCCTCCTCTCTAACTGCAACATTTGTTTCACACACACGCAAGAACACTCCCACTCCTCTGTCCTGGCCTTAACCCTTATGTGCATTCCAGGGAATTTGTCTTAAAATTCCTAAATATGTGTATACATGTGAAATTATGTTTATATGTATATAGATATATAAACACATATACACATGTATACACACACACACACACACACACACATATATATATATATATATATATATATATATATATATATATATATATATACACACATTAAAGTCCTTTCCACTAAGTACCTGAAAATATAAAAACATTTTTTTAAAACATTTTAATATTTAATAATGTGTTTTACTGTGTAAATATTTTACATTCCAATAATCTTCACATAGGGGAAAATGTTATATATATATATTATATATATATATATATATATATATATATATATATATATATATATATATATATATATATTCATTTATTTATTTTTAAATAAATAGAAGATTTTCTTCTATGTAAAGAATATTTTAGTGATAATTGTTAGTTTTTTCAGTTTGCTTGTTTGTGAAATCTGAAGTCTTGAAAGTTAAAATGCATCGGCTTTCACTCGCGCACAATTTAGCTCAACTTGCAATACATGTGCTAACCCATGCATGCTAAAATGCTAAATATCTTGTAATCTGGCCCACTATTAACCCATAAAACACCCTAACCCCTAATGTAACCTAACCCTACAAAACTATTAACTTCTAGAATAACATAATCCCCACTGCAACCTAACCTCACTACACAATTAACCTCTAAAGATCTATAACCACCAACAAAACCTTACCCCATTACACTATTAACACCTAAGGTGCCATAATCCCAACACAAACTATCCCCACTGCATTATTAACCTCCAAAGTGACATAACCCCCACCAAAACATAACACTGCTAGAATATTAACCCCTAAAGCACCTTAACCCCCAAAGCAACCTAGCCCCCACTACACTATTAAACCCTAATGCAACATAAGGCACAATAGCAAACTAAAACATGTCAAATAAAATCAATAAAACAAAACCCCAACAAAGTAAACAAAACATTAATCAAAAACTAACGGCAATAAACAAAAACAAAGTAAACAATACATTTACCAAAAACTAACCACAATCAATTACAACAAAGTAAACAAAAAAATTGCCAAAAGCCAACAACAATAAATTACAACAAAGTAAATAAAACAGTAGACATTACGTCAATAACAATAAAAGATAACAAATTAAACAAAACAGCCAATCAAAAATACATTTAAACGTACAGTTACACTAATAACATTATCTAATAAAAATATTAAAAAGAATATTGCATAAAAAAGTTATAAGGGCTCAAAGATATGAAGTATCAGGTGTTAAGAAAAAAAGGGCATGCAAGAGGCTTACATAGAGATATATACGTATTTTTTATGTGTTTTGTGACACTTTTTTGTTTCATGAAACAGTTAACCACAGCTCTGAGGTTATCAAAATAATTTAAATCTAATTTTGGAACCCTGTTGGAACCCTTTAAAGGGTCAGAAATCATCAAACTCTATAGGTCATATCAAAAGCCAAGATCTTTATTAATTTGCTACTTAGTAAGAGCATGTCGCATTTGCTGAATTCCAGTTGCCAAGCAAATATGATACAGAAAACTGCCTACAAATTCAGAGTAATCAGATGTTTCATGTTGAGAAACCAGCAACTTCTGAAATAAACCTGATGTAAAATTATAAATACATAAACTTGTTGATGCAAAAGAAGTTTGTGACTCACGACCTTAGCTATAACTTATGCAAGATTTTACTACTTGGCAATGATACTGTAGATTTCCTTTTTTTATTGATTTGTCTTTTTTTTTCTTCAAATAGTTAAATTCATTTTAGAGTTTAATCTCTGACTTGTATTACAGTTGCTTTAAAAAGCCTTCTGCATTTTAATGATAAATGGATACTGAAGCAATTAGATTTAAGGTGCTTAGGAAGGTTATTAGCTTTTATTTTAATAAGCTACAGATTAGATCAGCTTTTCATCCATGATTACTTTTTCATCCTGTTATAGATGGTTATATAAGACAGGAATTTTCTATAAACTGTCTGTTTCACTTGAGTAGATCACTTTTGTTTTGTTTTGTTTTGTTTTGCATATAAAAAAGAGGCTAAATTCATCACAATGAAAAATAAATCTATAAAACAGACGTTCCTTGAAGGGACACTGAACCCAAATGTTTTCTTTCATGATTCAGATAGAGCATGCAATTTTAAGCAACTTTCTAATTTACTCCTATTATTAATTTTTCTTCATTCTCTTGCTATCTTTATTTAAAAAGCAAGAATGTAAGTTTAGAAGCCGGTCCATTTTTGGTTCACAACCTGGTGTGTTCTTACTGATTGGACAGCACCAAACAGTGCTGTACAGGGTCTGAAGTAAAAATTGTCTGGCTCCTTAGCTTAGATGCCTTCTTTTTCAAATAAAGATAGCAAGAGAATGAAGAAAATTTCATAATAGGAGTAAATGAGAAAGTTGCTTAACATTGCATGCTCTATCTGAATCATGAAAGAAAAAAAATTTGAGTTTAGTGTCCATTTAATAAATAAAACTAATAAACTTTTTTGAAGAAGAAGAAGAAGAAGAAGGAGAGTGCCTATCTATCTATTTAACATAGCTTTGGCAGTTTTTCATGTCAGCAATCTGCAATCTTTACTAGGCATTACTACATTTCTTGTTAGCTTTAATATCAAGATAAAGGGACTGTCTAATTAAAATTAAAATGTCATATTTAAAGGGACACTGAACCCAAATTTTTTCTTTCGTTATTCAGATAGTGCATGCAATTTTAAGCAACTTTCTAATTTACTCATATTATCAATTTTTCTTCATTCTCTTGCTATCTTTATTTGAAAAAGAAGGCATCTAAGCTATTTGTTTGGTTCAGAACCATGGATATCACTTGTTCATTGGTGGATGAATTTATCCACCAATCAGCAAGAACAACCCAGGTTGTTCACGAAAAATGGGCCGGCATATAAACTTACATTCTTGCATTTCAAATAAAGATACAAAGAGAATAAAGAAAATTTGATAATAGGAGTAAATTAGAAAGTTGCTTAAAATTACGTGCTCTATCTGAATCAAGAAAGAAAAAATGTGGGTTCATTGTCCCTTTAAGATAGAGCATGTAGTTTTAAATGACTTTTCAACGGGAATAGGGCCCTCAATCCCTCCTGTATGTGTTGTTTTATTTAAATGAATTGTATACATGGACAGCGCTGCGGAATATGTTGTCGCTTAATAAATAAAGTATAATAATAATAATAATAATTTACTTTTATCATCATATTTGCTTTGTTCCCTTTAAATTCTTTGTTGAAATCTAAAGATAGGTAGGCTCATATGCTTATTTCTAAGCCCTCTTATCTCAGTGCATTTTGACAGTTTTTCACAGCTAGACAGTGTTAGTTTGTGTGTGCCATATAGATAACATTATATCCAAAAAAAAGAAAGTAGAAACGGAAAATTCTTAAAAAAAACTCAAAAGCTTTATTCCATCAGTTAGAAATCATCCACCTTGTGGCTACCATAGGCTCAGAAACGGGTCTTATGCGTTTCGGCATGAGCCTTAATCATAGACCATACAACACCTGTGTGCATTACATCTTTTAAAACCCGGTGAACTTCTGTTATTGGTTAAAACAAAACACACCTATTTTACACATTAATATACACTCACATAAAAAAGCTGCATTCTAGCATTCTGTTACCTTATTGAATATAGAACCATTTAACTTTATAAGCACCTCCTTAACCTGTTTATATATACGATAAAGTCTATATAATATGGGGATACAAATATACTATGCAGAGTCATAGTCACATAAGGTAGAATTAACTTAATTTCAGGAGAGGTTATACAATTTGACAGAACACCTTAAAGTTATAGTGTTACTTAAACAAATAACATAATACATAGTATGTGTTTCGTCTCCCAAACATTGAGCATATGTTCATATACAGTATATATTCAAAAAGCCATATTAAAGTTACATAAATACATAATTCAGATACTTCATTTAGTGTAGCTAAATCATTCAAACAATATACAAAAGGAAGTAGACACAGCCTAAGGGGTTGATCACTCATTAGATCTATAGCACCATATATCATCCCCATAGGTACTAGTTAATTGATACTAACATAATATCTTGTTATATTCATTAAACCTTCTTCACCTTTACATTGCTTAAAATCATCCTGTTTGTTAGAAAAGGCTATAAGAAGAGCAAAATTGAGAACCCTATTGAGAATGTATAACTCACTCCCACTAATTCATAATATCCATATCTGAAATGTATCCCCATAGTAGATGGGTTTGCAGCTTATGAATGAAGTATACCTCTTGTTTACAGAGGGTACAAAATGTATGTAATGAATAAAGAAACGAAGAATGATACATCTGTAGAAGAGCATACTGTTATAAACATATCTAGTGGATATAAAAAGTCTACACACCCCTGTTAAAATGGCAGGTTTATGTGATGTAAAAAAATGAGACAAAGATAAATCATTTCAGAACTTTTTCCACCTTTAATGTGACCTATAAACTATGCAACTCAATTGAAAAACAAACTGAAATCTTTTAGGTGAAGGGAAGTAAAAATAAAAAAATAAAATAATATGGTTGCATAAGTGTGCTTGAACATATCCTTTATCTAAAATCAAGATTAAAGTCCTTAGTTATGGTGTGAGTTTCTGCCC
Organism: Bombina bombina; assembly: GCF_027579735.1. Classification (NCBI taxonomy): domain Eukaryota; kingdom Metazoa; phylum Chordata; class Amphibia; order Anura; family Bombinatoridae; genus Bombina; species Bombina bombina. The sequence continues at coordinate 320,302,843 of NC_069499.1, read as the reverse complement.
CTCTAATGACTTTAATATTTTTTGTACCATTCTTGATTTAAATAAATTTGTTAGGGGTCCCACAATAAGAAAATATTTTAGTGAGAATAGTCATCCCAATTTAACCAAAGGGAGGACTAACACTATAGGCAAGGATGAAACTATGAGTTTTGAAGAAGTTAAAACCATAACTTTGTTGGAGAATCTAGAACAAGAGAGTGTGAGAAATAGAACAGAAGAGGGCAGTAGTAGTCATACAGGATATAAATGCAAATCAGAATTGTATCTATTACAGACCAGAGATAGTCGTAGAAGACTTGGAAAAGATTTAAAGTGAACATAGACGAAAGAAACCTATTTTTTTCATATAAGGAAAGAGAAGCATTGACACACCTTCAGAATAATAGGGATCTGGTCATTAAGAGATCGGACAAAGGGGGTAGTTTTGTGGTATGTGGTAGGGATTGGTATGAAGCAGAAACAAAACATCAGATTATTGACACTAATACCTATATACATTTGAGTAGCAATCAAGGTCATATATTCAAAAACAAACTCTCATATATCCTAGATACAGGATTAGAAAATGGCTACATTGACAAAAATACATTTGCTATTTACTGGTTGAATATCCCCATACACCGATTTTTTTATCATCTTCCCAAAACACACAAGGGTTTGTATAATATAAAAGGTCGTCCGATAGTGTCAGGTAATGGCTCTCTTTTGGAGTCAATTTGTGAATGGCTTGATGACATTCTGCAGCCAATTGTGGGCACACTTCCAAGTTTTATTAAAGACACTACATATGTGATCAACACTATGGATAAGTTTGAATGGAGGAATGACCACAGCTGGCTGACAGTAGATGTAGTGTTGCTATATTATAATATACCACATCATTTTTATTTAAAAGCTATTAAATATTTTTTGGAAGAAAGCTCAGAATTTGCTGAAGGTATGATAGAATTTTTTTAGAGGTAACCCCTAAACCTAACCCTAACACTAAACCTAGCACCCCCTAACTTTAACATAATTAAAATAGAGCTAAATTAAAGTTACAATTATTAACAAACGGCTAGATTACGAGTTTTGCGGTATGAGTGAAAAAGCAGTGTTATGGCTCTTTTCACTACTGCTGGCATTACAAATTTTGCAGGTTTAGCTGCACCGCACACTTGTTTGGCCGTAACACAACGTAACTACCGCAGCTTTCAAAAAGTCCTTTTTCTATGGGACTTCCATAGCGCCGGTATTACGAGTTTGCCTGGGAGGCCAAAAAGTGAGCGGTACAGCCTAAAACTACAAGATCCATACCGTAAAAACTGAAAGTCAGTAGTTATGGGTTTTGCGCTACAAATCTGTAGCATAAAACTCATAACTAAAGTGCTAAAAAGTACACTAACACCCATAAACTACCTATTAACCCCTAAACTGAGGCCCTCCCATATTGCAAACACTATAATAAAGATATTAACCCCTAATCTGCCGCTCCTGACATCGCTGCCACTAGAATAAACATATTAACCCCTAAACTGCCACACTCCAACATCGCAAACACTAGTTAAATATTATTAACCCCTAATCTGCTGTCCCTAACATCGCCGCAACCTACATTACTGTTATTAACCCCTAATCTGCTGCCCACAAAATCGCCACAAATATAGTGAAGTTATTAACCCCTAAACCTAACAGCCAATAGAATGTGAGCTCAATCCTATTGGCTGATCCAATCAGCCAAAAGGATTTGTTCACCTTTAATTTTGATTGGCTGATAGAATTCTATCAGCCAATCGGAATTCAAGGGACGCCATCTTGGATGAAGTCACTTAAAGGAACCTTCATTCTTCAGTCGCCATGGAAAAAAGAGGATGCTCCACGCCGGATGTCTTGAAGATGGAGATGCTCCGTGCTGGATGGATGAAGATAGAAGATGCCGTCTGGATGAAGACTTCTGCCGACTTGGATGAAGACTTCAGCCCGCTTGGATGAAGACTTCTGCTGACTTCGATGAGGACTTCTGCCGCTTCATTGAGAATGGATGTTGGGTCTTCAAAAACTGTAAGTGGATCTTCAGGGGTTAGTGTTAGGTTTTTTTAAGGGTTTATTGAGTGGTTTTTATTTTTCGCTTAGGGTTTTGGCAGAGAAAAAGAGCTAAATATCCTTTTAAGGGCAATGCCCATCCAAATGCCCTTTTCAGGGAAATGGGGAGCTTAGGTTTTTTAGTTTTTAAGGATTTTATTTTGGGGCTTTGGTTGTGTGGGTGGTGGGTTTTACTGTTGGGTGTTATTTGTAATTTTTTTTACAGGTAAAAGAGCTGATTTATTTGGGGCAATGCCCCGCAAAAGACCCTTTAAAGGCCTTTGGTAGTTTATTGTAGGCTAGGGGTTCTTTTACTTTGTGGGGACTTTTTTATTTTGAAAGGGGCGGCTATTAGATTAGGTGTAATTAGTTTAAATATTTGATAATTTCTTTTTTTATTTTGTGTAATTTCGTGTTTTTTTGTAATTTGGTTAATTGTATTTAATTAATGTAATTTATTTAATTGTAGTGTAAGGTTAGGTGTTAGTGTAACTCAGGTTAGGTTTTATTTTACAGGTAAATGTGTATTTTTTTTAGCTAGGTAGTTAGTAAATAGTTAATAACTATTTACTAACTATTCTACCTAGTTAAAATAATTACAAACTTACCTGTGAAATAAAAATAAAACCTAAGATAGCTACAATGTAACTATTAGTTATGTAGCTAGCTTAGTGTTTATTTTACAGGTAAGTATTTAGTTTTAAATAGGAATTATTTAGTTAATGATAGGAATTTTTTATTAGATTTAGTTTAATTATATTAAAGAAGGGGGTGTTAGGGTTAGTTTTAGGGGTTTATAACTTTAGTATAGTGGCGGCGAGGTTGGGGGCGGCAGATTAGGGGTTAATAAGTGTAGGTAGGTGGTTGCAACATTGGGGGCGGCAGATTAGGGGTTAATAAGTATAATGTAGGTGGCGGCAATGTCGGGGCAGCAGATTTGAGTAGCAATCAAGGTCATATATTCAAAAACAAACTCTCATATATCCTAGATACAGGATTAGAAAATGGCTACATTGACAAAAATACATTTGCTATTTACTGGTTGAATATCCCCATACACCGATTTTTAATCATCTTCCCAAAACACACAAGGGTTTGTATAATATAAAAGGTCGTCCGATAGTGTCAGGGAATGGCTCTCTTTTGGAGTCAATTTGTAAATGGCTTGATGACATTCTGCAGCCAATTGTGGGCACACTTCCAAGTTTTATTAAAGACACTACATATGTGATCAACACTATGGATAAGTTTGAATGGAGGAATGACCACAGCTGGCTGACAGTAGATGTAGTGTTGCTATATTATAATATACCACATCATTTTTATTTAAAAGCTATTAAATATTTTTTGGAAGAAAGCTCAGAATTTGCTGAAGGTATGATAGAATTTTTTTAGAGGTAACCCAGTTTCTTTTAGAATATAACTTCTTTATGTTCGAGGGAGAATACTATCTCCAGAGATTCAGCACAGCGATGGGTTCTCATTTTGCCCCATCATACGCCAACCTATTTTTAGGTTCATGGGAGAGAGCCATAGTCTATGGAGATAGTAACCCCTATCTAAATGAGATCTGTCTATATAAGATATTTATAGACGATCTGGTCTTTATATGAAGTGGAAATAAGCAGGATTCAGAACTTTTTGCCCAATATCTAAACAAATCGGGATGTGGTATTTCTTTTATATATGGAATGGAAAAAGAAAGAGATCAATTTTTTAGATATCACTCTAAGAGGAAATGAGAAAATATACAAAATAGTTACTCTCCTATATCGTAAGCCTATCTCGGGCAATTCCATATTACACGCAGCAAAGTAACCACCCTAAACATGTGTTTAGTGGGATAGCTAAAGGCTAACTCATGAGAGTTAAAAGGAACTGCTCAAGTATAGATACTTATAATAGAGAGAGTACTCATCTGAAAGAGAGATTATCTGCAAGAGGATATCAGAATAGGATAATCAATAATGCAGAAAAAGAAGTCAACAATATGGACAGAGAGTCCCTTTTGAATGTAAGAAAAACTAAAGAGACAGATATTCGCCCTTTTTTTATAACGCAGTACTCCATTCAATACCATGATATATGTAGAATAGTGAAAAAGTACCTCCCCATTGTTTATGAGATGATATAAAAAGCACTGTAAATGAAGGATGTAGATTTGTATATTCTAAAGGTCCAAGCCTTCAGAGAATTTTGTCCCCAAGCATGCTTAAATCCCCCCCTGGTTAAAACATAAAAGGATGTATAAATGTGGGAACAAAATATGCAAAGCTTGTGATTACATCAACATTACTGATCAATTTATGTCACATTCTACTGGGGAAATGTTTGAAACTACAGGTTGTATTAATTGCACTTTGAAATTTGTGATATATATAATTGAATGTTCTATATGTAAGGGTCAATACATTGGAATGACCACTAGGGACGTATGTACCCATATAAGAGAACATCTTTCCTATATCACAAACAATATAAGATGTTCAGCACTCTCCAAACATTTTATTGACATACATTTCCAAAATACTAACTTATTCTCATGATCAGCTACTGAACAGGTTAGGAATCATCCAAGGGGTGGTAATATATTTTGTACCCTCTGTAAACAAGAGGTATACTGGATTCATAAGCTGCAAACCTAGGTACCATGGGGATATAATTCAGATATGAATATTATGAATTACTGGGAATTAGTTATACATTCTTGATAGGGTTCTCAATTTAGCTCTTCTTATAGCCTTTTCTAACAAACAGGATGATTTTAAGCAATGTAAAGGTGAAGAAGGTTTAATGAATATAACAAGATATTATGTTAGTATCAACTAACTAGTACCTATGGGGATTATAGTGATATATGGTGCTATAGATCTGATGAGTGATCAACCCCTTAGTCTGTGTCTACTTCCTTTTGTATATTGTTTGAATGATTAAGCTACACTAAATGAAGTATCTGAATTATGTTTTTATGTAACTTTAATATGGCTTCCTCGAATATATACTGTATATGAACATATGCTCAATGTTTGGGAGAAGAAACACATGCTATGTATTATGTTATATGTTTAAATAGTACTATAACTTTAAGCTGTTCTGTCAAATTGTATAACCTCTTCTGAAATGAAGTTAATTCTACCTTATGTGTCCATGACTCTGCATAGTATATTTGTATCCCCATATTGTATAGACTTTATTGTATATATAAACAGGTTAAGTAGGTGCTACTAAAGCTAATTGGTTCTATATTCAATGTATAGTATAAGGTAACAATGCTAGAACGCAGATTTTTTATGTGAGTGTATATTAATGTGTAAAATAGGTGTGTTTTGTTTTAACCAATAACAGAAGTTCACCTGGTTTTAAAAGGTGTAATGCACACAGGTGTTGTATGGTCTATGATTAAGGCTCATGCCGAAATGCGTAAGACTATTTCTGAGCCTATGGTAGCAATGAGATGGGTGATTCCACACTATAATAAAGTTATTAACCCCTATTCCGCCGCTCCCCGACATCCACGTCACTAAATAAAGCTATTAACCCCTAAACCTCTGGCCTCCCACATCACTACCACTAAATAAACCTATTAACCCCTAAACTGCCAGCAACCACAACACAACAACCTAAATTAAACTATTAACCCCTAAACCTAACCCTAACACTAAACCTAGCACCCCCTAACTTTAACATAATTAAAATAGAGCTAAATTAAAGTTACAATTATTAACAAACGGCTAGATTACGAGTTTTGCGGTATGAGTGAAAAAGCAGTGTTATGGCTCTTTTCACTACCGCTGGCATTACAAATTTTGCAGGTTTAGCTGCACCGCACACTTGTTTGGCTGTAACACAACGTAACTACCACAGCTTTCAAAAAGTCCTTTTTCGATGGGACTTCCATAGCGCCGGTATTACGAGTTTGCCTGGGAGGCCAAAAAGTGAGCGGTACAGCCTAAAACTACAAGATCCATACCGTAAAAACTGAAAGTCAGTAGTTATGGGTTTTGCACTACAAATCTGTAGCATAAAACTCATAACTAAAGTGCTAAAAAGTACACTAACACCCATAAACTACCTATTAACCCCTAAACCGAGGCCCTCCCATATTGCAAACATTATAATAAAGATATTAACCCCTAATCTGCCGCTCCCGACATCGCCGCCACTAGAATAAACATATTAACCCCTAAACTGCCACACTCCAACATCGCAAACACTAGTTAAATATTATTAACCCCTAATCTGCTGTCCCTAACATCGCCGCAACCTACATTACTGTTATTAACCCCTAATCTGCTGCCCACAAAATCGCCACAAATATAGTGAAGTTATTAACCCCTAAACCTAACAGCCAATAGAATGTGAGCTCAATCCTATTGGCTGATCCAATCAGCCAAAAGGATTTGTTCACCTTTAATTTCGATTAGCTGATTGGATAAAGACTTCTGCTGACTTCGATGAGGACTTCTGCCGCTTCATTGAGAATGGATGTCGGGTCTTCAAAAACTGTAAGTGGATCTTCAGGGGTTAGTGTTAGGTTTTTTTAAGGGTTTATTGAGTGGTTTTTATTTTTCGCTTAGGGTTTTGGCAGAGAAAAAGAGCTAAATATCCTTTTAAGGGCAATGCCCATCCAAATGCCCTTTTCAGGGAAATGGGGAGCTTAGGTTTTTTAGTTTTTAAGGATTTTATTTTGGGGCTTTGGTTGTATGGGTGGTGGGTTTTACTGTTGGGTGTTATTTGTACATTTTTTTTACAGGTAAAAGAGCTGATTTATTTGGGGCAATGCCCCGCAAAAGGCCCTTTAAAGGCCATTGGTAGTTTATTGTAGGCTAGGGGTACTTTTTACTTTTTAAAGGGGCGTCTATTAGATTAGATTAGGTGTAATTAGTTTAAATATTTGATAATTTCTTTTTTTATTTTGTGTAATTTCGTTTTTTTTTTGTAATTTGGTTAATTGTATTTAATTAATGTAATTTATTTAATTGTAGTGTAAGGTTAGGTGTTAGTGTAACTCAGGTTAGGTTTTATTTTACAGGTAAATGTGTATTTTTTTTAGCTAGGTAGTTAGTAAATAGTTAATAACTATTTACTAACTATTATACCTAGTTAAAATAATTACAAACTTACCTGTGAAATAAAAATAAAACCTAAGATAGCTACAATTTAACTATTAGTTATGTAGCTAGCTTAGTGTTTATTTTACAGGTAAGTATTTAGTTTTAAATAGGAATTATTTAGTTAATGATAGGAATTCTTTATTAGATTTATTTTAATTATATTAAAGAAGGGGGTGTTAGGGTTAGTTTTAGGGGTTTATAACTTTAGTATAGTGGCGGCGAGGTTGGGGGCGGCAGATTAGGGGTTAATAAGTGTGGGTAGGTGGTTGCAACATTGGGGGCGGCAGATTAGGGGTTAATAAGTATAATGTAGGTGGCGGCAATGTCGGGGCAGCAGATTAGGGTTTAATAAATGTAGGTAGGTGGCAGTAATGCTGGGGGCCGCAGATTAGGGGTTAATAAGTGTAATGTAGGTGTCGGCGATGTCAGGTGTTGCAGATTAGGGGTTAATAAGTGTAATGTAAGTGTCGGTGATGTCGGGGGTGGCAAATTAGAGGTGTTTAGACTCTGGGTTTATGTTAAGGTGTTAGTTTTAAACATGACTTTTCTTTCCCTATAGGAATCAATGGGGCTGCATTACGGAGCTTTACGCTCCTTTATTGCAGGTGTTAGACTTTTTTTAGCCGGCTCTCCCCATTGATTACTATCAGGAAATCGTGCACAAGCTCAATTTTGCTCAATGCTCACTTCTTGCCTGCTAACGCTGGGTTTTTGCAAACCTGTAATAGCAGCGCTATAGGGAGGTGAGCGGTGACAATAACTTGCAAGTTAGCATCCAGCAGCTCATAATGCCAAACTCGTAATCTAGCTGTAAATAATGCTAATAGTTATATTGTAGCTACCTTAGGGTTTTTTTTATATCACAGCTAAGTTTATATTTATTTGAACTAGGTAGACTAGTTAGTAAATGGTTATTAACTATTTACTAACTACCTAGTTAAAATAAATACATACTTGCCTGTGAAATAAAACCTAAGCTGCTTTACACTAAAACCTAACATTTCAAAAATAAAAAACTACCATTATAAAAAATAAAAAAACACTAAAATTACAAAAAATAAAAACCTACCATTAGAAAAAAATAACAAATTAAATTATACAAAACAATAAAAATATTTCTATTCTAATACCCTGTTAAAAAAAAAATAACCCCCCCAAAAAACCCTAATCTATAATAAACTTCCAAGGGCCCTTAAAAGGGCCTTTTGTAGGGCATTGTCCTAAAGAAATCAGCTCTTTTTCTACAAAAAACAAAACACACTCTAACAGTATACAAACCTACATCCCCCAAACCCACAAAATTAAGTTAAAAGTGAAACCTAATCTACCCATTGCCCTGAGGGCATTCAGCTCTTTTGCTGCCCATTAAAAATAAAAAGGCTATTCTAAAAAAAACATCCCAAAACGAAAAAAAAAAACATTACACAAAATAACAAACTAATTATCAAAAATAATAACAATTATTCCTATTCTAATACCCATTAAAAAAAATAAAATAAACCTAATCTATATCTATAAACTACCAATAGCCCTTAAAAGGGCCTTTTGTAGGGCATTGCCCTAAAGAAGTCAGCTCTTTTTCTAAAAAAAAAACACAATACAAAGATCCACTAACATTACAAACCCCACCCCCCAACCCACAAAATAAAAAAAAACCTAACTAAAAAAACCTAATCTACCCATTGCCCTGTCAGGACAATTGTCCAGTATAATTCACCATTTTGATATTGCATATTAATCACATATGTCTGTGCTATATAATATAGGGGTACAATTAATCATGTGTATTTACTTATATATTCAGGTACACATACACATATATATTATTTTTCAGTATTAATATGTAGCTATTAGCTAGTGCTGCTTGTCAGTATATAATTGCTTACTGTGAAGTTTTTGTACTTTATCAAAATAATTCATGTTTAGTTACTATGATATTCAAGGTCCCCAACATAGCTGCATGATTCCTATCATTATATTACTGGTATAAATATTCACAAATATCCCCATGTTTGTCATACATGGTTCCAGTAAGTCTCTTTTTCTATAAACATTAGTGGGGTTCAACCTTGGTTAATGGTCAAATAGAGATACTGACTTGTTTTTCAGAATATATTTACAAAATACATATTTGTCTGTTATAGCTTAGTGACGAGTGCCATCTTCCGAGGGAAAAATATTCTTTAGCTTATTAACAAAAATGTTGATTAATCTGTAATTAGTGTTAGCCAATCAATTACGTGAACCTAACCTTATCAGTTGGGGTGGAGTTAAGCATTTTCCATAAAATACACACTCACCCACAAAAGGAGGAGGGGGACACAAGCAGACGGCACAAGGGGCCACACTGAGCATGCATGATGACCACACCCTATCCAGAGGAGATGGGAGGCTAAGCTGACCAGACAAGTCAGGATAATGGCAAGAGAGGGTCCAGGGGTAACCTAAGAGGGTCTTTTTACACTGAACCCCAGTGAAGGATCCCACAATGTTGAAAAGTATGAAACAAACCTATATGAAACAGTTTTGTTAATATGATTTATGCTCTTTACATTTATATTCAAAGTTTTATTATTGAATCAGGTGAGTTAATCAATTCTGGTTTGCCCTTTATAGTCACAAATGTTTTTGTTAGGTAATTCCTGTAAACCCGGTCTTATCTGTCGACAATAACACTGGGTCAATCAGAAATCTGGTAATAATATCATTTTCTTATGGTCTTCCAGGATTATTAGTTTACCTGTTTCTTGCCAGCTATGCTGAGAATTTATATAACAAAAGTTTCTGTTTCTCTATTATACACGCAAATTACTGCAAATAAAATAATTTAGTGAATGTTTTCATTAGTTTTTACCTGATAATCATTAAATCATTGTAATGATGTATGCTTATTGATTTGCTTTATTTAAATATTGCTTATTATTTCCAATAATTCTTTTAATAAACTAAGTTTGTTTATTGATCTGGTCTCAGTTTAATTAATAGACAAATCAGAACTAAAAGGATTCAGGTTTTATATATATTATCCTTTGCAAATGATATAATTCAGAGTGTTATTAAATTGCACACATTGCCCCTGCAAAGATGGTAACCGCTATTATATAAATATTGAGTTACATTATCAGAATGATATAGAGGCTCCATAATATTTATTGTGTCTAAACACATAATACACTTTGCAGGTACACTACTGAAATAATAATAATAATAATAATTAAAATAATAATAGTAATAAGGATAATATTCATAACAGCCCTGAAAAGGGCATTTTTATGTGCATTGATCTTAAAAGGACATTCATCTATTTTACCTACCCTTAAAAAGGCATTCAGCTCTTTTAAGAAATGCTCAACCCCTAATCTAAAAAAAACCTCACCCAAAAAACCTTAAAAAAAACTAACACTAACTCCTCTTTAGGTACTCACATTTGCTGAAGTCCCACTTGAACGATCTTCATCTCGGCGGCTCCATCTTCATCCAGGCGGCTCCATCTTCATCCATCATGGGACCGGCATCTTCTTCATCCCTGCGGAGGTGGAGCAGTCGATGCGCAGAGGCAGAGGTGTAGGCGAAGGTCCAAGGTGGATGTGCGCCTTGGACCTCCGCGCATCAACCACTCTGCCTCTGCAGGAATGAAGAAGATGCTGGTCCGGCGATGGATAAAGTTGGAGCCGCTTGGATGAAGATGGAGCTGCCGGGATGAAGATTGTTCAATCGGGACTTCAGCAACTGTGAGTACCTAAAGAGGGGTTAGTGTTAGGTTGTTTTAATTTTTTTGGGGTGTTTTGTTTTTTAGATTAGGGGTTGGGCATTTCTTAAAAGAGCTGAATGCCCTTTTAAGGGCAGTAAAAAGAGTTGAATGCCATTTTAAGGACAATGCCCATACAAATGCCCTTTTCAGGGCAATGCGTAGATTAGATTTTTTTATTTTGTGGGTTTGGGAAGGTGGGTGTTTATAATGTTAGTGGATCTTTATATCTTATTTTAGAAAAAGAGATGATTTCTTTAGGGCAATGCCCTACAAAAGGCCCTTTTAAGGGCTATTGGTAGTTTATTATAGATTAGGTTTATTTTATTTTGGGGTGTTTTAAAAAAAAATGTGTATTAGAATAGGAATAATTGTTTTTATTTTGGATAATTTGTTTGTTATTTTGTGTATTTTTTTTTGGGGGGGGGGTTTAGAATAGCCTTTTTATTTTTAATGGGCAGCAAAAGAGCTGAATTACCTTTTAAAGGTAATGTCCATACTAATGCCCTTTTCAGGGAAATGGGTAGATTAGGTTTTACTTTATTTTTTTTACTTTATTTTTATTTTGTGGGTTTGGGGGTGAGGTTTTGTATACTGTTAGGGGGTGTTTGTTTTTCTTTTGTAGAAAAAGAGCTGGTTTCTTTAGGGCAATGTCCTACAAAATGCCCTTTTAAGGGCCTAGAAAAGGCCCATTAAAGGGCCCTTGGTAGTTTTTTATAGTTTAGGGTTTTTTATTTTAGGGTTTTTTATTTTAGGGTGTTTTTTTTTTTTTTTTTTAAACAAGGTATCAGAATAGGAATAATCTTTATTATTTTAGATAATTTCATTTATTTTTTGTAATGGTAGGTTTTTTATTTTTTGTAATTTTACTGTTTTTTTATTTTTTTGTAATGGTAGGTTTTAGTGTAAGGCAGCTTAGGTTTTATTTCACAGGTAAGTTTGTATTTATTTTAACTTGGTAGCTAGTAAATAGTTAATAACTATTTACTAACTAGTCTACCTAGTTAAAATAAATACAAACTTACCTGTGAAATAAAAATAAAACCTAAGCTAGCTACAATATAACTATTAGTTATATTGTAGCTAGCTTAGGTTTTATTTCACAGGTAAGCATGTATTTAGTTTAAAATAGGTATTATTTAGTCAATAATTGTAACTTAATTTAGCTTTACTTTAATTATGTTAAAGTTAAAGGGTGTTAGGGTTAGGTTTAGGGTTAGATTTAGGGGTTAATAGTTTAATTTAGTTTTTGGCGATGTGGGGGGGCTTGCGGTTTAGGGGTTAATAAGTTTATTTAGTGGTAGTAATGTGGGAGGCCAGAGGTTTAGGGGAGCGGCGGAATAGGGGTTAATATATTTATTATAGTGTGGGTGATGTTGGGGTGCAGGGGAATAGGGGTTAATAACTTTAGTATAGTTGCGACAATCTCTGGGAGCAGTGGAATAGGGGTTAATAAATTTTATTAGTGGCGGCAATGTCGGGAGCGGCAGATTAGGGGTTAATAAGTTTAATATAGTATTTGCAATGTGGGAGGGCCTTGGTTTAGGAGTTGGTGAAAGGAAAATAAGTTATAACAACAAGACATAGTTAGGCTAACAATATAAAAGTCTTAGTGTAAGTGTTCTGGTTTACTACAACTGTATTTGTAATTCTTAAGGTGGACCTACTCAAAAATGGAACCATAAACTATAATAAGCTATTTCAGCCTTATATTACTTGTACTTTTTCATATAATAACAACGTGCACTTTAAAAAATTTGAGAATACATAATATGATCAAATAAGGTTGAAACAGCCTATTGTAGTTTGTAAGTCCACCTTAAGAACTAATTACCCATGTGACAGATAATCTAACTAATAGCGATATATTTTTGGTTTTAAAAAATATATCGTACAAGCTGAAAACGCTGAAACGCGTGCCAGCATCGTTAATTTCATTGCTACATCATCCCCACAGAGCCTGCGCACCTTCCAGGAAGGCTTTCCTTGGCACTCAGTGGTCACTTGGAGATTCTTGGGGAATTGTGTGTACCCTTGAACGACCGTGTAGATGTGGCCAGAGTAACAGCTCTTCTGTTCTGGAGTCGGAACTGGCAATGTTTTCACTTTTGCTTGGAGCAAGCCAGCAAGGTAACCAAGGGTTCCACCCTTCAGCAATAGCATTTAGAGACAATGGTGTATCTGTGACCTTCCCCACATGGCACACAACAGCAGATTGCCAATAGTGAGGTATTTGGGGTAGCTACTAAAGCCCGGATCTCTCAGTAAAGGTATGGTAACGACTTTGATTCATATTGTTTGCAGCTACTTATTGTATACACACGGCACACATCAGTGAATCCTGTTTCTGGATTATAAGCACAGTGAACAGTGACAATTTGATGTACTGAGTTTCATTGGCCAAACAGCTGTATGGAAATGTTAAATCAACATGCCCAATGCCAATTGTTGACACCTAATGAACTCTGGAGCAGTGGCAACATATTCTCTGGAGTAATGACTTACTCTTCACTATCTGGAAATCTGATTGAAGAATCTGGATTTCTCAGATGCCAGGAGAACATTACCTACTGAAATGCATACTGCCTACTGTGAAGTTTAAAGGAGGTCCTAAGTTCTAGTGAGATTGTCAACTTAATGCTACAGGATACAAAAACATTTTAGACAATTGGGTGCTTCCAAGTTTAAAGGAGGTCCTAAGTTCTAGTGAAATGGTCATCTTAATGCTACAGGATACAAAGACATTTTAGACAATTGGGTGCTTCCAACTTATTCCATGAAGACATGGTTTAATGAGTTTTGCGTGGAGGAACTTGAGTAGCCGGCACAGAGTCCTAACCTCAACCCTATTAAACACTGTTGGGTTAAATTGGACAGTTGAGTGTGAACCAGACCTTCTTGTCCAACATCAGTTCCTGACCTCACAAATATTTATTTGTCCTAATGGGCAAAAATACTTGTAGCCATTGCTTCACCTATTACTTATAGAAAGTAAAGTACTTTATAGGAAATACAACCTTTATACTTACATTTTCAATATTTACCCAACACCGGACATGTACTGGCTTAAGCAGGGGGACACGTCTGGCACTGCAAGATCTGAGTCCCTGGCGGTGTAGTGTGTTACTGATGGTAGCCTTTGTTATGTTGGTCCTAGCTCTCTGCAGGTCATTCACTTGGTCCCCCCGTGTGGTTCTGGGATGTTTGCTCACCGTTCTTGTGATCATTTTGACTCCACGGGGTGAGATCTTGCGTGGAGCCCCAGATTGAGGGAGATTATCAGTGGTCTTGTATGTCTTCCATTTTCTAATTATTGCTCCCACAGTTGATTTATTCACACCAAGCTGCTTGCTGATTGCAAATTCAGTCTTCCCAGCCTCGTGAAGGCCTACAATTTTGTTTCTGGTGTCCTTCGACAGCTCTTTGGTCTTCACCATAGTGGAGTTTGGAGTGTGACTGTTTGAAGTTATGCACAGGTGACTTTTATACTGATAACAAGTTCAAACAGGTGCCATTAAAACAGGTAATGAGTGGAGGACAGAGGAGCCTCTTAAAGAAGAAGATACATGTCTGTGAGAGCCAGAAATCTTGCTTGCTTGTAGGTGACCAAATACTTATTTTCCACCATAATATGCAAATAAATTATTTCCAAATCAGACAATGTGATTGTCTGGATTTGTTTCCACATTTTGTCTCTCATAGTTGAGGTATACCTATGATGAAAATGACAGGCCTCTCTAATCTTCTTAAGTGGGAGAACTTGCACAATTGGTGGCTGACTAAATACTTTTTTTGCCCCACTGTATGTATTTACTATTCTTAGGCTAATCATTGCTTTGAATGCATCATTATATCTAGTATTTGTTATGATTAAATATCTCTTTAAAAAGTTTATAATGTTCTTGATATAACGGAAAAAATACTGCAGTATTTATTTTGATTGACTATAGTCAACCTAACCTTTACATATTATAAGCATTATAAAGAAAATATAAACAAAAAAGTCAACAGGTAAATGTATATGACTGTGCATATTCGCTGCTTTCATACTATGCATTTGTGTGATGTGTTTGGATCAAAAACTGCTGCTATTACCATCCTTAAATAGCTTTCAATGCAAATAGTTAAAAAATATATTGAGAACTTAATAAAGGTGGAAATAAGAGGACATAGCAGCCATTCTTAACACAATCTGCAAATTTATCAGTGACAGGCTTTCCTGTAAAGGATTACATTAAACATCCTAAAAATGAAAAGTAGAATAAAAGAATAGGTTATCTTTCTTTAAAAAGAACTTTGATGAACATTATTTTATAAATTTTACTACAATTGAAAATCAGCATGTTTTAAAAAATATGAAATAGATGGTAAAATTTAATCTACAAACAGTTCTTTTGTAGCACAGTGCACAGAAGGACCAATAAACTTTTCTGAGAAAGTTTTAACTTTGTAATTATGGACCAAAACAAAACAGGAACATATGGAGAACTAATAAAGACTTTAATTGTTTGACGCAACATGAAAACAGAGAGAGAATAGTCCAGACCAGATATAGTTATAACTTACTGATATTAAACCATGGTCTATAATATATTCATTGCAAGTGGGATTGAACAGCCTACTCAAAAGTAGTTTATGCACCATGCTCAAACAATATGGATTAGGAGAAGGCAATATGAAAATATTAATTTACATAATTTCTGTTCTATTTGCTTAAAGGTCACTATGACTTTCTGTGCCTTAAATAAACATGAAAGTCTAAATTAAACTTTCATGATTCAGACAGAAAATGCAATTTTAAAATCATTGTGAATGTTCTTTGGTTATCAGAGTGTATTTGTTCTCTTCAAATCTTTTGTTGAAAAGTATACTGGGAGCTAACTGATGATAAATGACCATATGTGTTCAACTAGGTCCTAGTAGTGTATTCCTAACTTGAACTATGTGTTTACCCGCTTTGCAGATGTTAAACACACAGGCATATGCAAGCAATAGTCCAGTAATACAATTATCTGTCTAGCTGTGAAAACCTGTCAAAATGCAGTGATATAAGAGGCTGCCTTCAACAGCTTAGAAATTAGCATATGAGCCTGCCTAGGTTTAGTTTTTAATATAGAATACCAAGAGAACAAAGCAAATTTGTTGATAAAAGTAAATTGTAAAGTTGTTTAAAATTGCCTGCCCTATCTGAATCATGAAAGTTTCATTTTGACATGACCGTCACTTTAAGCCCTGTGAGGTCTGTTTAATTCCTATTGGTTATAATTTGTAATGTTGATTTGTATTTTCAAAGCAGATAGTAGTGATAGTCATAGTAAATGGGGTGGATTTTGGGAGCCTTTTTTTTGTTTGTTTTAAAAATGTTTTTTATTTTTGTTTTTGTAATTTGGGTGTCAGATTAGAGTTAGGATGGGAGGCTGCTTTTGTGTAGGGATTTTCTTAGTAGGGTAGTTCTCTTAGGGAAGGGGGCTGTTTTAGTACAGGGTGTCAGGGTATAAAAGGTGTCTTTCTGGGGGTCCCTTTGGGTGATGGTTAAATGTTGTGGGAAGTAGTAATTATAAGGGTGCTAGGTGTGATAGGGGTTGTGGTTAAGGGGTTAGCTTCTGTCGGAGTGCAGTTGTCAAGGTATTAAGTGTGTCAGGGTCTCACAATAAGGGGATTAGTTATTGTATGTTTGTGTCATTCATAGGGAGTTATTTGAAATGGAGCCCTGTGGTTAGGTGGTGCTGTGGATAGAGGGCATTAATTGCAGTTGGGGTTCTGGTAGTTAGAGATCTAAGTGTGGTGAGGAGATTTCATGGCAACTGGGCTTAATTTTATCAGAAAGTAAGGAAGTAAGGAGGTCAAGTAAAGTGAGATGCTAGTTTCAGTGTGTGATCTGGCATTTACGGGCATTTGGGAGGTTATAATAAGGTTAGATAGGTGCTGTGCAGTCATCCAGCATTAAAGGAGTTACTCTTCGGTTGTGGGGGTAGCAGTTATGAAGGTTACAGTTAGGAGAGATAGTTGTGGTGAGCTGTCTGGTAGTCTGGGATTCAAGTATGGTGAGGGGTCACAGTTAGAGTGTTGGTTGGGGTGGGGGTTACGTCAGCAAGGGGGTTAAGTGCTTTGGAAAGATTGTAGTTTCAGGGGGGTCACAGTGAAGCTGTGATTCAATGGTTAGGGCAGAGCACTGAGGCTAGAGCATTCATTTTGTGGGTCTTTGGGGATAGTGGGGTACCTAAGGTCAGAATGCTGGTTGTTAGAGGATTAATTGTTTTTGGGGTCATGGTTAGGTAGTTAGTTGCAATTTTAGTTCCAGTAGCTAGGGGGTTAAGTAAGGTTGAAGAGCAGGGTTATTGAGGTTAGTTGCATCTTGGGTTTTGGCTGTTAGGGGGTGAGTTCTTTAGAGGATTACAGTTAGGGGATTAAGTATGGTATAGATTTTTTTTTTATTTTTTATTTTTTTGGAAAAGACACCACTTAGGGCAAGATTTATTACAAGGCGAATACCCGATCGGTTGCAGGCTCGCTCATTTGAGCCTGTAACTGATATTTTTTTTTTTGTTAAATTAATTTTTATTCAGTTTTAGAATGAAAGGTAACACTTGGGGACACGCAGGACCCCTGTTCAAACATACACAAACAAAAGGATCAGACACGCAGGTCCGGTTGCAATAGCTATCAAAACAATGATACATCATAAGTAAATTGCAGGGATTTGTGGTGAAAATAATTCACCAAGATTGAACCCTAATGTGGGCTCTGAATATTGGGGGGGGGAGGTGGTACTTATAACTTAAATTTAATGCTTCAAAGAGCAAGTCAGGATAAGTTGCTGTAAAATGTATTAATGCTTTTGTCCATATAGATTCAGGAGCAGGTTCAGCCAACATCTTGAGATGTAGGTAACAAAAAAAAAATTAAAAAAAAAATTCCAGAGACAAGTGAGATGCACATTGTACCTAGTACACACTGTACGTAGCACCCACTGTATCTAGCACTCATTGTGCCTAGCACACACCGTACCCAGCATGCACAGTACCCAGCACACATTATACCTAGCACACGCCATACTTAACACACATTGTACTTAGCACACGCCGTACCCTGCACACACAGTGCCCAGCACACATAATACCTAGCACACACTGTACTTAACACTCTTTGTACCTAACACTCATTGTACCTAGCACACACTGTACCTAGTGGTTTAGATTTTTGAAGCAAGGGTTGTGTGGTGGGGGTCTCAAGTAGGGGGTTAAATGCAGTTAGGGTTATAGTTGTTAAGTGTAGTTTGGGGGCTCTCACATAAGCTAGGTTAGGTGCAGCAGTGATTTAGTGTTTAGGAGCTTTAGTGCATGTTTTTTGCCAGTTTTGGTAGTGGTTAGGGAGTATATGTAGTTTTTTTTTTTCCCTAAAGAATTACAAGAACAAATGAATATCAGTGTTCCTAGTCTGATGTGTAGCATATGACCCTTGGATTCTTTCCATGAAAATATTGTATTTTACATCGCAAAATGCTTGCATGCCCTTGTCTAAGCTAGGATTTGGGGAGATTCTTTTTAATGTTAACACGTGATGAAACTCATGACCTTTTTGCAAACGGTATATGGCTAATTTATTACCTTCTGCTCTGACACCAAAAGCTACTGTCTCGTGTACATTATGCATCAGACATGTGTGGGAACGCAGAGGAGGAAGGACCATGTCATCAAAGACTGAGTTTCTGCTGAATATGCAAGAATATATTGTAATGACTACTTGAATACGTTAAAATTGTTTGACATCATTCGCTCACATTGCCTCTATGTTTTTTCAGTTACTATACCTATAATTTTTTTTCCGTTCAAACTTACTGGCTACTTAATATTGCATATATCATACAATCTATAAACTTTTGGAGGTAGTGCTTTTGCTACACATATTTTCTTTTGTCTCATAGCATCTGATTGAGTATTCTGATGTGTAATACAATTATAATTTTACATTTCTTCTGTCAATATGACAATCTGCTACCATGGTGATAATTATTAGTGACCCTCTATTTTTAACTTTGTAACCAAGTGTGCTTCTTGTGGAAACCTAAATACAAGCAGGGCCAGACTGGGAAATCAGACAGACTCTAGAAATTTGACATAGACCAGCCCAGGTCCACCCCCCAATCTCCGATGTCCCCAGCAATGTATGGACACTTCCCTGCAGCTGATCCCCAAAGGCAATAGCTGAGCTGCTTAAGCCTCTGTCGTGTATGTGCTCAAAAAGGAGGTTGGCCGCTCCGCTCTGCTCCCTCACCGGCTGCTCACACTGTGCTGAGCACAGGATTTTTCCTGGTGTCCCAGCAGCCCAATCTGGCCCTGAATACAAGTATTACAGTAAAATAAATATATATTGTATTAAAATACAACAGTGTATTAAAATACAGAAATAATATTAAATGTATAAATTAATAATTTTAGAAATTAAAAATAATATGAAATTAAAGTTACTTTACTTAATTGATAATTTAAGATTGTTGAATTTTAATACACTTGTTTTGAATTCTAGTTTATTCCTGTATCAGGTTGTCAGAATGCATATACAAAAATTACAGGGGGTATTAAGTTTTATTAATTTTATTTCTTTACCACTTAATTTCCTAATTACTCTAACAACAATTGACACCTTTATTTTTTTAATTAAATTATCTCCACATCTAAGTATTGGAACAGTTAAATTTGCAGGATGAGGATCTTGTAACTTGAAATTCCAGGTTTGATGCAGGTGAGTGATGCAAGTCGGAGCTCTGTGATTTCTTTTTTTTTTTTCATGAAACAAACTTGAACTAACTTGGGTTGCACAAGTCATTTGTAAATAATGACTTTAGAACTGACTAGCATTTTAAAAACAGCTGACTTGGAATCAGTGCAAGTGCACACTAGCACTGCTGTGAATAGATCTCAACTTGATCTATATTTCCCATATTTTGACTGAAAACATTAATAACACCAAAATGGTAATTTCAAATTGAACATACCTTTTCTTCCATACTAGAGGATGTTGGCTGTCAACAAGGTAGAAGAAAAAAAAAAGTTTCTTCTACAATCAACTATATAAAAATAAAAACAAGTGTTGCAATTAGGAATAAAAACATTTGTAAATGTCTTATAATTATATTTCTTTGTTTAGAAGTGATAATATCTCTTTAATTCCGAACAAACACAGTTCTTTCACTTCATTGCGTGGAAGATTAGCTGTAATATTCCCTAGACATAGCATTGTATGCTACCAGCCTATTATATACTGTGATTGAATAGATTATAATACATGCACAATATTTATGTTTAATTAGTCACTTCTCCTACATAATAGAAGAGCACAGTGCAGCTCAAGTTCAGACCTCCCTGGATACCATTCACGGTCTGGGTAATTGCTCAGAATGGTAAAAATAAATGCAATGAATAATTTAGAACGAGAGATTTCCGAATAGACTTGTTTAGAATAACAGCGCTACACTAGAGAAAGGCTCAGCACAGATGTACCTTACTTTCAAACCTCAGGGAAAAGATTAATATACTGTACCATCTTCAGTATCATTGCCTTTCCTTCTTGTCTCATATATTTATATTCTTTATGCTCTAGTTTAAATCATTGGGAAAAAACATTTGTGACATTTCAAAATTTGCAAACATATTGGAAATGCATATATGCTACAGGCTAGGCCCCTTCTGTCCTGTCATTAAATATAAATCCATCATCTGGATTGAAATTATAAAACTACAAATGTGACTCAGTTTACAGCTAGAAGAGAGAATGGAAATAAAGTAATTATCACTGTAGAATCAGACATTCCCTTTGAACAGCAGGATAACTGTCAGTAATGAATTATTTGCTTTGGATTCTAAATCAAGACCTTTTCTACATATGGATATGAAATATACAACCCTCCATCTGCTTCTGACTTTTTGTCAACTAATATATAACATATCACTAAGGTAAAACATAAATAAAAAAAATACACAACACATATTATGAATCTATGCACTGTGTTTGATCTTAAAGGTTATAAAATAAGTTGTTTTATAGTGTGGAGTAAAATAATTTGCAATGTATCTTCATTAATTAATTTGGACTCTTTTTTTCCCTGTAATTTAACTCTGAAATTAGTTTTTTTCCATTTTGAAAACTGGAAGTGCACTTAGCAGGGTTCACAAAGCTAATTATGGCCTCAATCACAATCAATTTGCGATTTGCTCACTAAAACTAATTCTGCTCTCTGGCTGAATTGGGAGATGAGTTTCTTGAGTGATCACAATTCTATATAATATTGTTTGTTAAAAACCTGCGTCTGCAAATGTGTTTTTTTTTTTAACTGAAAAGCTCACAAAAAGGAGTTTTCTTGTGATAAGTGCCTGTTTTCCAAATAGAAACTGTTTTTCTATCAATATTTTTCCATCGCTTTATGGTCACTTTGCAAATTTCACAAAGATTTTTTTAAACAAGATTTATTTCTATTCGGCTAGATTACGAGTTGTGCATTAGGCTTGAAAAGCAGCATTGGCTGGTCCTAACGCTGCTTTTTAACGCCCGCTATTGTTATGAGTCTTGCAGGTACAGGTATACCGCTCACTTTTTTGGCCAGACTTGTAAATAACGCAAATCCACTTACCTAAATTGCGTATCCTCTTTTTTCAATGGGACTTGCATAGCGCCGGTATTACGAGTCTGCCAAAAAGTGAGCGGTAGACCCTCTCCTGTCAAGACTGGTACCGCATTTTAAAGTCAGTGGTTAAGAGTTTTACACTACAACGCCATAGCATAAAACTCTTAACTAAAGTGCTAAAAAGTACACTAACACCCATAAACTACCTATTAACCCCTAAACCGAGGCCCTCCCACATCGCAAACACTAAAATAAAATTTTTAACCCCTAATCTGCCGAACCGGACATCGCCGCCACTATAATAAAAATATTAACCCCTAAACCGCCACACTCCCACATCGCAAACACTAGTTAAATATTATTAACCCCTAATCTGCCATCCCTAACATCGTCGCCACCTACCTACATTTATTAACCCCTAATCTGCAACCCCCAACCTTGTCACCTTGCTGGCGTGTATGCCTTTTATGTATTTCTAAATAAAGGAGCTTTCTACTTTTAAGCCTTTGGCCTGGCGGTACCTTATTTACTTTCACCCTTTTCAACTAAACCTTTTTGAGTGCGAGGATTCCGGTTGTTCAACTGATTTTTCTATTGAGGGAAAAAGGTGAAGTTCCCTGTACACATCCTACCTGCACCAGTCGGACCGGAACCTTTGTTTTGATTGCAGCTCCCGTGGGGAGCGCTGAGGAGGTGAGACGGAGTAGTGCTGCAGAGACAGTGAAGACACAGCACAGTGAAACGAGAGAGAGGTGAATGGAATTGTCCAACACACTGAGCGCCTGCTAACGGAGTCTGGCACTATAATAAATATATTAACCCCTAAACCGCCACACTCCCACATCGCAAACACTAGTTAAATATTATTAACCCCTAATCTGCCATCCCTAACATCGCCACCACCTACCTACATTTATTAACCCCTAATCTGCCACCCCTAACGTCGCCGCCACTATATTAAAATTATTAACCCCTAAATCTAAGTCTAACCCTAACCCTTACACCCCCTAACTTAAATATAATTTAAATAAATCTAAATAAAAATAACTATCATTAACTAAATTAATTACCTGTAAAATAAATCCTAACCTAAGGTACAATTAAACCTAACACTACACTATCAATAAATTAATTAAATAAAATACCTATAATTATCTACAATTAAACCTAACACTACACTATCAATAAATTAATTAAATACAATACCTACAAATAACTACAATTAAATAAACTAACTAAAGTACAAAAAATAAAAAAGAACTAAGTTACAAAAAATAAAAAAATATTTACAAACATTAGAAAAATATTGAATTTTCCTACCTTAATTCCGATTAGCTGATAGAATCCTATCAGCCAATTGGAATTCGAGGGATGCCACTTGGATGACGTCCCTTAAAGGAACCTTCATTCTTCAGTTGGACGTCGGAAGAAGAAGATTGATCCGCGCTGGAGGTCTTCAAGATGGAGCCGTTCCTCATCGGATGAAGATAGAAGATGCCGCTTGGATCAAGATGGTTGCCGGTCCGGATCTCCTCTTCTTCCCGGATAGGATGAAGACTTTGGAGCCTCTTCTGGACATCTTCAGCCGCCGCTTGATAGAAGATTTCAGCCGGATTATGGATAGCCAGCCCCCGCTTGGGCTTGGATGAAGATTTCGGAGCCTGGAGCGAACGGTGAACCTGGCATGGTGAAGATAAGGTAGGAAGATCTTCATGGGCTTAGTGTTAGGTTTATTTAAGGGGTTTTTGGGTTAGATTAGGGGTATGTGGGTGGTGGGTTGTAATGTTGGGGGGGGTATTGTATGTTTTTTTTTTACAGGCAAAAGAGCTGAATTATTTGGGGCATGCCCCGCAAATGGCCCTTTTCAGGGCTGGTAAGGTAAAAGAGCTTTGAACTTTTTTAATTTAGAATAGGTTAGGGCATTTTTTTTATTTTGGGGGTCTTTGTTATTTTATTAGGGGGCTTAGAGTATGTGTAATTAGTTTAAAATTGTAATATTTTTCTAATGTTTGTAAATATTTTTTTATTTTTTGTAACTTAGTTCTTTTTTATTTTTTGTACTTTAGTTAGTTTATTTAATTGTAGTTATTTGTAGGTATTGTATTTAATTAATTTATTGATAGTGTAGTGTTAGGTTTAATTGTAGATATTTTTAGGTATTTTATTTAATTAATTTATTGATAGTGTAGTGTTAGGTTTAATTGTAACTTAGGTTAGGATTTATTTTACAGGTCATTTTGTAATTATTTTAACTAGGTAACTATTAAATAGTTCTTAACTATTTAATAGCTATTGTACCTGATTAAAATAATTACAAAGTTGCCTGTAAAATAAATATTAATCCTAAAATAGCTACAATATGATTATAATTTATATTGTAGCTATATTAGGGTTTATTTTACATGTAAGTATTTAGTTTTAAATAGGATTAATTTATTTAATAAGAGTTAATTTATTTCGTTAGATAAAAATTATATTTAACTTAGGGGGGTGTTAGTGTTAGGGTTAGACTTAGCTTTAAGGGTTAATCCATTTATTAGAGTAGCGGCGAGATCCGGTCAGCAGATTAGGGGTTAATTATTGTAGGTAGGTGGAGGCGACGTTGTGGGGGGCAGATTAGGGTTAATAAATATAATATAGGGGTCGGCGGTGTTAGGGGCAGCAGATTAGGGGTACATAGGTATAATGTAGGTAGCGGCGGTGTTCGGAGCAGCAGATTAGGTGTTAATAATAATATGCAGGGGTCAGCGATAGCAGGGGTGGCAGATTAGGGGTTAATACATATAATATAGGGGTCGGCGGTGTTCGGGGCAGCAGATTAGGGGTACATAGGTATAATGTAGGTAGCAGTGGTGTACGGAGCGGCAGATTAGGGGTTAAAAAAATATGCAGGTGTCAGCGATAGCAGGGGCGGCAGAATAGGGGTTAATAAGTGTAAGGTTAGGGGTGTTTAGACTCGGGGTACATGTTATAGTGTTAGGTGCAGACGTAGGAAGTGTTTCCCCATAGAAAACAATGGATAGGAGCTGAACGCTGCTTTTTTGCAGGTGTTAGGTTTTTTTTCAGCTCAAATGACCCCATTGTTTTCTATGGGGGAATCGTGCACGAGCACGTTTTTGAAGCTGGCCCCGTCCGTAAGCAATGCTGGTATTTAGAGTTGCAGTGGCGGTAAATATGCTCTACGCTCCCTTTTTTGGAGCCTAACGCAGCCATTCTGTGAACTCTAAATACCAGCGGTATTTAAAAGGTGCGGGGGAAAAAAAGCATGCGTAGCTAACGCACCCCTTTGGCCGCAGAAATCTAAATCTAGCCGTTTGTTATTCTATTTTTACAAATGCAGGAATATTTTGTATTAAACATACCACTCCCATTTCAGCAACTTGGTAATCATTAGATGGAAAGTGATAGATTATGTTGCTTAGCAACTCCCAGTTGTCTTGACCACAAAAGACATGCATTTGTTTTATTTATATATATATATATATATATATATATATATTTATTTACTGTATATATATATATATATATATATATATATATATATATATATATATATATATATATATATATATATATATATATATATATATATATATATATACTGTATATATAATCATATGTAGAGGGGAACCAGCATACACTTTCACATCCAACATCCGGTATGTGGTATAGTATGGGCATAGTGTGGTACAAGTGTGAGTCATGTCTGGATTGTTGCGAGTGTATGGGTTCGATTGATGATTGGCTGTATATTCTATACTTGGTTTTTATCTTGGAACCTTTTGTTGTTATTTTTTATGAGACATATTGTTTGCGACTGGTGTTGAGACATTGTCCCCCTTCCTGAATTTCTTCAGTTAATGCGATATTTGGCTTGTTATTGTTGTGTATTGGTTGCTAGGCAACCACATATAGCCGATATGTTGAATGAAGATCGTGGGGGTGATTAGTCTGTATTACGAAGGAGGTTTATTTTATACAGTGATCCCTAACATTGCCCATGTTTGCATTTACGTTTGTAACATTTGATCATTGGTTGTTTGCTATTTGTAAGAGTTAGCACGGATAAGTGGTGTAATCTTGAGGTGATTGCTTTTTCTTATGCTATTTTTGTCCTCTGATGTTTTCCGTAGCAGTTCTGCACTTGCGTAGAGGTGCGTGGCAGACGTGCAGGGACACAGCTGTTTTTTATCACACGGTGATGGGTTTTCTTTAAATAGGTGAGTTTTTTGTTTGTTTGGTTGGTCTGAGATGGGGCTAACCCCGAAAATGTTAACTACAAATAAAGAGTTATACTTTTAAAACGGTGAGTGCCTTCCAATTGTCTGTATACTGTATAAAAAATATATATATATATATATAAATCCAAAAGGAAAAAATAGATAGCTCCAGCACTGTTTTATAAAAGTGAAATAACCTATATTAAGGTGACATAATGAACAGACAGTGACGTTTCGGGTAACGCAGACCGTTAATCATGCTCCTGAAACGTCGCTGTCTGTTCATTATGTCACCTTAATAAAGGTTATTTCACTTTTATAAAACAGTGCTGGAGCCATCTATTTTTTCCTTTTGGATTTATACATTGGAGGTGAGCAGGACCCTCTGGCTACCGTGCACTCTGTTACCTATTCCTGAACTGTTGACTTATGCTGGACCTATTGCCTTTCTTATATATATATATATATATATATATATATATATATATATATATATATATATATATATATATATATATATATATATATAGATATATACATAGATATATAGATATATAGATATAGATATGTATATATAGATATATATATATATATATATATATATATATATATATATATATATATATATATATATATATATATATATATATATATATATACAGGGAGTGCAGAATTATTAGGCAAGTTGTATTTTTGAGGATTCATTTTATTATTGAACAACAACCATGTTCTCAATGAACCAAAAAAACTCATTAATATCAAAGCTGAATATTTTTGGAAGTAGTTTTTAGTTTTAGCTATTTTAGGGGGATATCTGTGTGTGCAGGTGACTATTATGGTGCATAATTATTAGGCAACTTAACAAAAAACAAATATATACCCATTTCAATTATTTCTTTTTACCAGTGAAACCAATATAACATCTCAACATTCACAAATATACATTTCTGACATTCAAAAACAAAACAAAAACAAATCAGTGACCAATATAGCCACCTTTCTTTGCAAGGACACTCAAAAGCCTGCCATCCATGGATTCTGTCAGTGTTTTGATCTGTTCACCATCAACATTGCGTGCAGCAGCAACCACAGCCTCCCAGACACTGTTCAGAGAGGTGTACTGTTTTCCCTCCTTGTAAATCTCACATTTGATGATGGACCACAGGTTCTCAATGGGGTTCAGATCAGGTGAACAAGGAGGCCATGTCATTAGATTTTCTTCTTTTATATCCTTTCTTGCCAGCCACACTGTGGAGTACTTGGACGCGTGTGATGGAGCATTGTCCTGCATGAAAATCATGTTTTTCTTGAAGGATGCAGACTTCTTCCTGTACCACTGCTTGAAGAAGGTGTCTTCCAGAAACTGTAAGTAGGACTGGGAGTTGAGCTTGACTCCATCCTCAACCCAAAAAGGCCCCACAAGCTCGTCTTTGATGATACCAGCCCAAACCAGTACTCCACCTCCACCTTGCTGGCGTCTGAGTCGGACTGGAGCTCTCTGCCCTTTACCAATCCAGCCACGGGCCCATCGATCTGGCCCATCAAGACTCACTCTCATTTCATCAGTCCATAAAACCTTAGAAAAATCAGTCTTGAGATATTTCTTGGCCCAGTCTTGACGTTTCAGCTTGTGTGTCTTGTTCAGTGGTGGTCGTCTTTCAGCCTTTCTTACCTTGGCCATGTCTCTGAGTATTGCACACCTTGTGCTTTTGGGCACTCCAGTGATGTTGCAGCTCTGAAATATGGCCAAACTGGTGGCAAGTGGCATCTTGGCAGCTGCACGCTTGACTTTTCTCAGTTCATGGGCAGTTATTTTGCGCCTTGGTTTTTCCACACGCTTCTTGCGACCCTGTTGACTATTTTGAATGAAACGCTTGATTGTTCGATGATCACGCTTCAGAAGCTTTGCAATTTTAAGAGTGCTGCATCCCTCTGCAAGATATCTCACTATTTTTGACTTTTCTGAGCCTGTCAAGTCCTTCTTTTGACCCATTTTGCCAAAGGAAAGGAAGTTGCCTAATAATTATGCACACCTGATATAGGGTGTTGATGTCATTAGACCACACCCCTTCTCATTACAGAGATGCACATCACCTAATATGCTTAATTGGTAGTAGGCTTTCGAGCCTATACAGCTTGGAGTAAGACAACATGCATAAAGATTATGATGTGGTCAAAATACTCATTTGCCTAATAATTCTGCACTCCCTGTATATATATATATATATATATATATATATATATATATATATATATATATATATATATATATATATATATATAACATATTTATTTGCTCCTATTTCAGATTTTTATATTTAATTAAAATGTTTTTTTTTCTTTCGTGATTCAGATAGAGCATGACATTTTAAGCAACTTTCTAATTTACTCCTATTATCAAATTGTCTTCATTCTCTTGCTATCTTTATTTGAAATGCAAGAATGTAAGTTTAGATGCTGGCCCATTTTTGGTGAACAACCTGGGTTGTTCTTGCTGATTGGTGGAAAAATGTATCCACCAATAAAAAAGTGCTGTACAGAGTCCTGAACAAAAAAAAAGCTTAGATGCCTTCTTTTTCAAATAAAGATAGCAAGAGAACAAAGAAAAATTGATAATTGGAGTAAATTAGAAAGTTGCTTAAAATTGCATGCTCTAACTGAATCACAAAATAAAAAAATTGGGTTCAGTGTCCCTTTAACATGTTTAAAATCTGTTTCCTCTTTTCAAATTGCATTTTTACCATTAATGACTAACAGCTAGATTACAAGTTTTGCGTTGCGGCTTGCAACGCTGAAAATATGGCATTTTCAGCATTAAAACAGCACTGCAGCTATTACAAGTGTTGTCAGTATAGGTGTACCGCACACCTTTTAGCCTGTACCGCAACGTCAGTCCCACACACGTAAAAATAACATTTTGTCATGGGATTCCCATAGCGCCGGTTTTATGAGTTTTGCGGTATGGATAAAAAGTGAGAATTACAGCCTAAAACAACAACATCCGTAACACCATCTAAAGTCAGTAGTTATGAGTTTTATGCTACAAAGCTGTAACATACAACTCATAACTAGACTGCTACAAAGTACACTAACACCCATAAACTACCTATTATCCCCTAAACCGAGGCCCTCCCGCATCACAAACACTATTATAAATTTATTAACCCCTGATCTGCCGCTCCTGAGATCACCGCCACTACAAAAATGTATTAACCCCTATTCCGCCGCCCCCTGACATTGTTGCCTTTATAATAAACTTAAATACCCCTAAACTGCTGCGCTCTTGCATCACAAACACTATTTAAATATTATTAACCTCAATCTGCCGTCCGTCCACACCGCCGCTATAATAAACCTATTAACCTCTAAACCGCAAGCCCCCACAATGAAAAATATTAAAATAAACTATTAACCCCTAAACCAAAAGCCCCCCCACAAAAAAATAAACTAATTTAAACTAGTAACCCCTAAACCTAACAACCCCATTACTTTATATTAAAATTAAAATTTCCCTATCTTAAATTAAATTAATACTTACCTGTCAAATAAAAAAATAATAATTTTAAACTAACAATTAAACTATTATAATTATTAAACTAAAATTAAACTAACTACCAATTAAATAAAACTAAGCTACCAATAAAAAATTCATAACACTACTCTAAAAATTACAAAAAGTATCTAATTTCAAAACTAAAAAACGAAATTACAAAAAAAAACACTACATTATGAAAAATAACAAAAAAAATTATCAAAAATAAAAAAAGAATTACAGCCCTATCAAAATAAAAAGCCCACCCAAAATAAAATAAAACCCTAGCCTACAATAAACTACCACTGGCCCTTAAAAGGGCCTTTTGTGGGGCATTGACCCAAAGATATCAGCTCTTTAACCTGTAAAATAAATTCAAACACCCCCCAACAGTAAAATCCACCACCCAACCAACCCCTCCAAAAAAAAACTATCTAAAAAAAACCTAAGCTACCCATTGCCCTGAAAAGGGCATTTGTATGGGCATTACCCTTAAAAGGGCATTTAGCTCTTTTACTGCCCAGACCATAGCCTAGAAAATAAAATCCACCCAATAAACCCTTAAAAAAGCCTACCACTAACCCCCTGACAATCCACTTACATTATTTGAATTCCCGCTTGAACGATCTTCATCCCGGTGAAGTCTTCATCCAGTCGGCCTCTTCAATCTTCATTCTGGCATTGAAATCCTGATCCAAGCAGAGAGAAGTCTTCATCCATGCGGCCTCTTCAATCTTCATCCAGGCGGCATCTTCTATCTTGATCCCATAGGCGTGGAGCAGGTCCATCCTGAAGACATCCTGCCTGGACCATCCTCTTCATACGGTCTCCGTGGGTACACTGAATCTTCAATGCAAGGGATGCAATTCAAGATGGCTGGCATCCCTTGTATTCCTATTGGCTGAAAAATTTGGAATTAGGGCGGCTAAAATCCTATTGGCTATTCAAATTAGCCAATAGGATTTAAGCGGCTCTCATTCTATTGGCTACTTCAAATTAGCCAATAGAATGAGAGCTGCTTAAAGCCTTTTGGCTGATTTGAATAGCCAATATGAATGCAAGGGACGCCATCTTGAATTGCGTCCCTTACATTAAAGATTCAGTGCACGGCGGAGACCGTATAAAGAGGATGCTCCACGCCAGATGTCTTCAGGATGGACCCGCTCTGTGCCTCCTGGATCAAGCTAGAAGATGCTGCCTGGATGAAGATTGAAGAGGCTGCATGGATGAAGACTTCTCTCTGCTTGGATCAGGACTTCAAGCTGAGATGAAGATTGAAGAGGCAGTCTGGATGAAGACTTCGCCGGGATTAAGATTGTTCAAGCGGGACTTCAAAAACAGTAAATGGATAGTCAGGGGGTTAGTGTTAGGCTTTTTTTTAAGGGTTTATTGGGTGGGTTTTATTTTTTAGGTTAGGGTCTGTGCAGTAAAAGAGCTCAATGCCCATACATATGACCTTTTCAGGGCAATGGGTGCTTAGGTTTTTTTAGATGTTTATCTCACGGCAATGCCCTACAAAAGGCCCTTTTAAGGGCCCCCCAAAAGGCCCTTTTAAGGGCCCCTGGTAGTTTGGGGGGTGGGGGTTTGTATAGTGTTAGGGGGTGTTTGTATTTTTTTGGAGTAAAAGAGCTGTTTATCTCAGGGAAATGCCCTACAAAAGACCCTTTTAAACGGCCCCCCAAAAGCCCTTTTTTTAAGGGCCCTTGGTAGTTTATTCTAGAGTAGGGTTTTTTATTTTGGGGTGGGTTTATTTTTTAAGGGTATTAGAATAGGATTAATCTTTATTTTTTTGGATCATTTCTTTTTTTTTTTGTAGGTTTTTTTTATTTGTAATGGTAGGTTTTAGTGTAAGGCAGGTTAGGTTTTATTTATAAACTTTATTAAAAGGAAGAAAAGGTAGAAACTAAATAAGTTGCTACACACAAGATGGATTTCAGCACATCATATTTATTTTACAAATACATCATTCAAAGAACCCACCATATAGAGATGGTATATCTCAGTGCTTTTCCAATCATGCATATACGTCATAGGCAGAGCATCTACATAAACATTATATAGACAAATGAACCATCTGGAAGTGCTTAAGAGCAATGGTTGCTTTGTGGACCTGAACACAATTAAGAAAAAGCAGGAGCAAACAAATAAATAATCAATTATATTCTTAATTCTTAAATAGCGAAAATTGGCCACCATAGTGATCTATGAGGATATATGCCTGTTAATAAACTCACTCCTATTAATATTCAAATTTGTTGCAGACATAATCAAATGCAAACAAATAAAGATACAACGATGACCTAATGGTCATTTTAGGTAATGTAGACTATGGGATATGTACAACACCTTTTTCAGAGGGTACCACTATCATGAAGTAGTTCTTAGTGCCATGAAAATAAATTATTGGCTAGGATTTATGTACAACCCCAAAGTGAGTCTAGTAATTACCACAACAAATTATGGATCAGTGTTATTAACCAGCAGAAACACAAAGTCATATTACCATATTATTTATATTGTTTAATCATATTAAATTAAACTTATGATCATGGAATGTGTAAGGATTTTTGGAATAAATATTGTCCTAAAGGCAGAGCTTGCTGCCATGAGTGTAACAGTTCGGTGCAGGTACGCTTAGAAGTTTCTTTAGTGAAGCGGGTGTCTATAGATTGTTGTGATAATCTCCCTTTAAAGCATTCACTTAAGCGTCCATGCGGTACTGCCAAATGCCAAAAAAGTCTGACTTTCCAAGGTTAAAAGGAGTGAACAAAGTTATCATGCCATTGTGCGAACTGTCAAAAGCTTGTTTTCCTCCGTATTACCAACTTTTGGCTCCAAAGGCTCGTCTTAGGAAAGGCACCTCTACAGATGGCAAGCGTGTAGCAAAACAAACCAAATTCCTAACTGACGATTACAGTGTTTCCAGCTAAACAGCAGCTGAGGAGGAATTTGGTTTGTTTTGCTACACGCTTGCCATCTGTAGCATTGCCTTTCCTAAGACGAACCTTTGGAGCCAAAAGTTGGTAATACGGAGGAAAACGAGCTTTTGACAGTTCATACAATGGCAACCATTGCTCTTAAGTACTTCCAGATGGTTCATTTGTCTATATAATGTTTATGTAGATGCTCTGCCTATGACGTATATGCACGATTGGAAAAGCACTGAGATATACCATCTCTATATGGTGGGTTCTTTGAATGATGTATTTGTAAAATAAATATGATGTGCTGAAATCCCTGTCTTGTGTGTAGCAACTTATTTAGTTTCTACCTTTTCTTCCTTTTAATAAAGTTTATAAGTTAGTTTAAGGGTCTGCACACATCTCCTTCATATAAGGTTTAAAACCCAAGGTAAATTTGAACTTGGGCCCAATATATTAAACTGATTATTAGAGCCAGACTTCCTTCCAACTTTATTAATTTCTTAGGTTTTATTTCACTGGTAAGTTTGTATTTATTTTAACTAGGTAGTTAGTAAATAGTTAATAACTATTTACTAACTAGTCTACCTAGTTAAAATAAATACAAACTTACCTATGAAATAAAAATAAAACCTAAGCTAGCTACAATATAACTATTAGTTATATTGTAGCTAGCTTAAGGCTAGATTTGGAGTTTTGTCGGTAACGACCCGAAAAGCTAACGCCGGCTTTTTACTGGCCACACCATAAAAATAATCTGGTATTGAGAGTCCATATAAAGGCTGCGTTAGGCTCCAAAAAAGGAGCGTAGAGCATATTTGACGCAGCTTCAACTCTCGATACCATAGTTGCTTACGCAAGCGGCCAGCCTCAAAAACGTGCTCGTGCATGATTCCCCCGTAGGAAACAATGGGGCTGTTTGAGCTGAAAAAAAACACCTGCAAAAAAGCCTCGTTCAGCTCCTAACGCAGCCCCATTGTTTGCTATGCGGAAACACTTCCTACGTCTGCACCTAACACTCTAACATGTACCCCGAGTCTAAACACCCTAACCTTACACTTATTAACCCCTAATCTGCTGCCCCCGCTATCGCTGACCCCTGCATATTATTATTAACCCCTAATCTGCCGCTCTGTAAACCGCCGCTACTTACATTATCCCTATGTACCCCTAATCTGCTGCCCTAACATCGCCGACCCCTATATTATATTTATTAACCCCTAATCTGCCCCCCACAACGTCGCCTCCACCTGCCTACACTTATTAACCCCTAATCTGCCGAGCGGACCTGAGAGCTACTATAATAAAGTTATTAACCCCTAATCCGCCTCACTAACCCTATAATAAATAGTATTAACCCCTAATCTGCCCTCCCTAACATCACCGACACCTAACTTCAATTATTAACCCCTAATCTGCCGACTGGAGCTCACCGCTATTCTAATAAATGTATTAACCCCTAAAGCTAAGTCTAACCCTAACACTAACACACCCCTAAATTAAATATAATTTACATCTAACAAAATTAATATACCTGTTCCGATCAGCCAATAGAATGCGAGCTCAATCTGATTGGCTGATTGGATCAGCCAATCGGATTGAACTTGATTCTGATTGGCTGATTCCATCTGCCAATCAGAATATTCCTACCTTAATTCCGATTGGCTGATAGAATCCTATCAGCCAATCGGAATTCGAGGGACGCCATCTTGGATGACGTCCCTTAAAGGAACCGTCATTCTTCAGTTGGACGTCGCCGGAAGAAGATGGGTCCGCGGTGGAGGTCTTCAGGATGGAGCCGGTCGTCATCGGATGAAGATAGAAGATGCCGCTTGGATCAAGATGGTTGCCGGTCCGGATCGCCTCTTCTTCCCGGATAGGATGAAGACTTTGGAGCCTCTTCTGGACCTCTTCAGCCACCGGATGATGGATCGCCAGCCCCCGCTTGGGTTGGATGAAGATTTTGGAGCCAGGACGGATCGGTGATACCTGGTGAGGTGAAGACAAGATAGGATGATCTTCAGGGGCTTAGTGTTAGGTTTATTTAAGGGGGGTTTGGGTTAGATTAGGGGTATGTGGGTGGTGGGTTGTAATGTTGGGGGGGGGTATTGTATGTTTTTTTTTACAGGCAAAAGAGCTGAACTTCTTGGGGCATGCGCGCCAAAGGGCCCTGTTCAGGGCTGGTAAGGTAAAAGAGCTTTGAACTTTAGTAATTTAGAATAGGGTAGGACATTTTTTATTTTGGGGGTCTTTGTTATTTTATTAGGGGGCTTAGAGTAGGTGTAATTAGTTTAAAATTGTTGTAATATTTTTCTTATGTTTGTAAATATTTTTTTATTTTTTGTAACTTAGTTCTTTTTTATTTTTTGTACTTTAGTTAGTTTATTTCATTGTAGTTATTTGTAGATATTGTATTTAATTAATGTATTGATAGTGTAATGTTAGGTTTAATTGTAGGTAATTATAGGTATTTTATTTAATTAATTTAATGATAATATAGTGTTAGGTTTAATTGTAACTTAGGTTAGGATATATTTTACAGGTAATTTTGTAATTATTTTAACTAGGTAGCTATTAAATAGTTCTTAACTATTTAATAGCTATTGTACCTGGTTAAAATAATTACAAAGTTGCCTGTAAAATAAATATTAATCCTAAAATAGCTACAATGTAATAATAATTTATATTGTAGCTATATTAGGATTTATTTTACAGGTAAGTATTTAGCTTTAAATAGGAATAATTTATTTAATAAGAGTTAATTTATTTTGTTAGATTAAAATTATATTTAATTTAGGGGGGTGTTAGTTTTAGGGTTAGACTTAGCTTTAGGGGTTAATACATTTATTAGAATAGCGGTGAGCTCCGGTCGGCAGATTAGGGGTTAATAATTGAAGTTAGGTGTCGGCGATTTTAGGGAGGGCAGATTAGGGGTTAATACTATTTATTATAGGTTTAGTGAGGCGGATAAGGGGTTAATAACTTTATTATAGTAGCGGTGCGGTCCGCTCGGCAGATTAGGGGTTAATAAGTGTAGGCAGGTGGAGGCGACATTGAGGGGGGCAGATTAGGGGTTAATAAATATAATATAGGGGTCGGCGGTGTTAGGGGCAGCAGATTAGGGGTACATAGCTATAATGTAGGTGGCGGCGCTTTGCGGTCGGCAGATTAGGGGTTAATTATTGTAGGTAGCTGGCGGCGACGTTGTGGGGGGCAGATTAGGGGTTAATAAATATAATATAGGGGTCGGCTGTGTTAGGGGCAGCAGATTAGGGGTACATAAGGATAACGTAGGTGGCGGTCGGCAGATTAGGGGTTAAAAAAATGTAATCGAGTGGCGGCAATGTGGGTGGGCCTCGGTTTAGGGGTACATAGGTAGTTTATGGGTGTTAGTGTACTTTAGAGTACAGTAGTTAAGAGCTTTATGAACCGGCGTTAGCCCAGAAAGCTCTTAACTACTGACTTTTTTCTGCGGCTGGAGTTTTGTCGTTAGATTTCTAACGCTCACTTCAGACATGACTCTAAATACCGGAGTTAGAAAGATCCCATTGAAAAGATAGGATACGCAATTGACGTAAGGGGATCTGCGGTATGGAAAAGTCGCGGCTGAAAAGTGAGCGTTAGACCCTTTTTTGAGTGACTCCAAATACCGGAGTTAGCCTAAAACCAGCGTTAGGAGCCTCTAACGCTGGTTTTCACGGCTAACGCCAAACTCCAAATCTAGGCCACAGTTTTTTTTCACAGGTAAGTATTTAGTTTTAAATCGGTATTATTTAGTTAATAATTGTAAATTTAATTTAGATCTAATTTAATTATGTTACAGTTAGGGGGGTTAGGTTTAGGGGTTGATATAGTTTAATTTAGCTTGTTGCGATGTGGGGGGCTGACTGTTTAGGGGTTAATCGGTTTAGTTAATATAGTTTATTTTAGCTTGTTGTGATGTGAGGAGCTGGCGGTTTAGGGGGTTAATAAATGTAGTATAGTGGCGGCGATATTGAGAGCGGCAGATTAGGGGTTAATAATTTTATTTAGGGAGCGGCAGATTAGGGGTTAATAACTGTAGGCAGGCATCAGCGATGTTGGGGGCAGTAGATTAGGAGTGTTTAGACGTAGGGTTTATGTTAGGTTTAAACTGTATTTTTATTTCCCCATAGACATCAATAGGCCTGCGTTATGGAACTTTTGTTTCTGCGATCGCAGCTGTTAGTTTATTTTTTTGCCAGCTCTCCCCATTGATGTCTATGGGGAAATCGTGCACGAGCACATCTCAGCAGCGCTGTGTTTGTGTGCGGTATGGAGCTCAACGCAACCATATCGCAGGCAAAAGGCATATGTTTGCAAATTTCTCTATAGTGCTCAAAACTCGTAATCTAGCTGTAAATTATTTGAATTATTACCAAACATGATCCATTTTATGTTTATGAAAAGCACATTATGGGTCAGATGACAAGTGTTGCACTAATTAATGGTCTTGCTCGAGCGTTAACTGTGCTGGAAGTAAACTTCACAACATAGAAGAATATGTTCTATTTATTCATAAATAAATATTTCTACATATATCTTATGATATTTTGGTACAATATATATATATATAGGAATATCTATTTAAAAATAATAAGAACATATTCTGCTATGTGCAGAATATTCGAATGTAAAATATTTACAGTAAATACACAGTATAGCACTTTTTTAAAAACACCTAGATAACAAGTTTGTACGTTCTTCAAAAGAACAAAAATATTGGCACTGTGACTATAATTAATAGGAATAAGGGATATAATAATCCCTGGTGCTAGCCCTTTAGTAATCTAATAGTGTCAGCCTGTGGAAGGTAATCTCACCCCTGTAAAGGAGAGAGGAATTTTAGGACCACAACTGCAGCTTTAAAAGTGTTGTGAAAGTATCAATGATTCTGTATAGGTGAAGGGAGGCAGCAAGGTTCAGAATCAATGGATACAGTTCACTTTTATTATAAGGATAGGTGAGACAATGGCTGAGACCACAGAGCGTATAGCCCCACTCAGTATTGACAAACTGGTTCCCACTTAAATAATAACATGCAATTGCAAGGTTAAAGAGTTAAACAGATAGTATCTGATCATAATTGGCAGCACAGATAACAGTACAAGAAAAAGGCAAAATACAGCTAATGACACTTGAGCTTTTTAAGGTACTGAGACTGACAAATAACGAAGTTAGGTAAATATTAGCGCATTTGAATACGAAGGCATCTTAACTAAAGGTTCTGAGACATGTCTGGAGTAAATGTTGAATAATGGTAACTTACTGCGGTACAGGAGTGAAGGAAGCGCTTTTTAAAGTTACTATAGAAGTAATGGGTGAGTGGTGTCCGGACACAGAGTAGTTCCCCTGCAGAGTCTGGGGATTTGCAGCGTGTGCGATGGCGTGTGACGTCACCGCTTGCCGGTTCCGGTCCTGTGTTTGGTAGAGAGGTGAGCTGCGTCTGTCTCAAAGGTTGCAAGGAAGTTTGAGGGTGAGAAGCTGGATTCAACAATCAAGCAATTTGGTATGAGTAGGAGGGAAATTTAAACAGCTTGATGGGGAGGAGATTATGTAAGTGTGAAAAGACACAGCTATACAAAGGATAAAGCAAAGAACTTAGGCAGTCATGACAGGACCCCCCCCCCCAAGGATCAACTCCGGGGATCGGGTCCAGGGCGATCAGGACAACGTTCATGGAACCTGGCCACCAATCGGGGGGCAGATAGATTAGAAGCCGGTTCCCAGGAGTCCTCAGAATCAGGATAGCCCTTCCAATGAACCAGATACTGAAGCTGCCCTCGAAAGCGTCGGGAGTCCAACACATCTTGTACCTCATACTCCAGGGTGGCATCCTGCAGATGAGGAAGTATAGGAATAGAAGGATCATGGTGACGAAGCTGTCTATAAGGCTTGAGGAGAGACACATGAAAGGTAGGATGGGATTTCAGATTTGCTGGTAAAGCGAGGGTGACAGCATTCATATTCACAACCTTTACGATGGGGAATGGTCCAATAAAGCTGGAAGACAGTTTCCTGGAAGGAAGGGGTAAATGTAGATTACGTGTCGATAACCAAACGTAGTCACCTACAGCATATTTAGGCGAGGGAATCCTTTTCTTGTCAAAATGAAATTTATACCGATCCTTGGCGATGCGAATATTTTCAGCAGTTAATGAAAAGGATTCACTAATAGTGTTGATGAGGTCATTCACAACAGGACAAGTGTTGCCGACCATAGAATTCAAA
This sequence comes from Bombina bombina, assembly GCF_027579735.1. Taxonomy (NCBI): domain Eukaryota; kingdom Metazoa; phylum Chordata; class Amphibia; order Anura; family Bombinatoridae; genus Bombina; species Bombina bombina. The sequence goes on along the minus strand of NC_069499.1, from coordinate 320,264,377 downwards.
AGAGGGATGGAAACCATAATTAATGAAAAACGGTGTGGAGTTAGTAGAGGAATGAATGGAATTGTTGAAGGCGAATTCTGCGTATGGCAGAAGTTGGGTCCAGTTCTCTTGTTTAGCTGAGATGAAACATCTTAAGTATTGTTCAATGCACTGGTTTGTTCTTTCAGTCTGGCCATTAGTTTGTGGATGGAAAGAGGTACTGAGACGTCTAGAAATACCTAGTGAGTGACAAAGTTGTTTCCAGAAGTGGCTGGTAAATTGAGTACCCCTATCTGAGGTGATACTATTCGGGAGTCCGTGATACTTGAACACATGGTGGATCATTAAGGAAATGGTTTCAGAAGAAGTTGGGAGTTTATGGTAGGGCACAAAATGTGCCATTTTACTAAATAGGTCCACGACTACTAATATGGTGTTATTCCTTTCTGAGATAGGCAGGTCGACTATATAGTCGATAGCTATGTCTCTCCAAGGACGGTCAGGAGTCGGTAAGGGGATCAATTTTCCGTACGGGGGAGTCCTCCCTTTTTTAGTAGTTTCGCAGATCATACAGGTCTTAACGTAATCCGCGATATCGGAGAGGTAAGTTGGCCACCAAAAGTATCTGGAGACTAATTCTTGAGTTTTCTTTATGCCCATATGTCCAGCAGATGGGGAGTCATGTAAAGTTTTTAAGACTGTTGGTCTGAGACTGTTGGGTACATAGATTTGTTGTTGGTGATAATACAACCCATCCGTGTGTAAATCCAAGACCTGTAATGGTTTATTTGAGTCAGCCTGTTGTGCCGATTTGAACTGATTGTTTTGTTCTACAGTTAAAGCTAAGAACCTGTCTAGAGGAATTAAGGGTGAGAGGTTTGGATGCGGAACTTGGTCCACCAAGTGTCTTGAGAGGGCATCAGCCTTCTTGTTCTTGTTTGCAGGACGGTAGGTGATAAGATAATTAAACCTAGCCAAGAATAGGTTCCAACGGACCTGCCGTGCACTAAGAGTCCTATTAGATTGTAAGTATTCTAGATTTTTGTGATCCGTGTAGATCAAGATTGGAAGAATGGTCCCTTCCAGAAGGTGTCTCCATTGTTCTAATGAAGTCTTGATTGCTAACAGTTCTTTATCCCCAATTGGGTAGTTGATTTCAGCTGAATTAAGTATTCGTGAATAGAAGGCGACAGGGTGTAGAGGGTCCTTAGGAGTCAACCTCTGTGAGAGGATTGCTCCCAAAGCATAATTAGATGCATCCACTTCCAGGATATACTGTAACTTAGAATTAGGGAATTGGAGGATAGGGGCCGTAGTGAAAGCCTTTTTTAAAAAGTTGAAAATTTGTTCTAAATCATCGTTCCATCGAAAGTGTGTATCAGATTTGGTCAAGTTAGTTAATGGTCTTGTCAAATCAGCGAAATTTTTAATAAACTTCCTGTAGAAATTGGCGAAACCCATGAACCTTTGTATATCCTTTTTACTTTTTGGGGAAGGCCAATTTTGGATTACCGATATCTTATCATTATCCATCTGGATACCTTGGGGTGATACAATATAACCTAGAAATTTTATTTCTTTGGAGTGAAATAAGCATTTTTCTAGTTTGACATATAGAGAATTTTCTCTCAACCGTGTTAATACTAGGGTAACATGTTTGATGTGTTCTGTACGTGAGGTAGAGAATATGAGTATATCATCCAAATATATCACCATAAATAAATCCAAAAAATCCTTAAAAATGTCATTTATAAAGTATTGAAAAGTAGCCGGGGCATTACAGAGGCCAAATGGCATCACAGTATATTCAAATAAGCCGTAACGTGTACGGAATGCTGTAAGCCATTCATGACCCTCCTTGATACGTACTAAGTTGTAAGCCCCTCTGAGATCCAATTTAGTGTATATAGTAGCATCTTGTAATCTATCAAGGAGTTGGGGAATTAAAGGCAAAGGATAGCGGTTTTTTATTGTACGCTTGTTTAGTTCTCTGTAATCAATAATGGGTCTTAGGGACTGATCTTTATTTTTAACAAAAAATATACCAGCCCCAGCTGGGGAGGTGGAAGGACGTATAAAGCCTTTCTTTAAGTTATCAGCCAAATAAGTTTTAAGGTGTTGTAACTCAGGTTCTGAGAGGGGAAATATATGGCCGTAAGGTATATCAACACCTGGCAGGAGATCAATAGGGCAGTCATAAACCCTATGAGGTGGTAGATTCTCTGATTCTTTTTTATCAAAGACATCAGCGAATGTAATGTATTCCTTGGGGATTTGTAATGGAACATCTAGTAAAATTTGTTCCTGATGGAGACACAAATCTTTACAATATGGAGAATTAAAGAGAACTTGTGAAGTTGACCATTGTATAGTGGGATCGTGTTGTTTAAACCAAGTGATACCAAGTATAATGGGATATAGAGGTGAGGGTATAACATCAAAAGTAAGATACTCTGTGTGTTGGTCATGTGTGGTGAGCCTTAATGGTATGGTATGGTATAAGATGGGTCCTGAAGTTATTTCATTACCATCAATAAATCGAAGTACACTAGGCACCAATTTCTTAACAAGTGGAATTTTATTTACAGTAGTGAATTGGTGATCTATATAATTATGGCTCGCTCCAGAGTCAAGGATTGCTTGTGAGTTGAGTCTTTGCTGATCCCACTGTAATAAGATAGGAAGGGAGCAATGATTAGACTGTGTTTGTTTAGCAGATAGACATATATTTGTAGTGTTCATCTTACCCTTCCTACGCTGTAATTGAGAGCAGTCCTTTACAGTGTGATCAATCCCTCCACAATACATACAGAGATCTAAAGCTTTTCTTCTTAGTTTCTCCTGTTGAGTTAATGGACCTCTGATGAAACCGAGTTCCATAGGAATTTCAGAAATTTTTGTAGGTGTTTTAGGTGGGGGTAATGTAGTAGCTGTATGTTTAGTGGATGATTCTAAGTGTGACTTTTCTGAGCGTCTCTCTCTGATGCGTCTATCTAAAGTGATGCTTGCATCTATTAGGAGTTCTAAAGTATCTGGGAGGGGTTGTCTGGCTAGCTCATCCTTGAGAGTATCTGAGAGGCCTAGGCGGAATTGATTGCGTAATGAGAGGTCATTCCACTGTGTATCTGGGGACCATTTCTTAAACTCTGCGATGTAGTCCTCCACAGGCCTTTTATGTTGTCTCAGAGACCTCATTGCTGTCTCAGCAGACAGCTGTTTGTAGGGATCATCATAAAGCTGTCCCATTGCTTTAAAAAACTGATCAAATGAGTACAGCAATGGGTCATTGGTCTCAAAAAACAAATTAGCCCATATACGTGGTTCACCACGCAGATAAGAGATTGTGGTGAGAACCTTCAAATGATCATTGAAATATGTTTTGGGTTTTAGTTGGAAGTATAAGGAACATGAATTTTTGAATTCCCTAAATTCTGAACGAATACCACTAAATGTTTGTGGAGGATTAGGTTGGGGTTCACTAGAACCAATACTTGTAGTGAGTGTATCAATTTTATCATTGATGTATTGCTTTAAAGCAGAATTTTCTAACTGTAGTGTATTTAACCCTGTAGTGAGGTTATCTACAGTTTGTGTTAATTTCTCTACATGAGCTAATAAGGCTGCTGGGTCCATAGTAGGGCTTGCTTGTTATTGTCAGCCTGTGGAAGGTAATCTCACCCCTGTAAAGGAGAGAGGAATTTTAGGACCACAACTGCAGCTTTAAAAGTGTTGTGAAAGTATCAATGATTCTGTATAGGTGAAGGGAGGCAGCAAGGTTCAGAATCAATGGATACAGTTCACTTTTATTATAAGGATAGGTGAGACAATGGCTGAGACCACAGAGCGTATAGCCCCACTCAGTATTGACAAACTGGTTCCCACTTAAATAATAACATGCAATTGCAAGGTTAAAGAGTTAAACAGATAGTATCTGATCATAATTGGCAGCACAGATAACAGTACAAGAAAAAGGCAAAATACAGCTAATGACACTTGAGCTTTTTAAGGTACTGAGACTGACAAATAATGAAGTTAGGTAAATATTAGCGCATTTGAATACGAAGGCATCTTAACTAAAGGTTCTGAGACATGTCTGGAGTAAATGTTGAATAATGGTAACTTACTGCGGTACAGGAGTGAAGGAAGCGCTTTTTAAAGTTACTATAGAAGTAATGGGTGAGTGGTGTCCGGACACAGAGTAGTTCCCCTGCAGAGTCTGGGGATTTGCAGCGTGTGCGATGGCGTGTGACGTCACCGCTTGCCGGTTCCGGTCCTGTGTTTGGTAGAGAGGTGAGCTGCGTCTGTCTCAAAGGTTGCAAGGAAGTTTGAGGGTGAGAAGCTGGATTCAACAATCAAGCAATTTGGTATGAGTAGGAGGGAAATTTAAACAGCTTGATGGGGAGGAGATTATGTAAGTGTGAAAAGACACAGCTATACAAAGGATAAAGCAAAGAACTTAGGCAGTCATGACAAATAGTAACCAGAGGGATAGGGGAAGTGGGACAAGAAGAGGTTAAATAGCACTTATTCAATTAGATACTGTGATATTGTTGAAAAATATTCAACTAGTTAGATAAGGTAATTTACTTAAAAATGTTATTTATTAACCACTATTAAAATGTAATCGATATTACAGCTGGAAAATAATTCCAATATATCTCTGATAAACTCCACGAAAACAAAAAGCAAACTGCAGTATGCTGAGAAAGTGAACACAGCTCCAACCACACCCCTGTATTCCTGGCCGGTAACAGGATACTCCGGCTTCAGGTGACAGGGATGGTCATAAAACTATGTTTGAATCTGTTGCAATCTAATTACTAAAGTGGAGTAACGATATAATAATTAAAATCAAAACATTCACACTAGCACACTTCACACAAACGCGTTTCGGCCGAGTAGCGGCCTTTTTTAATGTGTTTTTACAACTGACAAGACGAGTGTCATACTGTGGACTCCTTACATACCCTATGTGTGTGATTAATAGCCAATCGTATTGCGCATTACGTTCACGCCCTTCCTTGGGCGAATCACATTCAATATTATGTTGGCGAAGGTTTGTAATGGGAGCGGATTGGTGATTGGCTGAAAATAAGCCGTTATTACCCAACCAGCACTTGACAATTTGCATGTGTCTTTCTCCGTACAACTACTATGCGCAATCAATATATTTTCATGGGTATTATAAGTTTTAGCTCAAAATCACTCGTATGTGACCCGAATTCTGCGTGCACCACAAAGCTAGTTTATACTTATGAACAGCACTAGATGAGGAACGGGTAAGGCTGATTAAAGGAAGGGGAGGAACAAAATACCTATACTTACGATAATCTCCATCTTTCTACTTGTAAATTATTGCTTAAGTATTTAGTTATTAGATGCGATCTAAATAACAATAATCACGATTATTCGTGTTGAAAGTGATAAAATGTATGTTATACACATCCAAAGGGACACTTTTTCTCTCACGCAGTGATAAGTTATAATGTGAAGATAGAGTGTGGATAATTACATACAATAGTATAGTATTCGATAATAAGTATTCCATGAATTTGATAAATATCAAGGCAATCATTGCAATTGCTCTCTATATGATTCTATTATTATATGAGCCTCTTTATAGAACACTCCTAAAAAATTATATTTTTTCATGGGATTCCCATAGCGCTGGTATTACGTGTTTTGCGGTGAGGCTAAAAAGCGAGCTTTACAGCCTAAAATGACAAGATCCATAACGCCATCTAAAGTCAGTAGTTATGAGTTTTACGCTACAAAGCTGTAACATAAAACTCGTAACTAAAGTGTTAAAAAGTACACTTACACCCATAAACTACCTATCAACCCCTAAACCGAGGCCCTACTGCATCGCAAACACTATTTTAAAGTTTTTAACCCCTAATCTGCCACTCCCGTCATCTAAAAAAATCATTAACCCCTATTCTGCTGCTCCCTGGCATCGTCAGCACTATAATAAACTTATTAACCCCTAAACTGCCACCCTCCCGCATTGCAAACACTATTTAAATATTATTAACCCCTAATCTGCCATCCGCCTACATCGCCCCCACTATACTAAAGTTATTAATCTCTATACCACTGCCACTATAATAAACCTATTAACCCCTAAACCGCAATCCCCCCACAACAAAATATATTAATTCAACTATTAACCCCTAAACCGAAAGCCCCCACATCACAATAAACTAATATAAACTAGTAACCCCTAAACCTAACGCCCCCTAACTCTATATCAAAATTACAATTTCCCTATCTTAAATTAAAACTTACCTGTCAAATTAAAAAAAACTAAGTTTAAAATTAATATAATTATTAAACTAAAATTAAACTAACTACCAATTAAATTAAACTGAACTACACATTAAAAGAATCCTAACACTACTCTAAAAATTCCAAACTATCTAATTACAAAATATTTAGATCTAATTTCATTATGTTAAAGTTAGGGGGTGTTAGGGATATGTTTAGGGTTAGGCTTAGGGTTACATTAGGGTTAGGTTTAGGGGTTAATATAGTTTAATTTAGGTTGTTGCAATATAGGAGGGACTGGTGGTTTAGGGATTAATAGGGTTATTTAGTTGTAGTGATGTGGGAGGCCAGAGGTTTAGGGGTTAATAACTTTATTTAGTTGCAGTGATGTTGGGGTGCGGCGGAATAGGATATTGGGGTGTGGCAGTGATATCGGGAGCAGCAGATTATGGTTAATAACTGTAGACAGGTGTCAGGGGCAGCAGATTAGGGGTGTTTAGACTCAGGGTTTATGTTAGGGTGTTAGGTTTAAACTGTATTTTCTTTTCCCCCATAGACATCAATGGGGCTGCGTAACAGAGCTTTTGTTTCCACGATCGCAGGTGTTAGACTTTTTTTTGCCCCATTGATGTCTATGGGGGAAGCGTGCACGAGCACATCAAAACACCGCTTGTTTTGGTTGCGGTATGGAGCTTAAATTCTCCATATCCCACGTGCAAGCCGGGTTTTTCAAAACTTGTAATGGCAGTGCTATAGGTGATTAAATAACACAACTTGTGTTGCATTCTTTACTTTCCCTATAGCGCTCAAAACTCGTAATCTAGGTGTAATATTGCATAAATATGCTTTTACATGTTTTCATCTACTTAACTGCAAGCAGCTCCAATGCACTTAGATATATGTCTATATATGTGTGCATATTTATTTATGTGTTTATATGTGTATATATGTCTGTAAATACACATACAAATACATAAATATATATATATATATATATATATATATATATACACACACATACATACATATTTGTCTTTAGAGATGTACAGTATATGTAGGCATCTCTGTTTAAGCCCTTTGCTTGCTTAACTGGATATCTTTAAGCCCCTGTATTTTTGATGTGTTTTGTGACACTTTTTTGTTTCACTAAACAGTTAACCAGAGCACTGATGACGCAATAACCTGACGAGTGTTAACTTTAATTGTTCTCATGCGATCATGCTTACTTTCAACTTGTAATACGAATAATAATCCTGACATGCACAAACACCCGCGATAAACCCCTTATCCCTCGAACGCAAACGTTTGTGCCCCACTCGTAATCTAGCCCTAAATGTTGAACACTACAGTGTACATTCCACTCCAATAAAAACACTCAGTGGATAATTAAGGGCCACATTACAAGTGGCACGCTAACAGTTATGGGTGTTCGCATGTGTTGGGTTTCGCACTCATATTACAAGTTGAAAGTATTGCTTCAGACTTGAAAAAGGAAGACACTCTTCCGAAAGCTTGTCATCTTATAAATGTATAGTTAGTCTAATAAAAAAGTATCATTGCTCAATGCCATACTCTGTTATTTTGATAAGTTGAAAGTAAACATAAAACACATGAACACAATAGACATTTACGCTAGAATTATTACCGTCCATTGGAGCCCTTAGCAGTTAAGTAGATGAAAACATAAAAAATCATATTTATGCAACATTCATATTCAATAAAGTGTAATACTGTGTATTTACTGTAAATATTTCAAATTCCAATGTTCTGCACATAGCAGAATATGCTCTATGTATTTATACATATCTATACCTATATCTAATTATATAGATATATATTGTACCAAAAATCCTTCATATATTTGTAGAAATATGTATGTGTGAATAAATAAAATTTATTCTTCTATGTGAAGGACATTGTAATGTGAAAAATTCATATTTTTGATGCTGGGTTAGCGCACATGAGAATATGCAATCAGTTTTGCGCACGAGTAGGGTGTTATTTTTTCACCCCCCCCCCCCCCCCCACACACACACACACTTTTTTTGCTTTATTAATTTCTATGGGGGAATACATTAATGCAATCCACTTGTAATCTGGTCAAAAATGGGGTTTGAAAAGGCAGCAGACCACTTTATTAAACTTTAAAAATAACATAAATAATTATATGATGTCATAATAATGGCCACCAGAAAAAAACATAGGTGCTTGCCCCACCAACCACCACATGCCAACGAGCTCTGCCAGACACAACCACAATCCAATTTATCACCCACATTTCCTTAGCAGGAGGTACCATCATCAACTATTGACCCAAAAATAGACAAACAGCCGCTATGGCTGCGAAAATATCACCACAAAAGAAGGGAGGGAGGGAGGGAGGGAGGGAATGTGCTTTCTCACCTGTTCAGATTTGGATGAAAAATGATGCCAACTTCCTCCTTAAAACCCATTTTAAAACCTCCACTCTCAACCCTCATTACCTTCAAATGACCCTTAATGGTTGACAAGGCCAATAGAATGTGAGCTCAATCTGATTGGCTGATCTGATCAGCCAATCGGATTGAACTTGATTATGATTGGCTGATTCCATCAGCCAATCAGAATTTTCCTACCTTAATTCCGATTGCCTGATAGAATCCTATCAGCCAATCGGAATTCGAGGGACGCCATCTTGGATGACGTCCCTTAAAGGAACCGTCATTCTTCAGTTGGACGTCGTCGGAAGAAGATTGATCCGCGCTGGAGGTCTTCACGATGGAGCCGTTCCTCATTGGATGAAGATAGAAGATGCTGCTTGGATCAAGATGGTTGCCGGTCTGGATCGCCTCTTCTTCCCGGATAGGATGAAGACCTTGGAGCCTCTTCTGGACCTCTTCAGCCGCAGGATTATGGATCGCCAGCCCCCGCTTGGGTTGGATGAAGATTTTGGAGCCAGGACCGATCAGTGATACCCGGTGAGGTGAAGATAAGGTAGGAAGATCTTCAGGGGCTTAGTGTTTATTTAAGGGGGGTTTGGGTTAGATTAGGGGTATGTGGGTGGTGGGTTGTAATGTTGGGGGGGGGTATTGTATGTGTTTTTTTACAGGCAAAAGAGCTGAATTTCTTGGGGCATGTAAGGTAAAAGAGCTTTCAACTTTTTTAATTTCGAATAGGGTAGGGCATTTTTTTATTTTGGGGGGCTTTGTAATTTCATTAGGGGGCTTAGAGTAGGTGTAATTAGTTTAAAATTGTTGTAATATTTTTCTAATGTTTGTAAATATTTTTTTATTTTTTGTAACTTAGTTCTTTTTTATTTTTTGTACTTTAGTTAGTTTATTTAATTGTAGTTATTTGTAGATATTGTATTTAATTAATGTATTGATAGTGTAGTGTTAGGTTTAATTGTAGGTAATTGTAGGTATTTTATTTAATTAATTTATTGATAGTGTAGTGTTAGGTTTAATTGTAACTTAGGTTAGGATTTATTTTGCAGGTAATTTTGTAATTATTTTAACTATTTTAGCTATTAAATAGTTCTTAACTATTTAATAGCTATTGTACCTGGTTAAAATAAATACAAAGTTGCCTGTAAAATAAATATAAATCCTAAAATAGCTATAATATAATTATAATTTATAATGTAGCTATATTAGGGTTTATTTTAATGGTAAGTATTTAGCTTTAAATAGGAATAATTTATTTCATAATAGTTAATTTATTTAGTTAGATTTAAATTATATTTAATTTAGGGGGGTGTTAGGGTTAGGGTTAGACTTAGCTTTAGGGGTTAATCCATTTATTACAGTAGCGGCGAGATTCGGTCAGCAGATTAGGGGTTAATAATTGAAGTTAGGTGTCGGCGATGTTAGGGAGGGCAGATTCGGGGTTAATATTATTTATTATAGGGTTATTGAGGCGGGAGTGAGGCGGATTAGGGGTTAATAACTTTATTATAGTAGCGGTGCGGTCCGCTCGGCAGATTAGGGGTTAATAAGTGTAGGCAGGTGGAGGCGACGTTGAGGGGGGCAGATTAGGGGTTAATAAATATAATATAGGGGTCGGCGGTGTTAGGGGCAGCAGATTAGGGGTACATAAGGATAACGTAGGTAGCAGCGCTTTGCGGTCGGCAGATTAGGGGTTAATAAGTGTAGGTAGCTGGCGGCGACGTTGTGGGGGGCAGGTTAGGGGTTAATAAATATAATATAGGGGTCGGCGGTGTTAGGGGCAGCAGATTAGGGGTACATAAGTATAACGTAGGTGGCGGTCGGCAGATTAGGGGTTAAAAAAAATTAATAGAGTGGCGGCGATGTGGGGGGACCTCGGTTTAGGGGTACATAGGTAGTTTATGGGTGTTAGTGTACTTTAGAGCACAGTAGTTAAGAGCTTTATAAACCGGCGTTAGCCCAGAAAGCTCTTAACTACTAACTTTTTTTCTGCGGCTGGAGTTTTGTCGTTAGATTTCTAACGCTCACTTCAGCCACGACTCTAAATACCGGAGTTAGAAAGATCCCATTGAAAAGATAGGATACGCAATTGACGTAAGGGGATCTGCGGTATGGAAAAGTCGCTGCTGAAAAGTGAGCGTTAGACCCTTTAATGACTGACTCCAAATACCAGAGGGGGGTAAAAACCAGCGTTAGGAGCCTCTAACGCTGGTTTTGACGGCTACCGCCCAACTCTAAATCTAGGCCAGTGTAAATAAAAAATTTATGATATAAAACTTGAAGGTTGGATTCAAGTAAACTCAAATTGGTATATTTTTACTGCAGCTTCTTAAAACAATTACTGAATACTTCTGGTTTCTAAAGGATGAAAGAAAAATTAAAGTTCTGATGATTATTATGTATTTAAAATAAGTTATTTAATCACTACAAATAGTTTAAACTGTAGAGAAACAACATCTTTCTCAAAGGGCCAAGTTTATATGCTGGAATGTCTGACATGAAAGCATATCACATTTTATGGAATTAACAAAAATAACATGGACTTCACATAAAGGGACATTAAAAAAAAAAAAACAATGTATCATACATATAAACATATAAAAGAGCACAATCTTGCACAATCTTGAGAAATGCCATTGAAAGGGGACCAAAATACGTTGATAATAAAAAAAAAAACCCTTTAATTTTACAATCTTTGTTTTGAAATGATTGGATAAAGTGTAGTTTGCTTTTTAGTGAAGGACTAAGGAATTAAATGCCCTATCTACTCATTACCTGGCTATTACCCCCACTCAGATTAAATAACTAACCTTTTTGTAAATACCATCAATCCAAGCAGAGTTTTCCCTTTACGTAAAAAAAATACAGCTCCATTTGCAATCTAGCCCTTATCGTAGTAACAGCTGAGAGATGTTTTATGAGGTACAGTTTTAAATATGCCTTATAAAGCATCTCTTACATTTCTTTGAATAGTTTTCTACTACAATATGACGAGTTGTTTCCTTAAATGATCAAATTTAAACTAGCTTCTTTAAAATACATCTTAGCTGCAGATTTAAAAAAATTTCAGTTAAATTCACAAAATGTAAGGTCTGGAAATTAAAAATTAGAAGCAAACAAAAAGTCTTAAAGAAGATGTTGCCCATATGATTCATAGGCCTCTAGTTATCAACGTGTCTACTTACCTGCCTTCGACGGCCCCAATACGCTCGCCTAAGCTCGCCTCACATCACCGCCGTGGACCTGAATACGCTCGCCAAAGTTATCAGAAAAGCTGTCAAAAAGCCGTGCACCAAGTACGGGGCGATGAGCAGCAGACTGTGATAGTTATCACTCATCCGATCACGCTGCTCTTTGGCTTTTTCCCAGCTTTATTTATAAGCTGTCACTAAGCACCCACACTAAACTACACTGTTCTACCCTCTATACCGGCGCCCCCGGAGCCCCCCGCAACTAAATAAAGTTATTAACCCCTAAACCACCACTCCTAGACCCCGCCGCAACTATAATAAATGTATTAACCCCTAAACCACCACTCGCAGACCCTGCCACCACCTACATTATACCTATTAACCCCTATCCTGCCCCCTATACCGCCGCCACCTATAATAAATTTATTAACCACTATCCTGCGGATCCCGTAACCTGCCGCAACTAAATAAATTGTTTAACCCCTAAACCGCTGCTCCCGGACCCCGCCGCCAACTATATTAAACGTATTAACCCCTAATATGCCCCCCCTACACCGTCGCCACCTATAATAAATGTATCAACCCCTAAACCTAAGTCTAACCCTAACAACACCCCCCTAACTTATTAATTAAATAAATCGAAATAAATTTACTATTATTAACTAAATTATTCCTAGTTAAAACTAAATAATTACCTATAAAATAAACCCTAATTATTAATTACATTGTAGCTATTTTAGGATTTATATTTATTTTACAGGTAACTTTGTATTTATTTTAACTAGGTAGAATAGTTATTAAATAGTTATTAACTATTTAATAACTACCTAGCTAAAAGAAATACAAATTTACCTGTAAAATAAATCCTAACCTAAGTTACAATTAAACCTAACACTACACTATCATTAAATAAATTAAATTAATTAACTACAAATACCTACAATTAAATACAATTAAATAAACTAACTAGTACAAAAAATACAAAAAACTTAGTTACAAAAAATAAATAAATATTACAAGATTTTTAATCTAATTACACCTAATCTAAGCCCCCTAATAAAATAACAAAGCCCCCCAAAATAAAAAAATGCCCTACCCTATTCTAAATTACAAAAGTTAACAGCTCTATTACCTTACCAGCCCTTAAAGGGCCTTTTGCGGGGCATGTCCAAAAGTAATCAGCTCTTTTGCATGTAAAAAAAATACAACCCCCCAACATTAAAACCCACCACCCACATAACCCTACTCTAACCCACCTAAACCCCCCTTAAAAAAACCTAACACTAACCCCCTGAGGTTCTCCCTACCTTGAGTCGTCTTCACCCAACCGGGCCGAAATCTTCATCCAAGGTGCGCAGAGGAGGTCCTTCATCCGATAGAAGTCTTCATCCAGACGGCATCTTCAATCTTCATCCATCCGGAACGGAGCGGAGCCTTCTTCAAATGAGCCGACGCGGAGCCATCCTCTTCCAACGGCGCCTACCCGACGAATGGATATTCCTTTAAGTGACGTCATCCAAGATGGCGTCCCTCGAATTCCGATTGGCTGATAGGATTCTATCAGCCAATCGGAATTAAGGTAGGAAAAATCTGATTGGCTGATGCAATTAGCCAATCGGATTGCGCTCGCATTCTATTGGCTGATCGGAACAGCCAATAGAATGCGAGCTCAATCTGATTGGCTGATTGGATCAGCCAATCGGATTGAACTTGAATCTGATTGGCTGATTGCATCATCCAATCAGATTTTTCCTACCTTAATTCCGATTGGCTAATAGAATCAACCAATCGGAATTCAAGGGACGCAATCTTGGATGACGTCACTTAAAGGAATATCCATTCATCGGGTAGGTGTTGTTGGAAGAGGATGGCTCCACGTCGGCTCGTTTGAAGAAGGCTCTGCTCCGGATGGATGAAGATTGAAGACGCCGCATGGATGAAGACGTCTATTGGATGGAAGACCTCTTCAGCACCCCTTGGATGATGACTTCGGCCGCTGCGGATGCCCTCTTCTGTTCCATCGGTGGTCGCTGGTTGAAGACGACTCAAGGTAGGGAGATCTTCAGGGGGTTGTAATTTAGAATAGGGTAGGACATTTTTTATTTTGTGGGGCTTTGTTATTTAATTAGGGGGCTTAGATTAGGTGTAATTAGATTAAAAATCTTGTAATATTTTTATTTTTTGTAACTTAGTTTTTTTATTTTTTGTACTTTAGTTAGTTTATTTAATTGTATTTAATTGTAGGTATTTGTAGTTAATTAATTTAATTTATTTAATGATAGTGCAGTGTTAGGTTTAATTGTAACTTAGGTTAGGATTTATTTTACAGGTAAATTTGTATTTCTTTTAGCTAGGTAGTTATTAAATAGTTAATAACTATTTAATAACTATTCTACCTAGTTAAAATAAATACAAAGTTACCTGTAAAATAAATATAAATCCTGAAATAGCTACAATGTAATTATTAATTACATTGTAGCTATCTTAAGGTTTATTTTATAGGAATAATTTATTTAATAATAGTTTACTGTTAGGTGTAATTGTAACTAAGGTTAGTTTTTATTTTACAGGTAAATTTGACTTTATTTTATCTAGGTAGCTATTAAATAGTTAATAACTATTTAATCGCTTTTGTACCTAGTTAAAATAAATTGAAATTTGCCTGTAAAATAAAAATAAATCCTAAAATAGCTGCAATATAATTATTAGTTTGATTGTAGCTATATTAGGGTTTATTTTAAAAGTAAGTATTTAGTTTTAAATAGGATTAATTTAGTTAATAAGAATAATATTTATTTAGATGTGTTTAATTAATATTTAAGTTAGGGGGGTGTTAGGGTTAGACTTAGGATTAGGGGTTAATAATTTTATTATAGTGGCGGAGGTGTAGGGGGGGCAGGATAGGAGTTAATAAATTTATTATTGGGGGCGGCAGTGTAGGGGGGGCAGGATAGGGGTTAATAGGTATTATGTAGGTGGCGGCGGGGTCCTGGAGCGGCGGTTTAGGGGTTAACATATTTATTATAGTTGTGGTGGGCTCCGGGAGCAGCGGTTTAGGGGGTAATACAATTATTTAGTTGCGGTGGTGTAGGGGGGCAGATTAGGGGTGTTTAGACTCGGGGTACATGTTAGGGTGTTAGGTGTACACACTTCCCATAGGAATCAATGGGATGTCGGGCAGCAGCGAACATGAGCTTTCACTATGGTCAGACTCCCATTGATTCCTATGGGATCCGCCATCTCCAGGGCTGCGGATTGAAAACCAGGTACGCTGGCCCAGAATAGTGGCGAGCGTACCTGGTAGTAGTTTTTTTTTTTTTTTTTTTTTTTTTAATTTTTTTTTTATTGAGACAACTTATTAAACAACAATATGCCAACAGATGCAGAATTGAGGGTACATTGAAATGTCATTGAATAATACAATTAAATGTCAGAAATTGCATACTGTTATATAAGAGAAAAAAAGAGTGAACAAGATACATGAAAATAAGGATGAGAGCAAATCTATGTATTAGATGGGTCTCTTTTCTGGAAGTAACGCATTGCAGATACAGGTTTAGGTATTGAGTCTGTGTCTAAAGATGATATTGGTACTCAGCATAATACAGATGTGAAATGCTGGGATTTAAATAAGACGGACATGATGGGTTAGAAAGGAAAAAAAAAAAAAAAAAAAAAAAAAAAAAGGGGGGGGGGGGGAAGGGGAGAGGGGGTGAAGGAACGAGAAAGTGAAAGATGATTAATAGGTCTATGATATGGTTTAAGGGCTTGAGGACCAGTTGGGAAACCTTGTGAGCCATGGGAGCCAAATTTCATGGAAGGCATTAGTGCTATCAAGTACTCTGTACGAGTATTGTTCCATTTGGCCAATGTAATGTGTACATGTGATTACTTGAGAGAGAGTTGGCGACCTCTCTTCCCTCCAAGCCCTAGCTAGGGTCAGTTTTGTGGCCATGAGGACATACATCGTGAGTGCTTCTCCAGAGGTGGTAAGGTTGGGCATCCGCATGTGTAAGAGGGTAACTTCAGGGGTGAATGGGGGGGCGAGGCCCAGTGCCCGGAGGAGTGTAAATACTTTCTTCCATAATGGCTGAATTACTGGGAAAGACCACCATATGTGGAGCGGAGAACCAAGCATCTGACATCCTCTCCAACATTCTGGGGATTGGGAGTGATAAATCTTGTGTAGGATAGTTGGTACATGGTGCCAACGAACCAAAATCTTATAATGTAGTTCCCACAGTGTGGCACAATGGAGGATCTTTTTAGTTATTTTGATTCTGGTATGCCAATCCTCAAGAGTAAGGGTGAGACCAATTTCTCTTTCCCAAGCCTGGTGTTGTGAGATTTTATGCAAGGGAGCCGGGTTAATAAGTATATTGTAGTGAAGGGTCAGGAGATGTCGGAGAGCGTGAGCTCCCCGCCACGCTTTCTCCCAAGTGGTTAAAGGGCGTAGTGTTTGTTTGGGGTAACCCCATGTACGTAAGCGGGTGCTCAGTCGGAATCCCTCAAAGTGTAACTTGGGTGGGAGTTGAAATTTCGCACACATTGCTGGGTGCGAGAGCCATATGTCCACTTCATAGAGGTCAGAGACCTGTAGTGTGTGCGCCTGTGGCCATAGGTCATAGTGGGAGTCTGGAAGGCAGAAGAGAGCAGCAGGGATTGTCATAGCGGGAGAGGGATGGGGAGAAATGTCTGGGTGGTGTCTGATTTGATCCCAAAATCGAAGTGTGTGTCTGAAGATAGGGTGTAGGCCGTCAACTTCTCGTCTATGGTGGGGGGGGATCCAGATTATGTCGGGGAGGGTTATATTTGAGGGCAGCAGTGAGGATTCTAGAGAGTACCAGGAGAGATGTCTCTCAGGATCATTCCAGCGAAGGATATGTGAGAGTCTTGCGGCATTGTAATATGAGATCATATTCGGGAGAGCGAGGCCTCCCTGTAAGATCGGTTTTTCGAGTGTGCGACCCGAGGTCGGCGGTCTCTCCAGACATATGAAGTGATTAGAATTTGAAATCTATTAAGGAGTGGTCTCGGGATGTTGTAAGGAATGTTGTAAGGAATAGATCTAAAAAGATATGTAACCTTGGGGAGAAAGGACATCTTTATCGCGGCAATGCGACCTGTCCAAGAGATCTCCCGAAACTCCCATGAATCTAGCAACCTCCCAAATTCCGGAAGTCTATCGGTATAATTCTGCGATATGGTGGTCAGGGGATCTGGGCTAAGGTGAACTCCTAGAATCTTGAGCGAGGAAGATTTCCATTGGAAGTGATAGGTGGACTGTAGTATGGAGAGGGTTTGTGGAGGAATGTTTATGGGAAGGGCCTCAGTTTTCGTTACATTCAGTTTATAGAAACATAGTGAGCCGAATTTCTCGAGGAGAGTAAAGACTGCAGGAAGAGAAGTGTCAGGAGAGGTGAGGAAAAGAGTGATGTCATCTGCATAGAGGGAAATTTTATGGGCATGTGGTCCTATGGTCAATCCTAAGGTCTGAGGGTCTAGTCTGATAGATTGAGCTAAGGGCTCTATAGTGAGGGCAAACAACAGTGGGGAAAGGGGACACCCTTGTCGGGTACCATTTGCAATTGTGAATTTGGGAGATTGGAACCCCACCCCGCGAACAGTGGCCGTTGGATGGTTATAGAGGGTTTGAACTGCGCCTACAAAGGAGGTAGGAAAGCCAAAGATGGTCATGGCCTCCCATAGGAACTCCCACCTGACCCTGTCAAACGCTTTTTCTGCGTCTAGTGACAGGGCCAGGAAGGGGATTTTTCAGCAGTCCGCAAGATGTAGGACATCTAGGATTCGCCTAGTTGCATCAACTCCTTCTCTATTCGGGATAAAACCAACTTGGTCGTTGCTATAAGGGAGGGAATAACTTTTGCAACCCTATTGGCAAGGAGTTTGGCATATATTTTGGTGTCAATGTTAATCAATGAGATTGGTCGATAGCTGCTGCAAAGATCAGGCGGCTTACCAGGTTTTAAAATGGTAACTATTGTGGCTTCTAGAAATTCAGCTGCTAGAGGGGTACCTGATAGCACTTCTTGGAAGAACTTATCGAGGATAGGAACAATCTGAGGTAAGAAAGTTTTGTAAAACCTTGCTGTGAAGCCATCTGGGCCAGGAGCTTTCCCTAATTTTAGGTTGCGTATAATTTTTGAGATTTCTTGTGTGGTGAACGGGGAAATCAGAGGGGAAGAGTCCTCGGGTGATAATGAGGGGAGGGCGAGGGAACTAAGGAACTCAGAGATATGTTGGACTGGGGAGGCCGGAGATTCTAGATTGGACTCGATATTGTAAAGGTCAGAGTAGTATTGCCTGAAGGTGTTGCCAATTTCGCGAGGGGCGGTGACCTGTGTCCCTAAAGGGGTGCGTATAGACATAATTCTGGCTTGGGCTGTGCGATTTTTAAGTTTGTTGGCTAGAAGCGTGGAGGCTTTGTTAGCAAAATGGTAATAGATTCTTTTGTACTTCTCTAACATGGATTGGGTTTTCTTGAGTTCGAGAGTTTGGATTTGTTTCATAGTTTCTGAGATTTTGTCATTGAGAGAGGGGGAGTATGTGTGAGATATGTCTGCTCTAAGTTGGCGAAGCTGAATATTCAGAGAGGATAAGGTGGTCTTGCCTTTTGCCCGAGCCTCCCATTCGAATTGGATGAGGTGGCCTCTCACCACTGCCTTCAGGGCGGCCCACTGGTTCTGTGCTGAGGTCTGGTCATTGTCATTAAGGGAGATATAATCTGTGATTATGTTCTGTAGAGAAGTCTTAAGGAGTGGGTCTGTAAGAGTCCAGTCCTGTAGGCGCCAAGTGAAAGGAGGTGGGCGAGTATATGGGCCTATTTGCATGTGAAGTGAGTCATGATCTGACCACGAAATTGGGGAGATAGTAGTAGAATAGACATCATCAAGGAACTTAGCGCATACGAAAAAATAATCTATTCGCGTATGTGATCTATGTGGGGAAGAGTAGAAGGTGAATTCCTTATCTTGTGGGTGTAGAGCACGCCAAACGTCATATAAGTCATGTAGTGCTATTAGTGATTGGAGGGTTGAAGATAGGGAGTGGGTTGCTCTATCATTTCTAGAAAGTGGAGGTCCCAGTCTGTCTAAATGTACATCCCATATGAGATTGAAATCCCCTCCTAATATGAGGTCTCCCTGCTGTATAGAAGCTATAGACTTAAGTAGAGTTCTAAGGAAGTTGACTTGTTTGCTATTCGGTGCATATATGTTAAGGAGGGTAACTAGGTGGGTATTTATTCTACAGACAGCAATAATGTAGCGTGCTTGGGGATCTGACTCAGTATAGATCTGATCATAATGGACATTCTTGCCTATATAGATAGCAACCCCTCTAGATTTCGATGGAAATGTTGCATCCAGGAGTGTAGGGTAGTGTTTGGAGGTATATCGTTTGCTATATACATGAGTCCAGTGTGTCTCCTGAATGAAGGCAATGTCTACGTGGTTTTTACGTAAATAGTTAAAAAGGAGGCTGCGTTTGGTAGGGGAATTCAAACCCTGAGCATTAAGGGTTAGAAGATGTAGGCCTTTCATAGTGTACTTAGATTGTAATCAGTGGGTGGGGGTAGAGGGAAGAAGAAGAGGAAAAAGAAGGACAAAGAAGAGGAGAGAAGAGAAAAAAAAAAAAGGGGGGTGGAGTCCGAAAAATGTGGGTGAGTACCAATTATAAAGACAGGGAGCAAGAGTTAACTTCACTTACTAAGATATATATTTCGGGAAGAGGGAGACAGCGGGCCAGAGCCGCTTTGTTTAAAAGGAGGAAAGGGATATGGGTAGGAAGGGGGTGAGGAGATATGTTAAAAGACCTTGAGTTGAGCAATCGTAGATAGAGGGATAAAGGGTGAAGGCAGGGGGAGGGGGTTGGGGAAGGGGGGGGGCGGAGCCTTGAATGTATGTTCAATGAGGGGTTAGTATGAGGACGGGTGGAAGGAGCCACGAGTCGTGAGAGTGAAAGGTAGAAATATATGGTGGAGCTAGTATTGGGGAAGGGAGGTAGGTGGGAGGAAA
This sequence comes from Bombina bombina, assembly GCF_027579735.1. Classification (NCBI taxonomy): domain Eukaryota; kingdom Metazoa; phylum Chordata; class Amphibia; order Anura; family Bombinatoridae; genus Bombina; species Bombina bombina. Next base: position 320,244,478 of record NC_069499.1, on the reverse strand, counting down.
TAGGAGAAAAAAAAGTACAATCCTGTATAGAGGGGTAGAGATAGTGACGGTGTTCGAGTAGAAGGTAGGAAGGAGGTGTGGGAGGCCAAGGAGGCAGCGGGGGCAAAGCCCCCCAATGTTGAATGAAGAGATGGGTAGGGTGATTCAGTAGAGGATGGTGATGTGCAGAATATTGAAAACTGGATGAGTAAATATTTGTATAAGGACTATCCTAGAGAGAGAGGTAGGATTTAGGGTATGTGATGAGAGGGTAAGCAGTGAGAGAGAAAGAGGAGTTGGATGGAGGTAAGTGTAATATGAATATGAAGGTTAATGGAGGTATCATAACAGGTGGAGATATGAAAGTAAGGGCTTGAGGATGGTATGGAAAACATATAACAAGGAGTAAATATGGTCTTGTCGACCTGGATATTTAACCTAGAGCATTAATTCTGATAACAACTTCTTAACTGGTATAAGTGTACTGGTGGGAGAGGACAATAAAGTGCAAAGAACACTAAGAGAAGGATGAACTAGGTCCTCTGTGGAGAGTAGTTGTGGTCAAAAGAAAGGAGGTGTAATGAGGAACATAATATTAAACAAACAATACCTGTGTCAGGTCTGTATGCATTGTACCTTAAATTTCCTTTAGAATAAAACAAAGACTGAATGCAATAACTTAAGAAGCAAAATCAATAAGGTAGATAACATTTCGGATATTTAACAAATCGCAAATAGACTTGAGATATATAAACTTGTCATAATAAAACTTTATCAAAACCGTGTAGGAAAATAAGGAGCCGTGAGCCAAAAATAGAGTAAGATGTGTACCCGTATGTGGGCTCTAGGCTTACCTGTCCGTCGAATGTTCATAATAAACGTCCAGCTAGGAAGATCAAGGATAGGGGAGTGAAAAAAGAGTAAGATGTGTACCCGTATGTACACTCCCTATCCCAGGATATCCTCTGAAGGTCAGTCTAGTAGGGTGAGTGAAAGAAATAGTCTCTTAAAGGGCCAAGAAAAGGGTTATTGGTGCAGCAGATAACTTCAGGTAGGAGATCAGGATCAGTCCGGATCTTGGGGTAGTGGAGTGGAGGCCCTGGAGTGCCATTCGGAAGCTGAGGGGTCCAGATCACCAGTTTTTCCTTTTTTCCTGGGAGGCAGCCCAGGGGGGCTGATGAGTTCCCAAGTGGTGAGGAGTTTCATGCCTTGTTCTAAGGAAGAGACTGTGTGGGAGGAATCTTGGTACTGAACGTGTAACTTCACAGGGAATCCCCACCTGTATTTGATCTTGTTTTGTCTGAGAGCAAGGGTGAACTGATGAAAAGTCCTCCTTTTGTTTAGTGTGTGTGGGGATAGGTCAGGAAAGATCTGCAACTTGTTGTATGGTTCCTTAAGGGGTCTGTTGGTAAAGGAGGCTCTCATGATCTTCTCCTTAGTGGTGTAGTAGTGCAGACGTACAATGACGTCTCTGGGAGTGTCAGGTATGGAGTTACGGGGGCGTGTGGACCTATGTGCTCTGTCCATTAGGAGATCTTGGTCTGTGGTGGAGTCAAGGATGACCTTAAAGAGTGCAACCAGGTATTGTTGGAGGTTTGATGCAGAAACATCTTCCGGAATTCCGCGGATCCTAAGGTTGTTGCGGCGGGATCTATCTTCGTTATCCGCCAGCTTGGATTCGAGATCAGACATTTGCTCTGCTAGTGATTGAGAGTAAGCCAAGAGGTTGGCGTGGTCAGTCGCAAGATCCTCATGTTTCCTCTCAAGGATTTCAGTTCTCTCTCCCAAAGAAGAGATCTCACGTTTCAGTTCGCCGACTGAATGACGGAGCTCTTGCCTTAGGGATGAATAGTGAGTGTCCATCTTATCGGTTAAGATTCTGATAGATTCTAAAAAGGTTGATTGAGAAAGTGTTGTTTTATCTTTGCGAGATACCTCAGGTCTAGAATTATCTGCCCCTGGAGCCGCTGAGTCTCTGGAATCTTCTCCTGAGAAATCAGGATCTGAGAAGTTTTTACTATGGAAATGATCCGTGAGAGTCCTCTTAGGATTTTCCTGGTGCTTTGGTTTTCTTTTGATAGACTGAGCCATGTTATAAGCGGGAGGCTATCCAGAAAGTCGTGTTTAAAGGTGTAGACTTGAAGCCGCTGAATCAGTGATAAATGGATTTTGGGGGGATGTTACCCCTGCCCTCTCAAAGCCAGGTGCCCTAGCCCATCATTTTCCTATGTCAGGGTGTAGATAGGGAGGTTCAGTAGTTCACTACTAGTCTGTAGAATAGATGAGCGATTCCCCCTCTCCTGGGGGTATGCCACCTCTGGGCGAGACCGGTAAAAGGAGAGAGGATATGACCCGCGCCCTAGGGGTGGACGCGGGAAAGGGGGGAGAGGGGGACGTCCAGGGGAGTGGAGATGCAGCTCCTGTGTGAATTATGTAAAGTTTCTTCGTTAGGATGAGACTTTATAGTGGTAGCAAGTGACTTGGGTGTGATACAGATACTGTAGATTATATTAGGAGCAGAGGTGATTAGGTGGCTTCAGGGGTTCTGTAGGAAGCTGTGACTGCAGATAGTATTTCTGGGTATTTTGATTGTGGCCCTCAAAATCAATAAACTGTGTTGCAGAGGGGGATTACAGCTGTCAGGTAGAGATGTAAGCAGCTACATGCTGCTGCAGTGTTGTATAATCCTCAAATAGAAAAAGCTGGGGCACAAGTCACAATTACAGTCAGAAGGGGTTAAACATAAAATATAGAGGAAGTCCCACACACAGTTCTGCCACTTAAGTCAGTGGTTGAGGGGGTGTACTCACTTCTGCTGGGCTGGAGTCCGGTATTCTCTGTGCGTTGCGGTGGAGATTTGAAGTGAGGAGGAAGATGCAGGGGTCTGTCTCCAGTGCAAATCTCAAGTGTGCCACAGCTACCTTCTGGTTATACTCTGGAGCCCCGGGCTATGTCGGGAGAAGGGAGACACCCAGTCCCACTGTCTGGTGTGGTGTATATAGGGCTAACGGTTGGGAGGTGGATGTGCGCGTTAGCGCAGATGCTTCAGAGGCTCCGTGTGACACCCTGCATGAACGGGAGTAAAAGAAAGATGGCTGCCATTCGCGGGCTTTTGTGACGTCCCCTCTCCTTCAATCCTTGCAGATGGAGCAGCGTTATAGGGGTCTGAAGGGTGTCGGAACTGTCCCCATGTGTCAAGGGGTAAGTAGGGCAGGTGATGGCTGATCCCAGCGGAGTCCGGTACTGCGATTGTCTCAGGTAAAAGGCTCCGGTATTGCAGAGCGTGGAAAATGTCCCGTCTACAAATATATGTCAGATAGTAAGGTGAAGGGGTAGAGGGGGATATTATGTGCCAAATGAATAATGATTTGGGGGTCTATTCAAGCTTTAAATTTATATTTTGGGCAATGGAAGCAGAGGAGCTCTGGTTCCAAGCATCCTCACTGCTCCGTAGTTGGCTCCGCCCCCCACCTGGTAGTAGTTTGATAACTACCAAAAGTCAGATTGTGCCGAACTTGCATTCGGAACATCTGGAGTGACGTAAGAATCGATCTGATCTGTGTCGGACTGAGTCCGGCGGATCGAAGCTTACGTCACTATATTCTACTTTTGCTGGGCTGTAGTGCTTGATAACTACAGAAGAAGAGAATCAGCCTCGCCACAAATACGCTGCAGAATTCCAGCGTATTTGAGGTTGACGGCTTGATAACTAGAGGACAATGTCTTATGTTCGTCAAATCTTATGGCTGCAAATTAAATGTCTATATGTCGGGGGTTTTTCCTTCCCAAATCTCTGCAAATAAAAAAATTGCTAGTTTTACAGCTTTACATTTCACTTTGAGGCTTGATTTGTTAGTCCGCACATTCCAACTGCTACACGGTTTTAAATAGTATATACACTCACCGGACACTTTATTAGGTACAGCTTGCTAGTACCTGGTTGGACCCCCTTTTGCCATCAGAACTGTCTTAATTCTTCATGGCACAGATTCAACAAGGTGTTGGGAAACATTCCTCTGAGATTTTAGTCCATATTGACATGACAGCATCACACAGTTGCTGCAGATTTTTCGGCTGCACATCCATGATGCAAATCTCCCATTCCACCACATCCTGAAGGTGCTCTATTGGATTGAGATCTGGTGACTGCTGAGGCCATTGGAGTACAGGGAATTCATTGTCATGCTCAAGAAACCAGTTTGAGATGATTTGAGCTTTGGGACAGGGTGCATTTTCCTGCTGGAAGTAGCTATCAGAAGATGGGTACACTATAGTCAAAGCGATGGACATGGTCAGCAACAATACTCAGGTAGGCCGTGGTGTTTAAACAATGCCTTAGCTGACAGGAGTGGCACCTGGTGTGTTCTTCGCTGCTGTAGCCCATCTGCTTCAAGGCTCAATGTGTTGTGCATTCAGAGATGGTATTCTGCATATTTTGGTTATTTGGTTATTTGAGTTGCTGTTGCCTTTCTATCATCTCAAACTAGTCTGCCCATTCTCCTTTGACCTCTGACATCAACAAGGCATTTTCGTCCACACAACTGCCGCTCACTTCTTTTTCTTTTCTCTTTTTCAGACCATTATCTGTAAACCCTAGAGATGGTTGTGCATGAAAATCCTAGTAGATCATCAGTTTTTAAATACTCAGACCAGCCCGCCTGACACCAACAATCATGCCACGTTCAAAGTCAATTAAATCCTCTTTCTTCCAAATTCTGATGCTCGATTTAAACTTCAGCAAGTCGTCTTCACCACGTCTAGATGCCTAAATGCATTGAGTTGCTGCCATGTGATTGGCTGATTAGCAATTTGTGTTGCCAAGCAACGCTGGACAGGTGTACCTAATAAAGCGGCAGGTGAGTGTGTGTGTATATATATATATATATATATATATATATATATATATATATATATATATATATATATACAGTGGTGTATATATATATATATATATATATTTTGATTTATTTTTTTCAATTTATTGTTTGTCTCTAATCAGAAACTGATGTCCATTAAGTTATTTGAATGACCTAAAATAAGTTTGTGAATGTTGGCTGGAAATGCAAAATAATATAATGAGATGTCTTGCTAAATTTCATTGTTACACTCCAATGACTATTTTGTAACCTGAAAGCAATAACCACTCACCCTGAAGAACATAGATGCCCAAGGTGATTTTCGACAATTTTAATGTCTATAAATTCCCTGTTAATCTAGCTTTTCACATTTTTTTTTAATTCTTTATAGTTTTTTATCTTGCAAAAGCAAAACTCCATCAGAAATATTCTAGTTTTCTAAATCTGTAGTCCAATTAAGCCTTCAGGAAATTAGGATTTTCATGCACTCTTAAGTAAGAAGTAAGCCATTTGCTGACATCTTTAAGAACATGGTGAACAGATGCAGCTATGCATACTGCCAATCACAGTTGTTCACACCTAGAATTCTTCTCATGTAAAGTATTGTTAGTGACCATGTAAGTGCAAGATCGTGCAACATCAAGCTAAAAATACATTTTAAATAAATACGACTAGATTACGAGTTTTGCGGTAAGGTAAAAAAGCAGCGTTAACAGGTCCTAACGCTGCTTTTTCATTACTGCTGGTATTACGAGTCTTGCAGGTTTAGGGGCGTGTACACTTTTTTGGCCTTACCGCAAACCGACTTACGTAAACTTTGTAAACCTTTTTTTCTATGGGACTTCCATAGCGCTGGTATTACGATTCTGTCCTAGGTGGCCAAAATGTGAGCGGTACACCCTCTACCTCCAAGATCCGTAACGCATTCTAAAGTCAGTAGTTATGAGCTTTACACTACAACACCGTAGCATAAAACTCATAACTAAAGTGCTAAAAATTAAACTAACACCCTTAAACTACCTATTAACCCCTAAACCGAGGCCCTCCCGCATTGCAAAAACTGATTTTTTTTATTAACCCCTAATATGCCACTCCAGACATCGCTGCCACTATAATAAACATATTAACCCCTAAACCGCCACACTCCCTCCTCGCAAACACTAGTTAAATATTATTAACCCCTAACATCGCTGCCACCTACATTATATATATTAACCCCTAATCTTCCGCCCCCAACATCGCCGCCACTATATTAAATTTATTAACCCCTAAACCTAAGTCTAACCCTAATCCTAACACCCCCTAATTGAAATATAACTTAAATAAACCTAAATAAAATTACTATCATTAACTACATTATTCCTATTTAAAACTAAATACTTACCTATAAAATAAACCCTAAGCTAGCTACAATATAACTAATAGTTACAATGTAGCTAGCTTAGTGTTTATTTTTATTTTACAGGCAACTTTGTATTTATTTTAACTAGGTAGAATAGTTATTACATAGTTATTAACTATTTAATAACTACCTAGCTAAATAAATACAAATTTACCTGTAAAATGAAACCTAACCTAAGTTACACTAACACCTAACACTACACTATAAATAAATACATTACCTACATTAAATGCAATTAAATAAATTAAATTACATTAGCTATATTACAAAAAAAACACTAAATTACAGAAAATAAAAAAACAAATTACAGATCTTTAAACTAATTACACCTAATCTAATAGCCCTATCAAAATTAAAAAAGCCCCCCAAAATACCCCCCCCCCAGCATAAACTAAAATACCAATAGCCCTTAAAAGGGCCTTTTGCGGGGCATTGCCCCAAAGAAATCAGTTCTTTTTCCTGTAAAAAAAAAATACAAACACCCCCAAGAGTAAAACCTACCACCCACACAACCAATCCCCAAATAAAATACTAACTAAAAAAAACCTAAGCTCCCCATTGCCCTGAAAAGGGCATTTGGATGGGTATTGCCCTTAAAAGGGCATTTAGCTCTTTTGCAGGCCCAAAGCTCTAACCTAAAAAATAAACCCACCCAATACACCCTTAAAAAAATCCTAACACTAACCCCCGAAGATTCACTTACCGGGAGAAGTCTTCATCCAAGCGGCATGATGTCCTCAACAAAGCCTGCAGAAGGGGTTCTCCAGAAGGGCAGAAGTGGTCCTCCAGACGGGCAGAAGTCTTCATCCAAACGACATCTTCTATCTTCATCCTTCCGTCGCGGATGGCTTCTTCGTATTGAATATCTCTTTAAGTGACGTCATCCAAGATGGGTTCCCTTAGATTCCGATTGGCTGATAGAATTATATCAGCCAATCGGAATTAAGGTAGAAAAAATCCTATTGGCTGATTCCAATAGGATTAAAATAAATACAAACTTGCCTGTAAAATAAAAATAAACCCTAAGCTAGCTACAATGTAACTATTAGTTATATTGTAGCTAGCTTAGGGTTTATATTATAGGTAAGTATTTAGTTTTAAATAGGAATAATGTAGTTAATGATAGTAATTTTATTTAGATTTATGTAAATTAAATTTCAATTAGGGGGTGTTAGGGTTAGACTTAGGTTTAGGGGTTAATAAATTTAATATAGTGGCGGCGACGTTGGGGGCGGCAGATTAGAGGTTAATAAGTGCAGGTGGGTTGCGGCGACATTGGGGGCGGCAGATAAGGGGTTAATAAAGATAATGTAGGTGTTGGAGATGTTGGGGCAGCAGATTAGGGGTTAATAAGAATAATGTAGGTGTTGACGATGTCGGGGGTGGCAGATTAGGGGTTAAAGGGACATGACACACACATTTTTTCTTTCATGATTTAGAAAGAGAATGCATTTTTAAACATCTTTCTAATTTACTTCTATTATCTAATTTGTGTTATCCTCTTGATATTCTTTGCTGAAAAGCATATCTAGATATGCTCAGTAGCTGCTGATTGGTTGCTGCACATAGAAGCCTCATGTGATTGGCTCAACCATGTGCATTGCTTTTTCTTCAAATAAGGATATCTAAAAAATGAAGCAAAATAAATAATAGAAGTAAATTGTAATGTTGTTTAAATTTGTATGTTCTATCTGAATCATGAAAGAAATATTTTGGGTTTAGTGGCTCTTTAATAAGTGTAAGATTAGGGGTGTTTAGACTCGGGGTTCATGTTAGAGTGTTAGGTGTAAACATAACTTTAGTTTCCCCATAGGAATCAATGGGGCTGCGTTACTGAGATTTACGCTGCTTTTTGGCCGGTGTTAGACTTTTTCTTAGCCGGCTCTCCCCATTGATGTCTATGGGGAAATCGTGCACAAGCACATATGACCAGCTCACAGTTGACTTAAGCAGCGCTGGTAATGGAGTGTGGTATGGAGCTCAATTTTGCTCTACGCTCACTTCTTGCCTTTTAACGCCAGGTTTGTAAGAACCTGTAATACCAGCGCCCCCCCCCATACAGGTCCACTTTGTTTATTGATATTCAACTATGAAAACTCTTTACAGATATTTTGAATATATGTGTGTAGCTATCAATCAGAAAATCATAAGAAAAAAATAAATGGATATGTTTGGCCTTAGGTTTATCAAAATCTGGGCATTTTCTTTAGATGTTAAAATGACCCAACAGGACTAGAACATTGTGTTTATATTTGCTGTCACTAGAGGCAAGATGATTTGTTCAGCCATAAGATTCATAATAAACAAATAGCTTCCCTATTTGAAGCAAAAGCTCTTCCAAAAGAATAGCAACTATCTGTCTGTACATCCATTTTATCTATCTATCTTTCTATCTATCTATTTATTATTTATTTATCTATCATTTATCTATCTATCTATCTATCTATCTATCTATCTATCAATCTACTTATGATTTATCTATCTATCTATCATTTATCTATCTATCATTTATCTATCTACCTATCTATCATTTATCTATCTATCATTTATCTATCTAACTATGATCTATGTATGATCTATCTATCTACCTATGATCTATCTACCTATCTATCTATCATCTATTTTCTATCTATCTATCTATCTATCTATCATGTATCCATTTATCTATCTATCTTCTATCTATCTATCTATTTATCTATCTATCTATCTATCTATCTTCTATCTATCTAATCTATCTCTCAGTAAATTGCAAATTAATGGAGAATAAAATGTGCCATATTCTTACAACATACCTAAACTTCTATTCAACTTGCTCATCACATCCTGCCTTGTTTTGCACCTGTTAGTCTCCAAATCTACCATCTATCTCATTTCCTCCTCCATGTCTCTGCCAGACTCATCTCCCCTACTCACTATTTCTTATTTTGTGAATCACTCGATACCTCCTTGCCTTGGGTAACCTAACCTTCTAAAATAAAACTCAAAATGTTGTTCGAAATATGTGAAAAAATATATACTTCTGTTCCCTCTAGTGTTTCTGTCCTTGTCTGCAAATATTCCCTGCTCTGCCGCTTCACTTACCCAAGACATACCATTCTCCTTCTCGCTCATTATTTTTTTATACTCATATCTTTAAGAGAGTTCTAGTATTGTGCTAATGCTAGGGAATCCCTTTACCTTAATCTGAGAGCTTGCCTAGAGCGATTAGTTCCAAATTCTCTTTTAAAAACAATGTTCAGGGATTCATACAAATGTTATTAGATGTATGTACATTTTAACTTTTATCTCACAAATTCCCTATGTTCTATTAAACAAATTGCTTTGGTGTTTATATAACTGATAAAAACATATGAGTGGGAGATTTCCCCCATATAGGAACAGTCACCCACCTTGTAATTGCAAAACATTGCTGCTGTCTAGCTGTAGATTAACATATCAGAAAATCTAAACATTTTTACAACAGATTAACACTGTGTTTGCTGCAATTGTTTTTTCAATATCCAAGCTCCACCAACAAATTTTCTTGTTTAAAAGGAACCAAAAAGGCTACCAGGGTCATTATGAGAGTATAATGTGCATTATTTTGAAGTTGGTAACTGTTAAAGCTAATGATGGAAAGAGATAGTTAGCCTTGAGAAGCCTGCAGGGTACATTTCCAGTCCTGATAATTAGAAAATCTACAATTTTGCTGGAAAACAATAAATAATAAAAGTATGTTCCAAAGTTATTTTATTTTCCATAACTAAACCTTTAGGGCTAGATTGCAAGTGGAGATCAATCATTTGTGCCATAGCGATAAGGGTTATACCGCGAGGGTTTGTGCTAATCCAGCTTACCGCTCCTATTACAAGTTGAAAGTAAACATGATCGCAAGAGAGCAATCGTGATTTACACTTAAATCATTACTGCAATTTCAGAGCTCTGGTTAACTGTTTAGCGAAAATAAAAAGTTGCCCAAAACACTTCAAAAATACATTATAAAGTACAGTTATAATAACACTGTCTCATAAAATTATTTAAAAAAAAATATTGCACAAAAATGTTATAAGGACTCAAAGATATGAGATCTCGGGTGTTAGAAAAAAAAAAAAGCTGCCAAAGGACTTTAATATAGAGATACATACATATGCATGTCCACTTTTTTTTCTTCATTGACTTCTATGGGCGAATACGTGAACATGTACACAATATTCTAAGTTCATATTTTTGCGCTAGTCGGGTTACCGCTAGAGCAAAAACATCCAGCTTAATCTGACAAGTGTTAAAATCTTAATTCTTGCAGAGTTATCGCTCTAGCGGAAATGCAAAATACCGCTCCACTTGTAATCTAGCCCTTAATATTAAACTTTCAAGATGTTTCATGTCCCTTTAAGATTCACTGTATAATGTTCAAAATGTTATGAACTATTGTCCTAGCACCATAAAATATGTTTCTGCTTTACAGATAAATTAAAATAATAAAGCCAAATATATACTTCTAGATCTGGTGTAAAAATAAATTTGTCATTCTTATTAAACTACAAGTTTGCAAAGGAGAAAACTTAGATAAAGGTGCCATTTTGGAAAAGAGTAATACATATATAACACTATATGAATTCACGCACATATATCACAGACCATGTACAGTTTATATTATAATTATATATTATATTTTTCTATATGTCAAAAGGGATTTTTAATTCTATTATAGAGCTCCATCTTTATAATGCTGCACTGCAGTAACATTTTTATCTCTGTGAAATTGTAATAATTTATTCTTCTGTGTGAATATTAATTGCTCTGTAATAAACTACCACTTCCTCCTTTATGGTTTTCTAAAATGTGTGCTTGTCCATGGAGAGAATATATTAGGTCTGTGGAAAAGAGCTTGGTCTTAAAACACTTCAATTGAAATAAATAAACAATAGATGTCTTGCATTCTTTATGAAAGCATGATTGCAAGATATGACCAGGAAAGCATTTTAAGTCTGTAGATGAAATTTCATGGTTTAAATCATGCATATGATTTCCCTCAGCACAATCTGGAACACTATTTTATATCACGCTCGTATTTAGAGCAATAGACTTCGGACCTCTCAATTTAAAAAAAAAAAAAAACCCCATGGATTTAACAATTTTAACCATTTCAGTACTCATAGTTTGTGGAGGCAGTTACAGAAATACTAAAAAAAATCACAGCCTAAAATAAGATAAAAGTTTTTGTTTTTTTCCAAACATGAAAGGTCACTTTTAAATTATGTTTAAACATAATGGCCTAGATAACAAGTGCTATTGATAATGTGTGCTTTGTTATTTGAGCTTAGCCTCGGACAAACTTTAACGCACAACCCAGTATTGAAAGTATTTGGTTAAAATTGCAAAGCACAATGTTTAACCAAAGCATTTTAAATGCACCAGATAACAAGTAGAGTGCCCTATACTTTCTGTGGAAAGCAGTAGTAGAGTGCTCATTGCTCTCATATTACAAGGGTTGTGTTTGCACGCAATACAAAATACCAATTTCATATTAAGTGCTTTTGAAGACCTGAGGGTAGATTTATTACGCAGCAGATGCTGTATTCTATGGTCATCATTTCAAGCTCACCAGAAACAGAAGTTAAGAAGCAGCGGTCAGAAGACTGCTGCTCCTTAACTTCTCTGTCACCTTTTAGGTGGCGGACTGAAATCATCCTGATCTGATCGGGATGATTGACACCCCTGCTAGCGGCTGATTGGCCGCGAGTGTGCAGGGGGCAGCATTGCACAATCATGTCACAAAAAATTATTGGGCAATGTTTAATGCTGGCAGCGTATGCTGTCGGCATTTAGCAAGGTCGAGCAAACATGATTTTTTACAGCGAATCATGTCCGCTCAACCTTTAGTAAATCTATCCCCAGGTATTTAATAGAAAGTAAACACCTTGAGATTTTAACATAAAAGGTTAAGTTGTGCATAGTAAATCAACTTTGTAACATACTTTATTCAGCCCCTCCTTTTTAAAACAGTGGCTTTTAAATTTCTCAAGTATAGTTGTCACGCCGCGCCGCTGTAGCAGTTGCTAGGGGTGTGCCGTCTCCTTCCCTGCTCGTTGCCAGGGGTTGTGTCGGGTCTGGATGCGTGCGGCACTGACGTCATCGCCGCACTCTCCTCTCTCCCTGATGACAGTCTGGACGCCTGCGGCGCGAATCCTGCGCCTATGTAAGTCCTGTCACAACAATCTATCACTGCCCAAGTATAGGTTTTACTTTGTGTGCTCCTGGATGTGATTGAGCATTACTTCAATTAGCCTATTCGTATATGAACCCTGCCTGTCTGTCTACTCTGCCTTTTTAACCCATAAATTGCTGGATTGATTACTGCTGCTGAACTCTGCTTGTCTGACTACTCTGCCTATTTAACCCCTACATTGCAGGATTGATTACTGCTGCTGAACTCTGCTTGTCTGACTACTCTGCTTATTAACCCCTGTTTTTCTGGATAGCCTCTTTGTTGCCGAACCCTGCGTGCCTGACCATTCTAGTGGTGTGCCCTTGGACTGCTTTACTGTTGCCAAACCCTGCGTGCCTGACCATTCTAGTGGTTTGCCCTTAGATTGCTTTACTGTTGCCGAACCCTGCGTGCCTGACCATTCTAGTGGTGTGCCCTTGGACTGCTTTACTGTTGCTAAACCCTGCCCGCCTGACCATTCTAGTGGTTTGCCCTTAGATTGCTTTACTGTTGCCAAGCCCTGCCTGTCTGACCATTCTAGTGATTTGCCTTGGACTGCTCTCCCGTTGCCGCTGGGAACTGTCTTGCCTGTGGTGAGCGTCGCCTTCCTAATCTTACTAACTTTCGCTGCTCTGGGATATTCCTTATCATTCTGGCTCAACGCCGGGATAACAAAACTACTGGCCGAGTTCGGTCTGATAGAGGAGTATCCCACGAGCATTACAATAGTAAAGCCCAATGAAGATTTATCAAGGCTAACCCTGCAACATGTATTTCCACAGTTGGCTTTAACTGATAAGAACAGTAAAACAGTGCTCTCTAGTTTAACAATATGACCATGCCTATCCTTGTCAGCTGCAGTGGTAGTAGAGTTTGTCTTTTTGGAAAAGAATTACAAACTATTTTATTTTATTCTTCAGCAAGACAAATTGTCTTGCTATTACAAAGGGCTAGATTACAAGTGGAGCGCAATATTACACTTACATGAGCTCTCCATACTGCTTGCAATTCCACTATACTTCTAATCTGGCCCAATATCTTTGATAAATAATTATGTTAAAAAACATAGACCAATATACTATGCAAGTTCCTAGAGTAAAGCTATTAAGAAAAATATACTGATGACTGATTTTTCATAACATCTTAATTTTAGCATTCAGATTGTACACTTACAGCTATCATATAGTAACAATAAACTGTAGGCATCAATTTTCTAATCATGGACCAACAAAGTTTCCATGTGGAGAATTGGTCCAATTGTGCAAGATCAGGGCCTGTCATTCACGCTGAACAAACGGATGACAACAGCTTCTCACCTTGCATAAGAGAGCCTAAATAGCAAGTGGTCCAAAGCAGCTGTTTAATAAATGGAGCCCAATATGCGGCAAACTAAACAAGATGATCTCCTGATAGACAATTTTTATGAGCAGGGAGATTTCCCCTATGCTGCTAAAATTCTGATATATTACATGGGTATAAAAGTTAACCCTAACCTAAACAATCCTATCTTGCCAAAGCACAATTAATCCTAATCTACCTGCATATTTTTTTAACTTTACATATATAAATATATCTGTGTATTGTGTGTATTATTTATTATTTATTAGATAGATGATAGATAGATAGATAGTAAGTACTCTGCACTCCGTTAGTATCTCACGTGGTGCTTTACATCACCGACCGTGTCAGTGGTATTAGTGGTCCTGGGGATCTCCGATGTTAATTGCTGGATCTATGCTAAGTTAATATTTGCGATCAACTCATATAAGCTGTACTTATGCACACAATCTTAACGCCATTATCCATAGGTTTAATTGTAATAGATGATCTGTATCTTCGCTTAAAGTCTCCAATACTGATCAAACTTGTAACCCGTACTTAATGCTCTAAGCACGCAGGTTTATGTTTGTTACACGAAGAGAGGGGTATCCGGAACACGTTCCAACCACTGGTCTTGTGCAAGGGAAGAAAATGAACTCCCAAGTAAAACAATAATCTGCTATCAGAGTTACCCAGAGTGCCGTAGCCAGGCGGCAGATCAGACTGCATGAAGCACAGAGGAGCAAGGGAATGCAGGCCCTACTCAGTAGTATGGAGAAATAAAACGTCCGTTTATTTAAGCATTTAAAAACACAGTGTGTTCCCAGACAGAGGACAGGCAGTTTAGCAATTTAATGGAACATTCAGTAAGTGCATTGTTCCAATCATCCATATCAGTTATATCTTCAAACTCAAATGAGGGATATTTTTTAATTCTTAGCCCTCTAGGAATTCTTGATGTTTCTATATATTTTTTGAAGGCTATAGTATCCCACAGGAGTCTTAAATCCGTTGTTAGATATTGTTGTAAAGATTTAAACAAGTTTTTAATTTCTCTTTCTTCTCCAATACATTCCTCCTTTGAAAAGACTTTATCAAAGTAGTCTTGTCTACCCTGAAGGTCAAAAATATCCTGAATGGCCATAGGATTGATAGAAAATGCATTGTTAGAGGACACCTCATCCACTTCTTCTATGCCTATGCCTGCCATGTTAGGGAACACCATCTAACTGACCTAATTATGGGTAAATTTCCCTCCCTTACACAAGACCAGTGGTTGGACCGTGTTTCGGATACCCCTCTCTTCATTTGCATTTAGATTATTCCGCTTCCGGATTCGGCACCCAGCGTCTCTTCAATCACTCATACGTAGCATAAGCTTCTTAAAGAATTTGATATATGTGTGAGTAAGTAGAGCGCTGGAAATGGAGGATTCCAAACACCTCACCTAGGGAAAAGATCCTTCTATCTTTTCAAATATTATAATGGATAATGTGTGGGGAATGAGGGCGCTAAAAAAGCTGAGGGAATCTTAAACTAAATGCAATCTATGAAAAATTGTCTATCAACTGGAAATTGTTGTTAAATACAGGTACTGCTGAATATTCAACCAGTGATATGTCTCAAACAAATATGTTAACCCAAGAAGTATTGATTGTCTCAAAAGGTGCTAGCATATAACAAGTGATAATCGGAATTCCGTGTCTAAATACTCCTTGTACAATAAAGTGTTAGAATCGATAGTTCTAAAATAAAGTTGCAGGAGGTGCTAAAATGAGGTATTGTCTATCAGCTGGAAATTATTGTTAAATACAGGTACTGCTGATTATTCAACCAGTGATATATCTCAAACAAATATTTTAACCCAAGAAATATTAATTAGTGGTCTCAAAAGAATCTGAGAAAGAGCAAAGTGCTAACATGTGATAATCAAAATTTGGTGTCTAAGTATACTACTTATACAATAAAGTGTTAAAAATCGAAGTAGCAGAAAGTTTTGAAATAAGGTATGTGACGTGTGATAAAATAATATGCTTGAAAGTTATATGTGTACAGTGTAAGTGTTCAAATTAATAGTCTGAACATGAGAGTGTAAAAATTGATGAATATTTATATGTAACCAGACCCTAATTGATCGAAATCTTAGAAGTAAATACTAAAGTCAAAGTAAGATTTAAAAACTGAGTAGAGTAAAAATATATGATACAATTTATTTGTGGCTAAACCCTCAATAGAAACTTAAAACAGAGTATACATAAATAAAGAAAATTCATAAGCTATGCATGGACTAGGGGACGTCTCCCCAGAATTAACAAACAGTAAAAACAATTAGTTAGGTTGATAAAAAAATATATATATTGTTGCCGAAAGCTATCCTAGACAATCTAAGTTAATGCCAATTTATAAAGATGTTGCTGACTAAACACAGTGCAATATAATAGGTATTATGTATCTATAGGCAGGGCCGCCATCAGGGGGTGACAGGGGTGACTCCTGTCAGGGGCCCAATGGGCTAGCGGGCCCCATGAGGCAAGAACTAAAAAAAAAAAAAAAAAAAAAAATTTAAATTTTGGCAGCCACCAGTGGGTACTATAGCAGAGTGCTAATTGAGCATGGGAAATGTTATTACAAAGAGTAAAGTATTAGCATTTGAGAGGATTTCTGAGTGCGCACTAAACCACTATGCACAGTGTGAGACAGACTTGGCACTTTGTACAGTGTGTGCCTGAGTCAGATGGCAGATCACTTTCATTTACAGAGGAGGTAGAAATTACTTAGCACATGTTTTTTATTTCTTTGTGCAATTTAAGATTGTAACTTTAGTGTGGTAGTAGTTGTATGGTGGGGCCAGGGGTCAATAAAAACACATTTTTTTAGCAGCAGTGTATTTATGATTTAGTTGACAATGCTGTAGAAATTCTATATTTAAAACCATGCAGAAATGTTTCCTCCTCAATACACAAATGATATATATTACATTCCAGTTTACTGCCTCTTTATGCAAGGACTTTCCTGATACAAGGAGTCATTTTATCTAAGATTTTTACATCTGCATAACATGTTATACTCTAAGACTAAGATTGCTCAGTGTTTGAAATGAGACAGTTTACTTAAAACTGTTCAGTTTACACTACAGCTGACTTAATTTTGAAATGCATACCAACAAGCTTAAATCCTGCATTTAACCAGATCTAATGGTATGAGTACCACAGCTTATGGTTCCACCAAGACCATATAGAGTACAGCATTTTCAAAATCCACAAGTACAGCTGACAGATGGGAACATTTGTACACTATATTTGAAGTGGTGCTCTTGGTTGGGGAAAATGGGGAAAATATCAGACAAACATATGTCAACCTTCTAAAAGTACTCTTCTTCATCTAGCCATCTACCCAGCTCATTAATGTACAATTTTGAATTCACAGAATTATTTTTGTTTGCACATTTACAAATATGATTCTTTAAAAAGGGATCTCTTAATTTCTGCATTTTTTTTTATCATGCATGTCACACACTGTGGATTTAGGGGATGCAAGGTACATAAATGTTTCCTCCTGTGAGTGTTTCTGAGGGTGTCTGTGTTTATGTCTTTGTGCTTTGGTTTGTGTCTCTATGAGTGTGTATGTATTTTTTTTCTGTGGGTCTTTCTGTGACGGTGGGTGTGTATGTCTTTGTGCATTTTCTGTGGATGTCTGTGAGGGTGTGTGCATATGTCTTTGAGCTTTTTCTATCGGTGTCTCTGTGAGGGTGGGCATGTGTTTGTCTTTGTGTATTTTCTCTGGATGCCTCTGTGAGGGTGGGCGTGTATGTCTGTGTTTTCTGTGGATGTCTCTGTGAGGGGGTGTGTGTGTGTATGTATGTCTGTGTTTTCTGTGGATGTCCCTGTGAGGGTGTGTATTTTCTGTGGGTGTCTCTGTGAGGGTGTGTGTATGTCTTTGTGTGTTTTCTGTGGATGTCTCAGTCAGGGTGTGTGTATGTATGTCTTTCTGTGTTTTATGTGGTTGTCTCTCTGTGTGCGTATGTCTTTGTGTGTTTTCTGTAGGTGTCTCTGTGTGTGTGTGTGTATGTCTTTGTGTTTTCTGAGGCTGTCTCCGTTGGTGTTTCCTTAGGTGTATGTGCAAGTTTGAGTTTGTGTGTGTGTGTCCATTGTCTGTTCCTTTTTAGGGCATTTTGACCTTACTACTGATTATTCACATCTTTCTACAGACTTTGAGACTAATGAGACCTTTCCGGAAGTCACTAATCTACCATTTAACCTTTAAATTATTGTTTAGGCAGTTCAGGGCCCTTCCTTTCAGCCACTGCATGCTGTTGTCATCATTTAGTTGGCATCTTCCTTTACAAAAAGATAATCAGAACTCCATATTTTGTTTTCTAAATCTCCTTTTTTTTACAAAACTGTAGTTTACCTCATTACTTGTCAGGTCAATGTAAACAAGTGCTGAGCGTCTGTTTAGTTGTCTGTGCCTGAGTTTCTTTGCGTGTCTTCTAGAGTGTCTATATGTGAATCCTTATGTGTGAGTGTGTGTTTCAGTATATGTTACTACCTTTACAACATTTCCAAGTTTAAATAGACACTTAAGATTAAAGTGCATATACGTTTTAGTCACTTGGTCAAAAATTGCACATGTCAAAGGAGGGGGGGGCCTGATCAATAGTTAAGTCAGGGGCCCCAAAATTTCTAGTGGCGGCCCTGTCTATAGGACTCAGTATTGAACACCGCACATGAGAATGTTTGAGAAAAAGTTCAGTTCGTATTATTTATAAATCCTCTGCATACTCAGGAACATAGAGTCTCTTTAATGCGGAATTTACAAGACACCTTAGGTATGAGTTACCTTGTCTTCTTTTCCTTAACTGTTACACTTGTAGCTTACTTGTTTCAATGGTGATTCAGCACCGCCGCATGTGTCTTGACGTCTGATGTCACAATCCTGTGTCTGTAATCAGGTCCGGGAGATTACCGTATTGGTTATAACGGTTCTTTATTTGACAAATTGTACATCCAAAAACTTCTCCTGCACTTAGTGCTATGCACGCAGGAACGATGTAGCTTGGGAAACAGAGTTTATGAAGTAGTGATGGAAATTATTAGTGGGACATAATATTTTATTTTTGCAAACTGTTATATATAATAAGTGGGTGACATTTATATATTATGAAGAAGTTGTATTTATTTAAATAATATATAGTATTCCAAAATTATTCCAAAAGAAAGGGAGAAAGATCTAGTTCAGAATTTAAACCTTTTGGAAATAATGTATTTTTTTTTATTTTTTCATCTCTATGTATTATCACATCACTACTTCATAACTCTGTTTCCCAAGCTACATTGTCCCTGCGTGCATAGCACTAAGTGCAGGAAGTTTTTGGATGTCCTATTTGTCAAATAAAGAACCGTTATAACCAATACAGTAATCTCCCGGTTTAACAGGTGCAGTGGATGGTTTTTTACATTGCTATACATATACAATCATGTTGAAATTTACAACTGTTTGTCCCAAAATAAAAGATATCTATTAGGTTGAATGTCCATATAATAGTAGAAAAAATACACATGGATAAAAAAAATACGAACAAGTAAAACTGAATCAAAAAGCTTTGCAGATTGAAACAGAAGAAATAAGTGATTGGAGACTGCACCACCAAAATTTTATTTACTTTTAAATAATGATTTACTAATACATTTATATATTATTAGAGCCAGTAAGTCCATGAAAGAACTAACACTGATCATTATGTATACAATGAAGAATTCATTCAGTATTATCTAATTTGTTTACTCACACTTTCTTGGTAGACATTAGGTAAAAGAGATCATTGTTAATCCACAGCAAGCCTCAGTTTTACATGCATTCCCATTATTATCTGTAGCCCAGGATATGTAAAATGTATTAACAAAAATTACTTAATTGACCTACCTTTAAAAGTTAATTTGTAATAAGCTAGATTATCATAAAAATTGCAAACACATAAAAAACAGAACATGCATTGGGGAATGGGTGATAAACATAAAATAAAATGCATAATTACCTCTTTTACACTTAATCAGTATATACCTAAAAGCTATTGAAACAACACAATCAGAATTTGACCCTAGAGAACATTGAAAGTGAAAAATTTATACAAAATAGAAGGAAAAAATCTCATAGTTTGAATTTACAATAACAACAAACTCCACTACTTAGTCCCAAGTTTTCCTTTTTACTACAAAACTAGCTAATTAAACCAAGTAATGGGTCATAAACTTAGATCATTAAAGAATGCAGTGACACAAAGAGTTTTTGCTGTTATGCAGATGCTTAGTAGTTTATAGGCTTTTACAAAGGTGAATTCAGATAGACAGTATAATTACCATTGACTAGTAAAACCTGGGTTGTATAAAATGGTGCATTGCAATCGTTAAGGAATTCTAAGCAACGCTTTACAATTATTATTATTTTTTTTATTATTCCAACTACCTTGTAGGATAAATTTCTATTAAAAGCAATATAAAACATATTTTGAATTCCCCATAAAATAAAACAAATGCACAAGAATCTAAAAATTCAAAGTATCACTTTACAAATTTTTTATTTTTTATTTGTGTTTTGTACTATCGTTTTATTTAAAGGGATATACTGAACATATTTTGAATCTTCCATAAAATAAATTGCACATTTTTCTGCAATTTAATTGAGAGAATTGTGTTTGTTTCCAATTGCTGCAAGAAGTACTGCTCCAGACTTCTAAATCTGCAACATTCCACACAGTGATTGTTTGATTGGTTTAATGTATTTTTTTTTATTATTTGTATCTTTCCCTAAATGGCATTAGCAAAAGAGTAAAGAAAAGAGGGTTACGACCTGAACATAATAGATTTTCAAGCTTGGAGAGAAATTGTAGTTTAAACTACACAGGGGCTGAACGCACTGAGAGCCCAATCATTTTACGCTCTCTGAGCCGGCAAAATTATTTACCTTCTATTTTCCTGGTGTAATTATTTAAAGCCACTCTTTTTCCTGAAAACAGGGTATCTCATTAGGGGCATAGGGGCCGATTTACTAAAGTGCAGACAGACATGATACGAAGTAGCGTATCATGTCCGCCGCACATCGATAAATGCCGACAGTGTATGCAGTCTGGTGAACTGCTTGTGCAATGCCGCTTCTGCAGATTCGCGCTAGCAGGGGGTGTCAATCAGCCCAATCGTATAGCTTGATAATTCGGCCCCTTATACTGCATTTTTTAAGGAAATAAGATGCATACATTGCAAAAGTGACAATTAAAATTATAATTTTAAAACACATATAAAACAAATAATTGAACCAATCCCACAAAAACACACAGGAAAGAATTGTATTGTTCAGGTGCATCAAAAATCCTAGCAAAATTTACCTGAGATCCTAAGATCCTAGGGGGCACTAGTCTAGCAAATTATATGCGTATGGCTAAAATAAAACATAAGAAATATAACATTAAATAGGGAATGAACATAATAATAAATTACTTCTACTTGGATAAATCAGTCCAATGGAAATAAATCCACAAAAGTCTAAGAGGCATATTTACTAAAGGTCTTGCGGACCTGATCCGACAGTGCGGATCAGGTCCGCAAGACCTCGCTGAATGAGGAGAGCAATACGCTCTCCGTATTCAGCATTGCACCTGCAGCAACCAGCATTGCACCAGCAGCAACACCGCCCCCTGCAGACTCGCAAGGGTGTCAATCAACCCCATCGTACAACCCCATCGTGTTGAATTCCGTCTTTGTTACCGCTGCTTCATAACTGCTGTTTCTGGCAAGTCTGAAGACTCACCAGAAACACAGGCCCCCAAGTTCCTTACGGGCCCCTATTAATTGTATTGAACTCGCATTCTATTGACTGATCGGAACAGCCAATAGAATGCGAGTTCAATACGATTGGCTGATTAGATCAGCCAATCGGATTAAACTTCAATCTGATTGGCTGATTGCATCAGCCAATCAGATTTTTTCTACCTTAATTCCGATTGGCTGATAGAATTCCATCAGCCAATTGGAATTGAAGGGACACCAATTTGGATGACGTCCCTTAAAGGAACCTTCATTTGTCGTTAGTCCGTCGGTTGAAGAGGATGGCTCCGCGTCGGCTCCGTTGAAGATGGCTCCGCTCCGAATAGTTGAAAATTGAAGACACCGCCTGGATGAACACTTCTACCGGATGGAGGACCTCTTCTTAGCCACTTGGATGAAGATTTCTACCGGATCAAGGACCTCCTCTGCGCACCTTGGATGAAGAATTTGGCTCGGCTGGGTGAAGACGACTCAAGGTAGGATGATCTTCAGGGGGTTAGTGATAGGTTTATTTAAGGGGGGTTTGTGTGGGTTTGAGTGGGTGGGTGGTGGGTTGTAATGTTGGGGGGGCATTGTATTTTTCTTTTCAGGTAAAAGAGCTGATTACTTTGGGGTAATGCCCCGCAAAAAGCCCTTTTAAGGGCTGGTAAAGGAGCTGATTACTTTTGTATTTTAGAATAGGGTAGGGAATTTTTTATTTTGGGGGGATTTTTTATTTTATTAGGGGGCTTAGATTAGGTGTAATTAGTTTAAACTGCTTGTAATTCTTTTTATTTTTTGTAATTTAGTGGGGGGGTTTGTATTATGGTATAGTTTATTTTATTGTATTTTATTTTAGCTAATTGTATGTAATTTATTTAATTAATGTAATGATAGTGCAGTGTTTGGTGTATTTGTAACTTAGGTTAGGATTTATTTTGCAGGTATTTTTTTAATTATTTTAACTAGGTAGCTATTAAATAGTTATTAACTATTTAATAGCTCTAACCTTCCAAACCTTCTTTCGTAAACTTTACAACATACAAAAACCACACAATCATGACACAGACCAGGAAGAGTTGAGAACCCGACAAATAGAGGAATACCTTAGGGAACTTCAACTACCACATCTGACGGACTCCCAACAGGAGCAATTAGAGAGCCCAATCACTCTTCCCGAATTAAAATTAGCCCTAAAGAATCTGCCAACTGGCAAGGCCCTGGGTCCGGACGGCTTCAGCCATATATATTATACAACGTTCCAAGACATCCTTAACCCATATATGCTAAATTATTTCCAATCAATAGACGAAAGTAAATCCTTCCCCTCCAGGGCACTAGAAGCCCACATTATATTAATCCCTAAGCCCAACAAACCACAGGACCTCCCCAATAGTTACCGTCCTATCTCACTGCTAAATACCGATGTCAAGCTCTACGCCAGGATTTTGGCATTGAGAATGAACAAGATCCTTCCCGACCTGGTCCATCTCGACCAGGTTGGCTTTGTGCCCGGCCGGGAGGCAAAAGACAACACGGTCAGGGCCTTAAACCTAATTTACTATGTTAAATCCAAAAATATCCCTGCGGTCCTGTTATCCACGGACGCAGAAAAGGCCTTCGACCGTGTTGCCTGGGATTTTATGCGAGCAACACTGACCCAAATGGGCCTGGGAACGAAGATGCTTACTAGAATTTTTTCCTTATACTCCCACCCAACCGCAAGAATCCTAGTCAACGGCACTCTATCCTCTCCATTTCCCATATCCAACGGAACCCACCAAGGCTGACCCTTGTCCCCGCTCCTTTTCGCATGCGTCATCGAAGCCCTGGCGGAAAAAATTAGAAAGAATCACCAAATAACTGGAATTAACATAGAAGGACGTGCATATACAGTCTCCCTGTTCGCGGACGACATGCTTTTCACCCTCACCAACCCGGCCACCTCAATCCCTCAACTTCTAGCTGAATTCTCTAAATTCCAACTCCTGTCAAACTTTGTAGTCAACATGACAAAATCCGAAATATTAAACATAAACTTACCGGACACTTTGTTAATCCCCACCCAGAGAGTGACCCCATTTACCTGGTGTCCCCGTTCTTTGAAATATTTGGGAATTTATCTAACGCCCTCCCTAGATGATATCTTCCAACAGAACTATATGCCCATCAAACACACCATAATAAGAGACCTTTCGTCATGGGGCTCCAAAAGGTTATCCTGGTTGGGGCGCATAGAAGTCATTAAGATGAACATATTCCCCAGGATACTATACATCCTTCAAACCCTCCCGCTCCCCTTGCCCCGATCCTACTTACCCTCCCTACAAAAAGCATTTAGTGACTTCATATGGCGCAGAAAACCTCCCAGAATAAACAAATCAATAATGCAACTACCTAAAATTCAAGGGGGTCTGGGAGTCCCGAACCTCTCCGCATACCGTCAGGCTATCTTCCTCCAGAGGTTGGTAGACTGGAACATACATTTTGACCACAAAAGGTGGGTCCCCCTAGAGCACCTAATAATGAACAAGACACACCTGGGGAGGATGTGCTGGGGTGACCCAAACACACTCAAGAGAAATAGAACAGACAACCCAATGACTCCAGAGACATTCCAGATATGGGAACACACTATACATACCACACACTATATCTCATCCATTCCATCCCTATTGACTTCCATGATAGAAAACGGTGAATTCACAGTATGTCCCTACACCCAACGAGACACAACAGACGCTCCAAACCGGGACTTCACGATTAATGCAATGACCAATAACGAAACTATTCTCTCACAACCAGATCTGATCTCGAAAGGCTATGCATGCTTTCAAAACTGGTTCACATACCGACAGGCAGTCCACTACATATCCACACACAAGGGATATAATAATATGATTAGACCACTAACTACGTTCGAAACACTCTGCACCCAAACCCCTCCTTTGAGACACACACTCTCAACCATTTACAAGATCCTAACCCCCCCCCCCAGGGTACATACCCCCGTACTTAGAGAGTTGGGAACGGGATTTAGGAGTCATAATCCTGCCCCAAACCAGCGCACAGATGTTTTATAATGTAATGAGATCCTCCGTCTCATCATCCATACTAGAAATCAACCTCAAATTACTACATAGATGGCACCACACCCCGAGAAAATTACACCGTCTATTCCATACAAAAAGCAACAAATGTTGGCGATGTGGCCATGTGAACAGCGATACTGCACACATGTGGTGGTGGTGCAACAACATCCAAAACTTTTGGAGGGAGGTCATTACCGAGATAGAAGCTATATTAGAAATCTCTTTCTCGCTAGACCCCTTAGTGTGGTTACTACATAACCCCCCCCCCCTGAATTAAATACAAGCCATACATTCGGCTGTTCAACATCATGGTCAATGGAATCAGATTCCTAATAGCCAAAAACTGGAGACACAGAGAAGCACCATCTCTAGAGATGTGGGTTCAGAAGGTTTCCGAGATCGTAGATTTAGAAGAATACTACTATCTTAAACACGGTACAATGGACACATACGCTGAGTTCTCACAACTATGGCTCAACTACCTCCAACACATAGCTGAAAACACTGAGTAACACGAACAACCTAGACAAAACTAGATACAGACATGGGAGTTAGAACTGACAGCACAACTACAGGGAGTGCAGAATTATTAGGCAAATGAGTATTTTGACCACATCATCCTCTTTATGCATGTTGTCTTACTCCAAGCTGTATAGGCTCGAAAGCCTACTACCAATTAAGCATATTAGGTGATGTGCATCTCTGTAATGAGAAGGGGTGTGGTCTAATGACATCAACACCCTATATCAGGTGTGCATAATTATTAGGCAACTTCCTTTCCTTTGGCAAAATGGGTCAAAAGAAGGACTTAACAGTCTCAGAAAAGTCAAAAATAGTGAGATATCTTGCAGAGGGATGCAGCACTCTTAAAATTGCAAAGCTTCTGAAGTGTGATCATCGAACAATCAAGCGTTTCATTCAAAATAGTCAACAGGGTCGCAAGAAGCGTGTGGAAAAACCAAGGCGCAAAATAACTGCCCATGAACTGAGAAAAGTCAAGCGTGCAGCTGCCAAGATGCCACTTGCCATCAGTTTGGCCATATTTCAGAGCTGCAACATCACTGGAGTGCCCAAAAGCACAAGGTGTGCAATACTCAGAGACATGGCCAAGGTAAGAAAGGCTGAAAGACGACCACCACTGAACAAGACACACAAGCTGAAACGTCAAGACTGGGCCAAGAAATATCTCAAGACTGATTTTTCTAAGGTTTTATGGACTGATGACATGAGAGTGAGTCTTGATGGACCAGATGGATGGGCCCGTGGCTGGATTGGTAAAGGGCAGAGAGCTCCAGTCCGACTCAGACGCCAGCAAGGTGGAGGTGGAGTACTGGTTTGGGCTGGTATCATCAAAGATGAGCTTGTGGGGCCTTTTCGGGTTGAGGATGGAGTCAAGCTCAACTCCCAGTCCTACTGCCAGTTTCTGGAAGACACCTTCTTCAAGCAGTGGTACAGGAAGAAGTCTGCATCCTTCAAGAAAAACATGATTTTCATGCAGGACAATGCTCCATCACACGCGTCCAAGTACTCCACAGCGTGGCTGGCAAGAAAGGTTATAAAAGAAGAAAATCTAATGACATGGCCTCCTTGTTCACCTGATCTGAACCCCATTGAGAACCTGTGGTCCATCATCAAATGTGAGATTTACAAGGAGGGAAAACAGTACACCTCTCTGAACAGTTTCTGGGAGGCTGTGGTTGCTGCTGCACGCAATGTTGATGGTGAACAGATCAAAACACTGACAGAATCCATGGATGGCAGGCTTTTGAGTGTCCTTGCAAAGAAAGGTGGCTATATTGGTCACTGATTTGTTTTTGTTTTGTTTTTGAATGTCAGAAATGTATATTTGTGAATGTTGAGATGTTATATTGGTTTCACTGGTAAAAATAAATAATTGAAATGGGTATATATTTGTTTTTTGTTAAGTTGCCTAATAATTATGCACAGTAATAGTCAACTGCACACACATATATCCCCCTAAAATAGCTATAACTAAAAACAAACTGAAAGCTACTTCCAAAACTATTCAGCTTTGATATTAATTAGTTTTTTGGGTTCATTGAGAACATGGTTGTTGTTCAATAATAAAATGAATCCTCAAAAATACAACTTGCCTAATAATTCTGCACTCCCTGTATCTGTTATAAGGGCAGGGGCGGACTGGGACTGGCTGTTTTTACAATTGTTTCTGTTTTTGTTTTTTGTTTTTCCTGTTTTTCATGCTTTACTTTTATTACCGATTGTTAAACTGCACTTCCTCAGGAGAGGATAAATACACCTTTCACACCAGTATGCCTTCACCATCGAACATTGAATCAAGCTTGAATTTAAAAAGGCAACTGCTATCCAATACCCAAGGGCCATAGGCCTCTATTACTGTTAATCATAAAACTTACAGCCATTGTATTATTATGTACTACCGGAGCTGCGTCTCCACCAACCTGTATACCTATTTTATTATTACAATAAAGCTGTTTAAAAAAAAAAAAAAAATAACAAAACTATTTAATAGCTAAGTTGCCTGTAAAATAAATATAAATCCTAAAATAGCTACAATGTAATTATTTATTATATTGTAGCTATATTAGGGTTTATTTTATAGGTAAGTATTTAGTTTTAAATAGGATTAATTTAGTTACTTTTAGGAATGTTATTTTGTTTCATTTAAATTATATTTATGTTAGGGGGGTGTTAGGGTTAGGGTCAGAGTTAGGATTAGGGGTTAATAACTTTATTGTAGTAGCGGCGACGTTGCGGACGGGAGATTAGGGGTTAATAATTGTAGGTAGGTGGCGGCGATGTTAGGGAGGGCAGATTAGGGGTTAATCAAATTTATTCTAGTGTTTGCGAGGTGGGAGCTATTGTATCTAGCTAAAATAAATACAAAGTTGCCTGTAAAATAAATATAAATCCTAAAATAGCTACAATGTAATTGTTATTTATATTGTAGCTATATTAGGGTTTATTTTATAGGTAAGTATTTAGTTTTAAATAGGATTAATTTAGTTAATTTTAGGAATATTATTTTGTTAGGGGCAGCAGATTAGGGGTTTATAGGTATAATGTAGGTGGCGGCGGTGTCCGATCGGCAGATTAGGGGTTAATTTTTTTTTATAGTGGCGGCGATGTGGGGGGGGGGGCCTTGGTTTAGGGGTACATAGGTAGTTTATGGGTGTTAGTGTACTTTAGAGCACAGTAGTTAGGAGCTTTATATTCTGGCATTAGCCCATAAAGCTCTTAACTACTGACTTTTTATTGCGGCTGGAGTCTTGTCGGTAGAGGGTCTACCGCTCACTTCTCCCAAGACTCCAAATACCGGCGTTAGGCAGATCCCATTGAAAAGATAGGATACATAATTGACGTAAGGGGATCTGCGGTAGCCTGGAATCGCGGTAGGGAAGTGAGCGTTAGACCCTTTCCTGGCTAACTCTAAATACCAGCGGGTGGCCAAAAGCAGCATTAGAACCCCTTAACGCTGCTTTTGATAGCTAACGCAAAACTCTAAATCTAGCCGATAGTTTTAAACTGTCTTAGAAGCTTCGGTTTCTTCATATAGTAAAGTCACATTTATTGTTTTTTGAAATTTATGAATGATATGTTTGTAAAAAACTGACATTTTTTAGTAGACTTTTCTAATCCTTTAAAGGGACACTGTACCCAAAAATTTAATTTTGTGATTCAGATTGAGCATGAAATTTTAAGCAAATTTCAAATTTACTCCTATTATCAAATGTTCTTCATTATCTTGGTATCTTTATTTGAAATGCAAGAATGTAAGTTTAGATGCCGGCCCATTTTTGATGAACAACCTGGGTTGTCCTTGCTGATTGGTGGATAAATTCATCCACCAATAAAAAGTGCTGTCCAGAGTACTAAAACCAAAAAAAAGCTTAGATGCCTTCTTTTTCAAATAATGATAGCAAGAGAACGAAGAAAAAATGGTAATAGGAGTAAATTAGAAAGTTGCTTAAATTGCATGCTCTTTCTTAATTACAAATTAAAAAATTTGGGTTCAGTGTCCCTTTAAGTGATGGCACTGCGGGTTAGAAGGACTTCTGATATCTTCGTATACTGGATTTTAGTGCTTGTACTATAACTGTAAAGCATGAAACAAGGCACGTTCCCTATCAAAACCCAGTCATGAAGGTGCAATCTTATTTGAACACCTTCTTTGCAGATACAATATTGTAATGGAGTGTTTTCGCACATCACAGTTTCAGTACTGTTCAAATCCATTACAAGAAGATATCAGAAGTCCTTTTAATAGAAACCGGCTGTCCCTGTTCTTGTTTTTAGATGTAGATCCCGTTTTATTGGAAATGGTGCTTTTACAATCAATAAATGTAAACATTGTAAAAAACAATGATTTTAACATATTAAAAATGACAATATAGTGATTGGCTAAGAAAATAATAGGAGGAGCACAACAGTTGCCTATTTTTGATTTTAGAATATGTGCGCAAATAGACCAAAAACAGGTCCACAGGTGCCTCCTTTGTTTTTTCTGTAATATAGTGATTGAACAAACATGCCTAGTATGCCCATCATGTCTACATACAATTGGCATTCAGATGGATTAGCAATGGTGAGGATGGAATTGGAGTGCAATAGGTTCCTTTTGCATAGTCCGGTTTTACAGGTAGGTTACAAAGATGCCAGTACTAATACAATCACAACATTGCGAGTGTGACTTAGGGACCTATACTCCAAACATTGACAGAACAACGAGAAATTGCCTATTTGGGTTCATCAGGCTCACGCCTGTTGATATATTCTAAAAAAGTGGGCTGAACCTCATTGTGCTAATGAGTGTCTCACATAGGATATAATGGGGAATCACAACTTCAGCAAAAAAATGAATATTAATATAGAAAGAGGGAGCGCCAGCTATAGGCTAAAGTATCAGAATAACAGAATAATATTAAAATATTAAAATACATTTATCACATTCACATAAGCTAGGGTACCCTATGTACATATAACAATTAGATTGAAAACAATTAAAAAATGTGTTAAAAACAATAGAGTAAGTACCCCTCAGGAGAGAGGGGAATACCAAAACATATAAACACAAAAAATGTGTATTAAAAGTCCCATATGATAAAAAAAGTCTTAATAAGTGATGATATCCTTAACAAATGTCCTGTGTAACAGATCCGGTGCCCTTGTCTATCCAATTAATCCTTTGTGTATGATGGGGTATCCAAGAAATAAAAAATCAAAATAAAGATGGTTATCAAAAATATATGAAAAAAGTAAAAATAAAAAAAATAAAAATAAAAATTGGAGATACATCCATTAAATTGTATGTTAAGATTTTGATATAATGTACTTTCTTTAGGGCTCTGTATCAGCTATGTTTCAGAGAGTTATTTAGAATTGTTGGTTTTGCTTTCTTGTTGAGAAGATATACCATTGGCAGATTGCTTTTAAGCATATACAAATAGCTTACATGGCTTATCTACAGTATTTTTTGGCAACAATGAATGAAGAAAATCTTCTTTTTGAACTTACTGCCTCTAAATACATTAATTTTGTGAGTACCTTCCAAATTACCATTATGATGTATATATACAATACATGTTTTAAGCACTCTTTTATTTTGTTCTCTAGATATAAAATAAATAAAGCCAGTAATTGTATTTATTATTTACTATCTCACCAAATATACCATTTTATTGCCTTTGGTGTACCATTTAAAAAAAAAAAAAAAGCATTTCAATCAGTTATGCATCTGGTCGGCAAAATCATAAAACAATCTTTTTTAGTCATGGCTTTGATGAACACATTATTCAATTTTCAGCAATTGCTGAGGTTCTCATATTGAAAAGCCTTCTGTAATAAAAGTATTTTCTATAGACAACTGTATGCAATACCTTGAAGTAGGCAAGAAAACCTCAAAATCAATTTTCTGAAAGTGGTGCTCATATTGATGTTCTATATAACTGATGTAGATGTTTGAATTTACTGCTTGATAAATAGCGCTATTAGAGGAAAATGAAACCACTATCTAAAAAAAATATAAATAAAAAAAAAGCATTGGCAGATTAAAGAGACAGTATACTGTAATTTTTTTTTACCTACATCTATTTTCAGACTTGTTATACCAGCTGCAAAGTATAGCATGTATGAAAAATTGCATTTTCAGGTTTATTTGTGCATAAGAATTAGCTTGTTTTGTGCTTTTAAACCACAGCCTATTACAATGGGTTGAGCTTGCAGGTATGATTAGATTATGTTATCACTTTTATGTACACACATCTGCTTCCTTATCTTATATCTCTTTGTAAACCAAAACTTTATACTTAAAGAGAACACTGGACAATTAACATGTTATTACTTAACTAACCTGTATCACACCGGGAGTATAATTCAGATTATTATAGCCTATGGTGAATAAATAATCTTGATTTTATTAAAGACAGGAGGCAAATATTTTGCATCAAATCTTTACTGAATCCAAACAGCATCAAAGAAAACATACAGAGAAAAAATAATAATAGCATAGTAATAAGACTGCACCAATTAGCACACAGCAGCCTAATAAACTATAATGAACAAGTCCAGCACTTCCTCTTTTCTTTGATCATAAGACAGCGGAACCAGTCATGAAGAAAACAAACTCCAAAATATCCATCTTAGACCAAAATGGAACAGCGATACCCAGGAACGGAGAAACAACAGATGACCTGGTCCATAGATAAGGGAGAACATAAAATCCACAGTCACTGAAAAGAGAAAAAACGCAAAGTAACAACCATCCCAGTAAAGGAAAATCAACAGCAATAACATAATTTAGATAAAATGTCCACAAAACAAAATCTTTTTAATATATATTGGGAGGGAAAAGAGGGTTGGGAAAATATTCACCTCCTGTCTTTAATAAAATCAAGATTATTTATTCACCATAGGCTATAATAATCTGAATTTTATGGCAAAACAGGAGGCATCATATTTTGCATTTTTAAAGCACTTACATAAAAAATTTCAAAACAAAATGAACAATTTAAAAAAAAATTCAGAGTCAAAGCTCTGATGTCCCTCTTGAAAACCTTGGGGAAGGAGGGTTCTTTAAACCCCATTTTACCTCTGGGTAAGAGGTTCTATTACCCCTATGTGAAAAGCCTGGGGAAGGGGCTAACAGCCTTTGAGCTGGAGTTATGCCTCTATGTGAGATTGGGAGATATAGGCTATTCCCAAACCAATTGCGAGGATACAAGAGACTCTGATATTGAGCTACAGAGTTTAGAACAAGTCTCATTGCAATTAAGGGATACCTATGAAAAGGGCTTAAGGATGATATAATACGACGGCCATGGCTGATACAAACTTTCAAAGGCAAAAAACTACTTAGAAGAAGGAAGAGGATAGAAAAGAGAAATACACAAGGAAAATAAATTTTCAAAGGAAGAATAAAACTAGGAAAGTAAAGTAAATAAAACCACAATGAGAAACCAATGTCGCACTGAGCAGCGGCTCGCATGACCGACCGGAGCTAGTCACTGGTCAGGCACACGTCCGCATGGACTCAGCACAGCACCGGAGGAGATAGACAAAATACATTAAAGAGATAGTATAGTCAAAACCAACCAAATATTCACCTTCAACTAGACTACCCTTCCAAGGGAAAGAATAGGTAAAGGATTAGAGGAGTACAAAGAAAGAAGCTGGTTAGTACAGAACAGATTAAACAATACTCCTAAGTGAGACGCCCGGGAGAGGGGCGCGAGGCCTTCCAAAGCCGCTTGAGGGCAAAAGTGACATTGATACTGGGCTGAAAGAGACTGAAGTATGGGAGACAGTTCTGGAGTGTGTTGAGAGGGTTTATGATCCACCTCAAAAGAGGGGGAAAGTATTTACTTATGGGGCGACAGCAAAGGTAAAAAAATGTAAGCAAAAAGTCCTCTTCGGAAGAAGGAAAAGTTTAACAGGCTAAAATTTGAATTTCGAATAGCCTAAATGCAGGCTATATAAAGTTATATTTAATAGAGCCTTAATAAAGGCTTAAAATAGTTACAGAATATAGCCTCAATAGGCTTAATAGATGAATTAATAGAGCCCTATTTTTATTATTATTATTATTATCAGATATTTAAATAACGTCAACAGATACCACCGCGCAAATTAATACAGGCTTAATATAGCTAGATTTAAAATAGCCTAAAACAGGCTTAAAATATAGTTATATAGAAAAGCCTAAGAAGGGTTAATATATATATTTGAAAAACCTAATACAGACTATTATATCATATAGCTTAAAGGGACACAACTCAAAAAACAAAGTTCGAAAAATAGATAAAACATTTAAAAATAAGACACTTATTAATGTCACATACTTGTAATAACTTACTGTTTGCCTGCAATTGATTTACAAAGTAATCCTGATTTCCAAACCCACTCCGTGAGTACCTCATCACCTAGCCCTATCCTGCATGAGAATCCATGTACAAATATGTCGGACATTATCCGCGATGCTTCTGACACGTCAGAGAATACGTCACCTTGTGTTTCTCTGTATTGAAATTGCAGAGCGGGTGACGGAGCTGCGCTAATAAGGTCAGTGCTGTTCGCATATAGAATCTCCCTAGCATTAATGAGCAACTTATTATTGTGTGGGCATTCAAAAGAAATAACTTTTTATAGCTCGGATCAGATTGCGCATATGCGAGATGCCAACTAAACATTTGAATTCGATTCATAAAAGCTGAATATTATTGGTTGAATATACAGACAATTGTACAGCCCATATTTGTGGGCTGTCCTAGCCTACGTCATTAGAAGATTTTAAAATTAAATTTTATATATGTTAGAAGGATCGTTTGAAACTGCAAGTAGGTGCAAATTATTTATTTGAACATTATAGCCCAATTTATATAATTGTTATATATGCCAAGTCTTGATAGTCTGTAGCTGCTTAGATGCCTGAGATACAGGCTTCTAATCAGCATGCCCCCTGCTCCTATACTTAACATTGTTAAGTATAAATAAAGTTGTGCGGTGACGTCATCACGTTATTGTGCGTGGCATCACCACACAAAACGGGAAGTCCCAGCGATGCCTGTCACTCTATAGGGACAATCACCAGGGTAGGAGTGGGTGGGAGCCCCCAGATCTCCCTAAAGTTGGGAGAGTGCTAGTGACGGCTCTGAGCCATCATTAGCACCAGAGTGGGAAAATCTGTGATGGCTCAGAGCCGTCATTAGCACTCAAAGGGTTAATAAACCTTAATGGGACAGTCTAGTCAAAATTAAACTTTCATAATTCAGAAAGGGCATGACATTTTGAACATCTTTCCAATTGACTTTAGTCATTACATTTGCTTTGTTCCCTTGGTGGTATTTTTGAAAAGCTAAACCTAGGTTGGCTCAAACTGATTTCTAAACCGTTGAAAACCGACTCTTAGCTCAGAGCATTTTGAAAGTTTTTTCACAGTTAGACAGTAATAGTTCATGTGTGTCATATAGATAACAGTGTGCTCCCTCCCATGCAGTTATTTAGGAGTCTGCACTGATTGGCTAAACTGCATGTCAGTCAAAAGCACTGACATAAGGGGGCAGTCTGCAGAGGCCCAGATACAAGGTAATCACAGAGGTAAAACATATATTAATATAACTGTGTTGGTTATGCAAAACTGGGAATGGGTAATAAAGGGATTATCTATCTTTTTAAACAATAAAAATTCTGGTGTAGACTGTCCCTTTAATAAGGGTTCATTATATAATATAGCCTAATATACTTATATTCAAAGTATCCTAATACAAGCTTATTATACAATGAAGCCTCAATTAGGCAGATCTACTATGTTCAGGAAAACCTTATATACCGGCTTATATCTAATATAGCCATAATACTGGCTAAAATACTATATAAATATAGCCTAAAATATATAGCCTGAAAACAGGCCAAAGAACTTATAATATAGGCTCATATAGGCTAAAAAAAACTAAAATAAAGCCCTAATATAGGTTTATAAACAGTGGATATAAAAGGTCTACACACCCCTGTTAAAATGTCAGGTTGCTGTGATGTAAAAAAATGAGACAAAGATAAATCATTTCAGAACTTTTTCTACCTTTAATGTGACCTATAAACTGTACAACTTGATTGAAAAACAAACTGAAATCTTTTAGGTAAAGGAAATAAAAATAAAAAACTAAACTAATATGGTTGCATAAGTGTGAACACCCTTAAACTAATACTTTATTGAAGCACCTTTTGACTTTATTACAGCACTCAGTCTTTTTGAGTATGAGTTTTTCATCATGGCACATCTTGACTTGGCAAGATTTGCCCACTCTTCTTTGCAAAAACACTCTAAATCTGTCAGAATGCGAGGGCATCTCCTGTGCACAACCCTCTTCAGATCACCCCACAGATTTTGAATTGGATTCAGGTCTGGGCTCTGGCTGGGCCATCCCAAAACTTTAATCTTCTTCTGGTGAAGCCATTCCTTTGTTTATTTGGATGTATGCTTTGGGTCGTTGTCATGCTGAAAGATGAAGTTCCTCTTCATGTTCAGCTTTCTAGCAGAAGCCTGAAGGTTTTGTGCCAATATTGTCTGGTATTTGGAACAGTTCATTATCCCCTCTACCTTTGGTGATATGCAGTGTTGTTTTTGCGCCAAACATATCTTTTGGAATTATGGCCAAAAAGTTCAACTTTGGTTTCATCAGACCAGAACACCTTTTGCAACATGCTTTTGAGAAACTTCAGATGTGTTTTTGCAAAATTTAGCCGGGCTTGGATGTTTTTTTTTGTAAGAAAAGGCTTCCGTCTTGCCACTCTACCCCATAACCCAGAAATATGAAGAATACGGGCAATTGTTGTCACATGTACCACACAGCCAGTACTTGCCAGATATTCCTGCAGCTCCTTTAATGTTGGTGTAGGCCTTTTGGCAGCCTCCCAGACCAGTTTTCTTCTCATCTTTTCATAAATTTTGGAGGGACATCCAGTTCTTGGTAATGTCACTGTTGCACCATATTTTCTTCACTTGCTGATGACTGTCTTCACTGTGTTCCATGGTATATCTAATGCCTTGGAAATTCTTTTGTACCCTTCTCCTGACTGATACCTTTTAACAATGAGATCCCGCTGATGCTTTAGAAGCTCTCTGCGGACAATGGCTTTTGCTGTAGGATGGGACTAACAAAATGTCAGGAAATCAGAGGCATTTTACATGATAACAGGTGTGTACTGACTCCTATTTAACATGATTTTGAATGTGATTGCTTAATTCTGAACACAGATACATCCCCAGTTATAAAAGGGTGTTCACACTTATGCAACCATATTATTTTAGTTTTTTTATTTTTACTTCTCTTTACCTAAAAGATTTCAGTTTGTTTTTCAATTGTGTTGTACAGTTTATATATAGGTTGAGTACAAGGGTTAACCATGGACTTGTAATATGAGCGTATTTCCACTTTGCGCTAGTCATTAAAAGTATAGGGAGCATTAGTTACCGCAGGTTGGAATATTTTTTTTCACAAGCGACTTGTAATATAGTTCTAGAGGTGAAAATATTATGTTTGAGATTATTGCTGTAATGATTGATCTTCACTTGTAACCCAGGTCCTAGTAAATGTTAAACACCATTTAGAAGATTAGTTTTAGGAAATATGTACTACTTAATAATCAAATATCACTCTTTTGTTATTACTAACATATCATTAAAGGGACAGTAAACCTTAAAAATAATGTTATATAATTCTGCACATAGTGCAGAATTATATAACATTATTTAGGTGATATAGCTATAAAAGCCTTTTTTACAGTTTAATTAGCTAAAATACGGCGCTTTTACAGACCCGCTCTCTGCTCTCTGCTGAGCGGGTCTGTAATATTCAGTCAGCGCATCGGGCCAGCTGTATAGTCACAGCCCGGCCCGATCGTGCCATAGCACTAAGTGCAGCTCACTCCTGTCACAGGAGCGAGCTGCACTTAGTCTTATGGCGCGGTCGGGCCGGGCTGTGACTATACAGCTGGCCCGATGCGCTGACTGAATATTACAGACCCGCTCAGCAGAGAGCAGAGAGCGGGTCTGTAAAAGCGCCGTATTTTAGCTAATTAAACTGTAAAAAAGGCTTTTATGGCTATATCACCTAAATAATGTTATATAATTCTGCACTATGTGCAGAATTATATAACATTATTTTTAAGGTTTACTGTCCCTTTAATATTATAGCGCCTCATTTAACAAACAAGAGCTTATAACATAGGTCCTTGAAGGAAAGTTTGGGGGTGAATTAAATATGAAGAACAGTCTATTAAGGGACAGATTATGAGTGGAGTGCTATTTAAAGCTCCTGCTTGAGCGTTAATTGAGCTTGAAGTAAGCTTTTTTGCACGTATTGGATATATATATATATATATATATATATATATATATATATATATATATATATATATATATATATATATATATATATGATTATATATAGGTATAGACATACCCCGCTCATACAGCGGGTTAGGGACCGGAGCCCCGCTGTAAAGTGAAAACCGCCTTAAAGTGAGTCAAGGCATTTTTCACATGTTTTTCACTTGCCAGTGTGTTTTAAAGCTTAAAATCATGTTTGAACTAACATATATAGGTGTGCAATAGTGCTAAGTTTAGTTTAACACTAGCACAATACAGTACAGTACTGTATTCATTTATGCAGACAGTAGAAAGAGATACGTATACTGTATACATGTACTGTACAGTACAACATGCAGCACAATACAGTAGTATGTGCTCTACTGCTTACCTTTGCTTAGAATTCATCATCTGAGTCTTCAATGCGCATCAGTTTTGAAGGTGGAGTGTCAGCCGCTCTGGAATCAATCCGGGATGTAACCCAACTGCTAGCGTGAATTGAAAGCACACGCTAGCACACTGAGAAATATCCAGGACGTGACCCACTCAGGAAGCAGATTAGAAGATAACAAAAAATGAATATTGTTCCAGAATGCAGGAAAGCCACAAAGGATAAAACGTCCCTTTAAGTAGTACAAAGAACAAAAAGGAAATGCTTTTACTTGAAGCTTCTGAAAAAGGTCCTCTTTAGCAGGCTTGTAAAACAAAGGAAAAGTTCTCTTTTGCAGCTTGTAAAAGTAAAAGTTCCTTTTAAGCAGGTGTATAACAAACAGAAAGGTAAAGTTCTCTTTTGCAGCTTGTAAAAGTAAATGTCCCTTTTAAGCAGGTATATAACAAACAGAAAGGCAAAGTTCTCTTTTGCAGCTTGTAAAAGTAAATGTCCCCTTTTTAACAGGTTTAGAACAAACAGAATAGCACAGTTTCTTGTACAGCTTGTAAAAGTATAATGTCCCTTTAAGCAGGTTTATAACAAACAGAAAGGCAAAGTTCTCTTTTGCAGCTTGTAAAAGTAAATGTCCCTTTTAAGCAGGTGTATAACAAACAGAAAGGCAAAGTTCTCTTTTGCAGCTTGTAAAAGTAAAATGTCCCTTTAAGCAGGTTTTGTTTATCAAAGAAAAGGTTTAAAGGTAAAGGCAAAAGCAAGGTCAGGCAGGCAGAAGTCGGCATCCAAATATCAGCAAAAGGTATAGGCAAAAGACAAGGTCAGGCAAGCAGAAGTCGGCATCCAAGTATCAGCAAAAGGGTAAAAGCTACAGGCAAGGTCAGGCAGGCAGAAGTCAATCTCCAAATATCAGCAAGTAGGGATTAGGCAAGAGGCTTGGTCAGGCAGGCAGAAGTCGGTACACAAAAGAACAAAATTGATATGGTACTCACAATCCAGGGAAACAAACAAACGGGCCCAGATTCAGATCTCCCGCCGTGATTTAAAGGGCAGGAGCGTAACCGTCATCAGAGGGGTGTGAGAGAAAGCGTCATGTTGCTAAGCAACATGACGTCAGACACACAGAGAAGTTCCGGGAGCCGCGGCGACACGGTGATGAACGGAAGCAATCATGACAGCACCCCCTCCTCAAGGACCCCTCCGGGGGACAGGACCAGGTCTATCAGGATGAGACTTGTGGAAGGTCTTGACCAAAATAGGAGCATTTACTTGATGAGCAGGTTCCCAAGAACGTTCCGTGACTGGATAACCCTTCCAATGAATGAGATAATACAATTTCTTGCCCCGCAACTTGGAATCTAGAATATGGCTGATCTCAAACTCAGGATGTCCATGCACCAATAACGGTGGAGGTTTAGAAAAAGGCTTAGAATACCTGTTAATCATCACAGGTTTTAAAAGAGAAACATGGAATACCGGATGGACTTTGAGAGACTTGGGTAAAGCTACCCGATAAGCAGTGGAACATACCTGACCCAGTATTCGGAAAGGACCCACATATCGTGGTCCCAATTTGTTAGAAGGTTGTTTCAGGCGAAGAAATCGAGAGGAAATCCAAACTTTATCACCAGGGCGATATTTGGGAGCCTTCTTCCGTCGAAGATCCGAAAAGAACTTGTAACGTCTAGAAGTTACAGAAAGAATACGATGTATCTTCTGCCAATGTCGAGTTAATCTTCGGGCTGTAAGATCAGAAGCAGGATTCACTGTGGAGGAAGTATGCAAAGGGAATGTCCTAGGCTGATATCCGTAAGCTGCATGAAAAGGAGAAGTCTGAAGGGAGGAATTGTACCGGGCATTATGAGCCAATTCAGCCAAAGGAAGGTAAGAAGTCCAGTTAGAGTGATAATGATCCACATAATGTCTAAGATATGTTTCAAGACACTGGTTTACTCTTTCAGTCTGACCATTCGATTGTGGGTGGTGAGATGTAGAGAGAGATATAGTAGTACCAAAATGTTTACAAAGTGACCTCCAAAATCGAGAAACGAATTGTACCCCTCTATCTGAAACAATATCTATATCTAGAGGAAATCCATGGATTCTTACAATATGTAGAATAAAAAGTTCAGAGAGTCTTTTGGCAGATGGTAATCCTGGCAAGGGTACAAAATGAGCCGTCTTAGTGAACCTGTCGACCACCACCCAGATAGTATTGTTCCCAGTGGACAAGGGAAGATCGGTAATAAAGTCCATGGATACATGAGTCCAAGGCTGGTGAGGTATAGGCAATGGTTGGAGCAATCCTGAAGGA
Source organism: Bombina bombina (assembly GCF_027579735.1). Lineage (NCBI taxonomy): Eukaryota > Metazoa > Chordata > Amphibia > Anura > Bombinatoridae > Bombina > Bombina bombina. The sequence goes on along the minus strand of NC_069499.1, from coordinate 320,204,789 downwards.
AGTTGGCATGGAGTTTTGTTCATGGCACATTGTGTGCATACTGAGACGTAATCCTTCACATCTTGAGAGAGTGTAGGCCACCAGACATGTTGTTTGAGGTTTCGAGTGGTAATACTGATGCCAGGATGTCCAGAAAGGGGACTATCATGAGCCCAAAATAAAATCTTGGAACGAAGGCGTTCAGGAACAAAGAGTAAACCATCGGGAGGTTTACAGGACAAAGGAAGATGCTCTTGAGCGGACTGTAATTCTTGTAACCAAGAAGTTGTTAACTGGGCAATGACTTCATGAGGTTGGAGAATGGTACCAGACTCAGGAACTGGGGCATCTTGAAATTGTCTGGAAAGTGCGTCTGCTTTAATATTTTTTGAACCAGGTATGTAAGACAAATTATAGTGAAACCGAGAGAAGAATAATGACCAGCGTGCTTGCCTGGAATTTAATCGTTTGGCTGTTTGGAGATACAGAAGGTTCTTATGATCAGTAAGTATAGTAAATGGCAAAGAAGTACCTTCCAGCCAATGTCTCCATTCATCCAATGCCATTTTGATGGCAAGCAACTCTTTATTCCCTACGTCATAGTTAAATTCGGAAGGAGTGAATTTTTTAGAGAAAAAAGCAACAGGATGAATCCTTCCAGTCTCTGGTATTCGTTGAGACAGAACAGCTCCAGCAGCAACAGAGGAAGCATCCACCTCCAGAATAAATTGAAACTCAGGATTTGGATGACGAAGGATAGGAGCTGAGGAAAAAGCTTCTTTGAGAGATTCAAAAGCTTCTATAGCCTCAGACGGCCATACTTTACAGTTTTGTCCTTTTCTTGAGGAGAAGTAATAGTAGCAAAATTCTTGATGAACTTTCTGTAATAATTGGCGAAGCCTAGGAAACGTTGTAAAGCCTTCAAAGAATCAGGTCTAGGCCAATCCAAAATGGCAGAAAGTTTAGTAGGGTCCATTTCGAATCCAGATGCCGATATTACATAACCCAGAAAGGGTATGGATTTTTGATGGAAAGAACATTTCTCCAGTTTAGCAAACAGATGGAATTCTCTTAGACGTTGAAGTACTTTCTTGACGTGGTGCACATGATCTTGGTGGTTCTGAGAAAAAATTAAGATGTCGTCCAGGTATATGATAACAAAAATATTCAAAAAATCACGAAAGATCTCGTTTGCAAAATGCTGGAAAACCGCCGGAGCATTGCATAGCCCGAAGGGCATGACCAAATATTCATAATGCCCAAATCGAGTGTTAAAGGCAGTCTTCCACTCATCTCCTTTGCGTATACGGATCAAGTTGTATGCACCACGTAGGTCGAGTTTGGTGAAAATGGTGGCTCCCTGAAGATAAGTAAAAAGTTCAGGAATAAGGGGCAGAGGATAACTGTTCTTGATGGTAATCTGATTCAATCCACGATAATCAATACAGGGTCTTAATCCGCCATCCTTTTTTCCCACAAAAAAGAAACCAGCCCCTACAGGGGAAGAGGAGGGTCGAATAAATCCTCTAGCCAGATTGTCTTTTATATATTCTTCCAGAGCCATGTTTTCTGGTTTAGAAAGTGGATATGTCTTGCCTCGAGGATAGGCAGCCCCAGGAAGGAGATCAATGGGACAATCAAAAGGGCGATGAGGAGGAAGACGTTCAGCTTCTTTTTTGGAGAAGACATCCACAAAGTCATGGTAATGCATAGGTAAGGATTCCGGAGTTTCAACTGTGAGAGCAATAGTGAGTGGTAACTTAGTAATCTTTTGAAGACATTTAGTCTGGCATGTAGATCCCCAGGAAGTGAGTTCACCGAAAGTCCAAGAAAAAATGGGATTGTGAATCTGGAGCCAGGGTAATCCCAAGATAATGGGAAATTGCGGAGTGGGAATGACATCGAAACAAATTGTCTCAGAATGAAGTATTCCTACGGTGAGGAGTAAGGGTTGAGTAGAAAACTGAATGTATCCAGAACCCAAAGGATCTCCACTGACCGTAGAGACTGAAATGGAATACTCCTTCTTTAGTAAGGGTATAGAATGAGTAGAAACAAATGTAGAGTCAATGAGCACACCTCCAGCACCAGAATCAATTAGAGCTTGGGTATAGATCTTCTTATGTCCAATTAGAAGAGTTACTGGAACAAAGAGTTTCTTGTATAGGGAATGACCACTATTTTGGCTTAACTCAGTTCCCTGGACTAGAGTTAAGCCCTGGCTTTTACTGGCCTAGTAGGACAATCCCTTAATAAATGCCCTTTAAGGCCACAGTACAGACATAAGCCAAGAGTCCGTCTTCTCAAGCGTTCAGTCTCAGTTAATTTTATACTTCCTACTTCCATGGGTTCAGCCTGATCAGTAGTAGGAGAGGCTGGAGTGACTGGATTAGAAAAACGAGGAGCTAAACGAAAAGGAGTTCGAGTTGAAGTCCTCTGTGTTCTATCCTTTTCTTGTTGGCGTTCACGAAACCTGGCGTCGAGACTGATACAGAGATTTATTAAGGCTTCTAAGGACTCTGGAAGTTCACGATACACCAATTCATCCTTGAGACGCTCAGAAAGTCCTTTACGGAAAGCGGCTCTGAGTGCTCCCTGATTCCAAGTGGTTTCAGAGGCAAGGGTGCGGAACTCAATTGCATATTGAGAGACTGGTTGATTTCCTTGACGTAAATCCAGGAGAGTAGCTTCAGCAGCGGATGACCTTCCAGGTTTATCGAATACGTTTGAGAATGTAGATAGAAATGTATCAACATCCAACAGTATAGGATCATTCTTTTCTAGCAAAGGTGACACCCAAGCCAAGGCTTTTCCTTTCATTAAGGAAATAAGAAACGTGATTCTAGAAGAGGCAGTAGCAAAGAGAGTAGGGCTATTTCGGAAATGAAGACGGCATTGATTCAGAAAGCCTCTACATTCTTCAGGATTCCCATCATATTTATCCGGAAGAGGTATCCTGGGACTTAGTTGTACCTGAGACTGATTGTTAGGAATCGGAGGAGGTAATGCCTCAATCGGATTTGGATTGGGATTAGGATTGGGAGGTGCGGTAGCAACCAAATTTTGTAATAGAGCAGTAATTTGATCAAGTTTAGTGTCCAGAGACTGCAAGTGAGTGGCATGAGAACCCAAGAGCTGTCCCTGGTGAGCCACGGCCATAGATAATTCAGTGGGGTCCATTTTTATGGCCCGTTTGTAATGTCAGCCGCTCTGGAATCAATCCGGGATGTAACCCAACTGCTAGCGTGAATTGAAAGCACACGCTAGCACACTGAGAAATATCCAGGACGTGACCCACTCAGGAAGCAGATTAGAAGATAACAAAAAATGAATATTGTTCCAGAATGCAGGAAAGCCACAAAGGATAAAACGTCCCTTTAAGTAGTACAAAGAACAAAAAGGAAATGCTCTTACTTGAAGCTTCTGAAAAAGGTCCTCTTTAGCAGGCTTGTAAAACAAAGGAAAAGTTCTCTTTTGCAGCTTGTAAAAGTAAAAGTTCCTTTTAAGCAGGTGTATAACAAACATAAAGGTAAAGTTCTCTTTTGCAGCTTGTAAAAGTAAATGTCCCTTTTAAGCAGGTATATAACAAACAGAAAGGCAAAGTTCTCTTTTGCAGCTTGTAAAAGTAAATGTCCCCTTTTTAACAGGTTTAGAACAAACAGAATAGCACAGTTTCTTGTACAGCTTGTAAAAGTATAATGTCCCTTTAAGCAGGTTTATAACAAACAGAAAGGCAAAGTTCTCTTTTGCAGCTTGTAAAAGTAAATGTCCCTTTTAAGCAGGTGTATAACAAACAGAAAGGCAAAGTTCTCTTTTGCAGCTTGTAAAAGTAAAATGTCCCTTTAAGCAGGTTTTGTTTATCAAAGAAAAGGTTTAAAGGTAAAGGCAAAAGCAAGGTCAGGCAGGCAGAAGTCGGCATCCAAATATCAGCAAAAGGTATAGGCAAAAGACAAGGTCAGGCAAGCAGAAGTCGGCATCCAAGTATCAGCAAAAGGGTAAAAGCTACAGGCAAGGTCAGGCAGGCAGAAGTCAATCTCCAAATATCAGCAAGTAGGGATTAGGCAAGAGGCTTGGTCAGGCAGGCAGAAGTCGGTACACAAAAGAACAAAATTGATATGGTACTCACAATCCAGGGAAACAAACAAACGGGCCCAGATTCAGATCTCCCGCCGTGATTTAAAGGGCAGGAGCGTAACCGTCATCAGAGGGGTGTGAGAGAAAGCGTCATGTTGCTAAGCAACATGACGTCAGACACACAGAGAAGTTCCGGGAGCCGCGGCGACACGGCGATGAACGGAAGCAATCATGACATGGAGAACTTGACAAAGATTCATCAGGTCTTGATGTTGAAGGTGATGATGATGGCTGTGGGGCTTTATTAAAATATGATAGCAAAGAGGTTTGCTTCATGGACTGACACTTCCTTTCTCAAAAGTATTTCTTTATAACATGCAATTCCGTTTGACACACTTTTATTAACAGAATGATTTCTATATAAATCCCCATCAATCTGCTCTAAACCTGCCAATCTCTTTTCAATTAAATTTAAAATAATCCATAAACCATGTTGTAAATAAACTTGCAGTCATCCAGGCTTTCGTGTTTGATTTGTAGTAAATAGGCAAGCTAGATTTAGCATAGTTTTTCATTGCCCTAGGATTCTCAGAATGGTAGATCATCATAGGCTTCATCTTAAAATCACCAGCTGCACTCCCTTTCCGAGGCCTTTCAATCACTCATTTCCCAATATGATTTATACAATGCAAGGCGGGTGTTTCAACCACAGGAGAGAGACTACACATTCTATTCTTCCCCACACAAGTCACACACTCGCATTGACTATTTCTTCACCAGTGCTAAACTCTTAGACAACATCTCCTACATCAAAATCACCCCAATTTCCTGGTCTGACCATGACGCCCTAAATCTCCATTTAGGCCCCCACTTAACATCAAATTGCCCTCCCCTGTGGCGCCTGCAAGATTGGACTGTAACAGATCCCATTCTTAAGACTGAACTTCAAACTAAGATCACAGACTTCCTCAGCTTAAATGATGACAATCAGACCACGACACACCCTCAAAGCTGTAATGAGGGGACACCTTATTCAGACAGAAGCAGAAGTACGTTCACAAAGCAGAGCTACTCTGGCAGCCGTAGTTATTCAATTAAGGAAATTAAAAACTAAACTTACCCTCTCGTATTCTACCGCAGTAAATGACAAAATCATTGAAATATCTAAACAAATTCAAGCCCTAGAAATTAAAAAGGTACAAAACATGCTGGAAAATTTTCAAAAGGATTTATTATCACCAAGATAATAAAGCCTCTACCCTCTTGGCATCGAAACTCAAATATTGCACTGCCCCAATCCCGAATAAGGTCTTTACAAAACTCAAATGGGAAATTAGTCTACACCCCTGCAGACATCGGAGACACTTTTAAGCAGTATTACCAAACCCTATACAACATAGAAGTTGGCTTAGAATCCCCCCCTAATACCTTAGAGGAAATGTCCTCTTTCCTTAACTCCCTATCTCTCCCCACACTGAACCCAGAGAACGCTCCCATACTAACAGCTCCAGTAACGATAGAAGAAATTACAAAAATCATTCAATCCATGAAACTAGGGAAATCACTTGGCCCTGATGGCTTTACAGCTAGATTTTACAAAACTTTTCACCACTTCCTAGCTCCCATTCCCTGTAGAGTCTTTCAGGAGATAATTTCTGTCAATGCAGAATTCTTGGAGGCCATGGTAGTCACAATCCTAAAACCAGGTAAACCCCCAGAGCTCTGCAGCAGCTACCGCCCTATCTCATTACTCAACCTCGACACCAAGATCTATGTCAAACGTTTGGCTGACAGACTCTCAAGAATTATCTCACCTCTTATAGTAAATGACCAAGTAGGTTTTATCCCAGATAGAGAAGGCCCTGATGCGACCAGGCAAATACTTGATCTCCTTAGTTTCACGTCCAGGAAAGATGTCCCCCTTCTGGCCCTGTCTCTAGATGCTGAAAAGGCGTTTGACAGGGTCAGATGGGACTATTTATGGGAGACTATGAGGACTTTCAAAATCCCTAATTCTTTTATCCTTGCAGTCAGAACCCTCTATGTGTCCCCCTCTGCTAGAATACGGGGAGTTGGATTTCAGTCACCTACGTTTGGTATAACTAACGGCACCAGACAAGGTTGCCCATTGTCACCTCTTCTGTTTGCTCTAGCTATAGAACCCCTAGCCCAATGTATCAGACACGATCCATGGACTAAAGGCCTCACTCTTGGGACTCGTACCGATAAAATCTCCTTATACGCAGATGATTTAACCCTCTTCTTGACGTCGCCCAAAGAGTCAATAGCTGCAGTTTTCACAATACTTAAGAACTTTAGTAATCTGAGTTTCTATAAACTTAATATTTCAAAAACTGAGGCCCTCCCTATAAACATCCCAGCCAAAGACCTCAATCTCTTGCAGAGAACATACGACTTCCAGTGGAACGTGACCTCCATTAAGCCATTAAGATACTAGGAGTCTTCCTTAGCCCAGATCCCTCCATAACAGTAGCACAGAACCTTGTGGACAGTCTCTCAGAGTTTGGGAAACTACTCGAATTATGGGATTTTAGGGAAATTTCCTGGACAGTACGTATTACTGCGATTGAGATGTCCTTCCTCCCCAAGCTGTCGTATCTGTTCAGATACATTCCATATAACTTCCCCAGACCTGTTCTAAACAGACTGCAAAGTCTGATCACCATCTATGTATGGAAAGATAATAGACCCAGAATCTCCGGACATACTTTGCAGAGACCTATTGCACAGGGTGGACTTGCTCTGCCAAATCTAATCTCATCTCATACTATAACGCAGCTAGACTCTCACATTTAATGAGATGGAATGACAAGGAACGACAACCAGGATGGTTTTTAGTAGAATCATCAATACTACCCCCTACCATAACCCTCTCTGACCTTCTCTGGATCCCTAACCATCACATACGAGACCTGAGTAGTATACACCCAATACTCAAACACGCCTTTCAGTTCTGGGATCAGATAAGACATAACCCAACCATATCCCCTCACCCATCACCAGCACTCACTATTTCTGGTGCACTCTTTTGTTTGCCTGACTCCCACCCTGACACATGGTCTCAGCGACAGATCCTTTTAGTGACAGATCTCTATAAAAATGATACATGGCTTTCTCATCCCGACCTGTGCGCAAAATTTTGGCTCCCCCCGAGACTCACATTTGAGGCATATCGATTGAACACACAATTACACACATGGGGCTACCCCAAAAAGTCTCTCAGGCCGTTATCGGCCTGGGAGAACGCTTGGCAAAAAGCTCATAACATTAAACATCTCCTTTCCTTCTATTACAACCTCCTCATCAACACACACTCCTCACACAAAATCCCACAACACTGTGCTTGGGAGAGAGAAATGGGTTTTACCGCTGACATCGACACTTGGTACACTAGGATTCTGATAACCAAAAAACTACGTCATTGCGCCACCTTATGGGAATTACACTATAAAATCCTAGTTCAATGGCATCTTGTACTGATCGTGTTACACAAGATTTTCAACACACAATCCCCCAACTGTTGGAAGAAATTTGGAGCTAATGGCACAGCACTGCACATCTGGTGGTCCTGCCCGGTTATGCAACCACTTTGGAGGAAAATATATACACTCCTACGCTCACTCGGACTCACCCCACTATACTCCCCAGAAGTATCTCTTCTCCACATGCAGATGTCCAATCTTAACCCTCCCAATGAAGCCCTCACAATTTACATCTTCATGGCCGTGAAAATAGCAATGGCTAGATCCTGGAAAGAAGAGAGACCACCACCCCTCTCGCAGGTACTATCTATTGCCCGTTACATAGGGCAAATGGAACAATACTCATACAAGGTTCTAGACAAGGTCGATTCCTTTTATGAGATTTGTTCTCAACTTATAGCCCACTGTTTAACTTCATTTAGAATGGTCAGGTGTAGGTGCTTATACCCGGTCCAACTTTGTACTATCCTTTACCCACCCTTTTCAAAATTGTTTGCATATTGTTTGTATTTACCAACTATCACACCATATGTTCATAAGGGTTATGTTTTTGTTATTCTTGCACTTGCCTCAATAAAACATTTTACTTTAAAAAAAAATAAAAAAATCACCAGCTACATTAGCACCTAAAAGCAGTGTTAGTCGATCCTTTGCAGCTTTGAATCCTGACATTAACTTTTCCTCCTTTGCAATGAATGTCCTAGATGGCATTTTGTTCCAGAAAAGGCCTGTTTCATCAATATTGAATATTTGCTATGTGGTGTAACCACCATCTTCTCTAATTTTAGCCAGCTCTTCTGGAAAAGCCTCTGCAGATTCAACATCTGCACTAGATGCTTCCCTTTGCACTTTAATGTTGTGCAGATGACTTATTTCCTTAAAGGGACAGTCTAGTATAAATTAAACTTTCATTTTACAGATAGGACTTTTAATTTTAATCAACTTTCCAATTTACTTTTATAATCAAATTTGCTTTTTTCTCTTGGTATTCTTAGTTTAAACTAAACATAGGTAGGCTCATATGCTAATTTCTAAGCCTTTGAGGGCTGCCTCTTATCACATGCTTTTTAAATCTCTTTTCAACACAAAGAGACAGAAAGTACACGTGGGCCATATAGATAACACTGTGTTCAGACACAGCGGGTTATTTAAGATTTAGCACAAACCAATGCTAAATTTAAGACAATAGATAATAAACAGTCACAGTCATGTGATCAGGGGGCTGGAAGAAGGTTCCTAGATACAAGGTAATCACAGAGGTATAAAGTATATTAATATAACTGTGTTGGTTATGCAAAACTGGGGAATGGGTAATAAAGGGATTATCTATCTTTTAAAACAATAAGAATTCTATGGTAGACTGTCCCTTTAAACCTGCAAAACCAACCTCTGCTAGCTTCAAAATTTTCATCTTTAGCACTCTCACCTTTTTCAGGCTTTATTGCATTAAACAAGGATAGTACCTTGCTTTGGATAATAGATTGGCTTAAAAACACATTGTGGCTGGTTTGATCTTCTATACAACTATAGCAGCTTCTCCATTTCAGCAATAAGGTTATCTCTCTTGCAAATCACTTTTGTGTGCACTGGAGTGGCACTTTTTACTTATTTTAAGTATTTTTCTTTAGCGTTCATCACTGTGCTAACTGTTTGGCGAGCCATACCTAACTTGCGGCCTATATCGGAGTTGGACATGCCTTGCTCACTCATCTTTATCATTTCCAACTTTTGATTCAATGTAAGAGGCTTACGGATCCTCTTTTTGTCATCACTCGGAGTCAGGGCCATTATAGAAATGTAGAAACAAAACAACAAAGACTAAAATACAAAACAGAGATGATACTGGGAGAGTGAATTTTGAAATTATGAAAAAAAAAAATCATATGAAAAAAACAAAGGTTGTCCTTTTTGCAATGCTCCTATTGCAATGATTGGCTATTTTTTTTTACAAATAAAATGCATTAATTCACACAAGGATTGCAAGTTATAATACCTTTGTGCTTACCTTGAATAGTACAGGTAAGAATCTCATATGCCTCCTTCATCTCATATACCTATACCATACTATACCATAAAACATAACCTAATGTACTTTACTATACCTGTACTGTATGCCAGATCCTTATTTTATGTGAAGATCTGACACCATGTCATATAGTACTGTACAGTACTAAAGTATGTTATGTTTTATGGAATAGGCATATGAGGTGAAGGAGGCATATGAAATGCTTACCTGTACTATTCAAGATAAGCAAAAAGGTATTACAACAATAATATACATTACTGTACTAGTGGGAGTCCCACCTGCTAATGCCTATACAGTACAGCAGTATTTAGGGAACTGGGAAGGGAGAGTAGAAATAGAATTACAGTACAGGTACTGTACTTTACTGTATTTAATTAATTTATTTTTTGTTTCATACAATACCCGTACCTGTACCTTTAATGGCCAAACAACAAATGTAAAAAGACTGTACTATACTTGTGTGTACAGTAACACTGCATATACTGGTACTTGTACCTTTAATAGCCAAATAAAAAATGCTTGTGTGTACAGTACTAATGTATAGTATATAATGCATCAAATTATCGTGTACAGTACAATACTGCACAATTCTAGCAACCCCGACAGAGTCTTGCCAGAGCGTGCTGTAATAAGAGAGACCGCATGCAATGACTTGTGGTCAATGTTCAAGTGCCGCGTTGAGAACCGACTTCCGGGTTTGAGGTGGCGCCGTATTAGCGGATCGCCGTAAAGCGAGGTATACCTGTATACAGATATATACAGGAATATCTATTGACAAATACATAGAACATATTCTCTTATGTTAAGAACATTGTAATGTGACATATTTACTGTAGATACACATTATAACATTTTATTAAATATCAATATTGCATAAATATATATTTACATGCTTTCATTTACTTAATTGCAAAGGGCCAATGCACTTCAATATATGTCTATATATGTGTACATATGTATTGATGTGATTATATGTGTATTATATATGTCTGTAAATACATATATACACATAGAACTACATAAATGTGTATATATATATATATATATATATGTATGTATATATATATATATATATATATATATATATATATGTATATATATATATATATATATATACACATACATATACATCTTTAGACATCCTTTGCCTGCTTTTTTTTCTAACACATAATACCCCATATAGTTGAGCTTTTATAACTTTTTTGTGTAATAATTTTTTTGTAATAATTGTTAGTCAATTTTTTTATTATGAGTGTAACTGTACTTTTTAATGCCTTTTTGATGTTTTTTTTTTTATTTTTTTATTTTTTTTCGTGAAACAATTAACCAGAGCTCTGAGGATGCAGTAATCATTCTAGCATAAATCACGATTGCGATCAAGCAATCGCATTTTCTTTAAACTTCTGATACAAGCAGAAAACTTGTCACACGCAAACACCCGCAATAAACCCCTTATCGCTCGCGCATAAGTATTAATGCACCACTTGTAATCTGGCCCTAAACTTTTCCTTTAGTTTTAAATGTACATAAGGTTTACTTCTCCAGAATCAGAAAATCAGCATCTCACCACTCAATTATATAAATTCAAATGACCATCATATCCCTGTCATGGATGATATATCTGTCATTATATTATTATCCCAATGTCCTATTCACAAATGCATTGTTACAAAATGCTTTCAGCTTAGGTGCATCATCTTATTAATCAGTTTAATGCTCTGCAGGAAAAACCTGCCAGCTAATGATATCTGTACAGTATGATGCAAACTGTCCTGGTGGTTATTCCTCCTGTGCAAAGCTGTGGATAAAGTGACTCTCTGATTATTTATTCTGTTATCCTTATATGCTCCTGTCTACTGGGCATTTGCATTGCAGAAGTATATTTTTTTTCACACTGATTTAGAAGAAAAACATTTTTTTGTGGTAAGAAAATAGCAAAAGTGCTTTGAAGTTATAATTTACGTAGTAAGATAGCAAAACTTGCAAGATTTCCAGGTCTCATTATCAAGTATTGTGTAATTTATATCAATAGTTCAATAACATGGACATACTAATGCTGGCTGCATTTATTTGTTCTAAACAAATATTGAATGTTTGGTAAGTAGAACGCTAATTTATCACTCACCCGTAAACAGGCTTGCGGGTCCATGATAAATAACCAGCTATTACAAGTGGCTGATTATTGCTACCTTGAGCTCACATGAGCAATTAATGCTCAGCTAATTTACCAGCGATCAGATCTCTTGTTAATTTTATAAAAGTGCCCCAAATGCCCCCAAAGGGTCTTTTAGGTTTTTATGAAGAAAAAAATGCTACTACACAAGGCAGTTTTTAGGGGTTAAAAGTTGGCAGCTGTGAGGTGTTAGAAAAAATCCGGCACAGAAAAGTGCCTTTACATTGCGGTCTATGGGAACTGTGTGTTCCCTGTAAATACGTATATATATGTATATGCTTATATCCATATTTATTTATTTTTGTTGCCCATAGCTGTGTAAATTACCCCTTTGGCTGCGCTAGTTCTCATGCCATATCTAAGAATACAGAAAATAAAAAAAGCAATTACAATAGCATTCAGCTCTTTTGCTGCCCAAAAAATAACATTCTAATCTTTAAAAAATAAACCATCCCAAAAATAAAAAATTACCTAACACTAACCCCATAAAGGTACTCAACGATGATGATCCAGGCAACGGTCCATCTTCTTCAAGGTGGAAGTCGATCTTCTTCAAGGCGGTGGTTCATCTTCTTCATCCAGCCAGTGCTGACGATGGTCCTCATCTTGCGAGAAAATGGAGGTCCTCTTCATACAGTATCCAGCCGCACACTTAATAGTGTATGGAAGGCACTCCTTTTATATTGGGGTACCCTTGCATTTCTATTGGCTGATTCAAATCTTCAAATTCAAATCAGCCAATAGAATAAAAGCTTTTTCCTTTCATTATACAGTTTTTTTTGTTGGGGGGTGTTTTTATTTTTTTTTGGGGGGGAGTATTAGAATAGGATTACATTTTTTATTTTTTTGGTAATTACTTTTGTTATTTTGTGTATTCTTAGACTTTTGTTATTTTCTGTAATGTTAGTTTTTTATTTATTTATTATTATTATTTATTTATTTATTTATTTAATTTATTTATATTTTTTTACATGAAGAACATTGGAATGTGAAAAAATTAACTCCTGATAGGTTAGCATGTGTTAGATATTTTCTTCTGCACTCTCTTTTGACTTCTATGGGGAGAATACATTAACGCAGTCATTTTTACTTTCAACGTGTAATTTGCGCACAACCAGATGCATGCAATAAGCTAACTTCTAGCAAAGTTTATGATCAAGTGAAAGCACTAAATAGCCCGCCAATTGTAATCTAGCCCTGAATAACTGTCTTTTTAACCATTATGTGCTTCAATATATTATCTGAAAATCCCATATTTTGATCAGTGATGCTTCAGACATAAGGAAAAGGGGAAACTCTCAAAAGCTTATCTATTTAAAGATGTTTTGTTAGCTCAATAAAAAGGAATCACTACTAATGCAGTACTCTTGAAATTTTAGCATCTTAATCATTGGACTAACACGGAAACTTTAATCAATATGTCTTTCTAGTGAAGATAAACTGGAAAATGAAATGCAGCTAAGAACTGTGAGTCGAACATCACAAAGTTTGATAATACAATCACTATTATTTATTAGCTTTCAATAAACAGCTGTGTCTAATACAATACAATTATTAAGAAGTATTACTTATTATAATGAATCATATAATTATTTCGTTTTACAAACTTAATTTTTTTTGTTTTGTTTTAACTGGGTAATGCTGGTTCTAATTGTCAAAAAAGTTAGACAATGTAGTTCAGTCAAATACCAAAGTGTACAAACAATGCTTGTTTACCTTTTTCCCATATCTTGTTGGTTTTAAGCTGATAAATGATGTTTTTGTTAATAGAATGCAATTTGTTTACATAATACACTATTATCATCTTAAGTGGAGAAGATGGCATCTTGCTATCCTAAGTGCAAAGGCAAAGTTAATATGCCATAGTACATAATAAGAAGTAATCAAAGTCTTTCTTTGTTATGTTTTTGTTTTTTATACAGTCACTTTCTTATTGTTTATGCTAGGCAAAAATATACATTCCCATTAATTATATGGGAAATATATGCACCATGAGTTTTATTCAGCTCCATATTATATTGCATTGTATTTTAAACAACTATCATTTGAAATTAAGGTTTTTACACCAAAAGAAAACTTTATAAGATGCTCTAAGGGATGATACCCAAGTTGGAAGTTACTGATGTAATACAACAATTTACATAGCCCAAATAATAGAAAATAAACACAATGAGACCAAAGTGTGGACAGAAGACCTGACCTGGCATCACTAGTCTACTCAAGTTAACAATAGGTCAAGGCACCACAACAGTATCTGCGGAAGAGTCCCACATGCTCCCCACACGGCAGTGACAGTGGGTCTTGCATTGAGTTCTTATGACCCACCTACCTGAGAAGGACACTCTAGCACACCCCTAGGGTTTAAGGCCTTTATCATCAGCTTTGCCATCACTCCACCTTATTTATTGCCTAAGGCGAAAAAAGGGGCCCAGACCTAGAGGCTACCAGAGTGTTACAATCTCCCACCCTAGGGGTCTGTTAGGATCTGTTAGGCCACACAAACCAGCTTTCACCGGGGGAAACAAAATTAAAACTCAAATCCACCATCTAACTATAAAGGGAGGAAGGGCATGACAAGCAAAAATCTTTGGCCAGATCAGCAGCAAAAGAGGCCTAGGACTTCCTTTAGGGACCTTGAAAGGGTATATAAAATCCTCCCTACAAAATGCAACAGTTTTGTAACTCACAACTACACCTCCCATCCCACTATGGGGGGTAGTTATCAACGTGTCAACTTTCCTGCCTTCGCCGGCCCAATACACCCGCCTAAGCTCGCCTCACATCGCCGCCGCGGACCTGCAAAAATTCGCCTAAGTTATCAAATAAAGCTGTCAAAAAGCCGCGAACCAAGTACAGGGCGATGAGCAGCGGATTGTGAGAGTTATCACTCATCCGATCTGGCTGCTCTTCGGCTTTTTCACAGATTTATTGCTAGCCTGTCACTAAGCACTCACACTAAACTGCACTGTTCTACCCCCTATACCGGTGCCCCCGGAGCCCCCCGCAACTAAATAAAGTTACTAACCCCTAAACCGCCGCTCCTAGACCCTGCCGCAACTCTGATAAATGTATTTACCCCTAAACCGCCGCTCCTGGAGCCCACCGCAAGCTACTCTATACATATTAACCCCTAAACCGCCGCTCCCGGAGCCCACCGCAAGCTACTCTATACATATTAACCCCTAAACCGCTGCTCCCAGAGCTCACGCAACTATAATATATGTATTAACCCCTAAACCGCCGCTCCCGGACCCTGCCACAACCTATATTAAATTTATTAACCCCTAATCTGCCCCCCTACACCGTTGCCACCTATAATACATTTATTAACCCCTATCCTGCCCCCCACTACACCGCCGCCACTGTAATAAATTTATTAACCCCTAAACCTAAGTCTAACACTAACCCTAACACCCCCCTAACTTAAATATTAATTAAATAAATCTAAATAATATTTCTATTATGAACTAAATTAATCCTATTTAAAACTAAATACTTACCTTTAAAATAAACCCTAATATAGCTACAATATAAATAATAATTATATTGTAGCTATCTTAGGATTTATTTTTATTTTACAGGTAACTTTCAATTTATTTTAACTAGGTACAATAGCTATTAAATAGTTATTAACTATTTAATAGCTTACCTAGCTAAAATAAAGAGAAATTAACCTGTAAAATAAAAAATAACCTAAGTTACAATTACACCTAACACTACACTATACTTTAATAAATTATTCCTATTTAAAACTAAATACTTACCTGTAAAATAAACCCTAAGATAGCTACAATGTAATTAATAATTACATTGTAGCTATCTTAGGATTTATATTTATTTTACAGGTAACTTTGTATTTATTTTAGCTAGTTAGAATAGTTATTAAATAGTTATTAACTATTTAATAACTACCTATCTAAAAGAAATACAAAATTACCTGTAAAATAAATCCTAACCTAAGTTACAATTAAACCTAACACTACACTATCATTACATTAATTAAATAAATGACCTACAAATAACTACAATTAAATACAATTAAATAAACTAACTAAATTACAAAAAATAAAAAAAGCTAAGTTACAAAAAATAAAAAAAATAAGTTACAAACATTTTAAAAATATTACAACAATTTTAAGCTACTTACACCTAATCTAAGCCCCCTAATAAAATAACAAAGCCCCCCAAAATAAAAAAATGCCCTACCCTATTCTAAATTAAAAAAGTTCAAAGCTCTTTTACCTTACCAGCCCTTAAAAGGGCCTTTTGTGGGGGCATGCCCCAAAGAATTCAGCTCTTTTGCCTGTAAAAGAAAAATACAACCCCCCCAACATTAAAACCCACAATCCACATACCCCTAATCTAAACCAAACCCCCCTTAAAATAACCTAACACTAATCCCCTGAAGATCATCCTACCTTTAGTCGTCTTCACTCAGCCGAGCAGCGATGGAACCGAAGAGGAGACCCGGAGCGGCAGAAGTGATCCTCCAAGCGGCGCTGAAGAACTCTTCCATCCGGGTGATGTCATCTTCCAAGAGGCGCTGAAGAAGTCTTCTATCCGGGCGATGTCATCTTCCAAGCCGGGTCTTCAATCTTCATCCTGCCGACGCGGAACATCCTTCTTTACCGACGGACTACCGACGAATGAAGGCTCCTTTAAGGGACGTCATCCAAGATGGCGTCCCTTCAATTCCGATTGGCTGATAGGATTCTATCAGCCAATCGGAATTAAGGTAGGAAAAATCTGATTGGCTGATTGAATCAGCCAATCAGATTCAAGTTCAATCCGAGTGGCTGATCCAATCAGCCAATCAGATTGAGCTCGCCTTCCATTGGCTCTTCCGATCAGCCAATAGAATGCAAGCTCAATCTGATTGGCTGATTGGATCAGCCAATCGGATTGAACTTGAATCTGATTGGCTGATTCAATCAGCCAATCAGATTTTTCCTACCTTAATTCCGATTGGCTGATAGAATCCTATCAGCCAATTGGAATTGAAGGGACGCCATCTTGGATGACGACCCTTAAAGGAGCCTTCATTCGTCGGTAGTCCGTCGGTAAAGAAGGATGTTCCGCGTCGGCGGGATGAACATTGAAGACCCGGCTTGGAAGATGACATCGCCCGGATAGAAGACTTCTTCAGCGCCTCTTGGAAGATGACATCGCCCGGATGGAAGAGTTTTTCAGCGCCGCTTGGAGGATCACTTCATCGGATGGAAGATTTCTTCAGCGCCGCTTGGAGGATCACTTCTGCCGCTCCGGGTCTCCTCTTCGGTTCCATCGCTGCTCGGCTGAGTGAAGACGACTAAAGGTAGGATGATCTTCTGTGGATTAGTGTTAGGTTATTTTAAGGGGGGTTTGGGTTAGATTAGGGGTATGTGGGTGGTGGGTTTTATTGTTGGGGGGGTTGTATTTTTCTTTTACAGGCAAAAGAGCTGAATTCTTTGGGGCATGCCCCCACAAAAGGCCCTTTTAAGGGCTGGTAAGGTAAAAGAGCTTTGAACTTTTTAAATTTAGAATAGGGTAGGGCATTTTTTTATTTTGGGGGGCTTTGTTATTTTATTAGGGGGCTTAGATTAGGTGTAAGTAGCTTAAAATTGTTGTAATATTTTTAAAATGTTTGTAACTTATTTTTTTTATTTTTTGTAACTTAGCTTTTTTTATTTTTTGTAATTTAGTTAGTTTATTTAATTGTATTTAATTGTAGTTATTTGTAGGTAATTTATTTAATTAATGTAATGATAGTGTAGTGTTAGGTTTAATTGTAACTTAGGTTAGGATTTATTTTACAGGTAATTTTGTATTTCTTTTAGCTAGGTAGTTATTAAATAGTTAATAACTATTTAATAACTATTCTAACTAGCTAAAATAAATACAAAGTTACCTGTAAAATAAATATAAATCCTAAGATAGCTACAATGTAATTATTAATTACATTGTAGCTATCTTAGGGTTTATTTTACAGGTAAGTATTTAGTTTTAAATAGGATTAATTTAGTTCATAATAGAAATATAGGAATAATTTATTAAAGTATAGTGTAATGTTAGGTGTAATTGTAACTTAGGTTATTTTTTATTTTACAGGTTAATTTCTCTTTATTTTAGCTAGGTAAGCTATTAAATAGTTAATAACTATTTAATAGCTATTGTACCTAGTTAAAATAAATTGAAAGTTACCTGTAAAATAAAAATAAATCCTAAGATAGCTACAATATAATTATTATTTATATTGTAGCTATATTAGGGTTTATTTTAAAGGTAAGTATTTAGTTTTAAATAGGATTAATTTAGTTCATAATAGAAATATTATTTTGATTTATTTAATTAATATTTAAGTTAGGGGGGTGTTAGGGTTAGTGTTAGACTTAGGTTTAGGGGTTAATACATTTATTACAGTGGCGGCGGTGTAGTGGGGGGCAGCATAGGGGTTAATAAATGTATTATAGGTGGCAACGGTGTAGGGGGGCAGATTAGGGGTTAATAAGTTTAATATAGGTTGTGGCAGGGTCCGGGAGCGGCGGTTTAGGGGTTAATACATATATTATAGTTGCGGTGGGCTCCGGGAGCGGCGGTTTAGGGGTTAATACATATATGATATTTGCGGTGGGCTCCGGGAGCGGCGTTTTAGGGGTTAATATGTATAGAGTAGCTTGCGGTGGGCTCCGGGAGCGGCGGTTTAGGGGTTAATATGTATAGAGTAGCTTGCGGTGGGCTCCGGGAGTGGCGGTTTAGGGGGTAATAACTTTATTTAGTTGCGGCGGTGTAGGGGGGGCAGATAAGTGGTGTTTAGACTCGGGGTACATGTTAGGGTGTTAGGTGTAGACAGCTCCCTTAGGAATCAATGTGATGTCTGGCAGCAGAGAACTTGTACTTTCGCTATGGTTAGACTCCCATTGATTCCTATGGGATCCGCCGCCTCCAGGGTGGCGGATTGAAAACCAGGTACGCTGGGCCGGAAAAGTGCCGAGCGTACCTGCTAGTTTTTTGATAACTAGCAAAAGTAGTCAGATTGTGCCGTACTTGTGTGCGGAACATCTGGAGTGACGTAAGAATCGATCTGTGTCGGACTGAGTCCGGCGGATCGAAGTTTACGTCACAAAATTCTACTTTTGCCGGTCTGTAGCCTTTGATAACTAAGGCAAATCAGCCTTGCCACAAATACGCTGTGGAATTCCAGCGTATTTGAGGTTGACGGCTTGATAACTAGGCCCCTTTGCCTTAACCCGTAAGGCTGCTCCAAGCCCATTAAGGGCTCAACCTGTAGCTTAAGAGATTAAAGTTTGGTGTTACTGGTGTAATACTACAATTTACATAACCAAAATAATAAGTAAACACAAGAAGACCAAAGTGTGGAGAGAAGACCTGGAAGGTCGCACCTATTCAACAGAACAACATAACGAACAAACTTATTAACAAGGATGGCGGTAATTAAGTCACTAGTCTACTCTAGTTAACAAGAGTTCAAGGCCCTGCAACAGAAACTGCAGCAGAGACCCAACCTCTTATTTGCCTAAGGTGGAAAAAGGGGCCAGGACCTCCAACCACAAGAGGCACTAGCAACAATTGATGCTTTCCGCCACTCACCTTAAAAAAACAGGTAAGCACCTTAAAGGTGCACAACCAAAGCAACCTTTAAATTATGTAAAAGCATATTAAGGCCAATGTCATTTAAATGAAATCCATCAGGCCTATACAAATTTATCTTATTGGCCGTTATGTCGCCATGTCAAATCACAAAACTGTCCACTAGCTGCCAAAAAAAAGCAGTGACCTCCGGGGCTAAGCTCCTAAAAAGACCACATTTAAAATGAGATAAGGCATCAGCTATTATGTTAGCAACCCCAGACACACAATGAGCCCTTAAGTAAATGTTCCTCTAAAGGAAACAAAGAACAAGGAACTTCAAATACCTGACTACCAGTGGAAAAGAAGCCGACAAACTGTTTATAGCTTGCACAACACCCAGATTGTCCAACCAAAACACAACTACAAGAGAAAAAAAAAAACTCAAGGAGCTCTGTTATGTTTGAGGCCTCGGGAATACTAATCCTTTAGCACACCACTCACCACCAAAATATGCTCTAAATCCATGTTCCCCAGCAGAATTGTAAACAAATTCAGTGTGTTAGTCAACACTTCTCTGTTTTGCTAAAAACAAATCCTGTTAAAGTCAAGCAGAAATATTTCCCAAACCATCAAATCTTCGGCCACTTCCCTCATTACTGTGACGCTTGTCTTGATGTCCATACCACCTTTCTGCAGTTAAAAAATCAACCCATGGGGATCACCTTGCAAACAAAATTCAATAGGGATTGTAGGCCTCTAAGATCAAGAAACTGTGATGCAGCAGCTGCATGAACCGCTTCCAGTAATTTGCTCCCTTTATCCTCAGGCAAACGACAAAGTTTAGCACATGTGTCAATTTCTTGCCCCAAAACAGCCACATGCAAGGGCCCTGGATCTTATCTTCAGCCAATGGCAACCTGAACCCCTCCATGAGAATTTTCATCACCTTCATCAATCTAACACTCACCAGAATCAGAAGGCCCCATCAGCAAGAAGTCATCCAGGTAATAAGCAATGTAATAAATATCTGCCAAAGATGTCACAGCCCAATGCAAAAAAGCTGTAAGTCTCTGAGAACAAAAGGGTCTGCGCACCCCATCAGTTGAAACTTGTTAACAAAGAAAGAACCCGTGCAGTGAATGAATGAGATACATATACATGTCTCGCTTGACAGTGACCCTCCATCCTACTACCTTAAGGGGAACCTCTGCAGCATCAGACCCAGTCTGAATGCAACTGCAGACTGCACAACTGCCTCCCAAATGACTCTCTGAGAGTGACCTTTCATTAACTTTTTTAACATTCTAAACACATTTTTCTGACC
Organism: Bombina bombina; assembly: GCF_027579735.1. Lineage (NCBI taxonomy): Eukaryota > Metazoa > Chordata > Amphibia > Anura > Bombinatoridae > Bombina > Bombina bombina. The sequence continues at coordinate 320,184,141 of NC_069499.1, read as the reverse complement.
CTTCCCCACTAAGCTTAAATACCTGTCAATTTCAGACCGGAATCAGAGGAAAAATCAAACAAAACAGTATGAGAATGCAATTAAGAATGTGACTCACCCACACCAGAAGCAACCACATGAGCCTCCTTTCTGGACCAAAGGTGCCAAAACCGCATGCACAGAACTTGCCCCACTGCATCCAGGTACTGATTCCATGACACTCCTCTTTTGGGCTCCATTCAATTCCCCAGCAGTCAATGACACGGCAGAATCAGATATTGCAGCATCCTGAAACCTGCTGGACCAGTGTCTCCTGCAACAAAGAAAAGAGATTGTAAGTACCTTGGGCCACTATCCGCTAACCCTAAGGGTGGCTCCCCCGCTGCGAGGCCCACTTTAGAAAACACTGATTCCTGTGTCATCTGCCCTGGCAGACATACTCACACACTCCCCAGGAAACACGGAACCAGGCAAAGGGATATGAGCCAACTACCTCCCCCCTAGTAGTACCTATTCCATGGAAAGTCCACACATTTCCAGCCCTTGGCACATGTGGTAACACCTCCTCCCCTTGAGAAACACATTTTTTTCTTTTTAAGGTCTTCTCCTCTGTGCTCAAGATTCTCCAGCCTCTGTCTCATAATAAAACCACTTCAGTAAAACAGAAGATCTCCTTGCGCAATCTATGATGACAGAAAAACAAGAATCTTTGGTCAGATCAGAAGCAACAGGGGTCTCTCTGAAGGGACATTATAAAGGTAAGTCAATGCCCTACCTACAAAATGCAACACATGTCCAGTCACACTATGCCTTAACCTTTAAGGCTGCTTCAAGCCCATGAAGGGTTATGCACTAACTTTATAATACTCTTATCTTGGTATTTATAGGGGCAGGGTAGATTCACATACCTCTCTAAGGGCTAGATTACGAGTGGCGCGCCAACAGTTGCATAGAGCAAAAAAGAGTTTATCGGAAGTTGTGTGCATATTACAAGTTGAAATGAAAAGCGTTCACTCAAGTGCAATTGAATTTAATGTGCGTCGGGTTAGTGTGACTTCAAAGCTCAGGTTAACTGTTACGCTTGAATAAAAAGTTGCACAAAACACATCAAAAATATATTTAAAAGTACAGTTACATTAATAATAACACTATCTAATATATATATATATATATATATATATATATATATATATATATATATATATATATATATAAATAAGTTGTTATAAAGGCACAAAGATATGAGGTCTCAGGTGTTAGAGAAAAAAAATGCATGCAAAGGGCTTTAAAATAGAGATACATACATATACATGTCTAAAGATGTATATATATATATATATATATATATATATATATATATATATATATATATATATATATATGTGTGTGTGTATATATAATCTGGAACCTTCTCAACTCCACCTCCCCAGACATTGCCATCCACCTTCCTCACCGAAACCTGGCTGAACCCCACATCAACGCCTGACATCGCCATCGCCATCCCCGACAGATACAAGATCTCCCACAAGGACCGCAGTAACCGACCAGGAGGAGGCATCGCCATCGTCCACAAACACTCCCTCAACGTCACAACCAACTCCGACTACCACTCACCAGGCTTGGAACACCTACACTTCAAGATCTAGGTCAGTCCCAACACCACCCTCCACGGCACCCTCATCTACAGACCTCCCGGACCTCATCCTGCTTTCTGCAACTCAATCACCGACCTCATCGCACCCCATGTCCTCACCTCAACAGACTACATCCTCCTCGGTGACCTCAACTTCCACCTAGGCAACCCCAATGACCACAACACCACCAACCTCTTGGAAAACCTTGGAACCATCGAACTGAAGCAACTCGTCAATTTCCCAACCCAGCCTAACACACCCTCGACACTATCTTCTCTGCAGGCAACCACATCTCAGTCAACCACATCAGTGAACTCCATTGGACCGACCACCATTGCATACATTTTTCATTCAACAAACCCAACACACACCTCCGGCAGCACCACCTGCCCCACAGAAACTGGAACAACATCACTGAAGACCAACTGTATTCCACCCTGAACAAGTCCCCCCCAGCTACCTCCACAGATGCCAACTCCTCTGCCCGCAACCTCCATCACTGGCTCACAGACTGCGCCAACACTCTTGTCCCCCTCAAGAAACCATCCAACCACCAACCCACCAACAAGGCCAGTTGGTTCACCCTGTCACTCCAGGACTCCAAGCACCACTGTAGGCGATTGGAAAGGACCTGCAAATAAAACGGCCTACAAAGAAGCCATCACTACCCACCACCACCTCATCAAAACCACCAAGAAGACAGTCATCCAAGACAGAATCAACGGCAATATCCACAACAGCAAGGACCTATTCACAGTCATCAAGGAATTCTCCAAACCCAAGAGCGACACCAATGACATCCCGCCCTCCCAGGACATTTGCGATAACCTCGCAAAACATACTTCAACCACAAGATCGTCAACATCTATGACAGCTTTGCACCCCAGAACTCACCCACCACCGCCGACCCACCAACTCCCATTGATACCTCACCCAAATACATCACCACCTACCCCCCCACAGACCATCTGGAGCTCCCTCATTACAGAGGACACAATCAGAATCATTAGATCAATCCATTCTGGAGCACCCTTGGACCCATGCTGCATCACATATTCAACAAAGCGGGTTACACCATTGCCCCCAAGCTCTGCAGCACCATCAACTGCTCCATCGAAACCGGCACCTTCCCGAATGATTGGAAGCTTGCAGAATTAAAACCCCTACTGAAAAAACTACAGCTGACCCCAATGATCCAAAAAACTACCGCTCCATCTCTCTGCTCCCCATTGTGGCCAAAGTCATTGAGAAGTCCATCAACGCACAACTCATTGGCCACATCAAGGCCAACCACACACTGGGCCCCTCCCAATCTGGTTTCAGGAGCAACCACAGCACCAAGACCACCCTCCGTCTGCCACAGACGACATCCTCGCCCTACTCGACTGAGGAGAGACCACCGCCCTCACCCTCCTAGACCTCTCAGCAGCATTCGACACTGTCTCCCACCTCACCCCCTGCACCCGCCTACATGATGCCGGCATACGTGACAAAGCCCTGGAATGGATCACCTTCCTCACCCGCAGAACCCAGAAAGTTAGACTCCCACCCTTCACCTCCAAGTCCACAGAGATCAGCTGTGGTGTACCCCAAGGCTCTTCGCTGTGCCTCATCCTATTCAACATCTACATGGCCCATCTCGCCACCATCGCCAGATGACACAACCTCAACATTGTCTCCTATGCCGATAACAGCCAGCTAATAATCTCACTCACCAGTGACCCTACCACCGCCAAATACGTCCACGAAGGGCTGACAGCAGTCACCACCTGGATGAGCTACAACTGCCTAAAGCTGAATGCAGACAAGACCGAAGTCCTCCTCCTCGGTCCCACCACATCCACCTGGAATAACTCCTGGTGGCCCACAGCCCTCGGACACCCTCCAACCCCCACCGACCATGCACACAATCCTGGACTCATCGCTCTCATGGATCAACAAATCAACGCCGTCTCCTCTGCATGCTTCACCACACTCCACCTGTTGAGAAAGATCTTCAAATGGATCCAAACCGAGACCAGGAAGACTGTCACCCATGCCCTCATCAGCAGCAGACTGGACTATGGCGATGCACTCTACGCTGGCTCCACCATCAAGCTCCAAAAGAGACTCCAGCGCATCCAGAACGCCTCGGCCAGACTCATCCTCGACATCCCTCACCAATGCCACATCACCAAACACCTGCGGGACCTGCATTGGCTCCCCATCAACAAAAGAATAACCTTCAAGCTTCTCACCCATGCATTCAAGGCCCTCCACAACATCGGTCCCGAATACATGAACCACCGCATTCCCTTCTACACCCCCGCTAGACAACTTTGATCGGCCAACCAAGCCTTCGCAGTCATCCCCCGCATTAGGAAAACCACAGCGGGAGGCAGATCCTTCTCTCACCTCCAGCCAAGACTTGGAACACCCTCCCGCTGCACCTCAGACAAGCTTCCGCCCTAACTAAGTTCAGAAAGGACCTCAAGACCTGGCTCTTCGACTGAACTGCAACCCTCAGCGTCTTGGAACCCTTATGGGTGAATAGCCGTGCTTTACAAGAATCCAATAGGTAGACAATAGATGTATATGTATATATATATATATATATATATATATATATATATATATATATATATATATATGTATGTTTATATGTGTGTACATATGTATATATGCATTTATATGTGTAAATATTTATTTACAGACATATATATATATATATATATATATATATATATATATATATATATATATACATACATGTAAACACATAAACATATGTACACATATATAGACACACATATAAGTGCATTGGAACCCTTTACAGTCAAGTAGCTGAAAACATAAAAAACATATTTAAAGTATTATACTATGTATGCACTGTAAATGTTTCACATTCCATTGTTCTTAAAATAAGGGAAAATCTGCTTGTTTTGTTTTTTGTTTTGTCTTTTACTTCATCTTCAGACTTTATTCCTTTTTATTATTTATTATTAATATAACTGGTGGGGAAAGAAATAAAATAATTGAAGAACATTTATTTAAAATAATTGTGAATTAAAAAAATTAAATAAGTAACATGTAACAATTACCAACAAGGGATATATATACCTCATTGACGAGGCCCAATGAAGGCCAAAACAATCATCTGGGGTTGCTATGTTCCTTGTTCAGAGAGGAATTGCCTGGTATTTTGGCACTGGACTGACCGTAATAGGTGGGATCAGACTGATATACTACAGGAAAGTTCTACTCTGTGAAAAGCATTACTGGGCTAAAAAGAAGCTGCACCCAGGTAGTAAATCACCATAGAACAGGCTAAAAATGGTATTGAGCTAGTTGTTCATTCCTGTTAGTGCACTTCTCTCTGTATGTATGTAGTCTCCCTAAGGGAATAAGGGGCAACCAGACATGGACTCAGAGCTCAGTGTGCTTAGAGGAATATGGCTATACCTCACTGACGAGGCCCAATGAAGGCTGAAATGATTGTCTGGGGTTGCTATGTTCCTTGTTCAGAGAGGAATTGCCTGGTATTTCGGCATTGGATTGACCGTAATAGGCGGGATCTGACTGAGATACTACAGGAAAGTTCTACTCTGTGAAAAGCATTACTAGGCTAAGAAGAAGCTGCACCCAGGTGGTAAATCACCATAGAACAGGATAAAAATGGTATTGAGCTGTTTGTTTGTTCCTGTTAGTGCACTTCTCTCTGTATGTGTGTAGTCTCCCTAAGGGAATAAGGGGCAACCAGACATGGACTCAGGGCTCAGTGCTTTATTAACAACATTAGGACAACAAGAGATTGTAAGGAATATTCATAATGTGTTCTTTTCAGATTGGGTGTTGAGATCTAAAGTCTTTGTATTATTATTATTATTGTACTGTAAAAAAGTGTTGGCATCAAAAAAGGTGAATGCAAGTTTTTTTCTCTCTTTTTTTTCTTCACAAACATAACAGAAAAACATTCAGACAGAAAATATAGAAATAGATATGCTTGTTGTGATATTTAAACAAACCGTAAACCATTTAAATAAGTAGGTATAAAGTAAATTCTTATACGTTTGTTAGCAGTAAGATTATGGAATAGGAAAATAAGTAATAGAAAGGGGTGAGGGGAATAAAAGATCAATAAAAGGGAGAAGGAGAGGGACACTAGAGAAAGGTGTTGGCAAGACCATTGTTTTCTATGCCGTGGTATAAATACACACAATTTGATAAGCATGTGCGCCAGGCTAAAAGTAGAGCCCTTTCCAGATCTCTAATAATTCATAGAACCGGTAATTTTTGGGTGTCTGCATGAAATGGTATCATTCTAACTGTATTCATTCAGTAACTTGGTTAGACCAATCATTATGGGTTGGGTTGGGTTTTGGAATAAGTCTCTATTAATCAAGATGGGGATAATGGCCTGCTGTTCTTTATTTTGATGTTCTAAGTATTTTTAAATAGATATTCCTTTACATATCTTTGTATATGTGTCTATATATATATATATATATATATATATATATATATATATATATATATATATATATATATATATATCACAGAGGAAGTCCAGCACTTGCTTGCAAGCTGTCATGTCCTCCCTATCTCTTTCTCTTTATTTCCTGCCTGTCTGTACCTTTAAGACCTCAACTAGCCTTTCAGTACACTATATAAGGCTCCTCCTTCCAGCACTCCACGCTGGATTATTGAAGAGTACTAGTTGAGTTATTCCTCAGTCTAATACTTCAGCCTTGGATTTGATTCCCAGTTCTCAGGTTCAACTCTGTCCTACTTACTTACCAGGACATCTTATTTTGTTTTGTTCTGTTGTAAAAGTATTCACTCCCAGCACAGCATTCCTGATGTCATCAGCTACCGCCCGTAGCTCTTACAGTGTCTCTGTCCCCTTACCGACAATCAATGAAGCATCGGAACAAACTGACTCCATCACTGCCTTCCTGCCTCTCCACTTTGATTGCAGCTCTCCACGGGACAGGTTGTATAATGAACTGCTAATATTGCTAATAACCTCATATCAGCTAAACGGTGCTCACTACAACTCTCTTATCACTGACTTGATATACTGCTGCAAATGTAACACGCTTGCTACTTCAAGTGAACTACAGCTTTATTTTTTCTTAGCATACGCTCTTCCAGATATATCACTCTGTATGTGAAATATTCCATTGCTGAACATAACTGTTTTCTAAACTGCAATCTGCCAGGCACTTACACTCCGTCAGTTACACCGGTGTGTACACTGAGTAAGTAACTCTGGCTAAAATAAGACAGAGGGGTTAACATTCACTATATTCTATAGTTGTTATTCCAACTGTCACAAACCCTAATACACCCATCCTAATCTGGATCTAACCTATAGCCATTATCGTTATAGTGGTTCTAACACAAGCTCTCAGCTAAGATTAAAACCAAAAATGGAAGAGAGAGGTACCATGCCAAGGTCTCTCACAAAACCTGGGTCCCTAAAACAGCCAAACAATGCAAGCTCTCTATCAAACAAACTGGGAAAAATCAAGGGGGCACATGCTTATGTAAACACCCAATACATATACAATACATGGAAGGGGATTGCATTCTCAGACTGGACTGGGTACACATCCCATGACCCTGCAACATGCACAGCCCTAGGTGATCAATAGAACTCTCAGGCAGCTGCATTGTCCCCAGAGTCACAGGCAGATTATATAAGCCTGGGCACCTTTGACTTGTTTACAGATTGTTTGAATGAGAGCTTGCATTGTTTGGCTGTTTTAGGGACCCAGGTTTTGGGAGCGACCTTGATGTGGTACCCGTGTTTATCCCGTTTGGCCACATGCTGTATTTAACTCTTCCATTTTTGCTTTTAATCTTAGGTATGGAGAGAAAGTAGTATTTGAATCAAGATAGTTTGAGTATAACATGCCCCGTATACTAATTGATCCTCTATAGCCAATTGTGCAGTCCAAACCTCTGTAGTACCAAGTGATGATAAGGAGATTAGCTCCTTAAACTCTAAGGGATGAATAATAAAAAAAACAACTTTGTTTAGTCATTATCTTTAATAATTGTCTTATTCCTCCGCTATCAGGAGCTTAGCAATATCGCATGTCATACAGATAAATGGAACTCAAGTATGAGTCAGTATAGTGCCCATCCAGGATAACCACAGTGCAGCATCTGAAGCTTAAACATTCTCGAGTGATGATGAGTTCATAGTGATGCGAGATGCTATTGATTGAGCGGTTTAGTACACAACTTATTAGTTAGTAGGTCAACATAGCAATGGTTAGAAGACACAATGCGTTAATACAATGTGGTTTGAGCCGAGATCAGCATTGTTTACATGGTAGAATACGTAACTGATCATGCCCCTACAGTGAGATCACTAGGTCTAACTGACGCGCGGCCCTGACAGCTTCCTGATGCAATACCAGGAATATTTGGCATTTGCAGCGACACTGCTTGGAGCAAGAGATTGTGGTAAAATTAGTTTTGGCAGATGCAGAGGTGAACTCTTTCATCTTATGCACTTCTTATTTCATGCACATTGCAGGGTATTTATATGCACACATTTACATATTTATTGACTTGTTGTCAGTCAAACACACATATAAGTATATCATGCTGAGATTCACCAAGTTAAGATCAGAATAAGCTATGCACAGGTTTGTTGCATTACACTAAATATGTTGTTTAAGATGTTTGTAACAATTAATGGTAAATGATACAGAACTGAAAATTGAATATGATTGGTTGTGCACATTGTGGGAGTTTTTTTTTGTTTGTTTATTTAAACACAGTATTTTCACTTGATTGGTTTGTCTGAGGAAGGGTTGTATGGCCAAAACATCACATTAAATCTTTGAAGTGTTTAAATCCAGAGATTGCAATTTTCTTTATTTATATATATATATATATATATGTATATATATATATATATATATATATATATATATATATATATACTGTATGTATATACGTATATAATGTTTTTAACAACAAACTTTCCCCTTCCAGTTCGCACAACGCCACAAATAAAGTGAAGATTGGAGTGAGTTCTGGTCCTTTGTACTATCTATTTATCTATAAATATATATAAATAAATATTTTTTTGAGAATATAGAACATATTTTTTTTGTTTTGTTTGAATCATTTTTATTGAGGTTGAAATCACCAAAAACAAATACTGTTACAAATATCACAAGAAAAAAACAAAAGGATACATTGGTCATAAAAATCTCAGCAATAAATCAATCCTGTTACGTCACATGGCAAAGAAAAGAGCAGACCTCACATTTTTTGTTTGTTTGTAACCTAAATACAACATAGAATAGAAAAGCACTGGTGTATAAGAGTAGACAAAAGTACAATCTATACTAGAAATCAAACACTGTAGTAAGGGAGGGGGGAGACAATAAAATGTGGGGGAATACACTTCAACATATATATAGCTAAAGGGTAGGGTAGATTCAATCTGACCAAAAAATATTTCAATATGTAAATAATATCAGTAACCATCAGGCCAAATATATTATATATCAAACATATCTTATATCAATATACAAAACCACTGAAACAAATATTTGCAAAACAAGTGCAATAGTTGAGTGTAAATGAGAGGAAAAGGTGCAGTATGTTACGAGGAAAACCACAAGGGCGACTGGGAACCCCAGAGCACCCCGGGGAGGGGGGAAGGAAAGAAAGGAAGGAGGGGACGGGGCAGGAGTGGAGATTGATCTTGTAGCCTCATATAATATAGTGAGATATATCTAAAGGACAACAGCTTTATAAAATGTTTCCGTCTGCAACTGATCAACAATTGCTGAATTTACTAACAGCAGAAAACTCACCCCAATACTATTTGCAATCTAGGGGTCAGAACATTCAATACATAAAAAATACACAATATGAAATGAATAACAAAAAAAGAAAAACAAATTCCAAATCAGAACTACTCCAATATAGTGGTGCACCTGTTTTCATAGTAAAAAGGTAGAACTTGGACTACAGTAGTGCTGCGCAATCATACATATGTCAGTATAAGGAAAAGTAAATTGTACTGGCCCTACACCCAGCAACAGAAGGACCATATGAAAACCCCAGTATCCATAGCCAAAGGGAGCATAATATCATGAATACTGTGAATGTTAATACCCAGCTGAAAGATTGGATTAATCTGGAGCACCTAATATATAACTACTCGGAATACACAATCAAACCATTTTTATCTCTAATTGGATATATAGAGTAAATGGACTTACTAAAGTAATGTTTTTATCAACTAGTAAGCACAATTTATGACAATATTACTAAAATTACAAAAGCAAACGGAGATGGGCAGGCTTGGAAGGAGGCTTAATATAAAAAATAAGTGACCAACCTTTAGAATAAGTAATGATTAACAGATGCATACCGTAATGCTGTAAAACAATGTGCAGCCGATACACGAGGTCCCTAATAGACAAGTATGCAAATGTAACCATTAGCATTCCTCAAACAGTGATAGGCAAGAAATAATCTATATAATATTAAAAGAGACCACTAACACTGCCAATGCAATCTGAGCATTAGATATATAGCATGTTAAGGTATATGTAAGTAATCTTCATAAAGGTACACACCAATCATCTATCAGCCATGTTTCCACATATATAGAAATCAGCCCTGTCATGCATATTAGAGGTGTAAATGGGAACCTTGAGAAAAGTGCCAAGTAACCAAATTTAGTGTAATGTGACAAATAAAAGTGTAATGGATTTGAAGGACTCCAGGCAGGCACATATTTCCTATATTAGCAAATATTATATAACAGCATCAGCAGATTCAGTTGGGATATTCATCTCGCCACTGTACAAACATAAGGAGCAATTCTGACATAGAACCTGAACCATTCATTAATAATTAAACCTATTAATAAAACTAGTAATTTAGAAGATAGATACATCAAACTACACCATAGTGATGAACACTCAAACCAGCAGAAGTCCAGACAATAACAGTTTGTTTAACAGATCGCTGCAATTTTCTCAGACTAAGGAGCTTAGCCTACCCCAACTGTCCGTACAGACCAAGTGGTATTGGCAGGGCAGACTCAAACAGCAAGCTCAGATACAACTTGAACGAAGGTCAAATATACACATCTACATCAAATAGTAAAATTTTGTTCCCAATTGTTCAGCTAGAGTAGAAAGTCTCTTCATCAGACAGCTGTTATAGAACATATTTTGCTATGTGAAAAACATTGAAATGTAAAATATTCATATTTCATGTGAGGTTATCACACTTAAGAAAAAGCAATCAAGTATGCATGTGAGTAAGGGTGTGTTTTTTTTTTACCATTTTTGTGCACCATTGAAGTCTAGGGGAGAATACGTTAACGCGGTTGCGATATTCTAACTTCAGCTTTTTGTGCGCGTCAGGTTAGCACAAGAAAAAACATTTTACTTTCAATTTGTAAATTGTGCGGTACCCAACGTATTAATCATCTGCAACATTAAGCAACAGGAAGTTTGGTGTATGGTTGGGTTAATGAAAGCCTCTTCACCCTTTGTAGGACCTAGTGAAACACAATAATCATATGAATATGAGATTGAATATTTTAGGAAATTCTTTTCTAATGTAACAAACCAAATGCTTCATATATATTTTCAGAATGGTTTTAGTTTTCTAATAGGCTAAATCCATGCAAGTATAAAAACATGGGGCTTATTTCCATTGAGCCATTAAAAATGGAGCCGTAAGCTACCGAAGCGGCCGACAGCTAAAAGTAATTTACGGATCCATTTTAGTACAAGGTTTCCATTTAAAAAGTTTCCGCTTTGCGTGCGGTCGCTCTTTCATGTAGGTTGTGTTAACGCTTCCACCCAATGCCAGATTTCTAAAACATTAATAGGTTACTATGGTAACCCAACCTTACACTACACTCAATCGCATATACCGTGCCGCATACAAGTGTGGCATGTATATTATACCCGTCGCTCGCTGTTAAAATAAAATCAAACACCTAACGCATGCGCAATATCTACCTCTCAACCACAACCCCCCCCATAGCAATAACTAATGTATTAACTCCTAATCCACAAAACCGCATATCACAAAGTATTTAAACTATTAACACCTAATCCACCATGCCCCCACAACGCAATCTAGCTATTTAAACTATTACCCCTAAACTGCCATGCCCCCATATCGCAAATAACTCATCAGTAAGCCCCCTAACCTAACACCCCCTAAATTAACCCCATTACATACATTTAAATAATCCTAAATTACAATTAAAATAAAAAACCTAACATGACTTTAAAAATAAAAAAACCTAAGTTTAAATTAATCTAAAATTACAAAAAATAGAAGTCTAACATTACATAAAATAATAAACCAAATTATCAAAAATAACAAAAATATACGTAATCCATATGAAAATACCCCCCCAAATAAAACACCCCCCTAATCTAATCCTACCAATAGCTTTTAAAAGTGCCTTTTGTAGGGCATTGCCCTAAGTTAAACAGCTCTTTTACCTTAAAAAAAACTAAGTTCTCGCCGTACACTGAATATTGAATGCAAGTGACGCATTCAAATATGGCGTACCTTGCATTCCTGTTGGCTAATTTGATTCTTCAAATTCAAATCAGCCAATAGGATGAGAGCTACTGAAATCCTATTGGCTGATTTGAACAGCCAATAGAATTTCATTAGCTCTCATCCTACTGGCTGATTTGAATTTGAAGAATCAAATCAGCCAATAGGAATGCAAGGTACGCCATATTTAAACACGTAACTTGCATTCAATATTCAGTGTATGGAGGTGATCGTACAAAGAGGATCCTCCACGCTCCTTGGCTCTGCGGTCGCCGGTCTTCAGTTCCTCAATTGCTGGTCTTCAGTTCTGCAGTCCTGGATGAAGATAGAAGAGGTTGCCTCCGGACTTCAGGAACCGTGAGTACCTATTTTGGGGTTAGACTTTGGGCAATTGTAAAAGAGCTGAATGCTCTTTTAAGGGCAGTAAAAGAGCTGAATGCCCTTTTAAGGGCAATGCCCATACAAATGCCTCTTTTGGGGCAATGGGTAGTTTAGGATTTTTTAGTGTATTTTTTTTAATGTTGGGGGGTTTGGTGGGTGGGGGTTTTTTACTGTTAGGAGGAACTTTTTTTAAAAGGTAAAAGAGCTATTTAACTTAGGGCAATGCCCAACAAAAGGCCATTTTAAGGTCTATTGGTAATTTAGTATTAGATTAGGGGGTGTTTTTATTTTGTGGGGGCATTTTTATTTTCATAGCGATTAGGTATAATTTTTTTTATTTTTGATAATTTGGTTTATTATTTTATGTAATGTTAGACTTTTTATTTTTTGTAATTTTAGATTAATTGAAACTTAGGTTTTTTATTTTTAAAGTAATGTTATTTTTTTTTATTTTAACTGTAATTTAGGATTTATTATTTTAATTGTAATTTAGCATTATTTTAATTTATGTAATGGGGTTAATATAGAGGGTGTTAGGTTAGGGGGCTTAGTGATGAGTTATTTGCAATATAGGGGCATGGCGTTTTAGGGGCTAATAGTTTAAATAGCTAGATTGCGTTGTGGGAGCATGGCGGATTAGGGGTTAATAGTTTAAATGACTAGATTGTGTTGTGGGCCATTGGAAGACGGGTATTATTTAAAGATTGCCGTCTTCTGATACTTTGTTTGGGACACGATAATGTTTTTTGCAGCCAGAGACCGGTTGCCGAAATTGAGTTATAACGGGCCGTTGGAAGCAGTCGGTGAACGATATTGCTTCTGACATATTATTTAAATGATTTGCAAGTGCACGCAAACCAAATTACGGCTCAATAGAAACGAGCCCATGGTTTGTACAATACATGTGGTGAATCAAAATTTAAGGCTGATTACATTTATTTTGGAGTATTTTGGGTGGCCTGTGAGAATGAATGTTTCCTTACTTAAATAAACCATATTAGACATCTCTCACTGGAGGAAATAAATATGAATTAAGGAATCATTTAGTTAGATTTGTCTCACAGAGGCTGTAACAGCATTCTGCCTGTAAAAGATAGAAATCCTCACAACCATGTAATGCTTTAAAAATTCCAAGAATAAATATGTTTTATTAGATGCTTTGCAATTTAATTTCAAGAGTAATATTCCTTCCTGTGTTTTATTTGAAGCACATTGCTTCTCATTAATGTCATTGTGCTTTTCTTGTAAGCTTTACACAGAACAATAAACGCAAAGAATGCTTAAAGTTTGTCATGTATCATACTGGGCAGCTCTGCAAGAAAGCGTGCTAAAGAGCCATTCTCTTCGCTAAGAATATTTAAGTAGCTGTCGTTGATGACAAACGTAACTAAAGTTACATTGGGTGATTGGGCTTTTAGAGAAAAATAGGATGTTAACGTAGACATTTTCATTATTATCCCACACAATTTTTTTGTAATCATTTTCTTTCTTTTTTTTATTTAATGATTTAAAAAGTTTACATACAGAAAAATAAACACATACACATTGACATCAATGAATAATGTAATAATAAATGAAGACAGAAATTGAAATTGAATTGCTGGAACATTGCTTGCTCTTAAAGTTTTAATATTACTGTTATTTTTTCTATATATACTAGAAAGAATAATAATAATTATATTAAAATGTAGTTAGTAGAACCTATGACACAAAACCGGATATCACATTGATCGTTTAAAAATGTTTGTGTCAGTTCTTTTGACAGACTTGCATTTTAGCCAATCAGTGCTGACTCCACAGGAGTGAGTACATCGTTATATATATGGCACACATGAACTAGCAGTGTCTAACTGTGAGACACTGTCAAAATACACTGAAATAAAGGGCAGCCTTAAAGGGACAGTCAACACCAAAAGTATTATTTTTTTAAAAGATAGATAATGCCCTTACTACCCATTACCCAGCTTTGAACAACCAACATTGTTATATTAATATACTTTATAACATTTAAACCTCTAAATTTCTGTCTGTTTGTAAGCCACCACAGACAGCCTCTTATCACATGCTTTTTTATTAGCTTTTCACAACAGTAGACTGCTAGTTCATGTGAGCCATATAGATAACATTGTGCTCATGTCCATGGGTTCTGCACAACCCAGCACTTATTGGCTAAGATGCAAGTCCATAGATAAATAACACATCATGTGATCAGGGGGCTGTCAGAAGAGGCTCAGATAGAAGGTAATCACAGAGGTAAAAAGAATATTAATATAACCATGTTGGCTGTGGAAAAATGGGGAATGGTTAATAAAGGAACTATCTATCTTTTTAAGCAATAAACATTTTGGAGTTGACTGTTGCGTAAGCCTTCTTAGGTTTAGCTTTCAACAAAGAATACAAAGTGAACAAAGCAAATTTGATGATAGACAAAAATTGGAAAATTGTTAAAAATTGCATGCCTTATCTGAATCATTAAATGTTTTATTTTGACTTGATTGTCCCTTTAAACTGGCACATGTCGGGAGGCGGAGCCTGGAGCTGCACTAAGATGGAGCTGTAATCTCAGAGCTCCGTTACATACTGCTCAAACTAACTACTATAGAGGGTAAATTGAACTTTCCTGCTATAGGAATCACTCAGTGAAGGAGAGGTGAACACGGACAATGAAGGCTGGAGGGTGAATCAGGCACTCACAAGCTGTACGGCACCTAAATTTAATCGCAACGGAGCGGTGTGGGCCGCCATCTTCGCCACGTGGCCCAACTCCCGACACAGTAGGGACACCGGCAGACAAGCAGATTAAGCAACAGGAGGTACTAAAGCATAAGATGCATCGGACACAGATACATGATCCGACAGACAAGTAAGCAAAACCGGGTCACCCTGGTCACGACTACATGAATATAAAAATATTAAGAGGTGAATGAAACATCAAGAGGGAAAGTAATCTAACAGGGATGTGTATAATACTATGCTACAAATAAATGTGGAGTCCCGTATCACAGCATGATAATAAATGTGCAGCACACAATGCAGATCTCAAGTAACTGATAGTAGATGACCCACTTTATAAGAAAACAAGCTACCTTCTTTTTTTTTTAAAAAAGGAGGAAAAAACGGTACTGTTGACTCTTGTTCCTATCTCATCTGTAATTGATTCAAAGAACAGACTGATGAAACACTAAGATAATATGACTCCCTTAGCAACAATTAAGACAGCATAAGAAATATTATGAGAAAGTGAAACTGCAATACTACAAAGACACATAATAAGGAAGGCAGGGAGAGAGACACGCTGCTGGAAATACAATATAAATAAAAGAACTAAATTACACTGATCTCCAACACCACTGTTCAAAAGGCCTGATTTATTGGGAAGACAAATAAAAAAAATAAACAGATTCTACTTCTACCATTCACATTACTAAGATATCTCTAGATTGAATGTTAATTGGGATACTGAACTATTATTTATAGGAGTGCATGTAAACAGAGAACCCAGGAGCTATACTAAACCTGGTAGTGAATATATTATTAAAGAAGCTATTGTCTGGAAGCTTAAGTGCATCGCTACAGCAAGGCAATATTTGTACACCAAATCCTTGTATGCAACATACACACGGGTTTAAAAGCAAAACCCATAAACCAACATATACCTCAAAATCTACATAGCAAACTTGCCACTCAACAAACAACTTCAAATATGTCGGCCAGGAAGCAACATAAATCCTCGCAAGGGCCCAAAACATCGGCAGGGGAGAAAAAATGACAGAAAACGCAAGCAATATCATAGAGGAAGATGTAGAATCAGAAACAGACTCTCAGATTAATGAAGATGAAATTACCCCAGTCACGAGAGCTGTTCTAAAGACGCTAGTGTCCAAACAGGACATCAACAAGAACTTTGACAAGCTATGGGACAAATTTGATTCTTTTCAAAATATGGTCACCAATAGTCTCACAGAAATTAAGCAGGACATCACAGAACTAGGATCTAGAGTGGCGGCGTTAGAGGAAACAGAAAGCACCACCACAGAAGATTTAACTACCCTTAATCACACTCTAACTACACAACAACAAGAAATGAATGACATCCAAGACAAGTTGGAAGATCTTGAAAATAGAAGCCGACGGTGCAATTTGCGACTAAAAGGGATCCCAGAAACGGTGTCTGCAGACGAATTACCCATCTATCTACAACAACTTTTTCAAGCAATCACAGGAGAGGTAGATGATGGAAAATTTCAATTGGAAAGAGCACACAGGGCTTTAAGGGCCAAACCAAAAGAAGATGCACCACCAAGAGATGTGATTATCAAGTTCTTTAGATTCCCAGAAAAGGAAGCAATCCTCGCAGCTGCGAGGAAAAACCCAACATTTAAATTTCAGGGGACAGTAATTCAATTTTTTCAGGACCTTTGTGTCAAAACTCTCCAGAGAAGAAGCCAACTGAAACCGCTCACTACACTCCTGAGGAAACACCAAATAGTGTACCGATGGGGATTCCCCTTCAATCTGCATATCCTACACAAAGGCAGAACGCTAAGCCTAAAAGACCCAACAGAGATTCCAGCAATCTGCAACATTATCCAAATAGAAGCGCCAGAAATACCGCAGATAACAAATGAGACAGAGGCACCACAGCACTCTTTGGAAGCAGGACAGCCTCAGAGGCAAAAATGGATGAACGTGTCAAAAAGAAAAGCCAAGACATGAGGAACAGCAACATACAGCTCATCACAAGAGGTGTTGTATAAGTTTTGTAACTGATAAAGGAGATAAAGTGGGATACCACTTTTTAATATCTCTCCGCTTTCATAAGCCGGAAGGTGGAGATACATTGATATCTATTGGTGTCACTCTTAGCTTCACCTACTAGAGACTAAGATAAGGGATTATCTAGGTAAAAACACAGAACACAAGACTGATGGTCCAGATGAAAGTAACTGAATACTGATAGCTCAAAGACA
Organism: Bombina bombina; assembly: GCF_027579735.1. Taxonomy (NCBI): domain Eukaryota; kingdom Metazoa; phylum Chordata; class Amphibia; order Anura; family Bombinatoridae; genus Bombina; species Bombina bombina. Next base: position 320,166,620 of record NC_069499.1, on the reverse strand, counting down.
TGGCCAAATAGACCTAGATAACTGAAAATGTTTAATATGTTAATTTAAAATATTATTCTTTGCTAGTTATAAGCTACCTAGCAGTAGAGGCATAAAGTACTCACTTGTTGTTTATAGGTGAGGGGGGGAGGGGGGGGGAGGGGATTCTCTTTTTTGTTATGTTGAAAATGTTTTTGTCTATTGACAAATTTGTTTTTATTTTTCAAGCCTGTTCTCTAATACTACTAAGCCTGCCCATCCGGGTAAGACGGATATTGAAACACCTAGGTGTAATGTCTCCAGTCCGAAGTACTGAAAAAGGAGGCAGAGCCGGGGGGGAAGCCCTCACTTCAGTAATGTAAGTAATGACGGGTGACATCAGACTTATTTCACACAATGTACGGGGCCTTAACACAGACCTGAAACGCAGGATGGCTTTGAATCAATACTCTAAGTTAAGGGCAAATGTTATTTACTTACAAGAAACACACTTTACTAAGGAAGTAGTACCGAAGTATTGGTCAAAGAGCTATACCCAACACTATCACTCCACCACAGATACAAAAAAAGAGGGGTGCCAATTCTATTGCATCACTCCTTGGGTTTTGTAATGGAACAGTCAATTGTAGACCCAGAGGGAAGGTTCCTAATTCTGAGAGGAAGACTAAGGGATAAACAAATAATTTTATGCAATATATATGCCCCAAATGAGACACAAATCTCCTTCTTTTCCCACATCGCTTACTTATTGACTCAATGGTCACAAGCCAGGATCATATTAGGGGGTGATTTTAATATATCAATGTATACATTTCAGGACACAGAAAAACTGAAACTAACTCAGAAGCAGATGAGACACAACTCATTGGTTAAAAAGATTAAGGAGACCCTTTTATCACATAACTTAATAGATTCCTGGGACACTTTATACGGTAAAACCACAGATTACACCTACTACTCTCATGCACACAAGACCTATTCTAAATTAGACTATGTATATTTGAGTCAGATATGGATCCCAGACTTGACAGCCTCTTCCATACACGTATGCGCTTGGTCGGACCACTCCATAATCCATGTACACATCAAAGAGACATTCCAAGTTATTTCGCTCCTGGACCTATGACCCTTATGTTCTACAAAACCCAACTGTACATGATTCCATAACTTCAGCTCTATCTTAATATTGGAAATTAAATGTAGGATCTACTACCAACCCAATTAATACCTGGACAGCACACAAACCCTTTATTCGGGGATTACTCATTAAAGAGAAATCAGCCACTACCAAAGCAAATAGACAGCAAATTGACTCGCTTCAGTCCCAGATAGACACACTCACCAAACTCCATCAACAGAATTTAGCGACAGAAGTCTTTCAGGAACTACAGACTAAAAGATCAGAATTAGCAAACATTATGAACAAAGCAGCGGTTAGAGCAGCGCATAGGCTGAAAGCACAATACTTCCTCTACTCTAATAAACCTGACAGATTCTTGGCGCATAGACTTAGAGAAAAGACTAAATCTTTTACAATTCCACACCTTCTAAAAATGGATGGCACATGTACCTCGAATTCTCAGGAAATAGCGGATAGTTTTGCTCTGTATTACGCACAATTATATGACGGAGAAAAAATGGCACATACTGATCACACTAAGCAAATGACAGGCAAATTTTTAGATAATGCGAAACTCAAACCCATAGATGACAAGGTTAGGGATGAATTGAATGCAAAGGTGTCTACCAGGGAGGTACTTAATGCTATCAGGGAACTGAAACCTGGGAAGGCAGCTGGCCCAGATGGCTTCCCAGGAGAGTATTACCAGCTTTTTAAAACAACATTAATCCCACATATAGTGACACTTTGCAAAGACATATTACAAGGCAAAGAAATCCCAGACGAAATTCTTCAAGCTAAGATAGTAGTGATTCCCAAACCGGGAAGAAACCCGAAATTGTGCCAAAATTATAGACCCATATCACTAATCAACCAAGATATAAAAATATTCACGAAAATCTTAGCAAACCGACTTAAGATACACCTACTTGACCTGGTTCATCCAGATCAGGTGGGATTCATTCTAGATAGGGAAGCCCCGGACACTACTAGACGTATGATCTCCCTGGTGGAATACCTGAACAAAACACGGATGCCTTCTCTGGTCCTGTCTTTAGACACAGAGAAGGCGTTCGATAGGATAGATTGGGACTTTATGTTTGGAGTTTTGGATCGACTGGGATTCAGGGGTCCATTTATGCAGGCTATTGGAAGCTTATATTCACATCCCACAGCACACATCAGAGCAGCAGGCTACCAATCCAAACGTATTAACATTCGGAACGGGACAAGACAAGGCTGCCCGCTGTCACCACTCCTGTTTGCACTCTGTATAGAGCCGTTGGCAGCGACAATCCGTTTGGCTCCAGAGGTACATGGCATCAAGATAGGGGGGGAAGAATTTAAAATATCTCTGTGTGCTGACGATGTCCTCCTCACCCTGACCATCTCTCCCTCATTTATATCAAATTAACCAAGACTACTCAGACATTTCAGGATACAAAATCAACTTAGACAAGAGCGAAGCGCTGCCTATCGCACTTCCAAATCACACTAAAAAGTTAATTGACACTAACTTTGCACTTAAATGGGTAAAAGAGGCATTGAAGTACCTAGGTATTAAACTATCAAGTGATATGACAGAACTATATAAATTGAATTATGTTCCACTATACAAAACAATCAGGCGGGAGATAAAAACATGGAAAGCCTGTGGCTTCTTGTGGTATGGTCGATTATCGACTGTTAAAATGAACACTCTCCCAAGACTTCTATACCTATTTAGGACCTTACCAATAAAAATCCCTTTAGTAGACCTTACTAGACTCCAAACGGACTTGATTGGCTTTATAAGGGGCAGTAAGAAAGCTAGAATCCCATCCCATACACTACTTCGCCACAGGCAACTGGGAGGGGTAGGAGTTCCCCATCTCATAAACTACTACCAGGGGGGCAAGACTAGCACAAACCACTTTACTAGGTAAAAGGCCAAACGACCTTAGATGGGTAAAAGTGGAGACATTGATGGCAGGTTACAAACACTCAGATGATATTCTTTGGGAAAAACCGAGACATATCTCTAACAAATCACAAGCTTCTGAAATAACAGGGGAGATGATGGCACTATGGAATTCACTGTCTTCTTCTCTAAATTTATTACCTACATACTCACTAAAAAAAACAATTAGGACTCTTATGCACCAGGACTTTCACAGTCAGATAAGAAAATGGGAAAACAAAGGACTTTATAGAGTTGCGGACTTCTTACATAACGGTAAACTAGCAACATTCCAACAACTACAAGACAAATTACAACCAGAAAAGCTACATTGTTTTTTATACTTACAGATGACATCAGCCGTATCAAGCACTATAACTCGCAACCCCAGACAACATCTGACCACACTAGAATGATACACCAGTTCAAGTACTAGACACAAAAAACTTATTTCTCACATATACATCTCAATACAAATGGCCAAAAACATCTCTAAGACACCGTTAATGGAAAAATGGGAATCAGACACAAATAAAATCCAATCAAAAGAGGATTGGGAAGAAATCTTCTATACGGCAGGGAGGGGTCTGATCAGTGCAGACTTTAAAGAGAATTGTATTAAGACCACCTTCAGATGGTATCTCACGCCAGTAATTACATCACACTATAACCAGAAGGGCAACAAAAATTGCTACAGAGGATGTATTGAGACGGGGACCTACATACACATGTGGTGGGAATGCCCCCAGATACAACGGATATGGTCTAGGCTATCTGCACTACTAAGTGATGTCCTAGATGAACATATAACTTTAACAATGTCCCAAGCGTTATTAAACGAACATGTTAAACCCTTTAACAAAGCCATCAACACATTTATACGTACACTATGCATAGCTACTAGGATATGTGTGGCCAGACACTGGAAGATAGGGGCCCCCACATGGGAAGAAATAATAGAGAAGATCAAAGCTACATATAAGTTGTCCGAATCAGCCTCCTTTATACAGGCAACTCATGACCAATTTCTAAAGATATGGAGTTACTGGATCCTGAAGGGATATTGAAACATTACTGTTAAAGAACTAGAACACACAAACACTACAGGACACAGACATTAATTTAAAGTTACAAGGGGACATAGGACACTGACTGTTTATGAGAAACCCTTGTAGGGTAAGCAGAGGGGCTTCCTCCCTGGATCTCCGAAAGAAGATTGATTGAGACAGGCAAGTTACAGTTAAAGTTTATGTTTTGTTTTATTGTTTAATGTTTATTGTTATTATCTACACATTTATGTATTAGAAAGCTATAGAGGGAGGAAAATGATTGTACTGTTACAAGGACTTTTCTGCATCTTGGATGATGTACACCCCTCTCGCTTTTAGAGGTTATAATAATATATGCAGATGCATGAACATACAGAATATTCTGGTTGAAGCTACGCTAAAATCTTATTTCCACAATTTTGACATCACATAAACTCATGCCTACTAGACAAGAAACTGAAGATTTCTCTTTGAAAGGTGGGAAGGGCAAGGGATTTTACCTGAACAAATAATATGTGATGTAAGTTTTATATGTTCTGCAATAATAATAATAAAAATAATTTCAACTAAACTGGCACATGTCATTTTAATTTGTATTTGCCTCAGAATGAGCATTTACAGGGTATATCACTGTAAGGTGCCCCTGCTCCCTGCATACACCTCATTCTTTTATGTGAAATGTTCCATCCCAGAGTGCCTCACACTGCTTTTATGGAAGGCAGCATATAATGTATCTCTCTGGGACTTACAGGTTCCATCCTTTTTTATAAAGAATTTAATGAGATCAGACCAAGGAAAGCCTGCATGCTGTTTTCAATCCAAGCTGAAGAGTTTTTGAGAATCAGACCACAAGAAAAACACAGATAACTAATGTATACATCCACAAGAAAAACACAGATAACTAATTTATACATCCACAAGAAAAACACAGATAACTAATTTATATATAATTTATTCAAGCCAAATACAAAAGAGGAAACAACAGAGTTCCAAAGTAAAGTTAAAATGCATACAGGAAACTGGGTTCATTGACTTACATACGTTTCGGTGCAGTAATCATAGACCTTACATCGAACTTGTCATTAAGGTTTAAAAACCAATTACTGTTTTACTATTGGTTGATACTACATCTACATAAACACACCTTTTTAACCCTCTATGTACCACTCTATACAAGCTTCAAATCAAATATTGAATTAATGATTGGAAAACATAATAAAGAGATTGGAATTTGAGCATATATTTTTTTGTGGGGATATTCATAAATATTTAAACATCCTAGTGACAATTGTTGGAACATAAAAAAGAGTTTATAATCTTGATATTTTAAACTTATAAGAGTTTTATTATCTTGATATTTTAAACTTATAAGCATACAATATTTAGTCTTTAGTCTAGCTTTGGCATAAATTAAGAATACTTCAATCACCAATGAGCATCCTAAAGGAAGAATATATAATGTTAATACATTCCATTCATCCCTGCCCTGGCACAATTCTTAATTCCCATCATTTTAAATAACAGTACAATATATGGCATAATTTGGAACATTCACAAGAAGTATTAATGAGTTAAAAGCACAATACATAAGTAAAAGGGCAATTTAATGGCAGGTGAATTTATGCAACTCACTTTACCTAATATTTTGAAAATGACATGCTATGTTATTTTAGAAGTTTGCAGCACATTTCAGAATCCTGCACATTACCTAGGTCTGATCCCCAATGAATAAAGTTTACAGAGAGACGCACAAGGACCATGCCATGTCACTTCTGTTGGATTGTGGACACCAAGTTACTGTGCTTACATGCATGCTTTCTCAGCAATTGTGTAAGTGCAATGTTTGTGCTTTTAATCAGTTATTAAATACTTTTTCATCAGAGGTGTTTTTTCTTCTTTTGTCTTTAACCCCTTTACTACAGGGAATTTTAGAGAAATATTGAGGGTACTTACTTGGCCTTACTGCAGCTTCAGCTCTCTAGGCATGTATGGCCGTGTGCTGCCAGCCTGCCACATCTTAATTAAAGGAACGCCCACCTAGAGGACTCAGGTGTGGGAGTTCCTATAAAAGCTCACTCAGCCTATCACTGTCTATCACTCAGGGCTAAGTTCAATAAAATAATTATTTACCTACAAGAGGTAAAATATAAGAGGGGCGCTCAATATATAAGCTGAGGTCAATAATATGTGCTAAGCAACACTTAAAAGTATATTTCCAATATTTATTTAGTAGTTAATATAACTCAAATTCACAAAACGCAATTATAAATAAATTTATAAAACACAGTCTAAATAGATATGAGTGCACAAATGTGGCCACAATTTGATACACAATAATGAATTGCAATTCATAAAAAATATATACACTAAAAGAAAAAGAAAAATATATTATTTAAAATGTAGCAACATTTAAATAGTTGATATTTTCAGTATAGTATTATCCTAAAAGTATGTGTTAATTTGTTACTTTGGTACTCAAAATAGCAACAATATATATATATATGTGACTGAAATTGAAACAAATGTTCTATTCCCGGTCTGCTGATGTCTTAAATGTATAAACACATTGTTCCAGGAACTTTAAATAACCGTTCAAAGACATTTTTCATAAAGTCTTATTGCATCAATAGGTTTGTAGTGTTTTTATTGTCACTTACTTTTGTACGACTCCCAGATTGTCGAATTTAAACAATGTTGCAATACAATCCTTGATAGTGTTATAATCTACCTCTATGGATAGATATTTGTATTCCTTTGAAATGATTCAATCGATGAGCCACAAAAACTATGGTTAATAAACCAAATTACCTTTACTGCTTGTATATAACTGTTTGCGTTTTTTTAATATGTATCCTCCAGTACTGGGAAGAAAAAACTTTCGATCTTTCAAATATCCTTGTATTTCGTGTACACCACCTGAATGCTGTGCTAGTGGTCTTTTTCAGATTTTTCAGCAGTTGATACTTTTTAGAAAACAGCTGATCCGGTCGTGGCAATAGCCTATCAGGAGTGTTTCTTTCTTTACCACCTGAATGCTGGGCTAGTGTTTTTTTTTTTTTTTGTATATTCAACAGCTGATACCTTTAAAAAAAAAACAACAGCTGATCCTCTGTTTCTTGTATTGATCGTCACTGTAGCCTATCAGGGGTGTTTCTTTCTTTGCCGATATATGAAGAGAACCGGCTAATTGTCTCAGTTCCGTAGGATCTATCTCCAGGAATAGATATTTTTATTTTCTTTAGTTTTGGAGCCAAATCTACGTGTTTCGGCTCTGTAGCGAGTCTTTATCAAGATGACTCCTTAGTTTGATTTCTGAATTTTTATATCCTATCTTCCTTGTTTTTCCGGGTCATTAACCCTCAGGGAACTTTGCTAGGAGAAAAGTTTCTTATTAATTCCGGGTTATAAATTTTACTTATACTTAATTCGTTATTTCTATGTTGCAATTATTATTGGTTTAAAAGCAATTTGGAAATAAAAACATTATTTTAATAGTCTTTTGCATTTCCTTATAATAAAAAGATCTCTTAGATAGAATTTGCGTTCATTTATTTTAAAGAATTTTATATATATTGATTGAAAATACCCAAGTTCATTAAAATTTAATCCTATCAAAAAAATGAATTTTTATTACCAAATAATATGTAAAAATATAAATATATATATATATATATATATATATATATATATATATACACACACACATGTTTTTCAGGAAATTTGATTAAAATTCACTAAAAATAATAATAATAACCATATAAGTTATTACTATTAAAAATATTCTAAATATTAAAAATATTAAAGTTTATATTTATAATTTATATTTATATATGGATTTGAAAGCAGTGTGGGCGTAAATAAATTACATATATATAAAAATTAAAATGTGCACTATAATTCAGATAAAAGGATTTAGATCTAATTCTGCGTTTAACCCATATGGGGTTAAAGAGTTAAAATTAACTATCAATTCTGCCTCATTATAAAAAGATCTTTTGTGATTGTTGTTTTGTTAGTACCAGAATTATTTATTTTTACTTTTTTTAATCCCTAATATAAAAAGCCCTCTGTTTTCTGATCATGATGGTCTTTAAAATGTTTGGACAATAGATGATCTTCATATCCCCACTCTTCAAAGGAATACAAATATCTATCCCTAGAGGTAGATTATAACACTATCAAGGATTGTATTGCAACATTGTTTAAATTCGACAATCTGGGAGTCGTACAAAAGTAAGTGACAATAAAAACACTACAAACCTATTGATGCAATAAGACTTTATGAAAAAAAAATTTGAACGGTTATTTAAAGTTCCTGAAACAATGTGCTTATACCTTTAAGACATCAGCAGACAGGGAATAGAACATTTGTTTAATTTTCAGTCATATATATATATATATATATATATTGTTGTTATTTTGAGTACCAAAGTAACAAATTAACACATACTTTTAGGATAATACTATACTGAAAATATCAACTATACTTATTACAGTTATTTAAATATTTAAATGTTGCTACATTTTAAATAATATATTTTTTCTTTTTCTTTTAGTGTATATATTTTTTATGAATTGCAATTCATTATTGTGTATCAAATTGTGGCCACATTTGTGCACTCATATCTATTTAGACTGTGTTTTATAAATTTATTTATAATTGTGTTTTGTGAATTTGAATTATATTAACTACTAAATAAATATTGGAAATATACTTTTAAGTGTTGCTTAGCACATATTATTGACCTCAGCTTATATATTGAGCGCCCCTCTTATATTTTACCTCTTGTAGGTAAATAATTATTTTATTGATCTTTGCTAACTATTTGTTGGGAGAATAACGGGATAATAAGAGGTGGCTTTTTAAAGAGGTCCCTATCTTTTGCTCTAGGATGAGTGTTCTTGATATACTCAGGGCTAAGTTGTTGCCTTACCTACCTTGTTCCTGGCTCCAGAGACCAAGAATACTTAACTGATACCTGTGTATGCTAACCTTGCTCCAGAGACTAAGCATACTTACCTTGTACCTGTGTATGCTCAACTTACTTTAGAGAACAAGCATACTTACTATGTACCTGTGTATGCTCACCTTGTTCCAGAGACCAAGCAAACTTAGGTATTCTGTGACAACCTTACCATTTACTGTTCAATTTAAGCATCAGTGTCTGTTGGACTTTGTTACTGCAAACTACCTAAAGTATTATACACCTTGTATTGGACTTTAGTGTTTTTCATAAAGGAGATAGAGGGAGAGAGTGAGATAGAGAATGTTGATAACATTCTAAATGTTTTCAATGGGGTCAGGTCTGGAGATTGGGCTGGCTATTACGGGGTTCTCCATCCACACCTTGATTGGCGTGGATGTGTGGTATGGAGCTTTTAAATCAAATGGACTGCATTTTTTGTACCAAGTTTTAGTTTTCCTTGCAGCAAAGTATGGCCTAATTATTTGGTCTAAAACATCCACTCCACCCATGTACATATAATCATAATTGAAACTGGTGTTTGTTTCCTGGACGGTCCTACTGTTGCAGAAAATTTCCTAGTACCCTCATTGTACACAACATAAATGCATATTATTTGTGTTACTAAACTTTACTGCTTAAAGTTCCTCACTCTGTAAACATACAGATACAGTACTCATAACCTATTGAAGGCTGAACAAGGTCCCAGACAATTTTCTCACTTATACTTAGATGAGGTGGACAGCCAGGTGGATACAATTTAGAATGTTTCCCTTCATAAATCCTGAATTTGTGGATGTATACTGGACACTCTCACACATTTTATAAAATGTAATGCTATAACATGCTCTTTTGGAGGGGATATATTGTGTGAATGGCACCTGGGACTACTCGTATATGGGGTATAAACATTTGGAAACAATTTTTTTAAATATTCAGATAGGGGTATGAGTTTATATAAACAATTTGTTTAAATGTAGGGCCTGCAAGTTATCTGTAAAATGCATAAAACTGTGAAGTGATTCATATCTTGCTCTGGACAACACTTCTGGGAAAAGAAGAGGTGAATATAAAGAATGGGCAAACCAATATGATTTATATAGAATATAGATGACTTACATAAAAAAGCCTATAATGAGGGTGAGACCCAATTTGTTTTAATATATCTGTAATGGGGGTTGGGATATTTTCACATCCATTCCAAATTATAGTGCTCCCTATAGAAGGTTAAGCCATTCATCTAATGGGTATTCTCTTTGCTTTTTTGAAAGGAATATGGGGTTCACATTCAATGTCACTTTGTTCACTGTCTGGGTTAGGATGGTATTCAGATCCAGAGGGGTCAATATCTGAATCTAATCTATTAAGAAAATCATATGCCACCTTAGGACTAAAACTTTTTTGTTCCAAAACAATATAGTACAGATCTATGTTGCTCTCCCCACCTGTACACAATAGTACAATTAAAATAAATTACAGGTATAATAAAGGTCCTAAATTTAAATTTTATAATAAATTTTACAATAAAAAAAAAATTAAAAAAAAGATTTTATGCTTTGTTTAAAACTGGCTGAAGGTCATGACCCAACAATTAAAACAGACTGCCAGCAGCCACTAATGTTCTATTGGCTTCTGTAGTAACTGCTGGGGAAGAAAAGGGTCTCCAGCTGCATTTGTTTTACAGAAAAAGTGATATTTAGGTGTCACTCAAAAAGGAAAATACATTGTGCTAATTCAGCTGAGGACAAGTATGTGTGGTAATGGGATTGTGTGGACACAGTAAAATGGTTGGCACAATAACATTCTCTTACTGACATTGAGTAACACTGCAATGCACATATAAACCGACAAGTATGTGTGGTATGGAAAATGAGTGTGTTTATGTATGTATGTGACTGGGTACTGTGTTGTATTTGTTCTTTGTTTTAATCATTTGTAACCTAAATTGAAAGTACAAAAGCAACAACTCGGGTTGAACATTGCTAATCCTTCAGCAAAGGATATCAAGAGAATGAATCAACATGTAATATTAGAAGGAAATTGGAAAGTTGTATGTTGTATCTGAAATATCATTAAAAAAATTAGATGAGGGGGCGGAGCCTGCATCTGAACGTGATGGTCGTACACTAAGTGAGCTCCGTTATTGCAGTCCAGAAAAATGCACTATAGAGTCATGAATTGATCCCACAGGCTCGTATACAACTCAGGGACATTAGCCTAATATAGCGGCAATTGATCCACTCTCCGCATATTGTCATACAGGAGTATGAAGGGTCTTTCAGTAGCAGTCTGCTATAATCAATGGCGCGTCCACGTGGTCAGAAAGGCCTAAAAGCCTGATTACACTGAACTGAACAAAATGCCTTACAACTTTGATCACATTGCATCACACTACATGTTGGGACTTGCCAGACATCACTTTACCTAACCAGAGCCCTCTGATATAAAACGGAAGCATAGTGTATCATAGCAATGGCTGTTAAAAATATACACAACAAGCTATTCTGTGACATCGCCATATGTGAGTACCATACCATATATTTTTCTTTGTATAGACCGCATCCAGATCTCAATATACCTGACTGGGACTTATCAACTTAAAGTGTTTACTATATGTCAATCAATCTCATAACTGCTCTCAAGAAAAGAAAGTGGTTCCATTTCTTAACAAAGGTACATTGTAACAATTAACATATAGAGCAGTGGTCAAAGACCCAGCAGAGGCTTCACATCAGAATTAGTGATGTTGCGAACAGTTCGCCGGGGAACAGTTCTCGGCGATCATAGCTTGTTCGCGTTCTCCGCGGCGGGCGAACATATGCAATGTTCGATCCGCCCCCTATTCGTCATCATTGAGTAAAATTTGACCATGTATCTCACAGTCTGCAGACACATTTCAGCCAATCAGCAGCAGACACTCCCTCCCACACCCTCCCAGCTCCTGGGCAGCAGCCATTTTAGATTCATTCTGATCCTGCATTCTTAGTGAGAGGAGGGATAGTGCTGCTGCTGATGATGATGATGATTTTATAGGGAAATTGATAGCTAGGCTAGTGTATTCAGTGTCCACTACAGTCCTGAAGGACTCATCTGATCTCTGCTGTAAGGACAGCACCCCAAAAAACCCTTTTTAGGGCTACATCAGTCGTTTTTTGTTTTTTTTCCCTTTGTAATATAATAGCAGTTGCCTGCCTGGCACTGCCAGCCTGTGTGTCAGGCTCAAAGCATATACGGTGCCTACTTGCTCAGTGCCACCAGTTATATCTGGTGTAACATTAGTGTAAATTTAAAAAAAAAAAAAATTTACATCAGTATAATCTAATTTCAGTTGCCAGGCCAGCCTGCCACTGCCAGCCTATGTGTCAGACTCACAGCATATACTGTGCCTACTTCCTCAGTGCCACCAGTCATATCTGGTGTAACATTAGTGTAATTTTTAAAAAAAAAACTTTTACATCAGTTTGCTAGTGTAATCTAATTGCAGTTGCTGGCCTGCCAGCGTGTGTGCCAGGCCCACTTGCCAACTAGTGCCACCAATCATATTTGTTATAACAGTAGTGTAAATATTTAAAAAAAAAACTTTTTTGACTGTGAAACATCAGTCTGCTAGTGTAATCTTATTGCAGTTGCCTGCTTACCAGCGTGTGTGCCAGGCCCACTTGCCAAGTTAGTGGCACCACTCATATTTGTTGTAACAGTAGTGTAAATATTTAAAAAAAAACTTTTTTGACTGTGAAACATCAGTCTGCTAGTGTAATCTAATTGCAGTTTCCTGCCTGCCAGCGTGTGCCAGGCCCACTTGCCAACTAGTGCCACCAATCATATTTGTTATAATAGTAGTGTAAATATTTAAAAAAAAAACTTTTTTGACTGTGAAACATCAGTCTGCTAGTGTAATCTAATTACAGTTGCCTGCCTGCCAGCGTGTGTGCCAGGCCCACTTGCCAAGTTAGTGGCACCACTCATATTTGTTGTAACAGTAGTGTAAATATTTTTAAAAAAAACTTTTTTGACTATGAAACATCAGTCTGCTAGTGTAATCTAATTGCAGTTGCCTCCCTGCCAGCGTGTGTGCCAGGCCAACTTGCCAAGTAATGCCACCAATCATATTTGTTGTAACAGTAGTGTAAATATTTTTTAAAAAAAAAACTTTTTTGACTGTGAAACATCAGTCTGCTAGTGTAATCTAATTGCAGTTGCCTGCCTGCCAGCGTGTGTGCCAGGACCACTTGCTAAGTGCCACCAATCATATTTGTTATAAAAGTAGTGTAAATATTTAAAAAAAAAACTTTTTTGACTGTGAAACATCAGTCTGCTAGTGTAATCTAATTGCAGTTGCCTGCCTGCCAGCGTGTGTGCCAGGCCCACTTGCTAAGTGCCACCAATCATATTTGTTATAAAAGTAGTGTAAATATTTAAAAAAAAAACTTTTTTGACTGTGAAACATCAGTCTGCTAGTGTAATCTAATTGCAGTTGTCTGCCTGCCTGCCAGCGTGTGCCAGGCCCACTTGCCAAGTTAGTGGCACCACTCATATTTGTTGTAACAGTAGTGTGAATATTTAATAAAAAAACTTTTTTGACTGTGAAACATCAGTCTGCTAGTGTAATCTAATTGCAGTTGCCTGCCTGCAAGCGTGTGTGCCAAGCCCACTTGCCAAGTTAGTGGCACCACTCATATTTGTTGTAACAGTAGTGTAAATATTTAAAATAAAAAAAAAAAACTTTTTTGACTGTGAAACATCAGTCTGCTAGTGTAATCTAATTGCAGTTGCATGCCTGCCAGCGTGTGTGACAGGCCCACTTGCCAACTATTGCCACCAATCATATTTGTTATATCAGTAGTGTAAATATTTAATAAAAAAACTTTTTTGACCGTGAAACATCAGTCTGCTAGTGAATTAGAGGTTTTGGGGGGATAATTGGAGTTGAGTAATAACAGATATGGTCCCTTTTATTCGTATTACAGCACATATATTTATATCTATATGTTATATTAAGTATTGCCAAGTGGGATCCATATCTGATGTGGGATCTCAGAGGGCAGAGCTAAACAACTATAGAAACTAATTGTATAAGGAATACAATAGGATTCACAGCAGAGATTACCACACATTTTATATCATATGAACTCCAAATAGTGGATTCAGATAAAGATTATATTATATATTTAAAATGTTCCATATTATTCATACCTTTATATCTTTATTAATATGCCTAGGAACCAACATTCACACAGTAGTAGTGAAAAGAAAGTTAAAAACACTTAAACCCAGTCATAAATAATTAATATGCTGAGAAATCAGTAAATTCACAAGTGCCTGCTAGCAAATATCTGAAGGGAAGTAAGCTAAGTCCTTACAATCCGAGGGCTGGTTAACTTTTAACTTTTAATCTAAGCAGGCACCATGTAAACGACTATTAGAGAGAAATATCTGGTTTAGACAAGGATAAGCAAATTAAAAACGGCAGACAGGAGAGACAACGCTACTCCTGCTGGACCCCTGACGCATGTTTCACAGAATGCTTCCTCAGTGTCACTTGCCTGAAAGCAGAGAGTCACACCGCACCAGCACTCCTGTCCGCCCTGAACGCACAGGTGGATCAGTGGCTGACTCTGCACCAACTGGAGATTGGCAAAGTGGTTTCTGACAATGGAAGTAATTTGGTGGCGGCATTGAAATTGGGCAAGTTGACACATGTGCCGTGCATGGCACATGTGTGAAATCTGATTGTACAACGCTTTGTGCATAAGTACCCAGGCTTACAGGACGTCCTGAAGCAGGCCAGGAAGGTGTGTGGCCATTTCAGGTGTTCCTACACGGCCATGGCGCACTTGTCAGATATCCAGCGGCGAAACAACCTGCCAGTGAGGCGCTTGATTTGCGACAGCCCGACACGTTGGAATTCAACACTCCTAATGTTCAACCGCCTGCTCCAACAAGAAAAAGCTGTTAACGAATATTTGTATGACCGGGGTGCTAGGACAGCCTCTGGGAATCTGTGGATTTGTTTGCCACGTTACCATCAGCGACATCATACCATTTGTTTTCTTGCCCTGCGAAGAGTGCTGGATCAGGCCATAGATGAGCGTGAAGAGGAAGAGGAAGAGTTGTGGTCTCCATCACCACCAGAAACAGCCTTATCAGCATCGCTTGCTGGACCAGCGGCAACGCAGGAAGAGGATTGTGAGGAAGAGGAGTCAGAGGAGGAATGTGGCTTTGAGGAGGAGGAGGAAGACCAAGCACAACAGGCATCCCAGGGTGCTCGTTGTTGTCACCTATCTGGTACCCGTGGTGTTGTACATGACTGGGGGGAAGAAGATGCCTTCAGTGAGATCAGTGAGGACGAGGAACGGGACATGAGTAGCTCGGCATCCAACCTTGTGCAAATGGGGTCTTTCATGCTGTCGTGCCTGTTGAGTGACACTTGTATAAAAAAGCTGAAGGAGAATGAACTCTACTGGGTGTCCATGCTACTAGACCCCCGGTATAAACATAAAGTGACTGAAATGTTACCGAATTCCCACAATTCGGAAAGGATGGAGCAGTTCAAAATAAATTAAAAAGTATGCTTTACACAGCGTATAAGGGTGATGTCACAGCACAACGGGAATCTAACAGGGGAAGAGATGAAGTAATACTCCTCCTCCCACGACCACGCCCGCAAGGACAGGACGCTTTCCAGACGTGTTGTTGATGGAGGACATGCGGACATTTTTAACTCCTATGCATCGCCGCAGCCCTTCGGGATCCAGCCTCAGAGAACGACTCAACTGACAGGTAGCAGACTACCTCGCATTAACTGCGTATTTCGACACTCTGAGGAGTGATGAACCCCTTGACTACTGGGTGTGCAGGCTTGACCTGTGGCCTGAGCTATCCCAATTTGCAATTGAACTTCTGGCCTGCCCCGCTTCAAGTGCCCTGTCAGAAAGGACCTTCAGTGCAGCAGGAGGTATTGTCACTGAGAAGAGAAGTCGCCTAGGTCAAAAAAAGTCTTGATCATCTCACCTTTATTAAAATGAATGAGGGATGGATCCCGAAGGGACTGACATTGGGCAATACATTCAAGTAAAAAAGGCCTGATGAGATGAGCTGCCTTGGGCTAATAATGGTCCACACGCTGCTCTATTTTATCTTTGAATGCCGGATGACTTGCGTGACTTATCCCCCAACAACTAGGGTTCAAGCCGCAATGTTTAAGGGCACTTTCTAACTGTCAAACAAACATTAATTTTTCTGGCCGCTGCTACAGCAGTGGCTGCAACAATACCTAATTTTTCTGGCCTCTGGTGCTGCACTGTGGCTTCAAAACCCAAACCAAAAAAAAGGCACATAACAGGGATTAAACTGCTAAGAATAGTACTACTTAACACACCACTCATATCTGGTGGCACAGTAGATTGCACACGCAGTGCCCCAAATTTGAAGTAGGAGGACCAACCAAGCATCTTTTTCCATCTCCCGGTTCCTAAAAATTATCTCCGGGTTCCTAAAAACGAAGCCATACCTGTACTCGATTGTGCAAAAGGAAGTCATGGCATGTGGGGTCTTTCATGCTGTCGTGCCTGTTGAGGGTCGGGGAACCTCTTATAAAAAGGCTGAAGGAGAACGACCTGTACTGGCTATCCAAGCATCTTTTTCCATCTCCCGGTTCCTAAAATTATCTACGGTTTCCTAAAATCGATGCCATACCTGTACTCGATTCTGCAAAAGGAAGTCATGGCATATGGGGTCTTTCATGCTGTCGTGCCTGTTGAGGGTTAGGGACCCTCGTATAAAAAGGCTGAAGGAGAACGACCTGTACTGGGTGTCCAAGCATATTTTTCTATCTCCCGGTTCCTAAAATCCATGCCATATACACGTCCCCTGATAGGGGACAAAGCAGTGGAAGGTACCCGGCCACAATTTCTTTGCACAAAAGGCAATCCCGGACCCCAACCTGTACTCGATTGTGCAAAAAGGAAGTAACCTTACCATGGGTCTCAGACCGCACGTCTTGTAATTCTCTGTCTGGGAAATTAGATATCTATCAAATCTATCTATTTATCTATCAAATCTATCTAACTATCAATTGTATCTATCAAATGTATATTGCATCTATTGATCTATGTAATTTGTATCTATCAAATGTGTATTGCATCTATTGATCTATGTAATTCGTATCTATCAAATGTATATTTCATCTATTGATCTATGTAATTCGTATCTATCAAATGTATATTGCATCTATTGATCTGTGTAATTCGTATATATCAAATGTATATTGCATCTATTGATCTATGTAATTCGTATCTATCAAATGTATATTGCATCTATTTATCTATGTAATTCGTATCTATCAAATGTATAATGCATCTATTGATCTATGTAATTCGTATCTATCAAATGTATATTGCATCTATTGATCTATGTAATTCGCATCTATCAAATGTATATTGCATCTATTGATCTATGTAATTCGTATCTATCAAATGTATATTGCATCTATTGATCTATGTAATTTGTATCTATCAGATGTATATTGCATCTATTGATCTATGTAATCTATGTATCTATCTATCAAATCTATCTATCTCGTGGCCGGACTGTTTTGTGACAGCCACTTGTGTTTCAGCCAAATTTGAAGTAGGAGGACCGACCAAGCATCTTTTTCCATCTCCCAGTTCCTAAAATCAATGCCATATACACCTCCCCCGATAGGGGGAGTAACAGGTATTAAACTGCTAAGAATAGTACTACTTAACACACCACTCATATCTGCAACTGCCTCTGGGAACCTTACCATGGGTCCCAGACCGCACGTCTTGTAATTCTCTGTCTGTGAAATTATATATCTATCAAATCTATATCTTTATCTATCAAATCTATCTAACTATTAATTGTATCTATCAAATGTATATTGCATCTATTGATCTATGTAATTCGTATCTATCAAATGTATATTGCATCTATTGATCTATGTAATTCGTATCTATCAAATGTATATTGCATCTATTGATCTATGTAATTTGTATCTATCAAATGTATATTGCATCTATTGATCTATGTAATTCGTATCTATCAAATGTATATTGCATCTATTGATCTATGTAATTCGTATCTATCAAATGTATATTGCATCTATTGAGCTATGTAATTTGTATCTCTCAAATGTATATTGCATCTATGTAATTTGTATCTATCAAATGTTTATTGCATCTATTGATCTATGTAATTTGTATCCATCAAATGTATATTGCATCTATTGATCTATGTAATCTATGTATCTATCTATCAAATCTATCTATCTCGTGGTTGTGCAAATGGACTGTTTGCGGTTGTTTGCGGTGCGGTACACGGGGAGTTTGGTCTGTCACTGTGAAGCGGGCTTAACCCTTACACTACCTGATCGATATAACATCATACCTGATGTTTTAAAGCACGTTATTCCAAACAATTTAGGAATGTTAGGTGATTTATGCCCTTTATGGCTTAAAACCAGACTCTGCATCAACTATGTAATTTTCCATGGGAGTTTTGCCATGGATCCCCCTCCGGCATGCCACAGTCCAGGTGTTAGTCCCCTTGAAACAACTTTTCCATCACTATTGTGGCCAGAAAGAGTCCCTGTGGGTTTTAAAGTTCGCGTGCCTATTGAAGTCAATGGAGGTTGGCCCGGTTCACCGGTTCGCGAACAGTTGCGGAAGTTCGAGTCCGCCGTTCGCGTACCAAAATGTTTACGTTCGCGACATCACTAATCAGAATTAGTGCAATTTGCACTTGTGCACACATATAATTCAAGATGTCTCCTAAAAACAGTTCCTAGAAGGAGAAACTCTTTAAATCTACACCTTCTGCAACCATTTTGGTCAATTGTTTTTTAAAAAATACTAGTCAACAAGCAGCCTCGTCAATTGCTAATATTTCTCCTAGTTCCAAGCCATCTCAAATATCATCTGAATCTGAGTCAGAAGAGCCTGCTACCCTGGTCTCTATCGCCAGGGATATACTATCCTCACTGCCATCAAAGCATGATTTCTCCACCCTGATAACACAGGTTAAGCAGTGTATCAAAGAAGAGATTTCAGATCTTCAAAAGGAGATTGCTGATATAGGCTACAGAGTAGAGCAGTTGGAAGAAGATAGAAATATAGAAACATAGAATTTGACGGTAGATGAGAACCAAAAAGGCCCATCAAGTCTACCCATATTACATGTTACTTTTTCCTTAGGATAGCCTTATGCATGTCCCAGGCATTTTTAAATTCCTTTACAGTTTTTGTGTTTACCACCTCAAATGGAAGTTTATTCCATGAATCCACCACCCTTTCTGTAAAAAAATGCTTCCTCAAATTTCTCCTGAATCTATTACCCTCTAACTTTAGATTGTGACCCCCTGTTTTGGCATTTATTTTTTTGTGAAAAATGCTTTCAGCTTCTATTTTATTAAGTCCCTTCATATATTTGAAGGTTTCTATCATGTCACCTCTTTCCCTTCTATCCTCTAAACTATACATATTTAGATCATAGAGTCTTTCTTTGTACATTTTATATTTTAGACCATGTACCATTTTAGTAGCCCTCCTTTGAACAGCTTCTAGTTTATTTATATCTTTCTGAAGATATGGTCTCCAGAACTGTACACAGTATTCCATATTTGGTCTAACTAATGATCTGTAAAGTGGCATAAGAACCTTGCTATTTCTGCTACTAAAACCTCTTCCAATGCAACCAAGCATTTGAGTGGCCTTGCTGGCTGCAATGTTGCATTGTGTACCAAATTTTAAATAATCTGAAATAATAATTCCCAAATCCATTTCTTCTTTAATTACAGTCAGTAATGTACCATTGAGACTATAATTGGCCTTTGGGTTTTTGGATCCTATATGCATAATTTTGCTCTTGGTAACATTAAATTTCAGATCCCATTTATTTGACCAGTCCTCTAGTTTATTAATATCACAGTTCATTTGATCAACTCCTCCTGGAACATCTACCCTGTTACAAATTTTTGTATCATCAGCAAACAAGCAAACCTTCCCCTTAAGCCCACTTCCAATATCACTTATGAACATGTTAAACAAAACAGGCCCAAGAACTGACCCTTGGGGAACACCACTAGTAACTGATGCCTCATTTGAATGTACTCCATTAATTGAAACCCTCTGTCATCTAAGCCAGCATTCTACCCACTTAACAATCTTAGCATCTATTCCAAGGCAATACATTTTGTGAATAAGTTTGTTGTGTGGGACGGTGTCAAATGCTTTTCTAAAGTATAGATATGCAACATCTACGGCTCCTCCCTGGTCTATTATTTTAGTTACATGGTCAAGATGGTGCTGTGCATAGGACTGATTTTGCAATATTACAGAAACATGTATGTTCGCATGACCATGATTTGAAACAACTTGAAGACAAAATTGAAGACCTAGAAAATAGACATAGGCGACGTAATATTAGAATACGTGGCATACCGGATACTGTGGAAAATGCTGATCTCAGACAATACCTTCAAAACCTATTTGCTTCATTGAGAGGCCTAACTCCTACAGATTAAGTTGAGCTTGAGAAAGCACACAGAGTATTAAGGCCAAGACCCCTGGAAGAGGCTCCTCCGCGAGATGTGATAGTAAAGTTGGTAAACTATCAAATCAAAGAAGAGATCATGAAAGCTGCCAGAAGCAAAACTTCTATCCAACATGAAGGATCTAATCTTCAATTATATGCAGATTTATTTGCTCGTACTTTTCTTTGCAGAAAAGAATTGCAACCGCTTACACAACATCGTAGAAGCCTTAACATTCCCTAAAGATGGGGGATTCAGTTCCAGTTAAATGTTATCTACAAGAACAGACGGGCAACCTGTACATCCCCACAAGACATCCAGGACTGTTGTAAGAAGCTGGAAATTCCACCTCCGGAAAGTACCTCTGACCACACCATTTCAAAACATACAAGAGGGTCAAGCAGACTACTAACAAAGATCTGAATAGACCACAGCACACCGTAAAAGACTCAAACCCCAAGAGCTATCTAAGGAACCTACTTCTGTGGACTGATGTCACAATGATGCTAAAATATGTGATGTATTTTCTTAATCCATTTATTCTAGAATGTCTTACTTGTATTTAATTAATCCTGGCTTCCAAAGCAAGTTTTAAATTTTGTCATTTTTCTGGGCTGAGATGGAATCTATTTGGATTTCAATCCAACCACCTCCCCCATAATAGCTAGGCTATACGGATTGTTCAATCCACTTGTATTTAATTCAAGTGTTTATATTAGTAGTGAAGTATCTCTCAAAATGTGAAAGGTTTCAATAGCCCTAATAAGAGATCATTGGCCCTACAGGATATTCTTAAAAAAGGAGGTGAAATAGTGGGCTTACAAGAGAACCATTTTAAACACAAATCTATTCCAAAATCTTTCTCTTCCACATATAGCCAGCACTTTTGTAGCATAAATTCCCAAAAAAATAACTGGAGTTATTATTCTACTCCACAGAGCAATCCCTTTTGTATTAATTAGACAAAGTAAAGATAAAGAGGGCAGGTTTATAGGCATTAATGGCCTACTGTATGAAAAACCTGTCACTTTTGTAAATATATATGCCCCTAAATAATCAAAGGCACAGCTAGCGTTTTTTAGACCAATATTACTTATGATACAAGACCTTCTATCTGGCCAATTGACAGTTCTTGGTGATTTTAATCTCACACTGAATCCAACACTAGACAGTTCTAATGCGAACATCAAAATTGCAAAATCAACAATACTTAAGCTATGGTCCTGGCTCAAATCTTTAGGTGTACATGACCCTTGGAGATATTGTTTCCCTGCAAAAAATTATTACACTTTTTTTTCGGCCCCTAATACCTCATATTCCAGAATTCATTATGTACTGGTAGATCATATAACCCTCTTCTTTGTTACAAAATCATCAATAGTACATACTACAGGGTCAGATCATCCTATGGTCATTTGTAATATTAGATGACCCTCTGCCTCTCCTAAACAGTTGCAATGGAGGCTGGATGAATCATTACTACATTCTCCACTATTAAGGGAGGAGTTAGAAAAATATATAATAGAGTATTTTCATCTGAATAACACTCCAGATGTGTCTTTTGATGCAATATGTGAAGCCCATAAAAGTTATATCAGGGGTGAGCTTATCAAAATGAAGGCCGATAAAAATAAAGCAGAAAGATAGGAATACCAACATATATCTGCTAAAGTATCTGAACTTGATTACTTGCATAAATGTAACCCTTTAGACTAGAATATTTATGATCAACTAGTTTTTTATAGAAATAAACTAAACACTTTTCTACACATTAAAAGACAAAGAACGACTAAATTCCTTCAACAAAAGTTTTACAAAGAAGCAAATAAACCTGGTAAACTATTTGCTTGGGCCCTAAAATCTAAAAGAATAAAAACATACACTCAATTAAAAACCAGAATGGAATAACATTAGAAGATACCTTTCAAATAGCGGAAATAATTAAGACATATTACCATAATTTATATAATTTATTCCCTCTGAGACAGATTGAAACCCACGCAAGCAAATGTAAAGTTTATTTAAACAATGTCAACCTCCTGACAATGTCAAAAGACACACAAGATTCCTTAGATATCCCAATAACTAGGGAAGAAATAAAATTAGTACTATCCTAACTAAAACCAAATAAAGCACCTGGCCCTGATGGTTTTTCTGATCTATACTATAAAATGTACACTGAGCACTTAATCCCATATCTTTATAAACTCTGTTAACTAATTGATGAAGGTGGACATTTCCCTGATACAATGTTACAGGCCCATATTATGGTGCTGCCCAAACCTGGGAAACAGACAGATACTCCATAGAATTTTAGGCTAATTTCTCTTTTGAATAACGATTTGAAACTTTATGCTAAAATCTTAGCCAAAAGATTAAATAAACTACTCCCAGATCTAATTTCTCCAGATCAATACAACCAAAATACTTGACTTACTTTACTATATTCAATGTGACAAAACCCCAGCTTTACTGTTATCTACAGATGCAGAAAAAGCGTTCGACAGACTAGACTGGACTTTCCTTGATGCTACCTTACGCAAATTCGGCTTCCCACAAATTTTTATTCAAAGAGTATTTTCTCTCTATTCTTTCCCGACAGCACAGGTTAGGGTCAATGGAATACTATCAGACCAATTTGAGATTAGAAATGGATCCAGGCAGGGTTGTCCCCTATCCCCACTTCTTTTTATCTTACCATTAGAATCTCTTGCATCTGTGATACGTTATCACTATAAAAAAAAGGCATAACTGTACACAATCACACATATAAACTTGCAATATACGCAGATGACATTCTTCTGACCTTGACTTGCCCCACATTCTCTCTCTCTCTGAAGTACAAACAGAGTTACTAAGATACGGAGAAGTTTCCAATTTTCTGGTTAATATGAATAAATGAGAAGCCCTACCAATGAACCTATCTCATAATGAATATTTAAATCTAAAATCATCTAGTGCATTCAGAATACAGAAACACTCCCTAAAATATCTAGGAATCCAAATATTCCCAGAAGGGATAAGTTACTAACCCTAAATTATGGCAAGATACTATCTGAATGTGAGAGACTCACTTCATCTTGGAGTTCCAAGCAGTTCTCCTGGATAGGACATATAAATACAGTTAAAATGACACTATTACCCCAAATTTTATATATTTTAGAGACTCTTCCTATTCCTCAAACCACCACATATCTGATAAAAATGCAAAAAATAATCAACAGTTATATTTGGAAACATAATCCCCCATGAATATCCAAAGCAACAATGTATTCCTCTAAAGACATGGGAGGTCTGGGAGTGCCCAACCTGTTGTTATACAAAAGGGCAGTTTCACTTCAGAGAATCTTAAACTGGTTTCATCATTCTATAATAAATCATAGAAGTTGGGTGCATTTAGAACATGACATTACATAATCTACTCAATTAGGTGGTGCATGTTGGACACCAGACTATCTGAAAACCATAAAAAAGGAAAAATATAGCTATAATTTCATAAACGCTTAAAGATTGGCAATATATTATTACACATATTACTGGTATATCTTCAACCTTATCCCCGCTTACACCTATCCTGAATAATCCAGAATTCTAAGCAGGGGTTAAATGGCCTGTGGAGAATAACTTAATTCTCCCTAGTGTGATTCATATAATTACAATATTAGATAAAAAAAATTAAACCCAAACCTGAACTGAAAGATTTAGGAGATGGATTCTTTATCTCTTGGTTTCGGTACCACCAGGCCAACCACTTTATAGTTACGCACTAAAAGAGAGATGACCTTACGAGGGCATTAAGTACCTTCAACAAAAATGTGTGTGGCTCATATACCACAATCTAAGATTATCTCTTCATGTTATTACTGAATGCTACCTCCACAAACCCCCATAATTATGCTTTAGCTTGAGAAAAGGAATTTGGGGAGAAAATACCAGTGCACATCTGGAAACAAATTTTACACAACACATCACACTCAGCACATACCATACGCCTGTTAGGGACCAATACCAACATTTTACATAGATGGTATCTCACGTCGCAGAGAATAAAACACATATCCCCAGGAGCTTCAGATAAATGTTGGAGATACCATACAGAAAGGGGTAGTATGCTCCATATTTGGTGGTTTTGCTATTGTATCCAAACTTATTGGACT
The DNA here is from genome assembly GCF_027579735.1 of Bombina bombina. Lineage (NCBI taxonomy): Eukaryota > Metazoa > Chordata > Amphibia > Anura > Bombinatoridae > Bombina > Bombina bombina. Next base: position 320,141,861 of record NC_069499.1, on the reverse strand, counting down.
CAGATTATGGATAAAATAAATAATATCCTAGACGGTAACTTGAAATTATCAATTAAACTCTGCCTTTGTAATGACTTAAATGAGATTAGGTGCAAAATTAGAAGATCATTATGTCAGATCCTATTGAATACTGCCAGACAATTGCCCTAAATTGGAAACAAAACAGTATCCCGTCAATTCAAGAATGGGAATTAATAGTAAATAAACATATCATTTTAGAAGGATACCATTATTACAAGGAAGAGCTCTTAGAGCTCTACTATGAAATTCATTTTTATTGGGACTCCTATATGGGGCAATCTAGGCAACAGTGGTAAACACTACTAATCTCCACTATTCCTGTGACTTAGACATGCAAGTCTAACATTGGCTTACACTCTTCTTTAGACTAGAAATAAACCTTCACTACTATTATTTGGTTACAGTTTGTTGTGATTTAGGTTGAAATGTGTTCAATTTGATATTTTCTTACTGGTTATTTTTTTGACAGTTAAGTTATTGCACTATTAATCAGAGTCGAGGAACATTGGTTATGAAACTTAATATATTACATGGAAAGACTTTATCCAATGCTCACTCAAAAAAGGAACTTTGTAAAAACATTAAAATCAAATATTGGACAAGTCTCAATGTTAACACTAAAATGTTAGTAATTAATATGTTTATATTTCTAGGTTCGATGAGAACCTCTTACTTATCGACTTTAGTAAGTAACTTTTCATTTTATTTCTAATATCAATTTTACTTCATTATCTTGGTATCCTTTGTTGAAGGTGCAGCAATGCACTACCAAGAGGGAGCTAGCTGAACACATTGTTGCAGTAGACAAAAATTACATATATAAATAAAAGAATAAGTGTAAAGGGGTAGGAATCTCAAAATTAAGCTTCCAAGAATCAGATAGAGCATGCAATTGTTGAAAATAAATATGTACATATCCTACAATAGTGGGAGTTAGCTGGTGACTGGTGCCTGCACACATTTGTCTCTTGTGATTGACTAACTAGATGTGTTTAGCTAGCTTCCAGCATTGCAAAGCTGTTCCTTCAGAAAGAGATAACAAGAGAATGAAGCATATGTGATGATAAACGTACATTTTAAAGTTGTTTAAAATTGTATGTACTATACGAATCATAAATGAAATGTTTGGGGTTTAATGTCCCTTTACGAATTACATAGAATGACAGATTTAAAGCTAATATAACTGAATACAGCCCCAGGTAAACAAAAATTGCAAGAATCAGCACTGTAGCTCAAGACTAAAATTTTAGTTGGAAAAGAAAACTTCAAATGAATTTCGTTATAAAGGAATGCAACCATGAACATAAAATGAACTAAAATGAAAATATTACATTTAACGAAAATAAAAATTTATACTAAATTAATTTTTTTCCTGTGCACATGCCTAATATACAGTATATATATTTTATAGGTATTATATAGGTAGATGAATGAGCAGATCTATAGATAGTTCTAGAGATCTAACCCTGCCTGTCTGGAAGCTAAATTGCAAGTGAGGTGATGACAGGCAGAATAAAATCTATATTGATATTTTTCTTTCTATTTGCCCCATGTGACCACTGCAACAACCTTTTGCTGTGATCAGAGGCAAGGAGCAACTACTATTGGGGGCTTTCTGTAGCCCCACCCCTCCCATCACCCACAATCAACTCCTACCCACTCCAAACCCCTCCAAACCAAGGCAATATCCAAAACAGATAGTGAACTTTAATCCGTTGGCTGATTGCATCAGCCAATAGGATTTTTTCTACCTTAATTCCAATTGGTTGATAGAATTCTATCAGCCAATCGTAATCTAAGGGATGCCATCTTGGATGACATCACTTAAAGGTACTTTCATTCTATTTTAGTCATTGGATGAAGAGGATACTCCGCGTCGGATGTCTTGAAGATGGACCCCCTCCGCGCTGGAAGGATGAAGATAGAAGATGCCGTATGGATGAAGGCTTCTGCCCGTCTGGAGGCCCACTTCTGCTCGGCTTGGACGAAGACTTCTGCCCATCTGGAGGACCACTTTGCCCGGCTTGGATGAAGATGTCTCCCGGTAAGTCAATCTTCAGGGGGTTAGTGTTATGTTTTTATAAAGGTATATTGGGTGGGTTTTATTTTTTCGATTATGGTTTGGGCGGCAAAAGAGCAAACTGTTGTTTGTAATTTTTTTACAGGTAAAAGAGCTGATTACTTTGGGGCAATGCCCCGCAAAAGACCCTTTTAAGGGCTATTGGTAGTTTAGTTTAGGCTAGGGTTTTTTTTTATTTTGGGGGGGCTTTTTTATTTTAATAGGGCTATTAGATTAGGTGTAATTAGTTTAAATTTCTGTAATTTGTTTATTATTTTCTGTAATTTATTGTTTATTTTTTTTGTACTTTAGCTAATTTAATTTAATTTAGGTAATTGTATTTAATTTAGTTAATTTATTTAATTATAGTGTAGTGTTAGGTGTTAATGTAACTTAGGTTAGGTTTTATTTTACAGGTAAATGTGTTTTTATTTTAGCTAGGTAGTTAATAAATAGTTAATAACTATTTAATAACTATTCTACCTAGTTAAAATAAATACAAACTTGCCTGTAAAATAAAAAATAAACCCAAAGCTAGCTACAATGTAACTATTAGTTATATTGTAGCTATCTTAGGCTCTATTTTGCAGGTAAGTATTTAGTTTTAAATAGGAATAATTAAGTTAATGATAGGAATATTTATTTAGATTTATTTAAATTATATTTAAATTAGGGGTGTTAGGGTTAGACTTAGGTTTAGGGGTTAATAACTTTAATAGAGTGGTGGCGACGTTGGGGGCGGCAGATTACGGGTTAATAAATGTAGGTAGGTGGCGGCAATGTTAGGGACGGCATATTAGGGGTTAATACTATTTAACTAATGTTTGCGAGGTGGGAGTGCGGCGGTCTAGGGGTTAATATGTTTATTATAGTGTCAGCGACGTTGGGGGCGGCAGATTAGGGGTTAATAAGTGTAGGTAGGTGGTGGCAACATTGGAGGTGGCAGATTAGGGGTTAATAAATATAATGTAGGTGGCGGCGGTGTCCGGAGCAACAGATTAGGGGTTAAAATGTTTATTTTAGTATTTGCGATACGGGAGGGCCTCGGTTTAGGGGTTAATAGGTAGTTTATGGGTGTTAGTGTACTTTTTAGCACTAGTTTTATGCTACGGCGTTGTACCATAAAACTCTTAACTACTGACTTTTAAATGCGTTAGGACTCTTGACGGGGTAGGGTGTACCGCTCACTTCTTGGCCTCCCAGGACAGACTCGTCATATCAGCGCTATGGAAGTCCCATAGAAAAAAAGACTTGACGAAGTTTACCTAAGTCGTTTTGCGGTAAGGCCAAGGAAGTGTGCGGTACACCTAAACCTTCAAGAATTGTAATACCAGCGGGCGTAAAAAAGCAGCGTTAGGACCTCTTAACGCTGCTTTTTTACCCTAACGCACAACTCGTAATCTAGCCGTTAGTGACTTATTCGGATAACTGATGCATGTTCAAGACAATTTGTTTACATTTTTACATTTTTTAGTTATATATTATATAAATGATCTAGAAAATCCCTAATTGAATTAGCCTATTTTATTTTAACTGTGGTTATTTTGCATACTTCAGAGCACCTACTATCATTTTTATTTACTGATCTCCTGATGACTTCACAATATATATCCTCAAGTTGTCAACGACAGATCTTTTTTTAGTTTAGACCTATCCTCAGTTTAAATGACAGCAGTTCATTGTCAAAATTTAGCCGAGATAGGGCAAATACATAATCATAATTCTTTGATCCAACACATTATAAGGAATTGTCACACTGTTATGATATATGTCATATAAATTCAATACCATTGCATTGTGCAATGCTTCTGTAGATGTTTCTTTTTAAAGCATATTTAAATATCAATTGTTCAAAGCATTAACACTTGTCATATTTGTTAACAATACTTATATCAATTATTGTGTTGGGGGCCATGGGTTGCAAGGTAAGTGTAATATAAAACACATATACAATTTAATACAGTTAATTAAGGGATCCAGCAAACAAGCAATACTATACGCCAGTCAATGAATGCAGAAATATGCTAAAATAGTACCAGAGAGACTAACCTCTACTATAAGAACCACTTTAACAGATAAGCATTGGAATTGTGTCAATAGAATGAAAACAATGAGTATGATGATCTATTTGAATTATGCAATGCAAAAAAAACTAGCTGAGAAAAAAACAATAAACAATTTATGAAAAACAATAATTTGATTTGTCAAATCATTATTCAAAGTAAGGGAAGTGAGTTACAGTGATCGTAAACAATACAAACTATAAGCTCTTTCATCTTCTAGCAGCTGCCTATTATAGACAAGAAAGTGGGCTGTGCATTTTCTCCACACACAGGATTCCAAACCGCTCAGTAGATATTGCTCACAGTCTAAAAGCAGTATTGTATCTATACTTAGCTCTTCTGATGGGTTCATTAAAGCAAACCAGTGGTATTACAAAAAATCAAGTAGAGATTCATATGTTAAGCAAGATACTTATAATTTGTGGCATCTAATTTAACAAGCTTATTGATTGTGAAAAGAAACACATGAATAAGTCGTTGTTTTAATGCACTTCCTACCTGTAAGAAGAAATAGTTTTTTTGTACCTAATAAACAGTTTGGCTTTTACTAGCTCGGCACTTTGAACTTTTCTTTTTTATAGTTTACTTTCAAATCATAATATGAGCACAACCCAACTCGCACAAAAAGCTTACTTCTAGTGCAGTAAACGCTCGAGCGGAAGGTAAAATAGCTCTCCACTCGTAATCTGCCCCTTAATATATTACATTAAATAACATGATTTTAGGGAATGAAGCATTTAGATATATGATAAACATTTATAGTTTTATGTAGGGCTAGATTATGAGTGTCGCTCTAATTGATAAGCGTAAGTGATAAGGGGTATATTGCAGATCTTTGTGTTTCTTGAAAGTAGCATGAGTATTACGAATTGAAAGCAAATGCATTCACTTGAGCGCAATTCAATTTAATGTGCATTGGGTTAGCACAATTCAGAGCTCTGATTAACTGTTACGCTCAACTAAAAAGTTGCACAAAACATATAAAAAATACATTGTACAGTATGGTTACACTCATAATAACACTGTCTAATAAAAATTATTAAAAAAGGATATTGCAAAAAACTTATAAGGCTCAAAGAAATTTGGTCTCAGGTGTTAGAAAAAAAGTCATATGCAACAGGCTTTAACGTAGAGATACATAACTACACATGTCTAAATAAATAATTTGTATACATTATTCATATTTAATAAAGTGTGTAACTGTGTATTTACTGTATATATTTCACATTCCAATGCTCTTTACATAGGGATTATGTGGTAAGTATATATATATATATATATATATATATATATATATATATATATAAATACCGTCCTCTTTACTGTGTTACCCTCCTTAGGGACAGCTGCCTGGGTGCAAAGATAATTCAAATACTCCTTGCAAATAAATGCACTCACAGGTCTTTTTCAGGTGAAAAATCAAAGCTTTCTTTAATGAAACGTTTTCGGGGATGTTTTCCCCTTCATCAGCATGACAAAATGTGAAAAAACAAACAAATTTATACACATGTGTACACACAACAAACAATTCCCACCTGTGTTGGTTCAGTGAAAGTGCGGCAAAAACTATCGTGTGGAACGCATAATTTGCGTTCCACCATTTCTAACCCGGAAGTGTCTATCTCTACTACATCCGGTAGGTTACGTCAAATAATATACAACTTATTAGTATGTATTTCTTGAATCATATGTGTCAATATTGTGAATCAAACTCATATTGTTACTATATACATGTGCTAATTTTCCATTGCATCCACTCGATGCTTTAATATATTCTTATAGTGCACTATCGGTGTTTACATTTCCTACTTCTATGTATCTCTTATATTTCATTATTTATCTATAGACAACTCACTAACTGTGCCCAGATCTTGTCATATACTTGCAGCACTGATCGGGTCTCTGGTTTTTCTTTGTGATAAATGTACTTACTATGTTAGTTATGTTCCGTGTTCAGCTGTTTAGTTGTTCTGGTAGTCATAGTAACATCCCTCTGCCGGAACTATTTGGCTTAGGGATCTTATGCTGGTACTCTCTTTTAGATTGCTTTGTTAATCTATTCTTACTATCTGTGTAGGCACTATATTCATACTCATACTGTGCTATCAATTTAACACACATATAGTTATCAAGTTAAAACATTCATACGACCCTTTGCACTATATACATCATGTATATATTGACACGAAAAAAATATATATAAAAAATAAAATGTTAGTAGACATACTAACGATTATGCACAACTATATTGGCTACTATTTACTACTGCAAGTATTGGCCCCTGATGACATAAGGTTAAATTAACTAGAAGCTTGAATAGAATTATTTCTGGAGAGATCAAAATTTATCTCATATACAGTTCTTGTGTTGTTATGCTTCCCCTTATTTTTATGGTATTGATTGTAGGACCTTTGCTGTTTCCCTTCATTATAGTTGTTCTTCATCTCTTTCTTGGTGTACACCATTCAGTGTCCTTCATTAAAAGGAACAGTTTCTTCTTCCTGCATCCTTTTCTAGTGTGACTCTGCATGTTCCTTATTTCGTCTTCAGCTCATTTTTGTATAGTTATAGGAGATAAAATATATATAAAGCGCAATGTGCCTTCGTGGACCACTTGTTTCATGAGTGGTGGGTGGCACCTAGGTGTCTCCCTCCTACTCAGGTTTTTGGTGTATGTTAGACAGCTCAACCCCACTGGGGACAAGTTCGCTAAACTACCAAAACATTCTAGTGTTTACCACTGGCTGTGCCTCGTAATGTGTCTCCGATCTATATGAGCGCTTTATAGTCTGGTGGAGAATTCAGTCCCCCTGGGGCTATGGTACCCAGTCTGTACATCCACTCTGCTTCGTGCCTCAATAAGGTCTTGTTCCGATCCCCCCCTCTATCCAGGGGGGGGATATGGTCGATGAGAATATACCTGATGGTCGATACTTGATGTGATTTTACTGCACAGTGTCTCGCCACCGGTTGGTCTGAGTCCCCTTCATTGAGTGCTACTCGGATAGCTCTCCTATAGTTGGCCATCCTTTCTCGGAGTGTACCACTTGTTTTTCCGACATAGAATTGGGAGCATGGACAGTAGAGCTGATATATCGCATGTGTCGTATTGCAGGATATGGAATGTTGGATGGTGTACACTTTATTCGTTTGTTAATGGTGAAACATTTTGGTAGATATCAAACCATTACATGTGGTGCATCACAGGCACTTATATGAGCCTTTAATATTTTTATGTGTTGCTCCTATGTAGATTTTTTTAGGATCCTTGCGAACCAAGATGTCCTCTTCGGTAGGCTATCATGGGTGTCATCCTCTCTGCAAATTTCAACCTTGTGTCTGATTGTATCAGGGGCCAATGTGTCCTCAATATTTTGCCAGCTTGTGTGGTATTTGGGACAAAGGTGGTAGCCATTATTAGTTTATTCTCTGCTTCAGGTTTCGCTGCTTTATGGATGAGAGTGTCCTATGTAAGTGGTAGGACCTCATTTAAGGTATCCTCCACTATCCTCTTCTTATAGCCCCTCTGAAGGAATTTGTCCCTCATTTCTTGCAGCTGGGAGACCCCTGCAAAGTGGTTCGAATTATTTCTAATGACTCGAATCATCTGGGATTTAATGATCCCCCTCAAGAGTGTAGGCCGATGGCAGCTGTTGGCACTCAGTATAGAATTTCTATCTGTAGGCTTGTGATAAAGTGTACTTCCCAATTTTTGTCCCTGTATGTAGATATTTAGGTCTAGGAACTGCATTTCTTTCTCATTGTGAGTAATTTTGAATCTCACAGTGGTTTCTGTGTTATTTAGATGGTTAAACCAATCAAGTAATGTTCTTTGCCCTCCTCGCCAGATCATAAAAACATTGATGTATCTCACATAGAACACTATCGAAGATGTATCCATACTCCATAGATAATTGTTTTCGAAATGGGACATAAATATGTTGGCGTAGGATGGGGCCATATTCGACCCCATCGCTGTTCCTGCTATCTGTAGGTAAAATTTTGTCTCAAATCGAAAATAATTATGGGTGAGGCAGAATTCTAAAAGGGTAAGTAAATATTCTACTGGTGGCCCCTCATATAACCTGCCTTCTGTCAAATGTGTTCTTACTGCATCCATGCCCTTGTCATGGGGGATGATTGTGTAGAGACTGTTGACATCCAGTGTTACGAGGATGTCACCAGTCTCCACACTCACATCCCTCATTTTCCTAATCAGATCATTAGTGTCAGCTATATATGATCTGACCCCCTTTACAGTTGGTTGTAAAAGGATGTCGATTACCTGCGCAACCAGTTGGGTAAGTGATTGCACTGCTGACACTATGGGGCGTCCCGGAGGCTTATGTAAGGTTTTATGTATTTTTGGAGTTGTATACACATTATGATTTGGCGAGGGGGGCAAAGAACATTACTTGATTGGTTTAACCATCTAAATAACACAGAAACCACTGTGAGATTCAAAATTACTCACAATGAGAAAGAAATACAGTTCCTAGACCTAAATATCTACATACAGGGACAAAAATTGGGAAGTACACTTTATCACAAGCCTACAGATAGAAATTCTATACTGAGTGCCAACAGCTGCCATCCGCCTACACTCTTGAGGGGGATCATTAAATCCCAGATGATTCGAGTCATTAGAAATAATTTGAACCACTTTGCAGGGGTCTCCTAGCTGCAAGAAATGAGGGACAAATTCCTTCAGAGGGGCTATAAGAAGAGGATAGTGGAGAATAACTTAAATGAGGTCCTACCACTTACACAGGACACTCTCATCCATAAAGCAGCGAAAGCTGAAGCAGAGAATAAACTAATAATGGCTACCACCTTTGCCCCAAATACCACACAAGCTGGCAAAATATTGAGGACACATTGGCCCCTGATACAATCAGACACAAGGTTGAAATTTGCAGAGAGGATGACACCCATGATAGCCTACCGAAGAGGAACCAATCTGCGAGACATCTTGGTTCGCATGGATCCTAAAAAAAGCTACATAGGAGAAACACATAAAAATATTAAAGGCTCATATAAGTGCCTGGGATGCACCACATGTAATGGTTTGATATCTACCAAAACGTTTCACCATCCACAAACTAATAAAGTGTACACCATACAACATTCCATATCCTGCAATACGACACATGTGATATATCTGCTCTACTGTCCGTGCTCCCAATTCTATGTCTCAAAAACAAGTGGTACACTCCGAGAAAGGATGGCCAACCATAGGAGAGCTATCCGAGTAGCACTCAATGAAGGGGACTCAGACCAACCGGTGGTGAGACACTGTGCAGTAAAATCACATCAAGTATCGACCATCAGGTATATTCTCATCGACCATATCCCCCCCCTGGATAGAGGGGGGGATCGGAACAAGACCTTATTGAGGCGCGAAGCAGAGTGGATGTACAGACTGGGTACCATAGCCCCAGGGGGACTGAATTCTCCACCGGACTATAAAGCGCTCATATAGATTGGAGACACATTACAAGGCACAGCCAGTGGTAAACACTAGTATGTTTTGGTAGTTTAGCGAACTTGTCCCCAGTGGGGGTGAGCTGTCTAACATACACCAAAAACCTGAGTAGGAGGGAGACACCTAGGTGCCACCCACCACTCATGAAACAAGTGGTCCACGAAGGCACATTGTGCTTTATATATATTTTATCTCCTATAACTATACAAAAATGAGCTGAAGACGAAATAAGGAACATGCAGAGTCACACTAGAAAAGGATGCAGGAAGAAGAAACTGTTCCTTTTAATGAAGGACACTGGATGGTGTACACCAAGAAAGAGATGAAGAACAACTATAATGAAGGGAAACAGCAAAGGTCCTACAATCAATACCATAAAAATAAGGGGAAGCATAACAACACAAGAACTGTATATGAGATAAATTTTGATTTCTCCAGAAATAATTCTATTCAAGCTTCTAGTTAATTTAACCTTATGTCATCAGGGGCCAATACTTGCAGTAGTAAATAGTAGCCAATATAGTTGTGCATAATCGTTAGTATGTATACTAACATTTTATTTTTTATTTTTTATATATATATTTTTTTGTGTCAATATATACATGATGTATATAGTGCAAAGGGTCGTATGAATGTTGTAACTTGATAACTATATGTGTGTTAAATTGATAGCACAGAATGAGTATGAATATAGTACCTACACAGATAGTAAGAATAGATCACATACACAGTAACAAAGCGATCTAAAAGAGAGTACCAGCATAAGATCCCTACGCCAAATAGTTCTGGCAGAGGGATGTTACTATTACTACCAGAACAACTAAACAGCTGAACACGGAACATAACTAACATAGTAAGTACATTTATCACAAAGAAAAACCATAGACCCGATCAGTGCTGCAAGTACATGACAAGATCGGGGCACAGTTAGTGAGTTGTCTAGAGATAAATAATGAAATATAAGAGATACATAGAAGTAGGAAATGTAAACACCAATAGTGCACTATAAGAATATATTAAAGCATCGAGTGGATGCAATGGAAAATTAGCACATGTATATAGTAACAATATGAGTTTGATTCACAATATTGACACATATGATTCAAGAAATACATACTAATAATTTGTATATTATTTGACGTAACCTACCGGATGTAGTAGAGATAGACACTTCTGGGTTAGAAATGGTGGAACGCAAATTATGCATTCAACACAATAGTTTTTGCCGCACTTTCACTGAACCAACACAGGTGGGAATTGTTTGTTGTGTGTACACATGTGTATAAATTTGTTTGTTTTTTCACATTTTGTCATGCTGATGAAGGGGAAAACATCCCCGAACGTTTCATTAAAGAAAGCTTTGATTTTTCACCTGAAAAAGACCTGTGAGTGCATTTATTTGCAAGGAGTATATATATATATATATATATATATATATATATATATATATATATATATATATATATACACATACAGTATCTGTTTATATCTATTATATCTATATATATACATCTATATATAAATATATGTGTATATATATATATATATATATATATATATATATATATATATATATATATATACATAGAATCCCCCATATATATATATATATATATATATATATATATATATATATATATATATATATATATATATATATGTAGGAAAAAAGGCACTCACTGGTCCAGAGTAAAAAATAACATTTAATAGTTTAGGTTAAAAATGCATGACGTTTCGGAGGCATTCCACCCCCTTTATCAAATGCAAAATACAGACAGTTCGAAAGTACAAAAAACGATTAACACATACATTACCCCTTCATCTTAAATAACCCTGTGGCATCTGATGGCGCCAAGCCGCAATCACGGCTTGCATGGTGCTAAACCGGAAGTCATATGACCGGAAATCGCGTCATCCACGTGAACCACGTGGTGACGTCGGTTGTCATAGTGACAACTGTTTGTTGTCTGACGATATTCTCAGACAATATGGAAATGTCTATCAACAGGGTACAAATATTTATGTTAAACAATAACAAAAGAATCTTATTGTCAGTATTAAAATATCACGGTTTAGCCATAGATCAGAGTGCCAGTGTATTAAAAACAACAAAGGTACTCGATCATAGACGATCGAGTGTAGCAATATAAAAGCATGAATATGGCGAACATACAGCAACCCAAGCCATCAGCAGACACACATGCAATACCACATTACCATCCATAAATAATTATATGAGAAAAATTATGGAAAATCATCGCTAACCATCTCAAATCCTGGTTAATGAATGGTATATACATATATGTCTGCAGTTAGTTAAATCGTGTGTTCTTGGTGTCTCCTGGAGTATGGCAGGAGAATATCGTCAGACAACAAACAGTTGTCACTATGACAACCGACGTCACCACGTGGTTCACGTGGATGACGCGATTTCCGGTCATATGACTTCCGGTTTAGCACCATGCAAGCCGCGATTGCGGCTTGGCGCCATCAGATGCCACAGGGTTATTTAAGGTGAAGGGGTAATGTATGTGTTAATCGTTTTTTGTACTTTCAAACTGTCTGTATTTTGCATTTGATAAAGGGGGTGGAATGCCTCCGAAACGTCATGCATTTTTAACCTAAACTATTAAATGTTATTTTTTACTCTGGACCAGTGAGTGCCTTTTTTCCTACATATATATACGATGATTTTTTTTAAGTGCACCCTGGAAGTTGCTACACTTTATATGGAGTGCCTTTCTTACTGACCTCTAGCTATATATATATATATATATATATATATATATATATATATATATATATATATATACAGTATATATACATAGATCCCCATAGATAAAACTCTTCTTAAATTTACACATGGGGGGTATAGACCCAAGTCCATTTTGTACCCTACAAAAGAATGAGGTCCTTTCCTTGAAGCTTTTTACCGCAGGGTGGAGGAAGATCTCATCAAGCTCTCCTTGGATACCCGACACCCCCACCCTAATCTTAATACTGCACAAACTGCAGCTTTAAAATCTCTTGAGTCGAGAGATGATATTGTCATTAAAAGAGCGGATAAGGGTGGATGTGTCGTGGTACAGGATAAGACTGCCTATTTGCAAGAATTGAATAGACAGCTTAATGATTCTGATGTGTATCAAATTTTAAAAGGTAATTTCACTGATAAGTTTAGGAGGGAGCTTTTGTCTCTTCTTGACGATGGTCTTGAGATGGGAATCCTGGACCAGGACACAGTTGATTTTCTTTATGTCCTGAACCCTATTACCCCAATCTTTCATCACCTCCCCAATGTCCATAAGTCCTAGGAGGAGGTGAAGGGAAGGTTTATTGTGGCTGGGATTGGATCCCTCTTTGAAAATATGTCTACCTGGGTGGAGTCTCTGCTCCAACCTATTGTGTACAATCTCCCTTCGTACTTGAAAGACACTTAGCACCTCCTCAACTGTTTGCAGCAAATAACTTGGGAGGATCACTCAGAATGGTTAACTGTTGATGTTGTTGGCCTATACTCAGCCATTCCCCATTCAAGTGGCTTAGAGGCAGTTGCATATATGTTAAGCACTTTTAGCAACTATGATGATATCCTCAAAAAATTTCTGCTGCAGAATCTGGATTTTTTACTAACACATAACTTTTTTCAGTTTGGTGGGACTTTCTATCTCCAGAAGCTTGGCACAGCTATGGGGGCTAAGTTTGACCCTGCATACGCCAACCTGTTTATGGGTTGGTGGGAGGTGTGCCACGTTTTTGGAGATACAAACCCTTTCAAAACCTACATACAATTGTATAAAAGATACATTGATGACCTCCTGTTTATTTGGATGGGAGGTCACCAGAAAATGATTGAATTTGTTCACTTCTTGAACATTAATGATGTCAATCTCCAGTTTACTTATGCATGTGATTCAGTATCGATACCATATTTGGATCTCCTTCTCATAGGGGACACTGATTCTCAAGGGGTTAAAACTACCCTATATTGAAAACCTATCGCCTCTAATGCTATTCTTCATGGCCACAGTTATCATCCAAAGCATATGGGTTTTGGTGTAGCCAAAGGCAATTTCATCCGGATAAAAAGAAACTGCATGGATGAGGGCAACTTTATTAAAGAGAGTTCAGTGTTGGTAAGCAAGTTACTGGATAGGGGTTACAACAAGAAAGTAGTGAATCATGCACTCTTGGAGGCTAGTCGATTAGATAGAAAGTGTTTGCTCTCTGAACAAAGTTCCCAGATGCAACGAAGTAAAAAATAATTTTGATGCATCCAAACCCACTTTCATAACCACCTACAGTGCACAATTCAACAACATTTGTGATATTGTAAAAAATCATCTTCCTATTTTGACAGCTATGGACAGGCTTATAGACTTTGTCGCTAATGGTTGCAACTTTGTCTCAAGGAGAGGATGCACACTAGGCAATACACTTTCTCCCAGTCTGCTACACCAAAATCCCCCCTCCAGAAACAGCATGGCTTGAAGTTAAAGGGCATTATAAATGCCACTTTGGCAACTGTATCTCTTGTGGGTTTACTCGTACTTCACGCAATTTTCAATCATATGTCACTAAAGGGTCTATGACCTCGATTCTTATACTAATTGTCACTCCACATTCGTAATCTACCTAGTAGATTGCACCCAGTGTAAAAAACAATATATTGGGTGCACTACCCGAGAAGGTAGAAGCAGGATCAGGGAGCACCTTAAAAATATAGACAATGGTATTGAGTGCTCCGACCTTGCTAGACATTTTATATATGTCCATGATAAGATAGTGACTACTTTCAAATGGCAAGTGATCGACCACATCAGACCCTCTATACGTGGAGGTGACAGATCAGCCAAACTTTTTTGCAAAGAAACATTTTGGATTTTTAAAATGCTGACTAGGACACATAAAGGATTCAACATTGATCGCGACATTATAAATTTTTGGAGTGGCCAACTGTGATTTCCTTGTATGACCTTACATATCTCAGTCTATTCCTAGTCATGTTTAGCATGATCTGATTCCACTGCTAGATCTAGACAGTCTCTTCGGATTGTAACTCTATGTTAGGTTTATATACAGTATCTTGACACCCATAATAGCTATATAGGTTACTTTTATATGTACATACACACATCTATTAAGATTAAAGTTTTCCTTAGATGTTTTGTTCCCCAATACAGTATTTTCATATCCTTATCAAATATTATAGTGATATGAATATTGTTCTATTTTATTGAATAGGGGTTTCATCTCTACCTAATCTAGATGTCTGTTTTTTACTGTTACCCTTTTATGCTAGACTGTATATTTACCTTATTTTTGATATATATATCTTTTCCATTTCCATATATTCTCTGTTTTAAACACGATTGAAATATTATACAACATGAATAGGTAACATGCTGTAGGTATGCACTGACCATTCAGTTTAGTACTTTTGCTGTCATTTAACGGCGATATCACATAAATATGCACTTTTGCCATACTATCTGGTCAATGCATTATTCTGCTTTAGCATAGTGATTACTCTATTTACATATTTATTATTTATACAATACTGACTTTATTTTTATGTCTTTGTATTATACCACATTGTATATCTACTAGTGGATATTTTTAATTTATGGTCTGTCCCTTTAGGATTACCACCTAGGATTAGTTGCACCTAAGAACCCAGGTGTATTTAAGGAGCTTTTGTATCCGTAATTAGTTGTGTCCATGACTAAGGCAGTACACTGCTGAAACGCGTAGGACGTATTTTCTCTTAATCCTAGGTTGCTGGGACTATTGTTTTTTTTTTAATTGTTTACTTTGCTTCTCCTAAATAATAAATTCACTTTGATGAAAAAATGCCTGGAAGGTTTGCTGGCTTCTTCTGCTGTTTGTTCAACTACTATTATTCCAGCTTAAACCTTGACGTTTCCCGGACCCACAGACCTCATAGAGGTTGCTACAGGCACTCATCATTGGTTCATGTCACAGTACACGCCTCCACAAGAGCCGACAACTCTCCACACAGCTGGAGCTGACACAATCAGCGGATGCATGCTCAACCTTTTAGGAGCACTTGTCAGCATGGAGCTGAGAGATCTGCAAGCACGGGGAACCGCATTGTATATATATGTAAAAATATATATTTTATGGCGGAGTACTTTACAGAATTCACAATATACAACGTTCGGCTTTTTGCAAGTGACAGGTTAGTGCTAGTATGCAAACTTTTTACTTTCAACTTTTAATATGTGCCCTACCCGGGGCGTGAAAAAGCTTACTTCTAGCAAAGTTAATATGCGCTCCACTTGTAATCTAGCCTTTAAAGAGACCGTATACTGTAAAATTGTTTTTACCTTAATGTGTTGCCAATTACTTTTGTTACCAGTTGCAAAGTATAAAATGTATGAGAATTAACTTTTTAAGGTTTATTTGTGAATATCAATTAGCTGGTTTTGTGTTTTGAAGCCACAACATAATAAAATGGGTTGAGCTTGTAGGTATAATCAGATCTCATTACTTTATCACATTGTGTGTATATATATATATATATATATATATATATATTTTTTATATATATATATATGTATATATATATGCATATATATATATATATATATATATATATATATATATATATATATATATATATATATATATATATATATATATTTATATATATATATACTTCTTTATCTTATATCTGCCCATAAACCAATCCCCAATACTTGGAGTGAACAATGGAAAATTAACATTTTATTACCTTATCTCTTCTATACTCCACTGGGAGTTTAATTTCTTCTGCTGGCTGTTATTTATAGATTGGCCCTAAGGCCAAAAACTTTCATAATAGGTGGGGATACCACAGGCTTATTTAACTATTTCAAATGCCAATATAAGGGTAAAGGAAATACTAATAAACAATTGAAATCCAGCAGGTAAAGTGGTTCATTGGGAACAAGATTAAGGGAAGACATTTTTGGAGTAAACTGTCCCTTTAATGTTATAACTAATATAAATTAATCAACACAGTGAAAAGAACTATACTTTTTAGATAAGTACAGTTTCAAAGAAAACATTCAAGAGACACAATTAGATATTATAAAAATTTCAATGCTTGTATGTAAGTAATTTTTCATCTGCCAAGAGTATGAAGTACAAGATGTTCCAGTACCAAGGACAGCTTCATAATTAATTCTGTTTCTGATGACAGAAATGAAACAATGGGATGCATGATGTCCTCATTAAATGCAGGTAGACATATATCTGAAATGTCTACAGGAAATTTAGGATTTTAGGATATGCATGTATATATTATCTTAAAGGGACACCTATGTCCTTGTCCTACCTAAGCATCATCTTATAGAGTATTCATGCTTATGCATAAAACATTATTTTATTCTAGGAAACAAAAGGAGTCATGCACCACTGCGATTTGCATGTTTAACTGCCCACCAAAAATGATAAACATATCAGTTCTACATTGGCAGATGGAATATAGCACTTGAGGGCAAGGGTGAGAAAAAAATAATTTCTGTATGTGCAGTTGAATTACTGAGAGAAGGATTGACTAATACTGCAGTAGTAGGACTTTTTTTTAAATCCACATGGTCAATATTACTACTTGCTCTAAGGAAAGCTAACCAGAAGATACGCTAGACCAAATGTGATAAAGCTAAAGGTGTGTTCCGAATATTTTAAATTTCCTGTTTGTTACTTTTTAAATACTGTGTACTACTCCCTTCACAGAACAGCACAAAACTGGCTCTAAGAAGAATAGAAAGAGGAGTGGGAGGCACCAGTGCACAACTTGGAAAGAGGATTAATACATTAGAGTGTCTAGTTTTAAAAACAGATGCCTCACAGGTCCTCAGGTCCTTCCTTATATATGTAAGGACCTTGCCCTTACCCAAGATGGCTGCTGTAATAGTTGTATTGAGGAAGAGAAATGCCATCTGGGAAGGGGGAGGAGTTGTTAGTGCTGAGGAGATTTCTGAGGTGTTAAGAGAAGTGTGGAGCTTTGCACAGACTTTGAAATGGGGGAAGAAAGTTGCTGTTTCCAAGCTGAAAGAAGTTATTCATGGATTCCAGAGACAGTTCAGACATTGCTACATGTGGCTGCTGAAGACAGAAGTTGGAACCTTTTATTTGTACTGTGAGTGTCAGCCATTATCTGCTGTTTTAAGATCTCCATAACTTCATGTTAACTAAATGCAAGAGAAAAGATATACTAGTCATATCTGATGTGCTGCAGAGTTGTTGTATATTAAAGAGATAACCCAGAGAATATTCTAGAAGTTATTCTGCCTAAACAGTTGCATAAATACACTAAATGGATTGCACAGCTGCATTACATAAGGAAGTAACTGAGTGTGATGTGCTGCAGAGTTGTTGTATATTAAAGAGATAACCCAGAGAATATTCTAGAAGTTATTCTGCCTAAACAGTTTGCATAAATACACTAAATGGATTGCACAGCTGCATTACATAAGGAAGTAACTGAGTGTGATGTGCTGCAGAGTTGTTGTATATTAAAGAGATAACCCAGAGAATATTCTAGAAGTTATTCTGCCTAAACAGTTTGCATAAATACACTAAATGGATTGCACAGCTGCATTACATAAGGAAGTAACTGAGTGTTATGTGCTGCAGAGTTGTTGTATATTAAAGAGATAACCCAGAGAATATCCTATAAGTTATTCTGCCTGAACAGGTTGCACAAATACACTGACTGGATTTATAAAGCTACATTACATAAGGGCATAACTGTGAGATTTCTGCAGCTGTTTGTAGTAAAAGAGTGACTGACTTTGCAGTATAAGGCAAGTGGATTGCTGAAATTCAGTAATAAGGTAGAGACTTATGTTATTCAGTATTTCTGAGGAGAAGTTTTCTTGAGCACTCCATCGATCACAAGCAGCGCTCTCTAGCTTTGTTCACAAGCAGCAAGGGATAATTACCTCAACTAAATTCTATTAAGTATATGAAATTGCATTGTACAGCACCACCTCAAAGTATATAACAACAACAGTTATGTTATTATTTCATGAGCTCATGAAGGACTTCTGAGTTAAAAAAAGGTATACTGATGTCATAAGAAGATATTGTGATTAATATTATTATTTGTATTTGTTGCACTGTATGTTATTGGTTAAACACTTTATAATAATCAAAGCAATATTTTATTTGAAGATTTCTTGTGTGGTTATTACTTGTTTTCTTTTTGTACTAAAATCTTATAGGACCCCACACCCTATTATTCTAGGGTGTCCCCTATAGGTGGAGGCACTGCGTCATACAGGCATCCCTTATATACCTGATTTCAACCCCCCTCCTACTCCCACTCTGCGGAGGCTTAGTTCTCATATACGAAACAGGTAGACAGCATTACACTATCACCCACCTCAGGGAAGGTCAGGAAAGGGTGTTACATATAGTACCTGCAAAACACCATTCTCAATGTCAATAGTGAAGAGGAGACTCCCGGAATGCTGGTCTTATAGGCAGTGTTGCAAAAAAACCCCAATATTTTAGACTATCCAGTAAAAAACACAGACTCTGGACAGAGGAAGATTGGAAAAAAGTGTTATAGATCGACAAATATAGGTTTGAGGTGTTCGGATCATAAAGAAAAACATTTACGAGGAACAGATAAAAAGAAAAGATGATGGAGGAGTGCTTGACGCAATCTGTCAAGCATGGTGGATGCAATGTAATGGTCTGGGGTGTGTTGGTGGTGGTAAAGTGGGAGATTTATACAGGGTAAAAGGCACCTTGAAGAAGGAAGGCTATCACTCCATTTTGATTGGAGCCAATTTCCTTCTAAAAAAGGACAATGATCCAAAGCACAGCTCCAAAATATGAAATAATTATTTAGGGAAAAAGCAGTCAGCTAGTATTCTGACTTTAATGGAGTTGCCAGCAAATTCACCAGATCTCAAACCTTTTGAGCTGTTGTGGTAGCAGCTTGACTGTATGATATGTAAGAAGTGTCCATCTTGCCAATCCAACTTGTGGGAGGTGCTTCAGGAAGCATGGGATGAAATATCTTCAGAATGCCTAAGGTCTGTAAGACTGTACTTGCTGCACATGGAAGATTCTTTGACGAATGCAAAGTTTGAAGGACATAATTATTATTTTACTTTATTATTATTTCAATATACCACTAACAAGAAGTGATATAAGCTTTGGAGCCTACCGAGCACAAACACAAGAATCACACAACTTAATACAAAATAGTAAATATATTAAAATGTTATAGAATATGATTACTAAAACTGACAGAATATAAATAAATAATAAATAAATCTCTACTGAGTAGATTGCTTGTACAAAAAAATATACCAATGTTATGAACGAGTACAATTACATAAATATTAAAGTGAAAGCAGCATTTTGGTGATGTTAATTAAAATATATTTCTATTCAAATAAGAGAAGGGAATGAGGGATATGAGGCAAGCGCTAAAAAAAGAGACAAAATATTAAACTTATTGTTGCTGGATCCGAAATAAACAATAAAAGATAGGTGCACAAATAGTTTATACTTGCACTTCTATTAGTATAAGGATGTCAATAATGTAATTAGTATAAGGATGCCAATAAAGCAATATACTTCGGTGAAAAGTGCAACTTATAAATAACGGATAGGGAAAGGGAAAGAAATTAAACAGAAAAAGAAGTGAAAATTAAAAAATATATATGAATAAGTCCCAAAAACGTGAAAGCCCAGTTCAAGCCACTAAGGTACACACATAGGGATATGTGATATCAAAGGCTAGAGTCCTATGAATTCAGAAACACTCCAGTAGATGAAGGGGATACTCACAAGCCCTTTTGAAAATATACTCAAAGTAGCTCCCCTCAATAAATATGAGGTAAGGGTAGAGCGTGAAACATATGTGTGTACGGTCCCTTGTACGTTCTTTTCATTCAGGGTCCCTTGTCAGGCTCGAGTGGTATGAGAGGTATGAAAGAAAAAAGAGTGCTATACTAGTGAAATAATGTTTGACACAATTTATTATGCTTAAAACACCTTGCACAAAAGATAGTAGAAATGTGCACTCACATTACAAACCCTCAATGATATGAGGTAACATGTAGGCTCATATGTAAGACCTCTGTAGTGGGTAATGATCCCAAAAGTGCGTAAACTTCACAAATAAAATATTCAAATATCAAATGCAGTACAAAAAAACGTAATGCTATAATGTGGTCTGCGGTAGGTCAATCAAATAGCACTTATTAGTGTTATCCTTGATGCGTTTCAAAGGCTGTTATAGAAAATCTACCTTCTTCATCAGAGGCAATAGTATATGCAGATAGGTCAGCATGCTAAGGCTCTGTGGCTGAGCTCTGTAGCAACCCAAGGGTTGCAGGTTCGATCCCCGGCGAGGTCCACTCATCCTTCCATTGCTGCCAGTTCAAACACTGTATACAATCCACCTCAGCCTGCAGGACAATTGATTCCAAGAATCCCACTCCCTGATAAATATGATGGCAATCTTGAAGACTGCCATGGATTCCTAAACCAATGCCATCTTCACTTCAGAAATAACCCTCAAGTATTTGTTACCTCTTCTTCTAAGATCATCTTTTTGATTTCCCTCATGAAAGGTAAAGCCTTAGCCTGGGTTTCACCACTTTTGGAAAAAGAAAATCCTTTGCTTAATGATATAGAATCCTTTGTGTCCATTTTTTCTTCTGTATTTGATAAACCCGGAAGGTCTGCGGCAGCCGAGGCTGGGCTGTTGGATTTAAGACAGGGTTCTCTTTCTGTAGCACAATATGCTATTGAATTCTGGACTTAAGCTGCTGAAACTATGTGAATCCATGGGGCCCTACGTGCAGCCTTTCACAAAGGACTTTGTGAATGTTTAAAAGATGAACTTGTCTTTAGGGATGTACCTGATTTTCTGGAAGAACTCATCCACTTATCAAATTTAATTTGACCAGAGGTTTTATTCATCCTTCATTCTCACCTGTAAGAGCAGGTTTTTTCTTTGTTGAGAAAAAAGATGGGGGTCTCCAACCGTGCATCGATTACTGTGCCCTGAACCAAATAACTATTAAGAATTGTTATCCTCTTCCGCTCATTCCTGAGCTATTTGATTGTCTCCAAGGTGCATCCATTTTCTCAAAATTGGATCTTCGAGTGGCGTACAATTTGGTTAGAATACGTTAAGGGGATGAGTGGAAAACTGCATTCAACACTAGATTCAGCCACTATGAATATCTTGTTATGCTATTTGGGTTGTGCAAATAACTGCAGAGATTGGTCAAGCACTGAGTTACAGGCCTTTGAAACTTTGAAATCAGCATTTTCTTCTGCACCCATCCTCTGTCACCTTGTTCCAGAACTCCAATTCATCCTGGAAGTGGATGCCTCTTCTATAGCTGCAGGAGCTGTGTTATCCCAACGGAACCCGATCACCAGTAAGATCCATCCAGTGGGGTTCTTCTCTAAAAAGTTAAATTCCGCAGAACAAAACTATGATGTAGGTAATAAAGAGTTACTTGCCAAAAAATAGACTTTGGAAGAGTGGAGACACTGGCTTGAGGGCACTGCTTAATAGTTTCTTATCTTAAAAGATCATAAGAATCTTCTGTATCTCCATACTGCGAAACGCCTCAACTTACGTCAAGCCCGCTGGGCTTTGTTCTTTTCCAGGTTTAATTTTGTACTCTCTTATGTTCCTAGTACTAAAAATTCCAAGGCTGATGATTTGTCCAGGCAATTTCAGTTTACTGATTCTGTGCTGTTGGATTATGAACCCATACTGCGTCCAGTCAGTGTTATTGATTAGTTGTCCTCATTTCCTATACAGGCTCTACGCTCTGCTCAAAATAAGGCACCATCTTCCTACAAAATACCTCCTGGTATCCTGTATGTACCTCCTTAGTTCCGCCTTAAACCTCTACATTGGGCTCATGATAATATTTTGGCCAGTCATCCTGGAGTAAACAATACATTATGGAAACTCAAATGACATGTTTGGTGGCCCTCCATGTCTAAGGACATTAAGGATTATATTGCTGCTTGCAATTCTTGTGCCTCAAATAAACAGACTTCTTGTCTACCTTTTGAATTATTGCAGTCTCTTCCAGTACCACATTTCCCTTGGTCCCACATCACAATGGACTTTATTACTGATCTTCCTGATTCAGCTGGAAACAAGACCATATGGGTAATAGTTGACGGGTTCTCCAAATCAGCCCATTTTGTTCCTCTGCCTGGACTACCTTCCACTCAAAAACTCTCTGAGCTTTTCATCCTTCATGTCACTCGGTTACATGGCTTTCCATTAGACATAGTTTCTGACCGAGGAGTTCAATTCATCTCAAGGTTTTGGAGGTATCTTTGCAAACAGTTTGGGATCAACATTTCTCTCTCCACTGCACATCATCCCCAGTCCAACGGTCAAACTGGACGTGTGAATAAATCTCTTGAATCTTTACTCAGGCACTATGTAAACCATCAACATTCCAACTGGTCTCAAGTTCTCAACTTTTCCCTTTAGCAGGACAAGCTCATAATTCTTGCTTCAATTCTTCCTTACAGACGTCTCCTTTCAAGGCTGTTTATGGATTCGAACCCAGAACTTTTCCTTTATCTACCAATACTTCTGGAGTTCCTGGGGCTGATCATGCTGTAAAAGACCTCTGCAGGCATTGGCAACGTATCCGACAAATTCTTCTATTTCTTCTGAAAAGTACAAAAAAATGTGCTGATCGGAAACGTTGTAAAGCTCCTTTATATTGCACTGTGGACAAGGTGTGGTTATCCAATAAATTCATTCATCTTAAGCAACCCAGTACAAAAATGGGTCCCAAATACATTGGACCATTCAGAATTGTTTCCAAAGTTTGTTCTTCTGCTTTCCGAGTGGCCTTACCCACAACCTTGAAGATCCATCCAGTGTTTCACGTATCTCTTCTCAAACCTGTAGTGAAAAATCGATTCTCCACTAAGTTCAAACCTCCTTCACCTTTACTTATAGATGGTACTTCTGTTAGTCAGATTCTGGACTCCAGACTACAGGGCAACCACTTGTATCACTTGGTTCATTGGATGGGATATCCCATTACTGAACGTTCCTGGGAACCTGCTTATCATGTCCGTGCCCCTACTTTGATAAAAGATTTTCATTTGGGACATCCTACTAAGCCAGGTCGGATCCCCCGGAGGGGTCCTTGAGGGTGGGGGAGCATTGTCACACTCCAGTCTTTCAGCGGTGCTGCTTCTGTCTGTTGCGCTGTGTTGCCTAGCAACGTCTTACGCTCTCTGAAGCCGTCCTCTGTGCTGACACGCTCACTGTAGACCTTCCGATCTACTGACGTCAGGCTGGGTTCTTTTTCTGGCGTCTCTATCTTCTCGTGCCCGTTTGTTTTACCTTGCTGTGGCTACTTGTGAATAATCTTTGCTGGATTTGCTGATATACCTGTTAATGAACTTTTGCCTGTCTGACATCGTCTCTGCCTAATCCTTTTAAAGCCTGCATTCAAGTTTTATTGCTTACCTGCCTGATATCACATTGTCAAACTTTGCTTGCCTGACTATGCTACTGGTTAACCCTTATCTGCCTGAAACCTTGTTGCCAAACTTTGCTTGCCTGACTACGCTACTGGTTAACCGTTATCTGCCTGAAACCTTGTTTCCAAACTTTGCTTGCCTGACTACGCTTCTGGTTAACCCTTACCTGCCTGAAATCCCGTTGCCTAACTCTGCTTGCCAAAGTACGCTACTGGTTTACCCTTTTACTGCCTGAACTCTAGTGGCCAAATATTGCCTGTCTGACTATGCTTCTTCCTGATTCCATTTTGTCTGCTACCAAGCTTCCTTTTACCCAAATCCTTGAAACCTGTGAGTAAAACCCTCACTTACTACTGTTGGTGTACTATCTTTCCTGTGAAGCTATCGTGGGGTCGGGTCCTGGTTTCAGACATCCCAACCTACAAAAACTAATTTCAGGGAGGTGGATTCACCCACTACTGTGCCGCCACCCCCCCCCCCCCCCCAGTTATATATTGGACACCTTGAAATCCTAAATAAGATAGCGACTTATCATTGAAGTAGCTTCCCGCTAAAGTCACATTAAAAAAAAAGTAGCTTTATTGCACAACCACATACAACAATCCTATTTTCCAGTGATCATACGCTTGTTAAATGCTTAAATATTTTAGAATATGAAGTTTAATTACGTGCAGTAAATCAGGTAGTATTTGTGTTTTATTTTATTAAAATCAGTTGGGGCTTTTTGGTTACTGATGCATGCTTTGAGGGTTCTATAACGTCCCAGCAACTAAAGGCATTCCTTAAAGAAACACTTTTCCGGATTTTGGCCATATTGGATCATGGTACTTGGAGTTTCAGGGAGATTGCATTCCAATTGCTGCCATCAGGGAGCCGCTATTACAATCAGGGAGACTCCCTGAACTCCCTGAACTTCAGGGAGAGTTGGGATGTCTGTGGTTTATACTCAGTGTGCTACTGTGTTCTTTATATTCATTCTAGCATTTGGGTCTGATTCTGGACTTAGCCTTACCTGACATTTTACCTGTAAAAAACTACAAAGTCACCCCAACAGTAAAACCCACCACCCAACCAACCCCCCAAAATAAAAAAAACTAACTCTAAAAAATCCTAAAGGTTTTTTCTAACACTCTCTCCCCATTGATGTCTATGTTGGAAAGCCCTTGGATTTTGTGCTGTATGGAGCTTAACGCGACCATATCACACACACAAGGAGGCTTTTCAGTAACTCGTAAGGGCAGCGTTATGGAGAGTAAAATAACACAACATTTTTGGGGTTAGTTTTGCACCTTGTTTAGCACAAAACTCGTACTCTAGGTGATTGTTAGGTATACTCAAAGATCAATGGTGCAGACTACCCATGGAGCAAGCAATAAGCAAAGTTTTTTAATGGTTTGATTACACAGATTGGTGTTAGCAGTTCACAAGTCACAGGTTAGTGTTAGCAGTTCACAAGTGATTTCATTGTATAGGTGATTGGATGGATTAGTAGTATTTTTATGTTTTTCTAATTATTTATGCAGAGACACATAATATGATGTCTTGAGAAAGGTTTTATTAAAACCAAAAGATTGACTGTATTATGAATTTGTTTTAATGAAGAATAAATAATAAGGAATTTTAATGACCTGTGAGTTCCCTCGTCACACTGTTTGTTCATACATTATCAAATGGAGAAAGCACCCGGGTACTGTATCTATACCAAGAGTAATTGCATATATATAAATATATATAGAAATAGATAGAAAGATAGAAAGATAGATATGTGTGAAGAACATAGATATTTTTTTAAGTACTTCTATTAAAAACATAAACATATTAAAATTTGATAAAAAAATGATATTGCATGAGATTGTATTTGATTTAAAAGTGGTCAAAAGTATATATATATCTGCACTTTCTGCGGGTGTGGGGGGTATTTGAAGTGTTCCTATACACAGTGCAAACAGTGCCCACACTGAAACCAAACACAGTTTCTGTGACAGAACACTTCAAATATTGCCTCTGTGATGTTAATTTCCCTAAAACTACACTAATTTCCTCACACTGTAAAGTCTTGCCACTGAAAAGGTAGCAATACAAACATGGCTGACACCCTACTCATAACCTGTACTTCAGAGATTGGAATATATCACACTTCTAGCGATGTATTCCAATCCTAATCAAACTACAGGTGACTCCCCAAAGAAATGCCCAACTAACTCCCACGGAATGCCTACACCTACATCATTATAGCTATATTACACCTGGAACACCCAGTTAACTCTCCAATACCGCCTACACCTATTACATGTCTTACCTACACTCCATTGAAACTCCCAGCTAACTACCACAGACCGCCTACACCTACGTAATGTCCTCCATATACTCCCCTATAATGCCTTGCTAACTCTCACACAATACCTACACCCAGGCAATGTCAGCTATCTACTTGACCAATAAAGTGTACAAAAAAAATCTCCCTATTATAACTATAGTCCAAAAGACAAACAGCACTATATCTGGTGCCAGTGAAATAGGGGCCACTGCAAACACCTCTCAAATCACAAAAGTCAAAGTTCACATCACCAAATCTTGTGAATAATCTTAGCTTTATTTAAGCATTTAGGCACACAACAGCAACCGGCAACGTTACGGGCTATTCACCCTTAATCATGCTTTTCCTATAGGAGCTATGTTGCTACATTTATAGCCTATGTTTAAATAATATGCATTGTGATATATAATGCATATTATTAATATTTTTATTATTATAATTCATTTGTAGAGCACCAACAAGTTCCGCAGCGCTAAAGACATGGGTCTAATATGCAAGGAGACAGTTATGGGAGACAAAGGGATAGAGGCTAACAAAAAAAAAATAATCCACAGGAAACCACCTCTTCAAAAATAAAACAAAAGACTTTAATGAATCAATTAAAAAGTACACGGGCACCAAGGCAAAGTAGGAAAAGGGTAAAGAAACGGTAATCATAGACCATGCATTCTAACAGGTGTTACATTATCTTATACTATACGAAAGTTACCCATTGGAGGATAAAAACACCCCCCCCTTTTTCCCTCCCCTCACCTAATTAAAGGGAACAGCATTAAATAATTCACTGCTAAGCCATGAAAAGATCTGGATTACAATACCACTACAAAACAATTAAACGCATATATGTATAAGCAATTGCAAATGCACTTAAAGTAAGGGTGAAAAAGTAACAATTATTAGCAGATTCAATATAACATTAAATTAGAAAATAAATAACAGCGATACTGAGTTACATAGTACATATGTCAATAATAAAGAGTTCAGAAGATAAGGTAAACAATAAATAAATACAATGTATAATCAGTTTACATTGGTCGGTTTCCTAAATGCATATCATACAAAATTAAGGTGACATGTATACATTTGAGCTCATTTAGAATGCATAAATATGCAAAGGTATAATAAATTATGAATACCCAAGCACATATTAATGCAACATACACTACTTAAATTGATCAATTTCAAAAGTTGGTATATTTACACAATTGAGAAACTAACTATCATCATTCCCAGAAGTTAATTATATCATTTTCTGCATTGAAGCCATATGGTACAAGTGTACCCATTTTGTTGATCCAGTAGACATCCTGCCTGGCTAAAATAGGCCATTTATCTCCACCTCTGGGAGGGCATCTGATGGTCTCTATTGCATTCCATTCAAAATTGCACAAATTCCCATTATGCTTTTCAATTAAGTGTCTCGCTAATTCAGAGAAAAAAATCCTGTTCCTGATGTACCCCAGGTGTTCCCGTATCCTAGTACGAACATCACGGGTAGTCATACCCACGTACTGTAATTTATGATACGTACAACCAATAAGGTAAATCATGAATGTTGTTGAACAGTTAATACACCCTCGAGTGTTGAAAGACTGATTAGTCACATAGGAAGTGAATTGTGCCTACCTTGATAACCTTGCATGCCTTGCAATTTTACCACATCTGTATGTCCCGTTATGTCTAAGCCATGAGCTATGACTCACTGGCTTATGCAATTGGCTAGGTGAAACCATGTTACCTAAAGTTAGATTCCTTCTATAGGTGAATCTACAACCTCTCTTAACTATATCTTTTAATAGATCATCACCATATAATATGGGTAGATATTTCTTGATAATATTATAGATTTGGTAATATTTGCTAATATGCAAGGAGACAGTTATGGGAGACAAAGGGATAGAGGGCCCTGCCAGGAGTTTTACTGTTGTAAATAATCTCTCATGAAGGTGATCTACAAAGCAGCTAGGCTCATAGGCTTACATGCCAAAGGGTTTCAAGGGGATGATGGGTATATATGTGTGTATGTATATATATGTATATATATATATATATATATATATATATATATATATATATATATATATATATATATATATATATATATATATATATTATGTTATATGGGTAATTTGAATCTCACATATTAAGCATATTGAAGGTAGCCTTAAATCGTGTTTTAAATGTTTATAATGTAGCACACCATATCCCATAGCAACATTCCACAAGTTTCTTTTTGTATAAGTTGTAACATATGGTTCTAATATAAGAAGATCCTCTCTACAAATGATTATATGGGCATATTCTGTTATGTGCTATAACAACATTCTTATTTCCTGTGGGCCCCTTATGCAGATGTGAAGTTAACTATGTTTTTTTATATATTTCCTGTGACCTCATGTATGACGTACACTTCAGTATAAAGTCTTTATGTGCTCTTCAATAAATGGGAATCTTGTGAAAACACTCAGTTGCATGTGTGTGTGATTTCAGTGGTCACCCCAGGGCCCTGAAGAAAACGTGTGCTGCACCATTATCAGCCAGAGCAGAGCTAAGAAACAAAAGAATTAACCCTACAAACTGGTGTCAGAAGTCGGATGAAACAGGGAACTCTCGGAAGGTGAGTTGAACAAACAGTCCTTTTTATTCTGACCTTTTTTCTCTTACCACGAGACCCCTTAAGTTTAATTTTACATAGGAATAGTTGGGAAATATATATGTGAATCTTTGGTAGATTCTAACTATTGTCTAAAAAGAGTAATAGTAGATATCTTTGGTAGAAATCAGGAAAAATATATATATGAATCTTTGGTAGATTCTAATTAAATCTTTGGTAGATTTTAATTAATAATAATTAAGTCTTTGGTAGACTAAATAAAAAGGGGAATAATAGATTTGTTTGGTAGAAATCAGGTTATATTAAGTCTGGCTGAAGGGTTAAACCACACATTTTCTTGCTGCTTGCATTTGAAATATGCTGTATGGCTAACATTGCTTTAAAGTTATAAGATAAATACTGCATTGTTTATATGAATTCTTATGCTGCTTGCTTTTTAAATATGCTGTATGGCAAAATACTGTTTATTGTATAAAGTGTTAAGAATGTAAAATACTGCTTATTGTGTAAAGTATTAAGAATGTAAACTGTTGCTAATATGTATTGCTGTTTCTGAACACTACATTTTTTCTGGTGAAGGGTGACCTTTTGACCTAGAGATAATTAATGCCAGAAACTACTGAAAGGATCAGCATAGTGATATTTTTTTTCTCTCTCTTGTTGTAAACTTAAGCATTAAGCACAATAACTGGTAACGGAGTACAACCATTCTAGTTAATGTGGTTTTTGCAAAAATATTCAATAATTAATTGCTCTTAAAGGTAAAGGTATTGTATTTTTTATTTTTATTATTTTTTATTATTTATTTATTTATATATTTTTTTGTCTTGTATTATATTTTGTTGTAAAAGTTTTAAATGATAAGTTAGGAGTTGAGAATGGGCAAATCCCAGTCTAAACAATATCCATCACCTAGGAAGGAGAAACATGTAAAGATTATGTGGGAAGGGTGTCGCCTGATGGGTTTATGTATATTATTCCTTGGGTTCAGAATATGGCAGAATGGACAGAAGCTATGAGAAGCTCTGATCCATTCCCCAGAGAGGGGGATAATGATAAATTTCATATGAATATGGTAAAAGGGTTGTGTCTAGGTGATGAAGAGGCATTTCCAGGGTATAAAGGTGATCCAAGATGGAATATGGATTATATGAAAAAGGGTGGGGAAAATTGGCTGACTGTTGCTCCATACTGGCAATATATTGATATAGATGGGAATAAAAAGAAGGGTGAAAGTGAGAAGCAAAGACAGACAGTATATTCACCCCCCCCTGCCCCATATAATGCCCCTCACCTACCTTTGCCATCATATAACAGACTATATCCTAGCCTCACATCCCCTAGTGACATAGATCTAGAGACTATTGCTATTGCCTCTGCTCAGGTACCCCAGGAATGGACCTTGCCAGGACCTTCTGTAACTCCCCGATACCAGGTCACTAAACCCCCAATTATGCCCAAACCCCCGATTAAGGTTGAACCAGTAACACCTTCCTACCCCTCTACAATAACCCCACAATATAAAAGAGGGAATGAAGAAGTAGAGGAGGAGGAGGAGGCAGCTGTACCAGAAGCTAGTATGCCATTTCTTACTGTTGGAGACCAATTAATTATTAAACCTTTGTCCCCGGGTGAATTAAGGGAAATTACCAAGGGAGCCCCAACCCCCCGTCAACATCCATCAGCTTGTATTATGTATTTAAAAAGAATGTTACAAGGACAAAATATGACACAGACAGACATAAGAATTATCATTGATGCACTTCTAGACTATGACCCTGAATCAGGTTGGGAGTGGGGTAATGTAAAGAGTATTAGTAAATTGAGTCGTGATCCAAAAATTAACTATGCCCTAAACACAAGTGAAGGACTTGATGAAATGTGGACAGAATTAAGTATAGAAATGCAAATAATATGGAAGGATAAACAAAGTATGACAATTGCACTAGCGTGCAAACAGAATACAAAGGAAACAGTAGTAGAATTTGTTAAGCGCTTTTATAAATGCTGGAAGGAAGAGGCTGGAATGGAATCAGGAGATGCAATGGGCTCTCTGAAGGTCCAGACTTGCATTAGTAATATGCAACCTCAGCTTTCTTTGTTGGTGAAACAACTTGTCTCTGATTGGCCAGAGTTGACTCCAGCAGAATTCTTGAAAAGAATTCATGAAAAAGAAGGGGCAGGTTGTTTTGACATCAGGAAATTAGAGGGAAAAAATGCTGCTTTTTATCAAAAGCAGAGTTTACAACATTGTGATCCATTCCAGGCCAGGGAAAGGGATAATACAGGGAGTAATAGAATGTATGTGAGAGGTAGAGGGAGAGCTAGAGGAAGAGCTAGAGGGAATTATACTTCAAACAGAACACATTGTTTTAAATGTGGGGAACAGGGACATTGGAAAAATGAATGCCCAAAAACCCCTAATAATTCTGGCCCCCCTTACAAACCCCAACAGTATAACAGGCAGCCTTACATAGCCCCTGCACCCATGGAGGCACCCAAACACAACATACAATGGCCATAGGGGTACCTAGAAGGTAGCACTCCAATTTTTCCAGTGGTGTCAGCAAGTTATCATGAGCAACCATACTTAGTCCTAGAAGTGGAGGGAGAACCCCTACCATTTTTAGTAGACACAGGAGCAACATGCTCTGCCTTATGCTCAGATATGTATGATGGCCTTACTGGAAAATCTGAACCTTCTCTAGGGATTAATGGAGTGCTGACTCAGACTTGCATCACACGGCCACTTGAAGTTAGGGTACCCTGTACTGGCCAACAACTTTGCACCCATTTCGTATTATAACTGGGTGTCCCCTTAACCTTTTGGGTCGTGATCTTATGGGTCCCCTTGGATTGAAAGTAGCTGTCACTAGACAGGGTGGGTTAGACGTGAGTCTAGGGTCCACTAACCTGTGTTTTTATAATTACATATTGACAGATGTCCCATCCTCTGTATGGGCATCTTCAAAACTTGACGTTGGTTTAGTTCAGTGTACCCCATATAAAGCCAGATTCAAACCTAATACTACTCCAGTGTTTATTAAACAATATCCATTGTCTAGAGAGAAGAAAGAAGGGATAAGACCCATGATAGAGGAATTCCTTAAACAAGGAATCCTCCGTCCAGTAGTTTCTGCCTATAATACCCCCATAAATCCGATCCCAAAGAAAGACAATGAATATAGGTTAGTACAAGACCTAAGGGCAATTAATGAAGTAGTAAACCCAATTGCCCCAATAATCCCAGATGTTACAACCTTACTAACAGCCATTCCACATGACGCCTGTATATTTACAGTCATTGATTTAGCTAATGCATTCTTTTCAGTCCGATTGGACCCTGAGACACAGCTACTTATGGCTTTTTATTTTGATGGGCGTCAGCTTACCTGGACATGCCTCCCTCAAGGCTATATGGCCTCACCTGCGGTCTACTCGCTGGTGATCCAACGTACCTTGCGGTCATGGACACCCAGCCAAGGTTCCATCCTCCTTCAGTACGTTGATGACCTACTGTTGTGTAGTCCTAACCAGGAGGCAAATTCAGTAGATACAATATGTCTGTTAAAACACCTTGCTGCTGAAGGTCATAAAATAGCAAAACATAAGCTACAAGTAGGAGTGACAAAAGTGGATTACCTTGGTTTTGTGCTTTCCCAAGGCCACCGGTCCATTAGTCCCAAATGAATCCAAGCAATTCAACAGATCCCAATTACTAGAAAGGACATGCTCACCTTTCTAGGTATGATTAATTATTGCAGACAATGGATTCCTGAGTGCTCCCATCATGATTCCATTCTAAGGCAAGCCACAAAAGGGGATAGCCCTGAACATATACAATGGACCACAGACATGACTAAATCCTACATAGCTCTGAAGACTAGCATTATTAGTGCCCCTGCTTTAGGACTACCTGATTATTGTAAACCATTTCACTTGTATGCGAGGGAAAATTGTAAAACCATGGCTGCTGTCTGTGCCCAAGAGCATGGTGGAGGCAATATGCGTCCCTTAGCTTTCTTTCCCAAAGTAGTTCCAATACCAGTACAAGGGATGCCGGCGTGTCTCCGAGCATTGGAGGCTTGCACCATGGCTGTAGAGATGGTTGAAACAATCACATTAGGCCATCCAATAGTACTATACACTAGTCACCAAGTTTTACATCTTGTAAAAAATGTCACTACCCAACACATGACTTCTCAAAGACTTTCTGGTTATTAATGTATATTACTGAATAATACAAATCTGACTATTAAATATAGTAGTGTATCCTCAGGGCCAACTCAAATACTTAGTGCCTTACTTACAGGATCACCAGACTTTCCAACAGACCATGATTGTATAGAGGTAATACACCACATTACCACACCAAGACCTGACTTGATGGATAAACCTTTTGACCATGCTGATAATGTGTTTGTTGATGGTTCTTGTTCCCGACCTAGTGACGGTATTTATAAGACAGGCTATGACGTTGTGCAACTACCAGACATTGTTCTAGATGCAGGCCCCATTCCTTATCCTTCTGCACAAGCTGCAGAATTAATAGCACTCACAAAAGCATGTAAATTGTTTGAAAATAAATCTGTTAACATTTACACTGACTCTCGCTATGCTTTTGGGGTTGTGCATGATTTTGGTATGATATGGAAACAGCATGGTTTTGTTTCAGCAGATGGCAAGACCATCTCTCATACAGACCTGATTAATGACCTTTTAGAGGCCATACAACTCCCAAAGGACATAGCGATCATACATTGCCGTGCACATACATACAAGTCTGACCCTATTTCCTTGGGTAATGCGCTTGCAGATAAAATTGCTAAAGAGGCTGCTTATGTTTCTCATACACCCGGATCCACCATCCGTATGTATGCTGTTTTAGCTCCACCTTCATGTCCTACAGACCATATGCTTCTTGAACTCCAGGGACATGCCACTCCTAGTGACATATCTTTCTGGACTACTAATGGGTTAACTTTAGATGAGAATGGGTTGTTTTATAAAGAGGGGAAGGTGGGCATACCGGAAAGCAGTGCACCACTCTTTACAGCACAAGCCCATGGTGTTGGACACCTAGGTATAAAACCAACAACTAACTTGTTGAAGCAATCTTTCTACATTAGAGGTATAGGTGATCATTGCAAGGCATATATTAATAGATGTGTATATTGCTTACAGACCAATGCAACCATTCCCAATAAAGCCCAGCATGAACACTTACCCCCACCTATAGCCCCATTCACACATCTACAAATTGATTTTACACATATTCCAAAAACTGGCACTAAACAATTATATCTGCTTGTAATAGTTGACCAATTTTCTAAGTGGCCAGAAACTTTTGTTACCCAGAGGGAAGATGCAAAAACAGTCGCTGAAATAATTCCCAGATTTGGTTGTCCGCTTCAGATTAATTCTGATAACGGTCCAGAGTTCATTAGTAAAATCACACATGAGTAAGTAGAATGGTTACAG
Source organism: Bombina bombina (assembly GCF_027579735.1). Classification (NCBI taxonomy): domain Eukaryota; kingdom Metazoa; phylum Chordata; class Amphibia; order Anura; family Bombinatoridae; genus Bombina; species Bombina bombina. The sequence continues at coordinate 320,107,295 of NC_069499.1, read as the reverse complement.
ATTAATTGGAACTTTCACATTCCCTACCATCCTCAAAGCTCAGGGATTGTAGAAAGAATGAATCGCAATATCAAGGAAAAACTTTTAAAGGCAACAGCAGGTACATGGGTTAAATGGCAAAACTATTTATCTGTGATTTTAGCAGAAATCAGAATGACCCTAAATAGGACAACCAGGTTGTCTCCATTTGAGGTCCTAATGGGTAGACCATTCCGGACTCCATGGGTAAAAGGCCCACTTATCATTAAAAATGGTGATTTAGATTGTATTAAGGAACAATATGTAAAACAATTGATTGATAAATTAAATGGCATCTATGGTAATGTGTCTTCCCGTTTACCTCTTCCCTCACAGGAACCAACCCATCCTTTCAAGCCTGGAGATCTGGTCTGCATTCACCAGCTGAATAAAGCAAAGAAAGGAGGTTTCCCGTTCAGCAAGCCAGTCACTGTGATCGCTGTAACCAGGACTGCCGTACTGACTGCCGACAAGGACATCTGGATACACACTTCACGAGTGAAACTCTGTCCAAAGAGAGGAGAAGCGGGTGACAAGCTATCGGTCACCCCTCACAAAGGAGAAGTGGATGATAAGGTATCGATCACTCCTCACAAAGACCAGGATGACAATCTCAATCATGGATCCAAGACATTTCTGCAAGATCTTCCTTTTCCTAATGGGGATATTGATCTTTGTGTATATCCCAATAGTATTAATAATGGCATGTTATTACTCACCTGAAGATGCTGAACACTTTACACCTATTTGTTTACTATTATTAACATTGTTTATATGTTACATGTCTTGTACTTTATGAAAGAAAATATCAGGTATGAAACAAGATGCAGAAAAAGTTCAACTGCAAAATTTAATTAGAGGTAGACCCAGATAGTTAATATTGTAGGAACATTACACGTTATGTGATCACGATGTGATCAAAGAGGGGAATGATGGGTATATATGTGTGTATTATATATATATGTATATATATATATATATATTTATTATATTTATTATGTTATATGGGTAATTTGAATCTCACATATTAAGCATATTGAGGGTAGCCTTAAATCTTGTTTCAAATTTTTATAATGTAGCACACAGTATCCCATAGCAACATTCCACAAGTTTCTTTTTGTATAAGTTGTAACATATGGTTCTAATATAAGATCCTCTCTACAAATGGTTATATGAGCATATTCTGTTATGTGCTATAACAACATTCTTATTTCCTGTGGGCCCCTTGTGCAGATGTGAAGTTAACTACGTTTTTTATATATTTCCTGTGACCTCATGTATGACGTATACTTCAGTATAAAGTCTTTGTGTGCTCTTCAATAAATGGGAATCTTGTGAAAACACTCAGTTGCATGTGTGTGTGATTTCAGTGGTCACCCCAGGGCCCTGAAGAAAACGTGTGCTGCACCCTTATCAGCCAGAGCAGAGCTAAGAAACAAAAGAAGTAACCCTACAGGGGATAGCTAAAGAAGGAGAGGAACTAAGATAGGAACATGTTAGAGTATATTATATGCATCCCTGAACAGAAGAGTCTTTAAGGAGTGCTTGAAAATTTGAAATATAGGGGAGAGTTGTGTAGAGTGAGGCAGAGAGTTCCACAAATTAGGTGCCAGTCTGGAGAAGTCTTGTAGGTGGGAATGTGAGCAGGTAACAAGAGAGGGGGAGAAAAGGAGGTCATTAGCAGAGCAAAGGTGACGGGAGGGCGAGTATCTGGAGACTAGTTCAGAGATATAGGTTGTAGCTGTGTTATTGAGAGCTTTAAAAGTTAGTCAGGATTTTATGTTTTTTTCTGGAGGTTAGAGGAAGCCAGTGAAGGGACTGAAGGGACAGAGGTGCAGCAGATGAGGAGTGACGTGTAAGAAAGATTAGCCTGGCAGAGACATTTATTATGATTGTAAGGGAGATAGATGGCAGCTAGGGAGGCCGGAGAGGATGGAGTTGCAATAGTCAAGGCGGGAAATGAGAGAGTGGATTAAGTGGTGAATTTTGGAGATGTTTATAAGGTGGAGGTGGCAAGAATTTTCTATAGACTGGATGTGGGTAGTGAAAAAGAGATCTGAGTCAAGTGTGAAAGTTAGGGGGGTAGGGATTTTGGAAGAAGGTGTGAAAATAAGGAGCTCAGTTGTGGAGAGATTTAGCTTAAGTTAGTGACATGAGTTAGTAAGGAAGGCGATAGGTCTGGTGCAGAGATGTAGTTTTGGGTATCATCAGCATACAAATGGTATTGAATACCAATGGTATATTTTTTTCTAACACCCGAGATCTCCTATCTTTGAGCCCTTTGTGTGAAATATATTTTAATTTTTTTTTTTATTAGACAGTGTTAATATGAGTGTAACTGTACTTTGCAATGTATCTTTGAAATGTTTCATGAAACGTTTTTGTTGCGCTAAACTGTTAATTACATCTCTTCGAGTGTGGAAAGGATTGTTGCGGTTTTTCAAGACTTGTTATTTCTGCACAATGAAAATTGCTTGCAAAAAGACCATATCGACTGTGAAAAAGACATGAGCGACTGGTAATCTTGCCCTCAGTTTCCTATGTTGTATTGACATAGAGGTCACTTCTTTGTGCTATATAATACTAAAAACTCTATTCAAGATTAGCATGTCGATTGCATAAACATATTTGTGTGTGCGCAATATGAATACGTTTTGAACATTGTTCAGGTGCTCTATCTCTATAAACGTGTTGTAATTTATTTTTGTAGGTGTTCATGAAGCTATTCCCGCATTTTATTATAGATAAAGATATATGGGACACTGGCTGCTTTGTTGGTGATCTGTTGACTTTTCCATCCATATGTTCAATATTACTGCATGTAGGTTCTCAGATATTATGTGTATGGGCATAAGGAATTGGATCCTAGTAAGTAGTGGCTGGAAATTGCTTACATGGAATGCAGGGATATAGTAAAAGGAGAGTGACTGACTGACTGTCATGGGAATATAGTCTGTTAATTTGGGATTAGGGTGGTTTTACAGATACAGCAGCATAAATAGAGAAAACCAGAATGGGACCCTAGGGACTGAATGGTAACTGGCTGAGAAGCAGGATTCTGACTGCTTTATTGGTGGATCACAAGCATGACAATAGAAAATACTGTACATTTAAAGTAGAGGTACAGCAATTAAAAAAAAATACAAAAAAAAAACTTATACATTTGAAACCTTTAGATGCTACAAAGAAACAAAACATACTCTTTTTTTCCATGTCTAATGTTAGTTAACAATATTTTGGCCTTTTTCTTTATATATATATTGCTACAATTTATTTAGTAAATCTACTATTTTGAACATTTTAAATTGTCGTAGTTTAAAAATTGCAACCTTTTTATACTATGCATACAAAGAGAGAAGCGCTCTACCAGGAACGAACAACAGCTCAGTGGCTTGTTCTATGGCGATTTACCACCCGGAAGCAGCCTCTTTTAGACCAGTGTGCTTTTCACAGAAGAAAACTTTCCTGAAGTATATCAGTCTGATCCTGCCAATTAAGGTCAGTCCAGCCCCGAAATACCAGGCAATTCTCCTCTGAACAAGGAACATGACAACCCCAGACGATCGTTTCGGCCTCCTATGGGCCTCGTCAGTGAGGTGCAGCCACATTCCTCTAAGCACACTGGGCAAGGAGTCCACGTCTGGTTTCCCCCATCACCCATAGGGAGACTTCCCCAGGGTCATAATAATTTGCATACAAAGAGAGAAGCGCTCTACCAGGAACGAACAACAGCTCAGTGGCTTGTTCTATGGCGATTTACCACCCGGAAGCAGCCTCTTTTAGGCCGAAACGATCGTCTGGGGTTGTCATGTTCCTTGTTCAGAGGAGAATTGCCTGGTATTTCGGGGCTGGACTGACCTTACTTGGCGGGATCAGACTGATATACTTCAGGAAAGTTTTCTTCTGTGAAAAGCACACTGGTCTAAAAGAGGCTGCCTCCGGGTGGTAAATCGCCATAGAACAAGCCACTGAGCTGTTGTTCGTTCCTGGTAGAGCGCTTCTCTCTTTGTATGCAAACCTTTTTATACTAACCACATAAAGGGCTAGATTATGAGAGGAGCTCTATCATTAGCGCGAGGAGCGTAAACATGATTGCGAGATTGCAGTGTTCTTTACACTCAATTCCATATTACCAGTGGTGCTCTGTTCAAATTACTGCAAATTTGTTTGCTCAATCTCGAGGTAATGTACACTCACCATATTTTCTATGGGTAGCATTTAGCAGTAATGTGCACTTGTATTACATATTAAAAGTAATCTTTCATTCTATTGGCTGGTTTAAATTTGAATATGAAATCAGTCAATAGGTATGTCAAGGTATCCCTATATAAAAGGGGTACTTTGCATTCAAAATTCAGTGTGCAACCAGTGACCGCATTAAGAGGACCTCCTTGTTGAAGATCTGAAGATGGAGGAAGACCACTGCCGCCACTGCTCCCAGGATGAAGACAAAAAGATGGACCGCCGCCATCCCGGCAGCAGTGGCGGCAGTGGTCTTCCTCCGTCTTCAGATCTTCAACAGAGAGGTCCTCTTCATGCGGTAACCGGTTGCTGCTTTAAATTTGAACATGAAATCAGTCAATAGGTATGTCAGGGTATCCCTATATAAAAAGGGTACTTTGCATTCAAAATTCAGTGTGCAACCAGTGACCGCATGAAGAGGACCTCTCTGTTGAAGATCTGAAGACGGAGGAAGACCACCACCGCCACTGCTGCCGGGATGAAGACAAAAAGAGGGAGCACCGCCAGGATGAAGAAGGACCACCGCCGGGATGAAGATGAAGCGCCACCTTCCCAATTCATCTTTGGTGAGTACCATTTTGGGTTTTAGTGTTAAGTTTGTTTGTTTTTTTGTTTTATTAAGATTAGCGTTTTTTTTTTTTTTTTGGGCAACAAAGGAGCTAAATGCACAGCCAAATGCCCATTTCAAGGCACGTTTTAGAGTAGGTTTTTTTTTAGTTAGTTTTTCTGTTTTTATTTTTCGGGAGGTGGGGGCTTAATTTTAGAAAGTGTGAGTTTTTTTCTCTCAAAAATAACTCGGCTAGATTACGAGTTTTGCGGTAATCTTAAAAAGTAGCGTTAACAGGCCCTAACGCTGCTTTTTAACTCCCGCTGGTATTACGAGTCTTGCAGGTTTAGGGGCACTGCAAACTTCTTTGGCCTTAACGCAAATCAACTTACGTAAATTTCACAAAGTCTTTTTTCAATGGGACTTGCATAGCACCGGTATTACGACTTTTTCCTGGGAGGCCAAAAAGTGAGCGGTACACCCTCTACCTCCAAGGTTCCTAATGCATTCTAAAGTCAGTAGTTATGAGTTTTACACTACAAATCTGTAGCATAAAACTCATAACTAAAGTGCTAAAAAGTACACTAACACCCATAAACTACCTATTAACCCCTAAACTGAGGCCCTCTCGCATCGCAAACATTATAATACAATTTTTAACCCCTAATCTGCTGCTCCAACATTGCCACCACCAGGACAGCCTGATGAAACAGCACTGTGGCCGAGAAACGCGTTGCTGTTTGTTTTTATCAACAATAAACCAAGATTTTACTTTCACCTTACGTGCTTCTGTTATATTGAATACCTGTCCACTGACCTCTAACAAGGTTTTCGTTGGCACACTCCTATGGTGATACTGAATGCTGCTAGTTCCAGCTGAGTTCAAGGGGATCCTACAGACCGATACTGCCTTCAGCGTATTGGAGCATTGACTGTGATGTCAACTGCCTAGGGGTGTCTGTCGGGTGACTCTTAATGGTTCCGACTTGCGGTGTAAGGCACGCTGAAAGTGCCGCCACTATTGTGAGTATTCACTCATGGGGGGACTTTTATCTGTACATATTCCCTCTCACCAAAAAGATACTGTTTTATGGGTCTGGCGCCTCTCTCTCTATCTTTTTGTACATCTAGGATTCCATTGGGAGTTCATTTGGGGAGCGCAGCCTCTGCACCAAGCCCACTGGAACGGAACTATTATACAGCAGCGCACCTCTTGAGGATTGCTGGACTATCCTTTATTTAAATACAAATTACTATCATTCCCTAAATTATTCCTATTTTAAACTAAATACTTACCTATAAAATAAACCCTAAGCTAGCTACAATGTAACTAATAGTTGCATTGTATATAGCTTAGGGTTTATTTTTATTTTACAGGCAAGTTTGTATTTATTTTAACTAGGTAGAATAGTTACTAAATAGTTATTAACTATTTAATAAATACCTAGTTAAAATAAATACAAATTTACCTGTAAAATAAAACCTAACCTAAGTTACAACACCTAACACTACACTACAATTAAATAACTTCCCTACATTAAATACAATTAACTAAATTCAATAAATTAGCTAAATTACCAAAAAAACAAACACTAAAATTACAGAAAATAAAAAAACAAATTACAAGATATTTAAGCTAATTACACCTAATCTAAGAGCCCTATAAAAAAAAGCCCCCCAAAATAATAAAAAAAAACCTAGCCTAAACTAAACGATCAATAGCCCTTAAAAGGGCCTTTTGCGGGCATTGTCCCAAATAAATCAGCTCTTTTACCTGTAAATAAAAAATACAAATACCCCCCAACAGTAAAACCCACCACCCACACAACCAACCCCCCAAATAAAAGCCTAACTAAAAAACCTAAGCTCCCCATTGCCCTGTATTGGATGGGCATTGCCCTTAAAAGGGCATTTAGCTCTATTGCTGCCCAAAGCCCAAACATTAAAATAAAACCCACCCAATACACCCTTAAAAAAATCCTAACACTAACCCCTTAAGATTCACTTACCGGGAGAAGTCCTCATCCAGGCGGCAAGATGTCCTCAACGAAGCCGGCAGAAGTGGTCCTCCAGATGGGCAGAAGTGGTGCTCCAGACTGGCAGAAGTCTTCATCCAAACAGCATCTTCTATCTTCATCCATCCGGTGCGGCTCCATCTTCAAGACATCCGGCGCGGAGCATCCTCTTCAATCGACGGCTTCTTCGGAATGAATGTTTCTTTAAGTGACGTCATCCAAGATGGCATCCCTTAGATTTGGATTGGCTGATAGAATTCTATCAGCCAATCGGAATTAAGGTAGAAAAATCCTATTGGCTGATTTTTTTAGTTAGGCTTTTATTTGGGGGGTTGGTTGTGTGGGTGGTGGGTTTTACTATTAGGGGGTATTTGTATTTTTTATTTACAGGTAAAAGAGTTGATTTCTTTGGGGCAATGCCACGCAAAAGGCCCTTTTAAGGGGTAATGATAGTTTGGTTTAGGCTAGGGGTTTTTATTATTTTGGGGGAGGGCTATTTTATTTTCATAGGGCTCTTAGATTAGATGTAATTAGTTTAAATATCTTGTAATTTGTTTTTTATTTTCTGTAATTTAGTGTTTGTTTGTTTTTGTAATTTAGCTAATTGTTTTTAATTTATTTAATTGTATTTAATTTAGGTAAGTTATATAATTTTAGTGTAGTGTTAGGTGTTAGTGTAACTTAGGTTAGGTTTTATTTTACAGGTAAATTTGTATTTATTTTAGCTAGGTAGTTAGTAAATAGTTAATAACTATTTAGTAACTATTCTACCTAGTTAAAATAAATACAAACTTGTCTGTAAAATAAAAATAAACCCTAAGCTAGCTATAATGTAACTATTAGTTATATTGTAGCTGTTATATTGTAGCTAGCTTAGGGTTTATTTTATAGGTAAGTATTTAGTTTTAAATAGGAAGAATTTAGTTAATGATAGGAATTTTATTTAGATTTATTTAAATTATATTTAAGCTAGGGGGTGTTAGGATTAGGGTGAGACTTAGGTTTAGGGGTTAATACATTTAGAATAGGGGTGGTAATGTTGGGGGCGGCAGATTAGGGGTTAATAAATGTAGGTAGGTTGCGGCAATGTTAGGGGCAGCAGATTAGGGGTTAATAAATATAATGTAGGTGTCGGCAATGTCAGGTGCGGCACATTAGGGGGTAATAAGTGTAAGCTTAGGGTTGTTTAGACTTGGGGTTCATGTTAGGGTGTTAGGTGTAAACATATAGGGACCTATCTATCAAGCTCCAAATGGAGCTTGATGCCTCGTGTTTCTGGCGAGCCTGCAGGCTCACCAGAAAGAAGGGGCATCAAGCTCCGACCGCTGCTCCATAACCCTTTCTGCCTGCTCTGAGCAGGCGGACAGGAATCACAACAATTGAACCCGATCGAATACAATCAGGTTGATTGACACCTCCCTGCTGGCAGCCCATTGGCCACGAGTCTGCAGGGGGCCGCGTTGCACCAGCAGCTCTTGTGAGCTGCTGGTGCAATGTTAAACTCGGAGAGTGTATTGCTTTCCGCATTTAGCAAGGTCTTGCGGACCTGATCCGCTCTGTCGGATCAGGTCCGCAAGACCTTTGATAAATAGGTGTCAAAATGTGTTTCCCCATAGGAATCAATGGGGCTGCGTTACTAAGTATTACACTGCTTTTTGGCAGGTGTTAGACTTTTTCTCAGCCGGCTCTCCCCATTGATGTCTATGGGGAAATAGTTTACGAGCACGTATAACCAGCTCACCGCTCACTTAAGCAGCGCTGGTATTGGAGTGTGGTATGGAGCTCAATTTTGCTCTACGCTCACTTCTTACCTTTTAACGCCGGGTTTGTAAAAACCCATAATATCAGCGCTGCAGGTAAGTGAGCTGTGAGAAAAAACTGCACGTTAGCACCACACCCCTCATAACGCAAGACTCGTAATCTAGCTGACTGGTTCCCTTTAGGGTAATGCCTAAATGTTTAGAATATGCACATTTGTTATTTTTTGTAATAGTAGTTTTTTTTGTAATGTTTTTTTTAAGTAATGTTAGGTTTTTGGGTTTGTTTAAATAATGTTAAGGATTTATTTATTTGGGTAATGGTAGTTCTTTTTTAAAAAAAAAAACAAACAGTAATGGTAGTTTAAAAACAACAGTAATGGTAGTTTTTTTTTAAGTAAGGTTAATTTTTTTAACTTTCTCAGGTATTTTTTTATTTTTTTAAAGGTGGTTAGTTTTTTTGTAAAAGGTAGGGTTAGTCTATTTTGGGTTAACTTAGGGAGTGTTACGTTAGGGGGTTTAGATTTTAGTGGGTTACTTTGCATTGGGCTCTGGCAGTTTAGAGGTAAATAGTGTAGTGTGTTATTTTGGGTTTTGGGGATGGCAGTTTAAGGGTTAATTGTCTAGTGGGGTCTTTGCAGTGGGCTATGTGGCCGTTTAGGGGTTATTAGAGTTTAGGGTGCATGGCGATTCAGGTTAGTGTGTGAGTAGGGTGTTAGGTTTTTTTTTTAGTCTTTTTCTCTCCATTGACTTCTAAGGAATAATATGTTATCACATATGCAATATTGTAATTTTGGCTTTTTGCGCACTTCGGGATAGCGATGGAGCAATAACTTTTTACTTTCAACTCTTAATACCAGCGCAACCTGACACTCGCAAACAGTTTACTGCTAGCACAGTTAGCGTTATAGCAAAATTGCTAAATAGTGCTCCACTCGTAATCTAGCCCAAAAGATATAACAAGAATGTGTGAAACTAAACTGTAGGAAATATATACAACAAGCTCCATTTCTTTTCTGAAAATGTGGATTTAAAAATAATAACTTATGATACGCACTGCTTAAAACGCCATTCCTGCTCATATCTGGTAAGCAATACATTACCAATGTCATTAAACACTTTTTATGCATACATACCACTTTTTAGTGCACCCAAACATGTCTTTCTGAAAGACATTTAGACCAAGGCTATAATCACTGATCGGATGGAAATTGCTCCACTAAATTGCACTTCTCCAGAGGAAAGGGTGACATTTAAGAAGGAAAAGTTCAAAAGTTGATATAGACAGAAATGATGACAATAAGATCACATTATCCAAACATACACATAAAAGGCAGACTGAATGGGAAACATTACTTATCTTGCATTTCTTATCACATTCATTTGATTTTATGACTTTCTGCCACTTTAGAGCTTGATGTATCTGAAGGGATGCACTGTTCTGTTTCGTCCTCATAGTGTTAAAGCCATCAAAAGATCAAGTTGCCTTGATTTACGGCTCTTTTCTAGCCTGTGTCTGAAGGACAGAGATAGGGTGTAATGACATGGAATACAGACAGGAAGACATTAGAGGTGATAAAAGGAATGAAATAAGATTCTTCCCATTTATCAAATAAAAATGCATTACAGTATACAGTTCCAACTTGCTTACTGATATCGGCGGTATGCAACATGACTCCCCAGTGTTTTGGTTAGTTATCTCTATACAAAATCCCATAATTGCATTTCGCAAATGTAGATTTGTAAGTCATGCTGATGAAATCTGGCTGCTAGGAAAGAGCTACCACAATGAGATGCTAACAAATTAGAGATTTGTCAAGGGACATATCATAATGCATTTTATTGAGGTTAGGGGAAAAAAAACGTTACTTTAGAAAAGAGTTTTGGCATTATGTCACACATCATATTGAACAAAAAGGAAGACACGGACATTTTTTTTTTTGCAAAGGGATTTTTTAGTTCTATGATGTTTATCAGCATATATCTACCCATTTGATCCATATAAATGTTTCCTTGTATACCATCAATGTTTATAGCAAATATTTAAATCATAATCATATATCAAAATTGTGAAAAGAAACAGTAATATCATTAAAGAACCAGTCAACAATGTAGATTTGATTAATCAACAAATGCAAGATAACAAGACAATGCAATAGCACTTAGCCTGAACTTCAAATAAGTAGTAGATTTTTTTTTCTGACAATTTTAAAAGTTGTCTTTTTCCACTCCACCTGTACCATGTGACAGCCACCAGCCAATCACAAATGCATACACACTTATTCTTGCACATGCTCAGTAGGAGCTGGTGACTCAAAAAGTTTAAATATAAAAAGACTGTGCACATTTTGTTAATGGAAGTAAATTAGAAAGTTGTTTAAAATTGCATGCTCTATCTGAATAATGAAAGTTTGATTTTGATTGAGTGTCCCTTTAAATTAATTCAGCAAACAAGCACTTCAGTGCTAACTAACCTACTTGACCCTAATTTTTTTAAGTATTTAATTTACATGAAAATGCTACAGAACAAAATAATTCTGACAGGCTGTGATTGTATGATTTTGTGACAGAAATTAGAAACACAACCTTACCCAACCTGTTATAAACTAATGGCAAACTAATAGACAATAGACACTAGGCTATATAAAATAATACCTAGTAATTGTTTTACGTCAGGACGAAATGTAGCGGAGTATACTTGACAACAGACACGTGACTATGTAATGTTGGAGTGTTTGATTACTGAATATTTTATTTGCAAAATTTTAAATAAAAAAAAAATCTAAATAAAATATAGCATACTCAAAAACAACATAACAACTATACAACTTCATAATGAGATTTGTGAAAAAGGAGGAAATTATAAAGGAGGTGTGTAGAGTCATAACAAGCACTGCGGAATCTGTTGGCGCTCTACAAATAACCAATAATAATAATAATAATAACATTTATGTCAATGTTAGATATTAGTTATGCTGCAAATTAGTTACAGCAGATCAGTAAAAGCATTTGAGCCACAAAGGAAGAATGAGAACTTAAGAAAGAAAATGCAATTTTAAACATCTTTCTAATTTGTTTTATTCTCTTTGCTGAAAAGCATATCTAGATATTCTCAGTAGCTGCTGATTGGTTGCTGCACATAGAAGCCTCGTGTGATTGGCTCACCATGTGCATTGCTTTTTCTTCAACTAAGGATATCTAAAAAATGAAGCAAAATAAATAATAGAAGTAAATTGTAATGTTGTTTAAATTTGTATTCTCTATCTGAATCATGAAAGAAAGATTTTGGGTTTAGTGGCCCTTTAAGATAAATACAGTAAAAAACAGAGATTATACAACTATGATATGGATTTTAAATCAACACTGATACCATCTTGCATGATCACAGTATTTCTCAATGTGCATATTTAGGCCAATTTTATATTGTTGGTTTTAATAATTTTGGCTGGCAGAAAGACACTAAAATGGCTGAGGAAAAAGTTAATATCTTATTGCAGGGAAAAAAAATCTTTGTACATTTTTATTTTGCTTCTACTTGATTGATAGGAACTAATTCATTTAAAAACTAAAACACACAATTGTAATCATTGAACCAACCTAACAATAAAAAAGACAATGAGATTTTATTGAATAACATGACACCCCCAAAAAAGTTTCAAGTAGGACGATTAGTCAGGCAAGGAGATAGATATCAATTTGCATTATCACAGCTGGTAGACATTATAATAACACAAATAGATGTCACTTTTCCTTCACCACTACAGTTCTCTTCTTATACTCAATGCTGTAACCTCACTATATGAAATATTAAACAGAATTGACATCTCACCAACTCTACAATCCTTTCCTTTTTCATTATATACCATCCATTTTTGGAGCAATGAGGTCAGTTCCCTGCTTTATTATCCTGTTTATCTTTTTTGGCTTCAGATCTGATAAAACCTTTTCTGCACTTTAAAAAAAATAAAAAATTGGGACTGCCCTTGCTAACGACAGCGATAGCCATTTTTGATGTAACATATTACAAAAGATGCAGATTATGTCATCAGTTTTAATTTAGTGTAAAATTAAAAAAAAGGATAGTTACAATATATAGATACTTACAAAATTCATACAGATAAAAATAACAATCTATATGTGCCACACAGTTAAAAACATTTTAAGGGTACCAAAAATACAAAACTTTATCCCAACGCAACACACATATCAAATACATTAATCCCATGAACCAAATAATAAAATTAATTAATCATTGATTGGAACTATGTGGTTTTGGCATTTGGACAAAGTGGTATTGATTCTGGGATGTAGAAAGAGAGAAGAATGCAAGCAGAAGAGAAAATGCTGGACCAGCAGAATGAGGATGAATGGCCTGGTCAGTTGGTGATAGAACCTGATCAAGAAATAGTGCATGGAAGTGAAGCTGGCCATGAGAGAATGGCATGGTCAGTTTGTGAGATAGTCTTGCCTGCCTTAAATGCAGAAGATAATTGGATCCCCCAGGCAGCAAATCATCCAGATTCAATTAGGAAGATTGACAAGCCCTGTTCAAGTGCAATTGATAGTGCTATAGCAGGGGGCTCAGCTGCACAAGCAATTGCTTGTGCAATATTAAATGTGGGCATCAGATGCTGCCCACTCACTGCAATACCAAACTGACAAGGTTTTGTTTGTATCAACTATAACATCATGCTAAATTGCCCTTTTGCAAAGTGTGGTCTTGATCTGGGAATGGTGCTTGGATGCACTGGCTGTTTCACCAGTAAATTGCTGTTAACAAAAGTTGCTGATCCCACTGTTGATGGAGTTGCATATTATCAATTAACTTAACCTCTGATTTAACAACTGAATTTGCTTGAGCAACAGTGGGATTTATACTATAATTTTGTAACAGTACTCCCCATAGTCAGGGATGGTATAATATGCAGTGTTAGCAGCCAATAGAACATAAAGGTTGTGTATTTGCCTGTGCACATGTAGGATGTTCTTTAGTTTGAGGGTTTGTACGGGACATGTGTGTATTGCACCAATGGGGTGGATGGCATATCTTCATCAATCCTAAACTTATCAAAAACTTTGTGTGCTTTAGAGGCTGTTCATGTTAAGGAAATGTCAGATTGGGGATGTGTCATTTTCATAGATTTGTTCAGCTTGAAAATATAGAAAGAGGAAAGACATGTAAGTATCAAGTGTTGTCATGTGCTTTTCACATAATCTCATCCCATTCATTAAACTTTACATTAAAAGCAGGTTCTCCTCCAGTTTTTTAGACTGCTTTTAATTTCAAGTCCATTTTTTCTTGACGGCATTTTGGGATGCATTGGCATTTTATCTTCCTGCTAGAGATTCCCATTACTCCAGTTAATTGATACACAGCATCTGGTTCTCCTCTGTGATGTGTCAACAGAACATTACCAATAAACAAATAGCAATACAATAGTATCAAAACAAGTCTTATAATTCATATATCAAAAAAGTTATATATTGCTCAGGAGTCTGTCTTATAAGAGTAAAAAAATATGAAAATGCTAGTAGAGAAATAATGATAGTGCAAGATGTGCTATCAATTTAGCAGGTCCGCTCTATGAATAGTGTATATAAATCAATGGTAAAAATTAATTACCAGAGAATGTTTACCAGAGAATGCAGCCAACAACATTTCTTTAGTGTGCCCTATCCTTTCAATGCATAGTACGACGTGTTAATCATCTCTCATGTTAAAAGTTGGGAATTTGTGTTTCTCATGATCTTCAAACAAGATATCACCAATATAAAAGTTTTCTTTCATGTAATTGGCAAGAGTCCATGAGCTAGTGACGTATGGGATATACAATCCTACCAGGAGGGGGGCAAAGTTTCCCAAACCTCAAAATGCCTATAAATACACATCCCACTACACCCACAACTCAGTTTTAAAAATTATGGAGATGGTGAAGTAAGTTTGTGCTTGTTTTTTATGATTTCTTCTATAATAAGTGCTTCTAAGCATTCTGAAGCCCAATTCCTCCCAGAGTACAGTGTTTGTCAGAGTGATGTGAAGAGAGTATTGCCTATTGTTTTTATGGTTTCTCTGGGAAATCTTTTCAAGGGTTCTCTGTTATTGGTCGTAGGGATTCATCTCTTACCTCCCTTTTCAGATTGACAATATACTCTTATATACCATTACCTCTGCTGATAGTTTTCAGTACTAGTTTGGCTATCTGCTATATGTGGATGGGGGTCTTTCGGTAAGTATGTATTATTATTTAAGACACTCTCAGTTATGGTTTGGCGCTTTATGTATTAATATAAAGTTTTAAATATATGTTTTTTTACTTATATTTGCCAAGAGTCAGGTCTATGTATATGTCCATTTGCAGTCTAAACAGTTTCAGTATAGAAATAATGTTTGTGAAGTTTATTTAAACTTTTTTTCTAACCTGGAGTTCAGTCTTTTTCTAATTTGACTTGTTTCTCAATTATTTTCGTGGGCTAATCTAGGCTCACAAGGACGCAAAATGCTGTTATTTAGTGCAACATTCTTGGTGCAAAAAAATTTTGCCGCAAAGTTGTGCCTTTGGTGGCGCAAATTTCATAATTTCCTGTGTCTTTGTTGACGCTAGTTGTTTTGGCATGAAATTGCATTTGTTATGACGTGAGTTACATCATTTCCTGGTGTTAGTTTGGTGCCAAAATGTTTTAACTTCCTTTTGCGTAATGCGTCATTCCTGGCACCAAAATTTTTGTTATTTTACCCCTCTATTGCTCGCTGTTTTAATAAATTTTGAAAACTATTATGCCTGCTTTTTTATTTTATTTTTTAAAAAAAACTACTATCTTTATTTTTCTATCTACTGAAACTGTTATATTGTGGAAATTGAATGTTTTGCATAATGTTATTTTTCTTTTTCTGCTACATTTTGCGAGATGTCTCATTCTGATCATGACCGATGTTACTGTAGAAACTATGATGCCCTGAAACACAATTCTACAAAGCTAAGTGTGTTCTTTTCATTATTAAGCTGTTATTTTCTTCAGCTCAATTTTGTGGCATTTATTTATCTTATGCTTAAAATGTTTCTATATGTACAATGACATTTACTGTTTTTACTTACTCAGTGCATGTACTTGATTTCATCTGCAAACATCACATGTTATTGCTTTTATCATAAAGATTTTGACTGCTATTATGCCTTCAAGTAAACGTACGAGGTCTTTTCAAAATTGTTAAGATTTAATTAATTTTGTTCTGACCGACAGCATACGTAAGTTTATTCTACTGATGAAGGTTTTCTTTGGCTCAAAGGATCCTATATTAGAGACAGTTTTATTAAAAAGTCTCCTTATCCCACCTAGTTACCCTCCTTAACATATATGCACCGAATAGTAAACAAGTCAACTTCCTTAGAACTTTACTTAAGTCTATAGCATCTATACAGCAGGGAGACCTCATATTAGGAGGGGACTTCAATCTCATATGGGATATACAATTAGACAGATTAGGACCTCCACTCTCTAGAAATGATAGAGCAACCCACTCCCTATCTTCAGCCCTCCAATCACTAATAGCACTACATGACTTATATGACGTTTGGCGTGCTTTTCACCCACAAGATAAGGAATTCACTTTCTACTCTTTTCCACATAGATCACATACGCGCATAGACTACTTTTTTGTATGTGCCAAGTTCCTTGACGATGTCTATTCTACTACTATCTCCCCAATTTCGTGGTCAGATCATGACTCACTCCACATGCAAATAGGCCCATACACTCGCCCACCTCCTCTCACTTGGCGCCTACAGGACTGGACTCTTACAGACCCACATCTTAAGACTTCCCTACAGAACATAATCACAGATTATATCTCCCTTAATGACAATGATCAGACCTCAGCACAAAACCAGTGGGCCGCCCTGAAGGCAGTGGTGAGAGGCCACCTCATCCAATTCGAATGGGAGGCTCGGGCAAAAGGCAAGTCCTCCTTATCCTCTCTGAACATCCAGCTTCGCCAACTTAGAGCAGACCTATCTCACACATACTCCCCCTCTCTCAATGACAAAATCTCAGACACTATGAAACAAATCCAAACTCTTGAACTCAAGAAAACCCAATCCATGTTAGAGAAGTATAAAAGGATCTATTACCATTTTGCTAACAAAGCCTCCACGCTTCTAGCCAACAAACTTAAAAATCGCACAGCCCAAGCCAGAATCATGTCCATACGCACTCCCCTAGGGACACAGGTTACTGCCCCTCGTGAAATTGGCAACACCTTCAGGCAATATTACTCTGACCTTTACAATATAGACTCCAACCTGGAATCTCCGGCCTCTTCAGTCCAACATATCTCTGAGTTCCTTAGATCCCTTGCCCTCCCCTCATTATCTCCCGAGGATTCCTCCCCTCTGACATCCCCGTTCACCACACAAGAAATCTCAAACATTATACGCAACCTAAAATTAGGGAAAGCCCCTGGCCCAGACGGATTCACAGCAAGGTTTTACAAGACCTTCTTACCTCAGATCCTCCCTATCCTCGGTAAGTTCTTCCAAGACGTACTATCAGGTACCCCTCTAGCAGCTGAATTTCTAGAAGCTACAATAGTTACCATTTTAAAACCTGGTAAACCCCCTGATCTATGCAGCAGCTATCGACCAATCTCATTGATTAACACCGACACCAAAATATATGCCAAACTCCTTGCCAATAGGGTTGCAAAAGTTATTCCCTCCCTTATAGCGAACGATCAAGTTGGTTTTATCCCGAATAGAGAAGGAGTTGATGCAACTAGACGAATCCTGGATATTCTACATCTTGCGGACTGCCGACAAATCCCCTTCCTGGCCCTGTCACTAGACGCAGAAAAAGCGTTCAACAGGGTCAGGTGGGAGTTCCTATGGGAGGCTATGACCATCTTTGGTTTTCCTACCTCCTTTGTAGGTGCGGTTCAAACTCTCTATAACCGCCCCACGGCTACTGTTCGCGGGGTGGGGTTCCAATCTCCCAAATTCACGATTGCAAATGGTACCCGACAGGGCTGTCCCCTATCCCCACTGTTGTTTGCCCTCACTATAGAGCCCTTAGCTCAATCTATCAGATCAGACCCTCAGACATTAGGATTAACAATAGGTCCACATACCCATAAAATTTCCCTCTATGCAGATGACATCACTCTCTTCCTCACTTCTCCTGACACCTCTCTCCCTGCAGTCTTTACTCTCCTCGAGAAATTCGGCTCACTATGCTTCTATAAATTGAATGTAACTAAAACTGAGGCCCTTCCCATAAACATCCCTCCGCAAACCCTCTCTATACTACAGTCCACCTATCACTTCCAATGGAAATCTTCTTCGCTTAAGATCCTAGGAGTCCACCTCAGCCCAGATCCCCTGACCACGATATCACAGAATTATACCGATAGACTTCCGGAATTTAGGAAGTTGCTAGATTCATGGGAGTTTAGGGAGATCTCTTGGACAGGCCACATTGCCGCGATAAAGATGTCCTTCCTCCCCAAGGTCACATATCTTTTTAGATCTATTCCTTACAACATCCCGAGACCACTCCTTAATAGATTTCAAAGTCTAATCACTTCGTATGTCTGGAGAGACCGTCGACCTAGGACTTCAGGTCACACACTCGAAAAACCGATCTTACAGGGAGGCCTTGCTCTCCCGAATATGATCTCATATTACAATGCCGCAAGACTCTCACATATCCTTCACTGGAATGATCCTGAGAGACATCTCTGCTGGTACTCTCTAGAATCCTCACTATTGCCCTCAAATATAACCCTCCCCGACATAATCTGGATCCCCCCCCCACCATAGACGAGACGTTGACGGCCTACATCCTATTTTCAGACACACACTCCGATTTTGGGATCAAATCAGACACCACCCAGACATTTCCCCCCACCCCTCACCCGCCATGACAATCTCTGCCGCTCTCTTCTGCCTTCCAGACTCCCACCATGACCTATGGCCACAGGTACACGCACTACAGGTCTCCGACCTCTATGAGCTAGACACATGGCTCTCACACCCAGCAATGTGTGCGAAATTTCAACTTCCACCTAAATTACACTTTGAGGGATTCCGATTGAGCACTCGCTTACGCACTTGGGGTTACCCTAAACAAACTCTATGCCCTTTAACCACATGGGAGAAAGCATGGCGGGGAGCTCACGCTCTCCGACATCTCCTGACCCTTCACTACAATTTACTTATAAACCCGGCTCCTTTGCAAAAAATCTCACAGAATCAGGCCTGGGAGAGAGAAATCGGTCTCACTCTTACTCTAGAGGATTGGCATGCCAGAATTAAAATAACCAAAAAGATCCTCCATTGTGCCACACTGTGGGAACTACATTATAAGATTTTGGTCCGTTGGCACCATGTACCAACCATCCTACACAAGATCTATCACTCCCAATCCCCAGAGTGCTGGAGAGGATGCAAGATGCTTGGTTCTCCACTCCACATATGGTGGTCTTGCCCAATAATTCAGCCATTATGGAAGAAAGTATTTACACTCCTTCGGGCATTAGGCCTCACCCCCCCATTTACCCCTGAGGTTGCCCTTTTACACATGCGGATGTCTGACCTTACCACCTCTGGAGAAGCACTCACGATGTATGTCCTCATGGCCACAAAACTGACCGTAGCTAGAGCTTGGAGGGAGGAGAGGTCGCCAACTCTCTCTCAAGTAATCTCATCTACACATTACATTGGCCAAATGGAACAATACTCGTTCAGAGTACTTGATAGCACTAATGCCTTCTATGAAATTTGGCTCCCATGGCTCACTAGGTTCCCCAACTGGTCCTCAAGCCCTTAAACCACACCATAGACCCATTAATCATCTTCTGCTTTCCCGTTCCTTCACCCCCTCTCCTTTTTTTTTTTTTTTTTTTTTTTTATCTCTCTCTCTCCTCTTTCCCTGCTTCTCTTCTCCTCTTTCTTCTCCTCTATAACCCATTATGTCCGTCTTACATAAATCCCAGTATTCTATATCTCTATCATGCTGAGTACCAATATCATCTCTAAACACAGACTCAATATCTAAACCTGTATCTACAAAACGTTACTTCCAGAAAAGAGACCCATTTAATGTATAGACTTGCTTTCATCCTTATTTCCATGTTTCTTGTTCACTCTTTCCTTTTTTTTTATATAAAAGTATGCAATATTTGACATTTAATTGTATTATTCAATGACATTACATTGTACCTCCAATTTTATATCTATTGGCATACTGTTGTTTAATATGTTGTCTCAATAAAAAATTATTTTTAAAAAAAAAAAAAAGTCTCCTTATTTTTCATTTGAACATTCTTTGTTCTTTGTTAAGGAAAATTTGTTATTTTTAGCTTTTAGGAGCCTAGTCCTCCTATTAACTATCACCTAGATTAAGAGTTTTGCGCTAGCCTTAAAAAGCAGCGTTAAGGGGTCCTAACGCTGCTTTTTAATGCCCTCTGGTATTACGAGTTTGGAAGGTACAGGTGTACCGCTCACTTTTCTTCCGCGACTCGAGGCTACCGCAAATCCCCTTACGTCAATTGCGTATCCTATCTTTTTAATGGGATTTGCCTAATGCTGGTATTCTTGGAAGAAGTGAGCGGTACAGCCTCTACCTTCAAGACTCCTACCGCATAAAAAAGTCAGTAGATAAGATTTTTATGGGCTAACGCCGGAACATAAAGCTCTTAACTACAGTGCTACAAAGTACACTAACACCATAAACTATCTATTAACCCCTAAACCGAGGCCCCCCACATCACAAACCCTATAATAAAATTATTTAACCCCTAATCTTCCGACCGGACACCGCCGCCACCTACATTATAGCTATGAACCCCTAATCTGCTGTCCCTAACATCGCCGACACCTATATTATATTTATTAACCCCTAATCTGTCCCCCCCAACGTCGCCGCCAGCTACCTACACTTATTAACCCCTAATCTGCCAACCGGACATCGCCACCACTATAATAAATGTATTAACCTCTAAACCGCCGCACTCCCACCTTGCAAACACTATAATAAATGTTATTAACCCCTAATCTGCCCTCCCTAACATCGCCGCCACCTACCTACAATTATTAACCCCTAATCTGCCGCCCCCAACTTCGCCGCTACTATAATAAAGTTATTAACCCCTAAACCTAAGTCTAACCCCCTAACACCCCCCAAGTTAAATATAATTTAAATAAATCAAAATAGTAATAGTTAGGGGGGTGTTAGGGTTAAGGTTAGACTTAGGTTTAGGGGTTAATAACTTTATTATAGTAACGGCGACATTGGGGACAGCAGATTAGGGGTTAATAATTATAGGTAGGTGGCGGCAATGTTAGGGAGGGCAGATAAGGGGTTATTAAAATTTATTATAGTGTTTGCGAGGCGGGAGTGTGGCGGTTTAGGGGTTAATACATTTATTATAGTGGCGGTGATGTCCGGTCGGCAGATTAGGGGTTTATAAGTGTAGGTAGGTGGCGTCGACGTTGGGGGGGACAGATTAGGGGTTAATAAATATAATATAGGTGTGTGCGATGTTAGGGACAACAGATTAGGGGTTCATAGCTATAATGTAGGTGGCGGCGGTGTCCGGAGCGGCAGATTAGGGGTTAATAATATAATGCAGGTGTCAGCGATCGCGAGGGCGGCATATTAGGGGTTAATAAGTGTAAGGTTAGGGGTGTTTAGACTCAGGGTTCATGTTAGGGTGTTAGGTGTAGACTTAGAAAGTGTTTCCCTTAGGAAACAATGGGGCTGCGTTAGGAGCTGAACGCTGCTTTTTTGCAGGTGTTAAGTTTATTTTCAGCCAGCTCAGCCCCATTGTATCCTATGGGGAAATCATGCATGAGCATATTTTTCCAGCTTACCGCTACCGTAAGCAATGCTGGTATTGAGGGTTGAAGTGGAGCTAAATTTGGCTCAACGCTCACTGTTCTGAGGCTAACGCAGCCAGTCAGAAAACTCATAATACCAGCGTTGTCTTAAGGGTGTGCTGGGAAAAAAGGCTCATTAGCACCGCATGGCTTTACCGACAAAACTCCAAATCTAGCAGTATGTTATTTTAAAATCTGGATTTTAACATTTTAATTTGCTCCTGAGGGTTTTTCCTATTCAAAATACTATCTGTATTATGTTCTAAAGAATAGTTTATCCTGATTCCCTTTTGGGACTGTACTACTATTTCTATGGAAATTGGTACTAATTTCTTTAGATTTTGAATATAACTTTAGTAGAGCATATTCATGTACTGTTTATGTTTTTAGCTCAGCTTTATCTGTGGCTGACATTACTGTTCTTCCACTCTTTTTTGTTATTGAAAAGTTAGCATAAGCAGTTTCAGATTCTATTTCAAATATATTTTATAATCTTTAGTTTGGTAGCATAATAATTTGTTTGATTTCTATTATCTCCACTTAATCTGGAGGTTTAGAGTTTTTTCTGCCCTACTTTTAGTCTGGTGATGTAGTTCAGTTGGATGTCCTGACTACAAACACTTGTTCTAGATTGAAGGGTCTTAGATTCATATCCCGACAGGGTTAATACAGCCCTTTGGCCTTTTTGAGGTCAATTTATTGTGTACCATATATTTGGGTAATTATAACAACTGTTTTTTTTTCAGCTGCTAATCTGGTTACCTCCGAGTGCAAGAACTGAAAAAGCTTTTTTTTTTATCCTTCTAGGAGAAAACGATATATAATTACTTGTTATATTCGACTGCATGAAGGTACGGTTCTCAAACCAGTTCTTCTGGTGGGGGGCAGATTAAATTGGTTTTGGATGAATTCAGTCCAAAATCTTTATTATTCTTAGAGTCTTAATAGATTGTTAGAATGAGACCTTCTATGGGAAGATTCTTTCTTTCTTAGTACAATCTGTGAAATTTTCAGGAGTGTTTTTACCAATACTTTAGCAGAAACCGGGATTGGGTTTCTAATCAATTCTATTCTTTGTCCCAAAGAAAAAAAGGTTTATTCAGTCCAATCTTGGATCTGAAGACTTTATATTGTTTTGAAAGAGTCTCAACTTTCAATTTGGCAACTATAGGACTATTATGCCTTTTTGTTTTGCAAGGTCATTTCATGTCCACTCAATATTACAGAACGTTTAAATTCCCAAAGAGTGCCAGAAACCAGGCTGGCAACGGTAGCAAAGTCCGTTTCAAAGGTATAAATAATGGCGATGTAGTACCTTATCTGGCAAATAAGTGAATGAGATCCTAGGCTCCCACAAATCACTCTTGAGAAAGTCCCTACGTTACTGGGACGAAACGCGTAGAGCTCCTCCCCTTTAACGTCATTTGTTTGATCCAGTGAGGCCGTCCTCAGTTCTGAACCTGCAGCACAGAACTTTTGGATTTGGGAGCCTAGGATCTCATTCACTTATTTGCCAGATAAGGTACTACATCGCCATTATTTATACCTTTGAAACGGACTTTGCTACCGTTGCCAGCCTGGTTTCTGGCACTCTTTGGGAACTTATGCCGGTTGCCTGTTTGCTTCCTCCCTGGAGCGAATGAGGATATACACCTGTCCTGCCTTTTCCTGGAACTCCTTTCTGGACACACTTGAAGAGGGGATAAGTTGCTAAGTGTTATTGATACACTATATGCCATTTTATGTTATATACTTTGTGAGTTGCCACTTGTCTTTGTTTACACTATTAAATTTTGTTATACCCTGCATTTGAGTCTGCGCTCCTCTCCTCTATCTTTTTAGATCGTTTTGCTTTCAATCAAGGTCTGTGGATTCACCTGTTTTAGAGGAGCAGCTGGATTCCTTTGTGTCTTTATATATCACCACATACATGGACTTGAATACCCTTATCTTCTTTATTTGTATGTTTTTATGAATTGAAATGTTGTATTAATTTATTGTCATTTAATAATTTATCTAGTTATTAATTAAGTAAACTGTTGAGATTTATGTCCTACTTATATTAGAGATTAGCGCTACCTCAGGTGTGTTGTCTTTACACACCTACCTTTCCTTTTGTTTACTTTTTATTCCTAGAAGTAGCAGCAGATCCATTTTTTCACTATTACATAAAGTATAATAACTATGGAGGCTAGTGCATCCAATCCTAACGTTTTTGGAATTAGTGAAAATAGGTCCAAACGCCAGCGATCCCATAATTTACTGACCAATACTCCTAGCATTGTGACATCAGAGGATCCTTTACATATCTTTAGGGAGCTGGAAAAGCTCTTATTAAAAGATGCAAAAGAATGGCAAGATCTGGTACTCCTTGATAATTATATTTTGCATAATGTGATACCACGGGGACTTAGGATCTTCAAATTTCCCGCTTTTAATCTAGATGAGGTGGAGTACCAGATCGAATGGGAACAAATATTGCATAATTGCTCACAAGCTTTGATAAAATTGTTGATAAAGTATAGAGAATATAAACTGGATAAATTAAAAACTGAAATAGACACCCTAATTGTTAAAATACAACCATATGAACATATTCAACAATGGCAGGAGATGAACACTAATATTCAGAGCAGAGTCGACATCTTCTCTAAAGAGTTAGAAACTGCAAAAATTAAAAAACTACAGAGGGACCTTGAGGATTTTAAATCCGACAAAGTCTATTCATATAAAAAGAACTCTGTAAACAACTCTGTGCCCAACAGAGAAAAAGAGCAAAGCAATAGTTTAACTCCTAATTCAGATTTGACGGGTAACAAACAGAATACCAATTACCATAATAGAGCATTTAAGCAGTCAGAACAATATAATACAAGGGATGGAACCCATAACAGTTATGGGAATTTTAATAATCAGATTCAACACAATAACAAGCACAGTTACTATAATAAACCAATTAGAAATATACAACAGAATACTAGGGATTTTCCCTCAGTTGAACCTGAACAAAATTTCCAGTATGGGAATAGATATCAAGTTCTAGATAAACAACCTCAATCCCCTGTATGGCATCATCAGGGAGCTAGACCCAGATGGGATAATTCGAACTATCAGGGGAAACCATCACCTAGATCAAATACATACAATTCCCATACAAATAAGAACAAAAACCATGGGAATAATACACATCAACGTAGAAATAGTACTTCTAATACTAATCCTTTTTTAGGGATTCCACCCTGGAGACAACAGGGGGGGGGGGGGAGGGGGGAGCATACAGAACTCACTCCCAAACCAACCCCTAAATCAACGAAACCCAAAAAGACCACACGAAGAGGAAGACCTAGAGGTAATAGAGGGGGGATTAAGCAAAGAAAAAAGAAACAGAGAGCATTGGAATTAGAAGAAGGAACTAAACTCATTTTTAACTTATCAGATAGAATATTTGAGAAACATGAACTAGAATTGTTAGCAAAGGGTATGAACTTTGCGCCAAATAGTGGTCCTAATCATTTTAACCTGTATATAGACTTTCAGAGGTTTATACGCAATTTAACTTTGAAAAGATATTTTTTTAAACAGTCAGATATCCATTACCCATATCCAGTATCATCATTGACTAAGGATGATGATGAAATCCTCAATAGCCTTATTTTATTAAATGACAACAATGGTGATCCCCTATCATCGGATACATTCTCTGATACAGTAGAGAATCTAGACTTTTCAATATATGAAGAGAACGAGGATTTTTCAATAAAACATTGCAATTTAAAGAAAAAGTCAATTTTTTATCCACAGCACACCCAGTCTGAATATATCAAAATATTCAATAAATTAGTATGTGAGGATCTAGCTGCCCTATCAACAAGCAATTTATCACACCAATCTAAATTAGGTGACAACCTATCAAAGAAAGAACGTGAGGCCCTTAATAATTTAAGTAAATGTACCGATGTGGTGTTTAGGGCAGCTGATAAGGGTGGGGGGATTGTTGTCCAGAACAGGGGAGACTATTTGAAAGAAGCGAATAGACTTCTATCTGACTCTACCACCTATATCAATTTAACATTTAATCCCACTAACAAATACAAAGCAGAATTATTAGAATTTTTAAATATGGCCAAAACCAATGGCGTTCTCAACCTGAATGAATATAACTTTATATATGAAGTAGCCCCTAAGATATCTTGCTTTTACCACTTACCCAAGGTGCATAAGGACTCCAAGACCCCCCCAGGTAGACCGATTGTCTCTGGGATAGGCTCTTTATGTGACAACCTTTCAAAATATATTGATTACTTCCTACAGCCTATTGTCACTCATACAAGAGCCTATCTCAGAGACACGATAGATGTCATCCAGAAATTTGAAGGCTTTAAATGGGAATTAGGCTATGTCTGGGTTACATGCGACGTTTCATCGTTATACACAAGCATTCCCCATACAAAAGGGGTGTCTGCTATCAACGATATACTTAGTAAGAATAGATTTGCTGAAAAACAAATTGATTTCCTAGTCAATGGAATATTATTTATTTTGAATCATAACTATTTTTTATTTGAAGGAAGATTTTATAGACAACATCAAGGCACGGCGATGGGGACTACCTTTGCCCCATCGTACGCTAATCTATATATGTCACATTTTGAGGACAATTTGGTTTGGAACAACAACCCTTACAAATCAAATGTCATTAAATACCATCGTTATATCGATGACATTATTATGATTTGGCAAGGCCCTGAGAATATCATAGATGACTTTTTAAACTACATAAACAATAACACTTATAATTTAAAATTTACTATGGCAAAATCATTGAAATCAATACCCTTTTTAGACCTCACTCTTTATCATAATGAGGTTTCAAACACAGTAGCAGTTAAGAATTATCGTAAATCCACGGATAGGAATAGCCTATTAAACATTAGAAGTGGACACCTCAGGCAATGGAAACAAAATATCCCCCTGGGACAATTTCAAAGAATTAAACATAACTGCACCAATATGGAGCATTACAATGAGGAATCCAGCATACTTATGGGCAAATTTATAGAGAAGGGTTACAATCCCAAACATTTAGAAGATTGCAAATATAAGGTCGATATGATGGATAGGGCCTCTCTAATTAATAATACACAAAAGGGTAAGAACAATCTGATAAAAGATAGAAAACATGTTCCTAAATTTGTCACCCAATATAACAATCAACACCAAAAAATACAGAGAATTTTAAGAAAACACTGGAACGTTCTCAAACTTGACCCTGTGCTGAAACAGATTGTAGGTGACAAACCTAATGTCATTTTTAGGAAAAATAAAGACATTAAGAATTACATCGCACCAACTAAATTAAGAAAATCTAATTCTAATTTTACAACAGTGAATAAATGGTGTGGGGGAAAGAATGGCTTATACCCTTGCAAAACCATTGATTGTGTTCTTTGTCCTAGAATAGACAGCAATTCCACCTATTTTCTTAATTATGATGGAACAAAAAGGTACCCCTGCAAGGACAGGTGCACATGTCATACCACATATGTAATTTACCAACTCATATGCAAATGTGGATTAATTTATATTGGTCGCACTAAACGCAAAATAAAATATAGAGTTAGGGAACATATAAGAAACATAGAATCAGGGTTTGAGAACCATAGTGTTTCACGCCACTTTAAGCTCTTCCATAATTGCAATCCGTCTGATCTATCCGTTAAAATCATAGAATGGATTAAACCCAACGTATGGGACACCAATAGACTGCTAAACCTTAGAAAAAGGGAGACCTTTTGGATTAGGACCCTTAACTGTTTGGAACCGAAAGGGTTAAATATCGACATTGATTTGCAAGCATTCCTTTAACTCTACACATCATTATTTATTTTATACAATATTGGCTTTTTATGTATATCACATATTGTGTATCTATATATGAATTGTTGGTTACAACATATATATATAGGATGTATTGCATTTAGCACATTTTTAAGCCCATTAATGTTTTTTAAATATTTACTGAATGGTTTTTATTTATAATGATTATTGGTTATATTTTTATGATTATTAATTGTATTTTTTAGAATTATATGTGAATATATATTAACTTATAATATTTTTAATATTTTTAGATACCAATAGGTATGGTTTATGTTTAGAACTGTATTATAATTGTAGATCGCTATTATTGTATATCAATCATGTTCTGTGAATATCTGAAAATTAGCCACACTTACGCTATTACAAGCGTTTGTTTACAATCCCCTTTTTGAAGTATCGTGCATATCATCAAGACCTTTAACCCCATTGGTGCAAAATGTGGGAGTGTGGAAATACACTACCTATAAGAGGATATGCACGCTACTAACAAATCACTCTTGAGAAAGTCCCTACGTTACTGGGACGAAACGCGTAGAGCTCCTCCCCTTTAACGTCATTTGTTTGATCCAGTGAGGCCGTCCTCAGTTCTGAACCTGCAGCACAGAACTTTTGGATTTGGGAGCCTAGGATCTCATTCACTTATTTGCCAGATAAGGTACTACATCGCCATTATTTATACCTTTGAAACGGACTTTGCTACCGTTGCCAGCCTGGTTTCTGGCACTCTTTGGGAACTTATGCCGGTTGCCTGTTTGCTTCCTCCCTGGAGCGAATGAGGATATACACCTGTCCTGCCTTTTCCTGGAACTCCTTTCTGGACACACTTGAAGAGGGGATAAGTTGCTAAGTGTTATTGATACACTATATGCCATTTTATGTTATATACTTTGTGAGTTGCCACTTGTCTTTGTTTACACTATTAAATTTTGTTATACCCTGCATTTGAGTCTGCGCTCCTCTCCTCTATCTTTTTAGATCGTTTTGCTTTCAATCAAGGTCTGTGGATTCACCTGTTTTAGAGGAGCAGCTGGATTCCTTTGTGTCTTTATATATCACCACATACATGGACTTGAATACCCTTATCTTCTTTATTTGTATGTTTTTATGAATTGAAATGTTGTATTAATTTATTGTCATTTAATAATTTTTCTAGTTATTAATTAAGTAAACTGTTGAGATTTATGTCCTACTTATATTAGAGATTAGCGCTACCTCAGGTGTGTTGTCTTTACACACCTACCTTTCCTTTTGATTACAGAACGTTTATCCTCATATTTTATTTCATTCAGACCACTTTTGGTTCTGAGATTCTCTTTTTTTAGATAAGCATTACCAATATGTCGCTTTTCTATTTGGTCTAGCGACAGCTTTATGAATCATTTCAAAAGGTATTGGGTGCCCTTCTTTCTGTAATAAGACAGTAGGGTATTGTGGTGTTTCCTTATTTGGATGGTATCTTGGTATTAGCTTAATCTTTTCTTTTATTAGAATCTCTCATGAATCAACTAGTTTTGTTTCTTCAAGACATGCTTAGAGGATTTATTTTACCTAAGAGTTTTGAGATTCCTCAGACAAAGGTCACCTCTTTTTGGGTTTCTAGATGGACTCTGTGTTCATGACTTTGTCTTTATCGGACAAAAGTCAATTGTATTTGGTGTTAGCATGTCTAACTTACAGTCTAGGCGCCTATTTAACAAAGGTCTGTAAGGACCTGATCTGACAGTGTAGATCAGGTCCGACAGACCTCGGTGAATGTGGAGAGCAATACGCTCTCTGTATTCAGCATTGCACCAGCAGCTCTTGTGAACTGCTGGTGCAATGCCGCCTCCTGTAGGGGGTGTCAATCAACCTGATCGTATTAGATCGGGTTGAATTGCAGGAATGTCTATCTGCCTCCTCAGAGCAGACGGACAGGTTATGGAGCAGCGGTCTTTAAACCGCTGCTTCATAACTGGTGTTTCTGGCGAGCCTGCAGGTTCGCTGGAAACACGGGCCCTCAAGCTCCGTCTGGAGCTTGATAAATGGGCTCCTAGAACTTTTCTTTTAGTGGCTATGTGCATGAATGTTTTAGGTCTCATAACTGCAGCTTCGGACATAGTTCGCTTTGTTTGTTTTTCATCTGAGACCTCCTTTGCTTTGCATACTGATTTAATGATGCAGGGATTGTTTTCAGATATCACAACTGATATTCTTAAAATCCCAACACTTGACTCTCTCTGATTTGGTGATTAGACTATTATTGTTTTATTCAGAGGGCATCCTTTTGTTTGTCCTTCCTGGACTGTATTCTTAATGGATGCAAGTCTTACAGGTTGGGGAGCTGTCTGAGAGTTGGGGAACTGCCTGAGGGTCTCTGACAGCACAAGGGGTTTGGAAACTTCAAGAGGCGAGGTTTCCAATCTATATCTTAGAACTCCGTGCTATTTTCAGAACTATTTCAGGTTTGGCCTCTTTTAGGAGAGAACTTTTCATTTTTGCTTTTTGACAGACAATATCACAACTGTGGCATATGTTAATCATCAAATAGGGACTTACAATTCCTTAGCAATTAAGAAGTATCTTGGGTGGAATTCATCTTTTGTCTAATTTCTATGATTTATATATCAGGTTTAGACATTTGGGAGATGGGTTATCTCAGTCTTTGGTCTTTTGCATCTGGGAGAGTGGTATCTCTATACAGATGTGTTTTCTTCATTTTCCAGGTACCTTTTCAGGTCCAGGGATCCTCAGACGGAAATGGTGGATGTATTAGCAGTGTCTTGGTTTTGCAACCTGGCTACATATTTCCGCCTCTGTTTTTTTTCTTCCAAGGGTGTTCTTCCAGATCATATTTGAACAGTCTCATGTGTTTCTGATAGCCTCAGCATGGCCTCACAGATTTGGTATGTGGATCCTGTCCGGATGTCCAGTTGCCATCCTTGGCCTTTTTTTCTTTAGCCAGCCCTCTTGTTTCAGGGGCCTTTTTTCCATTGGTATCTCAAATTACTAATTTTAAGGTATGGAAATGAATTCATGTCTAGTCATAGAGGTTTCTCTGACATACGCCTAGATATAGAGTTTTGCGGCCAAAGGGGTGTGTTAGCACCTTTTAAACAGCGCTGGTATTTAGAGTTCTCTGAAGGGCTGCGTTAGGCTCCAAAAAGGGAGCGTACAGGCATATTTACCGCCACTGAAACTCTAAATACCAGCGTTGATTAAGGACGTGGCCAGCTTAAAAAACTTGCTTGTGCACGATTTCCCCATAGGAAACAATGGGGCAGTTTGAGCTGAAAAAAAAACCTAACACCGGCAAAAAAGCATCGTTCAGCTCCTAACGCAGCCCCATTGTTTCCTATGTCTGCACCTAACACCCTAACATGTACTGCGAGTCTAAACACCCCTAACCTTACACTTATTAACCCCTAATCTGCCGCCCACGCTATCGCTGACCCCTGCATATTATTTTTAACCCCTAATCTGCCGCTCCGTACACCGCCGCAACCTACGTTATCCCTATGTACCCCTAATCTGCTGCCCCTAACACCGCCGACCCCTACATAATATTTATTACCCCCTAATCTGCCCCCCCAACGTCGCCGCTACCTACCTACAATTATTAACCCCTAATCTGCCTACCGGACCTCACCGCTACTATAATAAATGTATTAACCCCTTAACCGCCTCACTCCCGCCTCAAAAACCCTATAATAAATTGTATTAACCCCTAATCTGCCCTCCCTAACATCGCCGACACCTAACTTCAAGTATTAACCCCTAATCTGCCGACCGGACCTCACCGCTACTATAATAAATGTATTAACCCCTAAAGCTAAGTCTAACCCTAACCCTAACACCCCCCTAACTTAAATATAATTTAAATCTAACGAAATAAATTAAATCTTATTAACTAAGTATTCCTTTTTAAATCTAAATACTTACCTGTAAAATAAACCCTAATATAGCTACAATATAAATAATAATTATATTGTAGCTATTTTAGGATTTATATTTATTTTACAGGCAACTTTGTATTTATTTTAACCAGGTAGTTAAAATAATTACAAAATTACCTGTAAAATAAATCCTAACCTAAGTTACAATTAAACCTAACACTACACTATCAATAAATTAACTAAATAAACTATCTACAATTATCTACAATTAAATCAACTAAACTAAATTACAAAAAAAACCAAACACTAAATTACAAAAAAAAAACCCCACTAAATTACAAAAAATTAAAAAAGATTACAAGAATTTTAAACTAATTACACCTACTCTAAGCCCCCTAAAAAAATAACAAAGCCCCCCAAAATAAAAAAATGCCCTACCCTATTCTAAAATAACAATTTAAGAGCTCTTTTACCTTACCAGACCTTAAAAGGGCCTTTTGCGGGGCATGCCCCAAAGAAAACAGCTCTTTTGCATTTAAATAAACATACAATACCCCCCCAACATTACAACCCACCACTCACATACCCCTAATCTAACTCAAACCCCCTTAAAAAACCTAACACTAAGCCCCTGAAGATCTTCCTACCTTGTCTTCACCACGCCGTGTATCACCGATCCGTCCAGAAGAGGGTCCGAAGTCTTCATCCTATCCGGCAAGAAGAGGTCCAGAAGAGGCTCCGAAGTCTCCATCCTATCCAGCAAGAAGAGGAGATCCGGACTGGCAAACATCTTCATCCAAGCGGCATCTTCTATCTTCTTCCATCTGGTGCGGAGCGGGACCATCTTGAAGTAGCCGACGCGGATCCATCCTCTTCTAACAACGTCCTAAGTCCGAATGAAGGTTCCTTTAAATGACGTCATCCAAGATGGCATCCCTCGAATTCCAATTTGCTGATAGGATTCTATCAGCCAATCAGATTGAGCTTGCATTCTATTGGCTGATCGGAACAGCCAAAAGAATGCGAGCGCGTCGGCTGCTTCAAGATTGTCCCGCTCCGCGCCGGATGGAAGAAGATGCCGCTTGGATGAAGATGTTTGCCGGTCCGGATCTCCTCTTCTTGCCGGATAGGATGAAGACTTCGGAGCCTCTTCTTGCCGGATAAGATGAAGACTTCGGACTCTCTTCTGGACGGATCGGTGATACCCGGCGTGGTGAAGACAAGGTAGGAAGATCTTCAGGGGCTTAGTGTTAGGTTTTTTAAGGGGGGTTTGGATTAGATTAGGGCTATGTGGGTTGTAATGTTGGGGGGTATTGTATGTTTAGTTAAATACAAAAGAGCTGTTTTCTTTGGGACATGCCCCGCAAAAGGCCCTTTTAAGGGCTGGTAAGGTAAAAGAGCTGTTACATTTTTATTTTAGAATAGGGTAGGGCTTTTTTTATTTTGGGGGCTTTGTTATTTTTTTAGGGGGCTTAGAGTAGGTGTAATTAGTTTAAAATTCTTGTAATATTTTTTAAATTTTTGTAATTTAGTGTTTGTTTGTTTTTGTAATTTAGTGTTTAGTTTTTTTGGATTTTAGTTTAGTTGATTTAATTGTAGATAATTGTAGATAGTTTATTTAATTAATTTATTGATAGTGTAGTGTTAGGTTTAATTGTAACTTAGGTTAGGATTTATTTTACAGGTAATTTTGTAATTATTTTAACTAGGTAACTATTAAATAGTTATTAACTATTTAATAGCTATTGTACCTGGTTAAAATAAATACAAAGTTGCCTGTAAAATAAATATAAATCCTAAAATAGCTACAATATAATTATTATTTATATTGTAGCTATATTAGGGTTTATTTTACAGGTAAGTATTTAGCTTTAAATAGGAATAATTTATTTAATAAGATTTTTTTTTATTTCGTTAGATTTAAATTATATTTAACTTAGGGGGGTGTTAGGGTTAGGGTTAGGGTTAGACTTAGCTTTAGGGGTTTATACATTTATTAGAGTAGCGGCGAGGTCTGGTCGGCAGATTAGGGGTTAATACTTGAAGTTAGGTGTTGGCGATGTTAGGGAGGTCAGATTAGGGGTTAATACTATTTATTATAGGGTTTTTGAGGCGGGAGTGAGGCGGATTAGGAGTTAATACATTTATTATAGTACCGGTGAGGTCCGGTCGGCAGATTAGGGGTTAATAATTGTAGGTAGGTAGCGGCAACGTGGGGGGGGGGCAGATTAGGGGATAATAAATATTATGTAGGGGTCGGCGATGTTAGGGGCAGCAGATTAGGGATACATAGGGATAATGTAGGTTGCGCCGGTGTGAGGTCAGCAGATTAGGGGTTAAAAAAATTAAATAGAGTGGCGGCGATATGGGGGGGCCTCGGTTTAGGGGTACATAGGTAGTTTATGGGTCTTAGTGTACTTTAGAGCACAGTAGTTAAGAGCTTTATGAACCGGCGTTAGCCCAGAAAGCTCTTAACTCCTGGAGTCTTGTCGTTAGATTTCTAAAACTCATTTCAGCCAAGACTCTAAATACCGGCGTTAGAAAGATCCCATTGAAAAGATAGGATACGCAAGTGACGTAAGGGGATCTGCGGTACGGAAAATTTGCGGCTGGAAAGTGAGCGTTAGACCTTTACCTACAAGACTCTAAATACCTGCGGTAGAACAAAACCAGCGTTAGGACGCCTAATGCTGGTTTTGACGACTAACGCAGAACTCTAAATCTAGGCGATAGTTTTTATCACTATGTTGCAGGCTTATAAGTCTGTTTCAAGGAACATGTATTATCAGGTTTAGAAAACCTATATTTTATGGTGTTCTTCTCATAAGTTCTCTTGGCATTCTTTTAGAATTCCTACAATTTTTTCAGTTTCTTCATGATGGTTTGGATAAGTTTGTCTGCAAATTTTTTGAAGGGACAAGAATCTGTTCTTTCTCTTTTATTTTTCAGAAAGATTGTTTAATCTTCCTGATAATTACTGTTTTGTTCAGGCATTTGGTTTGTATCAAGCCTGTTCATTTATTAATTCTCTTTTTGGAGTCTTAATTTGGTTCAAGGATTTTGCAGGATCTTTCTTTTGACTCTATATTTTCTTTAAAGGATATCTACTTTCTTGGAAAGTGTTGTTTCTTTTGGCTATCTCTTCTGCTAGAAGAGTTTCTGATTCATCAGCTCTCTCTTCTGTGTCTCTTTATCTGTTTTTTTTTCATTTAGATAAGTTGTTTTGTTGACTTCTTTTTTTCCTATGGTTGTGAGTTTGAACAACATTTGTAGAGAAATTGTTGTTCCTTCTTTGTATTCTAATCCTAAAGAATTCTTTTGAGAGTTCTTTACATCCTTTGGATGTGGTAAGAGCTTTGTAATTCTATATTGAGGTCATTAGGATTTCAGAAGACTTCTAGTCTATTTGTTGTTTTTTTTGGTTTCAGAAAAGGTTAGACAGCCTCTGCCATTTCTTTGGCATCCTTTGTAAGCTTTTGTTTTTCAAGGCATATTTGGAGGCAGGGCAGGTTCCGCCTCAGAGATTTACAGCTCATTCTGCTAACTTCAGTCGCCATTTATTGGGCTTTTTCAGAATAAAGCTTCGGATGATTAATTTGCTAAGCAGTATTTTTGGTCTTCTTTGCATATTTTTATTGTTTTTACTATTTTAATATATTTTGCTTCTTCTGAAGCAAACTTTGGTAGAAAAGTTCTTTAGGCAGCTTTCAGTTTGATTCTACTGCTTTTAATTTAAGTTTTTTTCAAGGAAAACTTAATTATTGTGTGGATTTAATTTCTCAGTGGAAATTGCTGTTTTATTTTATCCCTCCCTCTATAGTGACTTCTCTGTGGTCTTCCACATCTTGGGTATTTCTATCCCATACATCACTAGCTCATGGACTCTTGCCAATTACATGAAAGAAAACATAATTTATGTAAGAACTTTCCTGATAAATTCATTTCTTTCAGATTGGCAAGAGTCCATGAGGTTTTTCTGTATAAAAGCACAATTATTTTTTTTGTATGCTTTTTTACTCCTTTTGTTATCACCTCACTACTTGGCTATTCGTTAAACTGAGTTGTGGGTGTGGTGGGAGGTCTATTTATAGGCATTTTGAGGTTCGGGAAACTTTGCGCCCTCCTGGTAGGAATGTATACCCCATATGTCACTAGCTGATGGACTCTTGCCAATATGAAAGAAATTCATTTATCAGGTAAGTTCTTAAATAAATTATGTTTTTTTTTATAGGGCACGTTCCTCCACGTACACTAAGTCCAAAGACACTTTGAAATGCACTTTTGTGACTGTGTTTGGACTTTGCATACATAGAGGTGTGTTCCCTATAAAAACCTGTTCACAAAGACACAATCTCATATAAGGGTCTCTTAGGAAGATACAATCTAGCAAGGCAGCACAGCATAACATAAAGTTTAAAAAAAAAAAATCCTGTTAAAGAAAATATTAGAAGTTCTATGCATGGAAAATCATAGTCGCCATTTTGTATTCAGTCCAAACCAAAATGGAAAAATACTTGTGGAAGTTGAAAATTGACCATATAGTGATAAAAAACAGTTCACAGTCTGCCCATCCTGACTACTTAAAAGTTGCATTCAGATGGGTAAGCAGTATTGCGAAAAGAAATAGATTACAATAGATAACTACTGTATTAACATCCAGATAAAGTGCTCTCCTTTAAAAACATGATTTTAATAATGCCAGCACTGTTAGTGACAATCACAACATGAAATTAAAATCAAGCTATTTGTAGATGTTGATGTCCTTAAAGGAAAAGTAAACTATCATGTGGAATCTCACAGCCCAGCAAAAATTAGTTTAACTTTAATTCATCAATTTTTTTAATCATTATTATTTATCTCCGCAATGTACCTTTTAAAACTTAATCCTATCTCGCTGTCACTCCTCCTGGATATAAAAAAAAAATTGTTTTTTGGAATGACAAATATCTTCTTTCTCCATTTCATTGGTCCCCCACTGGCGTCCCAACCGACTCACTTCACGCCCACAATTGACAATATGCATGCGTGTCTCATGGAATTCTCAGCCTCTATCGAAGAGCGTTCATGAGACATGCATGCGCATTATCTTTCGAGCGGTCAATTTCAGATATACTGCTTTTATAGTTTTGTTGACGCATCCACAATAAAGGAGGCTTCATTGGAACGCGCACGGATGTACACGTAAGATCGGGTGGGACCGCTCTTATGTGAGAAATAGAAAAAGCAGGAAATGAGCGGGTGGGCGGAGGATGTAAAGAAAACATTATGTGATTCCATTATATAATTATATACAAAAGACCAATGAATTTAAAAAAAAAAGTTAGCCTCTGCATTACATTGTAGAACATTAATGAACAGCATTAATTGTGAAGCGCAAAATTAACTTTCACTTTAAGTGACTTTTACAACAGATCTCTTTAGCTGTACATGATATCACATAGTCGTATCACATAGTCAACACACACACACATATATATATATATATATATATATATATATATATATATATATATATATATATATATATATATATATATACAGGGAGTGCAGAATTATTAGGCAAATTAGTATTTTGACCACATCATCCTCTTTATGCATGTTGTCTTACTCCAAGCTGTATAGGCTCGAAAGCCTACTACCAATTAAGCATATTAGGTGATGTGCATCTCTGTAATGAGAAGGGGTGTGGTCTAATGACATCAACACCCTATATCAGGTGTGCATAATTATTAGGCAACTTCCTTTCCTTTGGCAAAATGGGTCAAAAGAAGGACTTGACAGGCTCAGAAAAGTAAAAAATAGTGAGATATCTTGCAGAGGGATGCAGCACTCTTAAAATTGCAAAGCTTCTGAAGCGTGATCATCGAACAATCAAGCGTTTCATTCAAAATAGTCAACAGGGTCGCAAGAAGCATGTGGAAAAACCAAGGCGCAAAATAACTGCCCATGAACTGAGAAAAGTCAAGCGTGCAGCTGCCAAGATGCCACTTGCCACCAGTTTGGCCATATTTCAGAGCTGCAACATCACTGGAGTGCCCAAAAGTACAAGGTGTGCAATACTCAGAGACATGGCCAAGGTAAGAAAGGCTGAAAGACGACCACCACTGAACAAGACACACAAGCTGAAACGTCAAGACTGGGCCAAGAAATATCTCAAGACTGATTTTTCTAAGGTTTAATGGACTGATGAAATGAGAGTGAGTCTTGATGGGCCAGATGGATGGGCCCGTGTCTGGATTGGTAAAGGGCAGAGAGCTCCAGTCCGACTCAGACGCCAGCAAGGTGGAGGTGGAGTACTGGTTTGGGCTGGTATCATCAAAGATGAGCTTGTGGGGCCTTTTCGGGTTGAGGATGGAGTCAAGCTCAACTCCCAGTCCTACTGCCAGTTTCTGGAAGACACCTTCTTCAAGCAGTGGTACAGGAAGAAGTCTGCATCCTTCAAGAAAAACATGATTTTCATGCAGGACAATGCTCCATCACACGCGTCCAAGTACTCCACAGCATGGCTGGCAAGAAAGGGTATAAAAGAAGAAAATCTAATGACATGGCCTCCTTGTTCACCTGATCTGAACCCCATTGAGAACCAGTGGTCCATCATCAAATGTGAAATTTACAAGGAGGGAAAACAGTACACCTCTCTGAACAGTGTCTGGGAGGCTGTGGTTGCTGCTGCACGCAATGTTGATGGTGAACAGATCAAAACACTGACAGAATCCATGGATGGCAGGCTTTTGAGTGTCCTTGCAAAGAAAGGTGGCTATATTGGTCACTGATTTGTTTTTGTTTTGTTTTTGAATGTCAGAAATGTATATTTGTGAATGTTGAGATGTTATATTGGTTTCACTGGTAAAAATAAATAATTGAAATGGGTATATATTTGTTTTTTGTTAAGTTGCCTAATAATTATGCACAGTAATAGTCACCTGCACACACAGATATCCCCCTAAAATAGCTATAACTAAAAACAAACTAAAAACTACAAAACTATTCAGCTTTGATATTAATAAGTTTTTTGGGTTCATTGAGAACATGGTTGTTGTTCAATAATAAAATTAATCCTCAAAAATACAACTTGCCTAATAATTCTGCACTCCCTGTATATATATATATATATATATATATATATATATATATATATATATATATATATATATATATATATATATACATACATATGTAAATATGTATTTTGTCCCTTGTATACAGCCTCTTCAATAGGGATGAAATCAGCTTTAATAAATCTTTAGCATGTACTTTAATAAACCTCTAGAATGTCTCTAGTGGCCATTTCAGAGTGTTTAACATAAGTGCAAGTAGCTGTGAAATAAAGTAAAAAGTGTCCAAAATGCCCTTTTTAAGACTTATCAAGTGTTTAGAGGTGTTGAATTTGAAAAGTTAAAAAAGCAGTTGAAAAGTGACTCAAAAAAGTATTGCTGAGAACTTTTTTGCCCCATAGAAAAAATAAGGCTTTTATACAGAATCCAAAAACCCATTTGCAAATGCAGGAATCAGCTGAAAACACCCTATTGTGATCACACTGAGGGCCAGATTATGAGTAGCGCGATATCGGGTTTATAATGACTGTTTGCGCATATTGAAAGGAGCTTTCGTATTGCAAGTAAAAAGTAAATGCGAATGCGTGAGTGCAATCGCAATTTACGTTAAAATGAATACCATGACCTTAAAGCGCTTATTAACTGTTTCACAAAACAAAAAAGTGCCACAAAACACATCAAAATACATTAAAATATGTTTAAAAGTACAGTTACACTCATAATAACACTATCTAATAAAAGTTAGTAAAACAAAATATTGCACAAAAAATTATAAGGGCTCAAAGATATGAGATCTCAGATGTTAGGGGGAAAAAGGCATACTTTAACATACAGATCCATACATATGCATGTCTAAATATGTCTAAAGATAAATCAATTCAGAACTTTTTCCACCTTTAATGTGACCTATAAACTGTACAACTCAATTGAAAAACAAACTGAAATCTTTTAGGTAAAGGGAAATAAAAATAAAAAACTAAAATAATATGGTTGCATAAGTGTGAACACCCTTAAACTAATACTTTATTGAAGCACCTTTTGATTTTATTACAGCACTCAGTCTTTTTGGGTATGAGTTTTTCAGCATGGCACCTCTTGACTTGGCAAGATTTGCCCACTCTTCTTTGCAAAAACACTCTAAATCTATCAGAATGCGAGGGCATCTCCTGTGCACAGCCCTCTTCAGATCACCCCACAGATTTTGAATTGGATTCATGTCTGGGCTCTGGCCGGCCATCCCAAAACTTTAATCTTCTTCTGGTGAAGCCATTCCTTTGTGGATTTGGATATATGCTTTGGGTCGTTGTCATGCTGAAAGATGAAGTTCCTCTTCATGTTCAGCTTTCTAGCAGAAGCCTGAAGGTTTTGTGCCAATATTGTCTGGTATTTGGAACTGTTCATTATTCCCTCTACCTTGACTAAGGCCCCAGTTCCAGCTGAAGAAAAGCAGCCCCAAAGCATGATGCTGACACCACCATGCTTCACTGTGGGTATGGTGTTCTTTTGGTGATGTGCAGTGTTGTTTTTATGCCAAACATATCTTTTAGAATTATGGCTAAAAAGTTCAACCTTGGTTTCATCAGACCAGAACACCTTTTGCAACATGCTTTTGGGAAACTTCAGATGTGTTTTTGCAAAATTTAGCCGGTCTTGGATGTTTTATTTTTGTAAGAAAAGGCTTCCGTCTTGCCACTCTACCCCATAGCCCAGACATATGATGAATACGGGCGATTGTTGTCACATGTACCACACAGCCAGTACTTGCCAGATATTCCTGCAGCTCCTTTAATGTTGCTGTAGGCCTCTTGGCAGCCCCCCAGACCAGTTTTCTTCTCGTCTTTTCATCAATTTTGGAGGGACATCCAGTTCTTGGTAATGTCACTGTTGCACCATATTTTCTTCACTTGATGATGACTCACTGTGTTCCATGGTATATCTAATGTCTTGGAAATTCTTTTGTACCCTTCTCCTGACTGATACCTTTTAACAATGAGATCCCTCTGATGCTTTAGAAGCTCTCTGCGGACCATGGCTTTTGCTGTAGGATGTGACTAGCAAAATGTCAGGAAAGACCTACTAGAACAGCTGAACTTTATTTGGGGTTAATCAGAGGCACTTTAAATGATAATAGGTGTGTACTGACTCCTTTTTTTTTTTTTTTTTTAAATAGTTTTTTATTGAGGTAAAATGGCAAACAACACAAAATTTCAAAAAGAAACATCATGGCAACACGCCCATTTGTCATACATCATGATTTGCACGATTAATTAAACAAGCATGTCTTCACATCTGTAGGATCAAAGCTTAACCCAACCCAGAGATACATTTTCCAGCCATGGATATTACCTCATTTTACAAAAGTACATGTACAGTAGGACATATAACACACAACAAACATCTAGTTTTGTATAAGCCTAAATGCAATAACTAATTCGTAACTTATGCAGGCTTGAATGTGTCCTTGATATCTTCAGCAGGACACATATAACATACCATATCAGTAATAAAACAGATCAACAAGAATATTAACACTATAGGTTTACTATACTTTGTCATATTCTCTCCCTCAAATATACTAAAGCATGGATGAGACATACCTCAGTTTGCATCTTAAAAATAAATACTTTAGGAAACGTAGGGGGTAAAGTTACAGGGGCCCTCTAGAACCCAACCTATTAGTGAATGCTATATAAACATTATCGTCTGTGGTATAGGCCACCATTGAACTTAAAAGAGAGCCCGGTAAAGATATGATACACATTGCTGTACAGGTCTATCATTTGAGAAAGTTATATGAAGAATAAAAACTTTTTGCACAGCTAAGGTCGATTATAAACTAAGCACATGTGTAGGGCACACAGGGAGCAGTTAAAACTGGGCAGAATATAGGTTTCATTCAAGCCTTTATATAAAACTATGTGTATATTTAAAATCAGCATTATGGATACTAAGTAGTATAGGGGCAGGATCTCCCTGTCCCTAAGGACAGATGTGCTGGTATAAAGAAACATGCAGGAACTAGCCTTAACCTATTTAGCACAGCAAATATTAAATGCCCTAGAAGTAGATAGAGCACCAATATATATCTGAAATCCACACTACTGCTCCACTTTACTCAAGTATCCTACCCTTTACTGCATATAAATCAAATTAGTATCCTGGAGCAGCAATACTCATTTGTTAACAAATTATTGGTAGGAGGAAATAAAAACAGGTTCACCTAGACACCAGCTGCAAAATATAGGTTACATGGATAATGAGCCTTGTAGAGGGGTCTTCCTCCTTACAGAACAGCAGATGGGGTAATCTAAATGTGATTATCTCTAAGCAATATAAACCGTATGAACAGACATCAGGCTTTTGGGCCGTCATAACATTTTTCATAGAATACATACATCAAGGAATATAACTGCCATACTAACAAACAATCAGACTAGTGGATAAGTGATGATTGCAGCAGAACCATAAATATAGTCTCAAGTCTCAGTTTATTCCCTCATTACTCCTCGCAACTGTTAGGACACGCAGACCTAGGCCAGGCCTTAGCAAAAATGTGAAGGCATACTATCGGCAAATGTTCTGATACAAGCCTGCTCCCAAGCCTACCAGTCAAGCGGATACACCTCCTCTGTTAACCAACTCCAGCCCTGGAGATTCGTCCGTGGAAGCCCATAACTGAGATTGTATGGGCAGCTATATAGGGATAATCCATCAGCAGCTTGTGCAAACAAGTAGGGCCGCGCGTAAGGGAGCCGGCCGCTCTCCCCACCCCGACCCCACAAGTCGCACCAGTCAGGCGATCTCTGACATAGTAGGCAACAGCCGATTTTGCCCTAGGCCATATGCGGATGAGGGGCTCTCCGCCAACTGCCACACAGTTCCCATATATCGGTGCGTCCCGGACCCGCGGGACCAGTGAACCACACGCTTCTTCCGGATTCGGCTCTGTGACACCAGCTCTTTGCAGGTTCACTGCAGGTAGGGCATTATGAATGGGAACATCTTCAGCGCTAGATATAGCCTCCACCTCCAATTTCGTACATGCACATGGCGTTCCGATTATCTCCATGAGACGGTCAAATCTTTCGTTAATGTGCTTCTCAGACTCCACAAATAATGCCTGCAATTTGGTAAGAAGATCTTCCTCCATGGTCCCAGACAGATTCTTTGGTGTTATACAGATACACTTAATCTGCTCTGCTAACCCGGTTCCCCCGGGGGGGGTGCTGAGATCTCTCTCCACGAGGGCCGCCAACAGGTCTCAGTGGTCCGGTCTAAGAAGCCCTGCTTTGGTCAAAAATTAAATATTCCAGCTTGGCACAGTAGTTTAAAGATAGTTAGGTATACTTTAGCACCAGATGGCTGATAGAAATCCAAGTTACAAGGCGGATTGTAAACTAGCCTTACAGAGCTCTCAGTTTGTCGACCATCTTGGGTCTTCGCCCGGACACGCCCCCTACTGACTCCTTTTTAACATGATTTTGAATGTGATTGCTTAATTCTGAACACAGCTACATCCCCAGTTATAAAAGGGTGTTCACACTTATGCAACC
Source organism: Bombina bombina (assembly GCF_027579735.1). Classification (NCBI taxonomy): domain Eukaryota; kingdom Metazoa; phylum Chordata; class Amphibia; order Anura; family Bombinatoridae; genus Bombina; species Bombina bombina. The sequence goes on along the minus strand of NC_069499.1, from coordinate 320,064,484 downwards.
ATATTATTTTATTTTTTTATTTTTATTTCCCTTTACTTAAAAGATTTCAGTTTGTTTTTCAACTGAGTTGTACAGTTTATAGGTCACATTAAAGGTGAAAAAAGTTCTGAAATGATTTATCTTTGTCTCATTTTTTTACATCACAGAAACCTGATATTTTAACAGGGGTGTGTGTATTTATATATACATTTAGAGTAAATATTTCCCATTACAATGTTCTTCCCATAAGGGAATATGTCCTATGTATTTTGAAATAGATATTTCTATATAAATAGTATATATATATATATATATATATATATATAATATATATATATAAAGAGAGAGAGAGAGAGAGAGAGAGAGAGAGAGAGAGAGAGAGAGAGAGAGAGAGAGAGAGAGAGAGAGAGAGAGAGAGGAGAGACAAAAAGTCACGCTATTGAGATAAAGTACATCTTCTACTTGATATATTTAACTGCTGGTACCCTTGCCATTAAGGTGAGAGTGCTCATTATTGCATTGTATATAATGAGCTGGCCAGCACTATTGAATCTAAACCCAGGGTGCTTCCAAAGAGGCAGATAGGCAAAAACAAGCGGATGCACTCACCAGGATTAAGTAATATTGTCACTTTTTTATTGTAATGTATATACAGGCATACCTCGTTTTATTGTGCTTCACTTTATTGCACTTTCCAGATATTGCTCTTTTTACAAATCAAATTTTTGTGGCAACCCTGTGTTGAGCAAGCCTATCGGCACCATTTTTCCAGCATATATACATATATAAATACAAATAAATACACAACACCAGCAAAAAGATTGACTCACTGAACACTCAGGAAATGGTTAGTATTTTTTAATAATTAAGTATTTTTTTTATTAAGGTATGTACATTGTTTTTAAGACAAAATGCTATTGCACACTTAATAGACTACAGTATAGTGTAAATAATAACTTTTATATGCACTGGGAAACAAAAAAGTGTGACTTACTGTATTGCTATATTCTCTTTATTGCAGTGGTCTGGAACCAAACCTGCAATATCTCCGAGGTATGCCTGTGTGTATATATATATATATATATATATATATATATATATATATATATATATATTCTGGTATAGATATAGATATATATTTTACCATAATTCGCTCACAGATAGAGAACTACATGATAAACTATTTTTGTTATGCGCATGAAAGTGGTTACATTTTAATTTGCTAAAAATTCACTGGTGTACATCTTGGATTGATCCATGATGCATTGCATCCCATTCTGTCAGTGGGTTGAAGTCTCTAAGGTCTAGGTTCAATAATAATCCACTTGTAAAAATTATATTTTATGAAAAAACTTTGTATTGCAAGTAAAAAGTAAATGTGAAAATTAAATTTTAATGAAAAAACTCACAACATTGTGACAAACTAAATATTCAAAAATTCATAAAGATTTGCACCTGTCACTTGTCCCTCATATTGTGAGTCACTCAATTATAATCATTGAAGCAACATTTATCCCATAACCATTAACTTCTTGACCCATAAAATGAGTTCCACTGTGAATACCAGCAACAGAAAATATCTTTTTAATATCACAGAATTAAATTATTAAAATAAACTTACCTCAATCTAATATAACATATGCAAAAAAGAAATCTAAAAACAATGAGTCAACTCAATGACCTTTGACATGAATGAGACATGAATGACCTTTGACATGAACGGAAATAAGGTAGGAAAAATCTGATTGGCTGATGGAATCAGCCAATCAGATTCAAGTTCAATCCGATTGGCTGATCCAATCAGCCAATCAGATTGAGCTCACATTCTATTGGCTGATCGGAACAGCCAATAGAATGCGAGCTCAATCTGATTGGCTGATTCAATCAGCCAATCAGATTTTCCCTACCTTAATTCCGATTGGCTGATAGAATCCTATCAGCCAATCGGAATTCGAGGGACGCCATCTTGGATGACGTCATTTAAAGGAACCTTCATTCGGACTTAGGACGTCGCAAGAAGAGGATGGATCCGCGCCGGAGGTCTTCAAGATGGAGCCGCTTGTCACCGCTTGGAAGAAGATGGTTGCCGGTCCGGATCTACTCTTCTGCCCGGATAGGAGGAAGACTTTGGAGCCTCTTCTGGACCTCTTCAGCCGCTGCTTGATAGAAGACTTCAGCTGGATGATGGATCCTTGGACTTGGATGAAGATTTCGGAGCCTGGAGCGATCGGTGATACCTGGCATGGTGAAGACAAGGTAGGAAGATCTTCAGGGGCTTAGTGTTAGGTTTATTTAAGGGGGGTTTGGGTTAGATCAGGGGTATGTGGGTGGTGGCTTGTAATGTTGGGGGGGTATTGTATGTTTTTTTTACAGGCAAAAGAGCTGAATTCTTTGGGGTATACCCCGCAAAAGGCCCTTTTAAGGGCTGGTAAGGTAAAAGAGCTTTTCTATTTTAATTTTAGAATAGGGTAGGGCATTTTTTTATTTTGGGGGCTTTTGTTATTTTATTAGGGGGCTTAGAGTAGGTGTAATTAGCTTAAAATTGTTGCAATGTTTTTATTATGTTTGTAAATAATTTTGTTATTTTTTGTAACTTAGCTTTTTTATTTTTTGTACTTTAGTTAGTTTATTTAATTGTATTTATTTGTAGGTATTTTATTTAATTTATTTATTGATAGTGTAGTGTTAGGTTTAATTGTAGATAATTGTAGGTATTTTATTTAATTAATTTATTGCTAGTGTAGTGTTAGATTTAATTGTAACTTAGTTTGGGATTTATTTTACAGGTAATTTTGTAATTATTTTAACTAGGTAGCTATTAAATAGTTCTTAACTATTTAATAGCTATTGTACCTGGTTAAAAGAAATACAAAGTTGCCTGTAAAATAAATATAAACCCTAAAATAGCTACAATATAATTATTATTTATATTGTAGCTATATTAGGGTTTATTTTACAGGTAAGTATTTAGCTTTAAATAGGAATAATTTATTTAATAAGAGTTAATTTATTTAGTTAGATTTAAATTATATTTAATTTAGGGGGGTGTTAGGGTTAGGGTTAGACTTAGCTTTAGGTGTAAATAAATTTATTAGAGTAGCGGTGAGGTCCGGTCGGCAGATTAGGGGTTAATACTTGAAGTTAGGTGTCGGCGATGTTAGGGAGGGCAGATTAGGGGTTAATACTATTTATTATAGGGTTATTGAGGCAGGAGAGAGGCAGATTAGGGGTTAGTACATTTATTATAGTGGCGTTGAGGTCCGGTCGGCAGATTAGGGGTTAATAATTGTAGGTAAGTGGAGGCGACATTGGGGGCAGCAGATTAGGGGTTAATAAATATAATATAGGGGTCGGCGGTGTTAGGCGCAGCATATTAGGGTACATAGGGATAATGTAAGTGGCGGCGGTGTGCTGTCAGCAGATTAGGGGTTAAAAATTTTTAATAGGTGGCGGCGATGTGGGGGGGCCTCAGTTTAGGGGTACATAGGTAGTTTATGGGTGCTAGTGTACTTTAGAGCACAGTAATTAAGAGCTTTATAAACCGGCGTTAGCCCAGAAAGCTCTTAACTACTGATTTTTTTCTGCGGATGGAGTCTTGTCGGTAGAGGCTCTACCGCTCACTTCAGCCATGACTCTAAATACCGGCGTTAGAAAGATCCCATTGAAAAGATAGGATACGCAATTGACGTAAGGGGATCTGCGGTATGGAAAAGTCGCGGCTGGAAAGTGAGAGTTAGACCCTTACCTACACGACTCTAAATACCAGCGGTAGCCCAAAACCAGTGTTAGGAGCCTCTAACGTTGGTTTTGTAGGCTAACGCCAAACTCTAAATCTAGGCCTAAGTGTTGTGTTTGAAATTATTGTTTTTTCCCATATTGCTAGTGGTTCATTTTTGATGTGCAAAATGTTAGGCACCTCAACAACTATAGATGTTTATGGCAGGAATACTCACTAACAAAAAACTGGAAAAATACAGTTAAAGTGATGCTCAATAAACTTCAAACATGATCTCACTTTGCTGTCCATCAATAACCTCACAAGAATCTATGGATCTAGCACTGAAACGTATCTCCTGTACCTAACCCACACACTATAAACCTAAAACTCTAATCCCTAACCTTAAACCTACTCATAATCATAAACTTAAGACTTCCAGAAGTGAGCATGCTAATCAGGGCCGTCTTTAATATTGATTGGACCCTGGACAAAAATTTTCTTGGGCCCCCACCCCCACCCCATGTAATTTCGCTCTCCACCCCAACATCCCAAAAAACAACTAAATCAATTTTTTTTATTATTAGCCCAGTGGTGGATCATCCACTGCTGGGCTAATCATTTAAAAAAAAAATTGCAATATGTGAAACTGGACCTAAGCAGTACAAATAAGTAAATAAATATATAAATTCCTCCACTGTGGATTCATTTAATATTCTTTTGAATGTGATTCTGGTGTGAGGTTAGCTGGTTAAAGAGATTTAGGGCAGCCAACAGGAGCAAAGCAAGGTAAAGGAAGAAGCATGGAGGTGCAGACAAATATAAATGTACTGACTGGAACAGCAGAACTACTATGGGAAGCTGTAAAATCTGAGACAGAGAGAAAATAAAAACTATAAAAATAAACCTTACATTAATGTGTGAAGTATCAGCATGAAGCTATACACCAGCCACACCAGCACATGTCGCTTCTTTGCTAGGAACAAGTTCCCTCTCACCCTGAACTAGACAATGCTGCATGGGGAGGGGCGTGTGTGCACTCACTTATTCTTCCCACTGACACCTTTCTACAAAGCACTATTCCCCTAACAAACTTCAGTTAGTTGATCTTAGGGCCACAGCAGAAAGAGCAGGGCTAAGGGGACCAGTAGACTGGATGCTGTCTGTCCAAGGCTGCATGGATACAGTGTGAGATGAGTCACACAGCCTCAAGACTGAAGAGAGCAGTTTATCCAGCTGCACAAATGCTCAAATCCTCATGTGCCTGCCACTCCAGCTTTCTGCTGCATGCGCCTACAGTCAGCCCTACCCAGAAACAATCCCCACCACCAGAGCAGTTACCTGGTAACAGTAGTAACCCCAGTAGGACCTTTTCTGATGCAGTGGGAATGGCTGGATGCCGAGTTAGGGCTTTGCATTCAGTGCTGCACAGTGCACATCTAAAACAGCACATGGCACTAGCTTGGCATGTCACATGACACTGTCACGGTCTGGCACAGTTTTTAAAAAATATATAAGCAGAGTACTTTTGACTGTGACAGTATTAGGACTGAATGTGTGTGTTCCCCATGTCACATCAGCAGTCTGGTATAAACCATTAAAAAAAAAATAAAAAAAATAAAAAAAATTTTTAGGACTCTTGGGCCCCTCAACAGAGACTGGGCCCAGGGCAGCTGCCCCTTTTGCCCTGTGTTAAAGACGGTCCTGATGCTAATGGAACAATTTCAATATTGATAAAAAATAACATAGACTGTACATAAGTCCATGTGCTTAGGTGTTCAACATTTCTGCACCATTTTTAATGTAATCTACCCATTAATCCATTAATTTATTTTGTTTACATAATGGTCATTGATTAAAACATGTGTTCATTGAAATGCAAGTAAGAAATACTTTAAGAATAGTTTTCTTTATCATTAAATTATACAACACTGTTATTAAGTTAAGACTGAAGCCAATAACAAAATATAGAAACAAATAACAAATTGGGGATCCTACAGCTTTAGTGTCAACACTTTTTACATAGAACAAATGAGAAGAAGGTCATCCATTCATTCTGGGCTATAAAACATATCATGTCATTACCGCACTTAAAGTGAAGGATAATGATATTCATAAGATGGTAACTGGAAACATTAATCCTCTATTTTTTAATCATACCCAAAAAGAAAGACAGGCACACAGAAAATTAGGAATTGATAAATGAACCCTATTCAATATGGAATTTTATATGTTAACATTAAACAAAGTTAATATATTGAATGGGTCTGTTTCTTGTGTTCACTATTTAAAAAGAAATTGACTAGTGTAGACATATTGAGTCCTCTCAGATTTTGTAAGACTTGGCTTTATAGCACAAACACTTTTCCAGTAATGTGAAAAGTAATTAGATGACATTAATTCTCGAGCCTTGAATGTCAAATGTATATGTGGGGATTGTTTAAAAATTACCATCATAAACTAAATTGATAAATTTGATTGACGTGAACTTAGATTCATATTGATCACCAACATGCAGTGCCATTACTCAAAATGATGTGGCAAGAGTAAATCTGTGATATTTTATGGGTTTTTATTGCCTTATTTTAAAAGCTTCATGAGCTTTAATTATCTAAAGCAAGTACACATTCTATGAATGTAATTGGTGGCAATAAAATCTTCTTCCTCCAGGGGAAGTGTGAAATAATAATATAAAAACAACATAATTTGGCACAGCTCTGATGTGATGATTAACAGTTATTCATACAATAAAATATAGGTTTAATATAACAGCTGAATTTTAAATGCAATAAAACTACCAACACCCATGTTGACAAACATAACAGCAATCAAATATCTGGTTTAAAAAACAAACAAAAAAACCTCCCCTACAGTTTATGTAAACATTGCAAGATATGTAAACTTCCTTTTACCTTTGCTAGGTTGGTAAAAATACATTTTATGCTGCTTCAAATCCAACTTGCATTACTTTTGAAATGTTGATCTCCCCAAACTAAGCTCTTGCTTGCACTGTATTAAACATAAATACTGCCTGCATAGAGGAGGTTCAAATTTAAATATAGTTGTCTGGTTGACACCATCATTAATTTCTGACACACTGAATCAGTAATTTAATACATGTAACAGTGTCATATCTATATACAGTATCTAAGGGGATCCTAATATGAATGCTCCCTAATGTAACTATTACTTTTTAGCACCATCTCTCACTTGCAATTTACATGTAACCCTAAGAATTATCCATGTTCACCTAAAAAGCAAATTACCATTATCTCCTACTACCTTCTTGATTCATTAGACATCAGTCCCCAATGCAGCATAACACAGCTTTTATTACATCATCTGCTAATTAGATATGTAACTTGAGACTTTGATTTGGCATACTCTGCCCCCCTATTTTCTGCGTTTTAGATACCGTGGGGCATATTTATCAAGGTCTGGCGGACCTGATCCGACACTACGGCCGCCAGCAGGGGGTTGTCAATCAACCCAATCGTACTTGATTGGGTTGTATTGTACCTGCAGGCTCGCCAGAAACACGGGGCATCAAGCTCCTTTCGGAGCTTGATAAATATGCCCCCATGGGCTCATTGAATCCCTTGCATAATAGACTGCTATAGGTAGGAGCAGTAAAATTAATGTCACATATTGATCGATAACCTGATGGTGGGCTAAGCCAATGGTGCACATATTTTTGAGTTTTTCATGTAATTCTGTGCTACACTTACAGACATACACATGTCTGAGACATTTATATACTGTGTATATATATATATATATATATATATATATATGTATATATGTGTGTGTGTGTGTATATATATATATATATATATATATATATATATATATATATTTATATATTTATATATATATATGTGTGTGTGTGTGTGTGTGTGTGTGTAGCAAGAGTTATTTGGTGCTGTGTTACTTAAATACCCTAGAACATTTCATGATATGTGTGCCTTTATTCCTATATGCTTGTTAAAGCTAAGCAAGACATTTTAAGTGGAAAAGTTGCTGCTATAAACCCAAAAAATAAGAGGTACAGGTACCTACAGTTAGGAATGGAAAAACAAGAGGAGGGCAAGCGCATAGAGCCACATAAAATTCCAGAGATTGAAAAAAAAAACACGTCTCTTATAATTATTATAAAAAAGTCTCTCCTTATTGGCTGTTATTTTGAAGGTAGAAGAAAAGTATAGAATATAATCCCTTTTGGTTTGTACACAAATGGAAGAAGAGTTGTCACTGGCACCAGGGTTGTTTGTTACACAGTGTCCCTTTTCTTCCTTTTTTGTTTGGGGCATCGTGGAGTCCTTCTTTGTGATGGATTACCATCTTCAATACTTGTAGCATGGTAGAAGTGAGAATAATTTCAGAAATCCAATAGTACAAGACTGTATTTTAATAAGAAAATAGTATGCTAGTGTACAATGTGCTCATATGCGGGGACTTCAATGAATGGTGTAAGGTAAGTAAAAGAGGTGAGAAGTAAATAAACAGAAACATGACACCAATGAACAACATGCCTGCACTCCATTGGTTCTGACTTCACCCTCAGAACACCTGTGGCTCTTATCACAAGTCTTCTGATCTCATATCTAGATCTCTTATGTCCAG